>NC_091979.1:28336887-29020220 GCF_044704955.1 Pristiophorus japonicus | reverse complement strand
CACTGGGAGACCACACTCCCATTGGTTTTCTGACACAAACTATCTGAACTGTACGCTGCTGGATTAGGAACAAAGAGTATGGGAAGAATTAATTTAAAATGTTTTCATGGATTTTAGCTGGTTTTACAGAAAAAAAACACAACTCCTGCTCTTCTCCCGATAATAGATGCACTTAAAATAAGATTATTAGAGTGAGGATTATGCGAGTGAGGATTATGAGAACGAGGATTAGAGTGAGGATGATGAGTGTGAGGAAATATGAGAGTGAGGAGCATGAGAGTGAGGATTAGAATGAGGATTATGAGTGTGAACATTATGAAAGTGAGGATTAGACTGAGGATTAAGAGTATGAAGCCTAAGAGAGTGAGGATTATGAGAGTGAGGATAATGAGAGTGAGGGATTATGAGAGTGAGGATTATGAGAGTGAGGATTATGAGAGTGAGGATTATGTGGGTGAGGACTTATGAGAGTGAGGAGCATGAGAGTGAGGATTAGAGTGAGGATTATGAGTGTGAGTATTATGAAAGTGAAGATTAGACCGAGGATTAAGAGTATGAAGATTAAGATCGTGAGGATTATGAGAGTGAGGATTATGAGAGTGAGAATTATGAGAGTGAGTATTATGAGTGTGAGAAATTATGAGAGTGAGGAGCATGAGAGTGAGGATTAGAGTGAGGATCATGAGTGTGAGTATTATGAAAGTGAGGATTAGACTGTGGATTAAGATTATGAAGACTAAGAGAGTGAGCATTATTAGAGTGATAATTATGAGAGTGAGAATTATGAGAGTGAGGATTATGAGAGTGAGGATTATGAGAGTGAGTAATTATGAGAGTGAGTAATTATGAGAGTGAGGATTATGAGAGTGAGGATTAGAGTGAGGATTATGAGAGTGAGATTTATGAGAGAGAGGATTATTAGAGTGAGGATTATGAGGGTGAGGATAATGAGAGTGAGGATTAGAGTGAGGATTATGAGTGTGAGGACTTATGAGAGTGAAGAGCATGAGAGTGAGGATTCGAGTGAGGATTATGAGTGTGAGTATTATGAAATGAAGATTAGACCGAGGATTAAGAGTATGAAGATTAAGATCGTGAGGATTATGAGAGTGAGGATTATGAGAGTGAGTATTATGAGAGTGAGGATTATGAGAGTGAGGAATTATGAGAGTGGGGATTATGAGAGCGAGGATTGGAGTGAGGATTATGAGGTGAGGATTATGAGAGTGAGGATTATGATGGTGAGCATTATGAAAGCGAGGATTATGAGAGCGACAATTATTCGAGTGAGGATTATGAAGGTGAGGATTTTGAGAGTGAGGATTATTAGAGTGAGGATTAGAGTGAGGATTATGAGGTGAGAATTATGAGTGTGAGGATTATGAGTGTGAGGAATTATGAGAGTGAGGAGCATGAGAGTGAGGATTAGAGTGAGGATTATGAGTGTGAGTGTTATGAAAGTGAGGATTAGACTGAGGATTAAGATTACGAAGACTAAGAGAGTGAGCATTATTAGAGTGAGAATTATGAGAGTGAGAATTATGAGAGTGAGGATTATGAGAGTGAGGATTATGAGAGTGAGTAATTATGAGAGTGAGGATTATGAGAGTGAGGATTATGAGAGTGAGTAATTATGAGAGTGAGGATTATGAGAGTGAGGATTAGAGTGAGGATTATGAGAGTGAGGATTATGAGAGTGAGGATTATGTGGGTGAGGACTTATGAGAGTGAGGAGCATGAGAGTGAGGATTAGAGTGAGGATTATGAGTGTGAGTATTATGAAAGTGAAGATTAGACCGAGGATTAAGAGTATGAAGATTAAGATCGTGAGGATTATGAGAGTGAGGATTATGAGAGTGAGGATTATGAGAGTGATGATTATGAGAATGAGGATTATGAGAGCGTGGTTTATGAGAGTGAGGATTATGAGAGTGAGAATTATGAGAGTGAGTATTATGAGTGTGAGGAATTATGAGAGTGAGGAGCATGAGAGTGAGGATCAGAGTGAGGATCATGAGTGTGAGTATTATGAAAGTGAGGATTAGACTGTGGATTAAGATTATGAAGACTAAGAGAGTGAGCATTATTAGAGTGATAATTATGAGAGTGAGAATTATGAGAGTGAGGATTATGAGAGTGAGGACTATGAGAGTGAGTAATTATGAGAGTGAGTAATTATGAGAGTGAGGATTATGAGAGTGAGTATTATGAGAGTGAGGATTATGAGAGTGAGGAATTATGAGAGTGGGGATTATGAGAGCAAGGATTGGAGTGAGGATTATGAGGTGAGGATTATGAGAGTGAGGATTATGATGGTGAGCATTATGAAAGCGAGGATTATGAGAGCGACAATTATTCGAGTGAGGATTATGAGAGTGAGGATTATGAGAGTGAGGATTATGAGAGTGATGATTTTGAGGGTGAGGATTATGAGAGTGAGGATTATTAGAGTGAGGATTAGAGTGAGGATTATGAGGTGAGAATTATGAGTGTGAGGATTATGAGTGTGAGGAATTATGAGAGTGAGGAGCATGAGAGTGAGGATTAGAGTGAGGATTATGAGTGTGAGTATTATGAAAGTGATGATTAAACTGAGGATTAGACTGAGGATTAAGATTATGAAGACTAAGAGAGTGAGCATTATTCGAGTGAGAATTATGAGAGTGAGGATTATGAGAGTGAGGATTATGAGTGTGAGGATTATGAGAGTGAGGATTATTAGAGTGAGGATTATGAGGGTGAGGATAATGAGAGTGAGGATTAGAGTGAAGATTATGAGTGTGAGTATTATGAAATGAAGATTAGACCGAGGAATAAGAGTATGAAGATTAAGATCGTGAGGATTATGAGAGTGAGGATTATGAGAGTGAGTATTATGAGAGTGAGGATTATGAGAGTGAGGATTATGAGAGTGAGGAATTATGAGAGTGGGGATTATGAGAGCGAGGATTGGAGTGAGGATTATGAGGTGAGGATTATGAGAGTGAGGATTATGATGGTGAGCATTATGAAAGCGAGGATTATGAGAGCGACAATTATTAGAGTGAGGATTATGAGGGTGAGGATTATGAGAGTGAGGATTATGAGAGTGAGGATTATGAGAGTGATGATTTTGAGGGTGAGGATTATGAGAGTGAGGATTATTAGAGTGAGGATTAGAGTGAGAATTATGAGGTGAGAATTATGAGTGTGAGGATTATGAGTGTGAGGAATTATGAGAGTGAGGAGCATGAGAGTGAGGATTAGAGTGAGGATTATGAGTGTGATTATTATGAAAGTGAGGATTAGACTGAGGATTAAGATTATGAAGACTAAGAGAGTGAGCATTATTAGAGTGAGAATTATGAGAGTGAGAATTATGAGAGTGAGGATTATGAGAGTGAGGATTATGAGAGTGAGGATTAGAGTGAGGATTATGAGAGTGAGGACTTATGAGAGTGAAGAGCATGAGAGTGAGGATTCGAGTGAGGATTATGAGTGTGAGTATTATGAAATGAAGATTAGACCGAGGATTAAGAGTATGAAGATTAAGATCGTGAGGATTATGAGAGTGAGGATTATGAGAGTGAGTATTATGAGAGTGAGGATTATGAGAGTGAGGAATTATGAGAGTGGGGATTATGAGAGCAAGGATTGGAGTGAGGATTATGAGGTGAGGATTATGAGAGTGAGGATTATGATGGTGAGCATTATGAAAGCGAGGATTATGAGAGCGACAATTATTCGAGTGAGGATTATGAGAGTGAGGATTATGAGAGTGAGGATTATGAGAGTGATGATTTTGAGGGTGAGGATTTTGAGAGTGAGGATTATTAGAGTGAGGATTAGAGTGAGGATTATGAGGTGAGAATTATGAGTGTGAGGATTATGAGTGTGAGGAATTATGAGAGTGAGGAGCATGAGAGTGAGGATTAGAGTGAGGATTATGAGTGTGAGTATTATGAAAGTGATGATTAAACTGAGGATTAGACTGAGGATTAAGATTATGAAGACTAAGAGAGTGAGCATTATTCGAGTGAGAATTATGAGAGTGAGGATTATGAGAGTGAGGATTATGAGTGTGAGGATTATGAGAGTGAGGATTATTAGAGTGAGGATTATGAGGGTGAGGATAATGAGAGTGAGGATTAGAGTGAAGATTATGAGTGTGAGTATTATGAAATGAAGATTAGACCGAGGATTAAGAGTATGAAGATTAAGATCGTGAGGATTATGAGAGTGAGGATTATGAGAGTGAGTATTATGAGAGTGAGGATTATGAGAGTGAGGATTATGAGAGTGAGGAATTATGAGAGTGGGGATTATGAGAGCGAGGATTGGAGTGAGGATTATGAGGTGAGGATTATGAGAGTGAGGATTATGATGGTGAGCATTATGAAAGCGAGGATTATGAGAGCGACAATTATTAGAGTGAGGATTATGAGGGTGAGGATTATGAGAGTGAGGATTATGAGAGTGAGGATTATGAGAGTGATGATTTTGAGGGTGAGGATTATGAGAGTGAGGATTATTAGAGTGAGGATTAGAGTGAGAATTATGAGGTGAGAATTATGAGTGTGAGGAATTATGAGAGTGAGGAGCATGAGAGTGAGGATTAGAGTGAGGATTATGAGTGTGATTATTATGAAAGTGAGGATTAGACTGAGGATTAAGATTATGAAGACTAAGAGAGTGAGCATTATTAGAGTGAGAATTATGAGAGTGAGAATTATGAGAGTGAGGATTATGAGAGTGAGAATTATGAGAGTGAGTAATTATGAGAGTGAGTAATTATGAGAGTGAGGATTATGAGAGTGAGGATTAGAGTGAGGATTATGATAGTGAGGATTATGAGAGTGAGGATTATTAGAGTGAGGACTTATGAGGGTGAGGATAATGAGAGTGAGGATTAGAGTGAGGATTATGAGTGTGAGTATTATGAAATGAAGATTAGACCGAGGATTAAGAGTATGAAGATTAAGATCGTGAGGATTATGAGAGTGAGGATTATGAGAGTGAGGATTAGAGTGAGAATTATGAGAGTGAGAATTATGAGAGTGAGGATTATGAGAGTGAGGATTATGAGAGTGAGTAATTATGAGAGTGAGTAATTATGAGAGTGAGGATTATGAGAGTGAGGATTAGAGTGAGGATTATGAGAGTGAGTAATTATGAGAGTGAGGATTATGAGAGTGAGGATTAGAGTGAGGATTATGAGAGTGAGGATTATGAGAGTGATGATTATGAGAGTGAGGATTATTAGAGTGAGGATTAGAGTGAGGATTATGAGAGCGAGGATTATGAGAGCGAGGATTATTAGTGTGAGGATTTTGAGGGTGAGGATTATGAGGGTGAGGATTATGAGAGTGGCGATAATGAGAATGAGCATTATGAGAATGAAGATTATGAGGGTGAGGATTATGAGAGTGATGATTATGAGAATGAGGATTATGAGAGCGTGGATTATGAGAGTGAGGATTATGAGAATGAGGATTATGAGAGTGAGGATTATGAGTGTGAGGAATTATGAGAGTGAGGAGCATGAGAGTGAGGATTAGAGTGAGGATTATGAGTGTGAGTATTATGAAAGTGAGGATTGGACTGAGGATTAAGATTATGAAGACTAAGAGAGTGAGCATTATTAGAGTGAGAATTATGAGAGTGAGAATTATGAGAGTGAGGATTATGAGAGTGAGAATTATGAGAATGAGTAATTATGAGAGTGAGTAATTATGAGAGTGAGGATTATGAGAGTGAGGATTAGAGTGAGGATTATGAGAGTGAGGATTATTAGAGTGAGGATTATTAGAGTGAGGATTATGAGGGTGAGGATAATGAGAGTGAGGATTAGAGTGAAGATTATGAGTGTGAGGACTTATGAGACTGAGGAGCATGAGAGTGAGGATTAGAGCGAGGATTATGAGTGTGAGTATTATGAAATGAAGATTAGACCGAGGATTAAGAGTATGAAGATTAAGATCGTGAGGATTATGAGAGTGAGGATTATGAGTGTGAGGATTATGAGAGTGAGGATTATGAGAGTGAGGATTATGAGAGTGATGATTATGAAGGTGAGGATTTTGAGAGTGAGGATTATTAGAGTGAGGATTAGACTGAGGATTATGAGGTGAGAATTATGAGTGTGAGGATTATGAGTGTGAGGAATTATGAGAGTGAGGAGCATGAGAGTGAGGATTAGAGTGAGGATTATGAGTGTGAATATTATGAAAGTGAGGATTAGACTGAGGATTAAGATTATGAAGACTAAGAGAGTGAGCATTATTAGAGTGAGAATTATGAGAGTGAGAATTATGAGAGTGAGGATTATGAGAGTGAGGATTACGAGAGTGAGGATTAGAGTGAGGATTATGAGAGTGAGGATTATGAGAGTGAGGATTATGAGAGTGAGGATTAGAGTGAGGATTATGAGTGTGAGGATTATGAGAGTGAGGATTATTAGAGTGAGGATTATGAGGGTGAGGATAATGAGAGTGAGGATTAGAGTGAAGATTATGAGTGTGAGTATTATGAAATGAAGATTAGACCGAGGATTAAGAGTATGAAGATTAAGATCGTGAGGATTATGAGAGTGAGGATTATGAGAGTGAGTATTATGAGAGTGAGGATTATGAGAGTGAGGATTATGAGAGTGAGGAATTATGAGAGTGGGGATTATGAGAGCGAGGATTGGAGTGAGGATTATGAGGTGAGGATTATGAGAGTGAGGATTATGATGGTGAGCATTATGAAAGCGAGGATTATGAGAGCGACAATTATTAGAGTGAGGATTATGAGGGTGAGGATTATGAGAGTGAGGATTAGGAGAGTGAGGATTATGAGAGTGATGATTTTGAGGGTGAGGATTATGAGAGTGAGGATTTTTAGAGTGAGGATTAGAGTGAGAATTATGAGGTGAGAATTATGAGTGTGAGGATTATGAGTGTGAGGAATTATGAGAGTGAGGAGCATGAGAGTGAGGATTAGAGTGAGGATTATGAGTGTGATTATTATGAAAGTGAGGATTAGACTGAGGATTAAGATTATGAAGACTAAGAGAGTGAGCATTATTAGAGTGAGAATTATGAGAGTGAGAATTATGAGAGTGAGGATTATGAGAGTGAGAATTATGAGAGTGAGTAATTATGAGAGTGAGTAATTATGAGAGTGAGGATTATGAGAGTGAGGATTAGAGTGAGGATTATGAGAGTGAGGATTATGAGAGTGAGGATTATTAGAGTGAGGATTATGAGGGTGAGGATAATGAGAGTGAGGATTAGAGTGAGGATTATGAGTGTGAGTATTATGAAATGAAGATTAGACCGAGGATTAAGAGTATGAAGATTAAGATCGTGAGGATTATGAGAGTGAGGATTATGAGTGTGAGGATTATGAGAGTGAGGATTATGAGAGTGAGGATTATGAGAGTGATGATTATGAAGGTGAGGATTTTGAGAGTGAGGATTATTAGAGTGAGGATTAGACTGAGGATTATGAGGTGAGAATTATGAGTGTGAGGATTATGAGTGTGAGGAATTATGAGAGTGAGGAGCATGAGAGGGAGGATTAGAGTGAGGATTATGAGTGTGAATATTATGAAAGTGAGGATTAGACTGAGGATTAAGATTATGAAGACTAAGAGAGTGAGCATTATTAGAGTGAGAATTATGAGAGTGAGAATTATGAGAGTGAGGATTATGAGCGTGAGGATTATGAGAGTGAGTAATTATGAGAGTGAGTAATTATGAGAGTGAGGATTATGAGAGTGAGGATTAGAGTGAGAATTATGAGATTGAGAATTATGAGAGTGAGGATTATGAGAGTGAGGATTATGAGAGTGAGTAATTATGAGAGTGAGTAATTATGAGAGTGAGGATTATGAGAGTGAGGATTAGAGTGAGGATTATGAGAGTGAGTAATTATGAGAGAGAGGAATTATGAGAGTGAGGATTATGAGAGTGAGGATTCTGAAAGTGCGGATTATTAGAGTGAGGATTATTAGAGTGAGGATTATGAGGGTGAGCATTATGAAAGCGAGGATCATTAGAGTGAGGATTATTAGAGTGAGGATTATGAGGGTGAGTATTATGAGAGTAAGGATTATGAGATTGAGGATTATGAGAGCGAGAATTATGAGAATGAGGATTATGAGAGCGAGAATTATGAGAGTGAGGATTATGAGAGTGAGGATTATGAGAGTGAAGATTATGAGAGCGAGGATTATGAGAGTGAGGATTATTAGAGTGAGGATTATGAGGGTGAGATGTATGAGAGTGAGGTTTATGAGAGCGAGAGTTATGAGAATGAGGATTATGAGAGTGAGGTTTATGAGAGTGAGGATTATGAGAGAGAGGATTATGAGAGTGAGGATTATGGGAGTGAGGATTATGAGAATGAGGATTATGAGAGCGAGTATTATGAGAGCGAGGATTATGAGAGTGAGGATTAGAGTGAGGATTATGAGAGCGAGGTTATGAGATTGAGGATTATGAGAGCGAGGATTATGACGGTGGGGATTATGAGGGTGAGGATTCTGAGAGTGAGAATTAGAATGGGGATTATGAGTAATGCAGATAATAGGAATGAGTATAATGGCAGTGAGGACAAAAGGAGAAACTTCTAATATGAGTGAGGATAATGTAAATGCAGGTGGTACTAGTGTTGATAATGGGTGTACGAATAACTGGAATGTGGATAATGAGGGTACGGATAGTATGGGGGTTGATAATGGGAGAGTGCGGATAACGTGAATGCTCATAATGGGAGTCTGGGTGGTGGGAGAACGGATATCGGAGTGTTACAAATGGAATGTGAATAATTGAGGTCCTGATGTATGGTTTTATTTGAAAATACATGGGTGGACCAGCAGATATAAGTTGAAGCCTTGCAGAATCCTTAATTCTCAAAATATTTTGGAGTATTTTTCTCTGGTGCATTTTCTATTTCCGTTCAAGTTAGCATCTGCCTGTTTGTGATTTGGCAGTCTGTGCTTCTCCATGGTCCCTTTCTGTGGGGATTGGGCTCTTACTGAAAAACTGCTGTTTTATTACCGCATGCAATTTAGCAAAAAGTTAGCTCAAAGCTTTTAAAACACTGTGGGACCTCGATTATTGGCAGAGTGAATATTACCAAAGGAAGTTGGTGGATAATTGACAGTCCCCTATACTTTCGAACATAAGAACATAAGAAATAGGAGCAGGAGTAGGCCATACGGCCCCTCGAGCCTGCTCCGCCATTTAATAAGTTCATGGGTAATCTGATCATGGACTCAGCTCCACTTCCCTGCCCACTCCCCATAATCCCTTATCCCCTTATCGCTCAAGAAACTGTCTATATCTGTCTTAGATTTATTCAATGTCCCAGCTTCCACAGCTCTCTGAAGCAGTAAATTCCAGATTTACAACCTTCTGAGAGAAGAAATTCCTCCTCATTTCTCTTTTAACTTGGCGGCTCCCTTATTCTAAGACCATGCCCTCTATTTCTAGTCTGCCCCATCAGTGGAAACATCCTCTCTGCATCCACCTTGTCAAGCCCCCTCATAAACTTATACGTTTCAATAAGATCACCTCTCATTCTTCTGAATTCCAATGAGTAGAGGCCCAACCTACTCAACCTTTCCTCATAAGTCAACCCCCTCATCTCTGGAATCAACCTAGTGAACCTTCTCTGAACTGCCTCCAAAGCAAGTATATCCTTTCGTAAATATGGAAACCAAAACTGCACGCAGTATTCCAGGTGTGGTCTCACCAATCCCTTATAGAGCTGTAGCATGACTTCCCTGCTTTTATACTCCACCCCCTTTGCAATAAAGGCCAAGATACCATTGGCCTTCCTGATCACTTGCTGTCCCTGCATGCTATCCTTTTGTGTTTCATGCACAAGTACCCCCAGGTCCCGCTGTACTGCGGCACTTTTCAATCTTTCTCCATTTAAATAATAACTTGCTCTTTGACTTTTTCTCACATTTTGCAACATTATACTCTATCTGCCAAATTCTTGTCCACTCACTTAACCTATGTCCTGTAGCAGATTTTTTGTGTCCTCCTCACACATTGCTTTTCCTCCCATCTTTGTATCGTCAGCAAACTTGGCTACGTTACATTCAGTCCCTTCTTCCAAGTCGTTAATATAGATTGTAAATAGCTGGGGTCTCAGAACTGGGCCCTGCGGCACCCCACTTGTTACTGGTTGCCAACCAGAGAATGAACCATTTATCCCGACTCTGTTTTCTGTTAGTTAGCCAATCCTCTATCCATGCTAATATATTTCTCCCAACCCGTGAACTTTTATCTTGTGCACCTTGTCAAATGCCTTCTGGAAGTCCAAATACACCACATCCACTGGTTCCCTTTTATCCACCCTGTTCGTTACATCCTCAAAGAACTCCAGCAAATTTGTCAAACATGACATCCCCTTCATAAATCCATGCTGACTCTGCCTGACTGAATTTTGCTTATCCAAATGTCCTGCTACTGCTTCTTTAATAATGGACTCAAACATTTTCCCAACCACAGATGTTTGGCTAACTGGTCTATAGTTTCCTGCTTTTTGTCAGCCTCCTTTTTTAAATAGGGACATTACATTTGCAGTTTTCCAATCTGCTGGGTCCTCCCCAGAATTTGTCCAACATTGTAGAGTAAATACTGCGGGACCCGGAAGATCTAGCAAGGCCTCGCAAGCAGGAAAAGCCTTTTGGAAAATCACCTCTCCATGTTTTCTTTGGATTACCTACAGCTTAGATGTCAGCCATGGCTCGGTGAGCAGCACACTCACCTCTGAGTCAAGAAGGTTGTGGGTTCAAGTCCCACTCCAGAGACTGGAAGACAACAATCTAGGCTGAAGCTCCAGTGCAGTGTTGAGGGAGCGCTGCATTGTTGGAGGTGCCGTCTTTCAGATCAGACTTTAAACCGAGGACCTGTCTGTCCTCTCAGGTGGACGTAAAAGATGCCATGGCAATATTTTGAAGAAGAGCAGGGGAGTTTTCCCCAGTATCCTAGCCAATATTTATTCCTCAATCAACATCACTAAAATAGATTGTCTGATTATTATCACCTTGCTGTTTGTGGGAGCTTTCTGTGTGCAAATTGGCTGTCACATTTCCTACATTACAACAGTGACTACACTTCAGAAAGTACTTCATTGGCTGTAAAGCGCTTTGAGACGTCCGCTGGTCGTGAAAAGCGCTAAATAAATACAAGTCTTCCTTTTTTAGCTATGGTCTTGTACGAGTTTAACATTACATCCCAGCTTCTAATGTGATACTAAGCCCTTAGTATGGTGGATGATCCCTGGGTTCACTGAGGTGCGGCATGACATTGCATAGATTGACCTACAGGAACACTGCACAGATTGCCTATGACTAGAATGTGACAACTAGATTTCCCTCATGGCTCACACTTCCAAAGTAGTAATACATCAATTGTTCAGAATTAATGCTTGAGCAGTTCCTCACTATCATCTGAGCTCCGACATATCGGCACACCCTTTATCTCACATGCGTCACGCTTTGTACTCTATTCAGCTGCAGTTTTTTAGTCCCGCTTTCTGCTGCCAACATGTCTGGCATCAACCAGATTTGAAACAGTGATGAGAAAAGGGAGAGGAGATGAAGTGAGTCAAGAAGTACTAGTTCGGTGACGTATCAAATTCGGATTTTATAAGCGAACATAGAAACATAGAAACATAGAAATTAGGTGCAGGGGTCGGTCATTCGTCCCTTCGAGCCTGCACCACCATTCAATAAGATCATGGCTGATCATTCCCTCAGTACACCTTTTCTGCTTTCTCTCCATACCCCTTGATCCCCTTAGCTGTAAGGGCCATATCTAACTCCCTCTTGAATATATCCAATGAACTGGCATCAATAACTCTCTGCGGCAGGGAATTCCATAGGTTAACAATTCACTGAGTGAAGAAGTTTCTTCTCATCTCAATCCTAAATGACCCACCCCTTATCCTAAGACTATGTCCCCTGCTTCTGGACTTCCCCAACATCGGGAAAATTCTACCCGCATCTAACCTATCCAGTCCCATCAGAATCTTATACGTTTCTATAAGATCCTCTCTCATCCTTCTAAACTCCAGTGAATAAAGGCCCAGTTGATCCACTCTCTCCTCATATGTCAGTCCAGCCATCCCTGGAACTAGTCTGGTGAACCTTCGCTGCACTCCCTCAATAGCAAGAACGTCCCTCCTCAGATTAGGAGACCAAAACTGAATACAATATTCCAGGTGAGGCCTCACTAAGGTCCTGTACAACTGCAGTAAGATCTCCTTGCTCCGATACGCAAATCCCCTAGCTATGAACATACCATTTGCCTTTTTCACCGCCTGCTGTACCTGCATGCCAACCTTCAATGACTGATGAACTATGACACCCAGGTCTCGTTGCACCTCCCCTTTTCCTAATCTGCCGCCATTCAGATAATATTCTGCCTTTGAGATTTTGCCCCCAAAATGGATAACCTCACATTTATCCACATTATACTGCATCTGCTATGCATTTGCCCACTCACCTAACCTGTTCAAGTCACCCTGCAGCCTCTTAGCGTCCCCCTCACAGCTCACACCACCACCCAGTTTAGTGTCATCTGCAAACTTGGAGATATTACACTCAATTCCTTCATCCAAATCGTTAATGTATACTGTAAATAGCTGGGGTCCCAGCACTGAGCTCTGCGACACTCCACTAGTCACTGCCTGCCATTCTGAAAAGGACCCATTTATCCCGACTCTCTGCTTCCTGTCTGCCAACCAGTTCTCTTTCCATTACACCCATTACGCTTTGATTTTGCTCACCAATCTCTTGAGTGGGACCTTGTCAAAAGCCTTTTGAAAGTCCAAATACACCACATCCACTGGTTCTCCCTTGTCCACTCTGCTAGTTACATCCTCAAAAAATTCCAGAAGATTCGTCAAGCATGATTTCCCTTTCATAAATCCATGCTGACTTGGACCGATCATGTCACTGCTTTCCAAATGCGCTGCTATTTCATCCTTAATGATTGATTCCAACTTTTTCCCCACGACTGATGTCAGGCTAACTGGTATATAATTATCTGTTTTCTCTCTTCCACCTTTTTTAAAAAGTGGTGTTACATTAGCTATCCTCCAGACCATAGGAACTGATCCAGAGTCGATAGACTGTTGGAAAATGATCACCAATGCATCCACTATTTCTAGGGCCACTTCCTTAAGTACTCTGAGATGCAGACTATCAGGCCCCGGGGATTTATCAGCCTTCAATCCCATCAATTTCCCGAACAAAATTTCCCGCCCAATAAGGGTATCCTTCAGTTCCTCCTTCTCACGAGACCCACTGTCCCCTAGTACATTCGGAAAGTTATTTGTGTCGTCCTTCGTGAAGACAGAACCAAAGTATTTGTTCAATTGGTCTGCCATTTCTTTGTTCTGCATTATAAATCCGACTGCAAGGGACCTACATTTGTCTTCACTAATCTTTTTCTCTTCACATATTTATAGAAGCTTTTGCAGTCAGTTTTTATGTTCCCTGCAAGCTTCCTCTCGTACTCTATTTTCCCCCTCTTAATTAAACCCTTAGTCCTCCTCTGTTGAATTCTAAATTTCTCCCAGTCCTCACGTTTGTTACTTTTTCGAATCAGTTAATATGCCTCTTCCTTGGTTTTAATACGATCCTTAATTTCCCTTGTTAGCCACGGTTAAGCCACCTTCCCAGTTTTAGTTTTACTCCAGACAGGGATGTACAATTGCTGAAGTTCATCCATGTGATCTTTAAATGTTTGCCATTGCTTATCCACCATCAACCCTTTAAGTATCCTTTGCCAGTCTATTCTAGCCAATTCATGCCTCATACCGTCGAAGTTACCTTTCCGTAAGTTCAGGACCCTAGTTTCCGAATTAACTGTGTCACTCTCCATCTTAATAAAGAATTCTACCATATTATGGTCACTCTTCCCCAATGGGCCTCGCCAACAAGATTGCTAATTAGTTCCTTCTCATTACACATCACCCAGTCTAGGATGGCCAGCTCTCTAGTTGGTTTCTCGACATATTGGTCTACAAAACCATCCCTAATACACTCCAGGAAATCCTCCTCCACCGCATTGCTACCAGTTTGGTTAGCCCAATCAATATGTAGATTAAAGTCACCCATGATAACTGCTGTACCTTTATTGCACACATCCCTTATTTCTTGTTTGATCCTGTCCCCAACCTCACTACTACTGTTTGGTGGTCTGTACACAACTCCTACTAGCGTTTTCTGCCCATTGGTATTCCGCAGCTCCACCCGATTCCACATCATCCAGGCTAATGTTCCTCCTTACTATTGCATTAATTCCCTCTTTAACCAGCAACGCCACCCTGCCTCCTTTTCCTTTATGTCTATCCTTCCTGAATGTTGAATACCCCTGGATGTTGTGTTCCCAGCCTTGTTCACCCTGGAGCCATGTCTCCATGATGCCAATTACATCATATCCGTTAACTGCTGTCTGCGCAGTTAATTCGTCCACCTTATTCCGAATACTCCTCGCATTGAGGCACAGAGTCTTCAGGCTTGTCTTTTTAACACACTTTGCCCCTTTAGAATTTTGCTGTAATGTGGCCTTTTTGTTTTTTGCCTTGAGTTTCTCTGCCCTCCACTTTTACTATTCTCCTTTCTATCTTTTGCTTCTGCCTCCATTTTATTTCCATCTGTCTCCCTGCATAGGTTCCCATCCCCTTGCCATGTTAGTTTAACTCCTCCCCAACAACACTAGCAAACACTTCCCCTAGGACATTAGTCCCGGGTTCTGCCCAGGTGCAGACCGTCCGGTTTGTATGGTCCCATCTCCCCCAGAACCGGTTCCAATGTCCCAGGAGTTTGAATCCCTTCCTCCTGCTCCACTTCTCAAACCATGTATTCATCTGAGCTATCCTGCGATTCATACTCTGACTAGCACATGGCACTGGTAGCAATCCTGAGATTACTACTTTTGAGGTCCTACTTTTTAATTTAGCTCCAACCTCCCTAAATTTGTCTCGTAGGATCTCATCCCGTTTTTTACCTATATCGTTGGTACCAATGTGCACCACGACAACTGGCTGTTCACCCTCCCTTTTCAGAATGCCCTGCACCCGCTCCGAGACATCCTTGACCCTTGCACCAGGGAGGCAACATATCATCCTGGAGTCTCGGTTGCGGCCACAGAAACGCCTATCTATTCCCCTTACAATCGAAACCCCTATCACTATCGCTCTCCCACTCTTTTTCCCGCCCTCCTGTGCAGCAGAGCCACCCACGTTGCCATGAACTTGGCTGCTGCTGCCCTCCCCTGATGAGTCTTCCCCCTCAACAGTACCCAAGGCGGTGTATCTGTTTTTCAGGGGGATGACCGCAGGGGACCCCTGCACTACCTTCCTTCCACTGCTCTTCCTGTTGGTCACCCATTTACTATCTGGCTGTGGACCCTTTACCTGCGGTGAGACCAACTCGCTAAACGTACTATTCACGTCATTCTCAGCATCATGGATGCTCCAAAGTGAATCCACCCGTAGCTCCAGTGCTGCAATGTAGTCCATCAGGAGCTGAAGGCTGATGCACTTCTCGCATACATAGTCGTCAGGGACACCGGAAGTGTCTCTGACTTCTCACAAAATACAGGAGGAGCATAACACGTGTCCGAGCTCTCCTGCCATGACTTAACCCTTAGATTAAGTTAATTTGGCAATAACAATGATAGAGGTTACCTACTGACAAAGAAAATGAAAAACTACTTCCCAATCACCAGCCAATCACTTATGCCCTTGGCTGTGACGTCACCTTTCGCTTCCTTTCTACTTCTTTTCTACCTTCTCCCTGCAGCTGCACAAGCACCCTTCCTCGACCACGAACTCCCGGCTGCTGAACTCGCAGCCTTTTTATCGGCCTCCGACCTGGGACTCTCGCCTCCTCGACCACGAACTCCCGACTGCTGAACTCACGGCCTTTTAATAGGCCTCCGACCCCGGACTCTCGCCTTCCCGACCACGATCTCCCAACTGCTGAACTCATGGCCTTTTTATAGGCCTCCGACCCCAGACTCTCGCCTCCTCGACCACGAATAGATTGTAGGAGGATGGGTGCTGTCATGTATGTAACCACAATGTAACACCACTGTATTACTGTATACACTCAACCTAGATGCACATCTTGACCACAAGGGGTGAACTTGTGGGAGACACCCCTTACCTGATCACACAGGTATAAAAAGGGAGGTCCCAAACAGGGTCATCATCTTTGGAGTCCTGTAAATAAAGAGTCAAGGTCACAGAGTGACCTTGTCCCCAGAATGTGCCTTGTGTGGTTTCATATTGTACAGTAAGGACTTTACATTGGCGACGAGAAACGGGAAATCATGACCCACGAGAATGGCAACTGGTAGCACAGAGGAATGGTACTGTGTTGGGGAAGACTGGGACGATTTTGTCGAGAGGCTTCAGCAAAGCTTCGTTATGAAAGAATGGCTGGGATTTGCAGCGGCCGACAAGCGAAGGGCTCATCTTTTGACCAGCTGCGGACCAAAGACTTACGCGCTCATGAAGGATTTACTAGCACCTGAAAAGCCGGTGGACAAAACCTTTGAAGAACTCAGCAAATTGATCAGGGAGCACCTCAAACTGGTGAGTAGCATACATATGGCCCGACACAGATTGTACACCCACCGACGTCGTAAAGAACAGAGCATACCGGACTTCGTAGCGGACCTCCGGCATTTGGCCAGCCTCTGTAAGTTCACAGACGCCTGCAGGGGGGAGATGCTAAGGGACTTCTTTATCGAGGGCATCGGTCATGCGGGAATTTTCCGCAAATTAATTGAGAACAAGGATTTGACCTTGGAAGCGGCGGCGTTGATAGCTCAAACTTTCATGGCGGGGGAGGAAGAGATGAAAATAATATACAGGCGCAGTTCTGCCTCTAATGCGGCGATGGATCAGGGAGTCAACATCATCAATGCGACTCAGTGCCCCGCAGGCAGGCAGGGGCAGTCCGACACCCCCCAGGCAGCAATAGACCCCAGAGTAGGACTTCAACAGAGACAATGGCAGGCTGAACGGACATTTACGCCATCACAGTGGACAATACGGCTCGGGATGGGGCCATTGACACCCATTAATAGGGTACTTAAGAGCAGTCAAAGGGACAGTCAGCGTGGAATGCCTGGCCATAGTCCCTTTGTTCCCAACAATGGAAACTTTAACTCATGTTGGAGGTGTGGGGGAGAACACTCAGCTAGATCTTGCAGATTTCAACAGTTTGTCTGCAGGAACTGCAATCTCAGTGGGCACTTAGCTTAAATGTGCAGGAAGCCTGCAACCAGACTAATATATGAGGCAGATGCACCAGAAGAGGGTTCTTTGAGGCAGGATGACTTTTGGAGCAAATCGATGGATGCTGAGGATCAGCAGGTCCATGTGGCGAATATTCACAGTTCATACACCAAAACGCCACCAATGAAGATGAGGGTTTTATGAAACGGTATCCCAGTACGCATGGAGCTGGACACTGGGGCTCTGGAACTCATGGGTGTTCAGCAATTTGAGAAGCTATGGCCACTTAAAGCCAGTAGCCCCAAATTAGCATGTATTGAGACACAATTACGGACTTACACTAAAGAAATCATTCCGGTGCTAGACAGTGCAATGTTGGCTGTCACACACAATGGGGTAGTGAATCGACTGCCACTCTGGATTGTCCCGGGCAATGGTCCCGCACTGTTGGGGAGGAGCTGGCTAGCCGAGATGAACTGGAAATGGGGATGTTCAAGCAATGTCATCTGTGGAGCGAAGTTCGTGCTCAAAGTCCTACAACAATTCGATTCACCATTCCAACCTGGCGTCAGGACTTTTAAAGGCACTAAATTAGTGATACACATCACCCCGGACGCCAGGCCAGTGCACCACAAAGCCAGAGCGGTGCCGTAAGTGATGCGGGAAAAGATCGAGAGCGAATTGGACCGGCTGTTGAGGGAGGGCATCATCTCGCCTGTTGAATTCAGCGACTTGGCGAGCCCCATCGTTCCAGTCCTAAAAGTGGATGGCTCTGTCAGGATCTGTGGCGACTACAAGGCCACCATCAATCGGGTGTCCCTACAAGTTCAATACCCGCTCCCATGAGCAGAGCATCTCTTCGCCACGCTGGCAGGTGGCAAGCTGTTCACCAAGTTGGACCTCACTTCAGCCTATATGACCCAGGAACTGGCTGACGAATCTAAATAACTGACCACCATCACCACGGACAAGGGACTGTTCGTTTATAACAGATGCCCGTTTGAAAAATCAGGGCCGCTGATCGAATGCCAAAGAAACATGGAAAGCCTGCTTAAATCCATTCCTGGAACGATCATATTCCAGGATGACATTTTCATCACGGGTCGAGACACTGAGGAACACCTCCACAACCTAGAGGAGGTGCTACGCCAACTGGACCGGGTAGGCCTGCGACTCAAGAAGTCTAAATGTGTGTTCTTAGCTCCTGAGGTTGAGTTTCTGGGCAGGAGGGTTGCTGCAGATGGGATTCGGCCCACCGAATCCAAAACAGAGGCGATTCGACGAGCACCCAGGCCCTGCAACACATCGGAGTTGCGTTCATTCCTGGGACTGTTGAACTATTTTGTGAACTTTCTGCCGAACTTGAGCACGTTGTTGGAGCCGCTACACATACTCCTGCGTAAGGGTTGCGATTGATTTTGGGGGGACTGTCAGGAATGGGCTTTTGATCGGGCGCGAAACCTACTTTGTTCAAACAAGTTGTTGACCCTGTACGACCCCTGTAAAAAATTGGTTCTGACATGTGATGCATCGTCTTATGGTGTTGGGTGCGTGTTGCAGCAGGGCAATGCTGAGGGTCAATTACAACCTGTGACTTATGCCTCCAGGTCGCTCTCTCAAGCAGAACGGGGATATGTGATGGTCGAGAAGGAAGTGCTTGCATGTGTCTGTGGTCTAAAAGAAATGCATCAGTACCACTTTGGTAGGAAGTTTGAATTAGAGATGGACCACAAGCCATTAATCCCTGTTGTCAGACAGCAAGGCTATCAATGCCAACGCATCTGCTCGCATACAGCGGTGGGCTCTCACGCTGGCTGCTTATGACTACTCCATCCGGCACTGGCCCGGCACTGAAAATTGCGCTGACGCGCTCAGCAGGCTTCCACTGGCACCCACCGAGGGGGCAGCGGAGCAAAGCGCCGAGATGGTCATGGCTGTTGATGCCTTTGACAGCGCAGGCTCCCCCATCACAGCCCGCCAGATCAAAATCTGGACAAACAGAGATCCCCACATATCCCTGATTAAGAAATGTGTCCTGACTGGGGATTGGGCGCCCGCACACGGAGCATGCCCTGAGGAGGTTTTCACAGACGGATGGATGAGCTCTCCATCCAAGCCGACTGCCGACTATGGGGCAGCAGGGTAGTTATGCCCCAGAAGGGCAGGGAGGCATTATCAGGGAACTCCACAGCGAGCACCCAGACATTATGCCGATGAAGGCCATTGCCCAGTCACACGTTTGGTGGCCTGGAATTGAATCAGACCTGGAACACTGTGTTCGCAGGTGCACGATGTGTCCCCAGTTAGGTAATGCCCCCGGGGAGGCCCCGCTCAGCCCGTGGCCCTGGCCCACCAGGCCATGGTCACGCATTCATGTTGACTATGCGGGCCCGTTCATGGGAAAGATGTTCCTTATGGTGGTAGATGCGTACTCGAAATGGATTGAGTGCATCATTCTGAATTCATGCACGTCATCCACCACCGTGGAAAGCCTACGTGCGATCTTTGCAATCCACGGCTTGCCGGACATCCTGGTTAGTGATAATGGCCCACAAGCTACGAATTCCGAGTGTTTATATCGGGCAATGGCATCAACCACACCAGGACTGCGCCGTTCAAGCCGGCCTCCAATGGCCAGGCGGAATGTGCGGTCCAAATCATTCAGCAAGATCTGCTCAGGATTCAAGGACCCTCCCTACAATGCCGCCTATCGCGTCTCCTGCTGGCCTATAGATCCCGACTGCACTCGCTCACGGGGGTCCCGCCCGCAGTGCTACTAACAAAACGGACACTCAAAACTCGGTTGTCCCTCATTCATCCAGTCCTGACCGACATAGTTGAGAGGAAGTGCAAGTCACAAAACAAATACCATGACCGTAATTCGAGGGGGAGATGTATAGAAATAAATGATCCTGTATTCGTCCTCAATCACACCATGGGGCCCAAATGGCTTTAGGGCATTATAATTGACAAAGAGGGGAATAGGGTCATCGTGGTAAAACGTAACAATGGTCAGATATGCCGTATTCATCTGGACCCCAAGTAAAAAAATAGGTTCAGCATCGACACAGAGGAACTTGAAGAAGACCATGAGATGGAGCTCACAACACCGCCAGTGAATGAGCAACAAGAGCAAACAGAAGAATGCACAGTCCCTGCGGTCAGCCCAGACAGGCCGGAATCACCACAGGTGACAGACACTCATGTTAGTGTCTAACAACCAGAACCCCAACTGCGGCGCTCCACGAGTGAGCGTAGACCACCTGAAAGACTAAACCTGTGATCCCAATAAGACGTTGGGGGGGAGGTGATGTCATGTATGTAACACCACTGTATTACTGTGTACACTCAACCGAGATGCACATCTTGACCACAAGGGGTGAACTTGTGGGAGACACTCCTTACCTGATCACACAGGTATAAAAAGGGAGGTCCCATGCTGGGTCATTGTCTTTGGAGTCCTGTAAATAAAGATTTAAGGTCACAGAGTGACCTTGCCCCCAGAATGTGCCTCGTGTGGTTTCATATTGTAGAGTAAGAACTTTACAGGTGCCACTCCCACAACACTCAAGAAGCTCGACACCATCCAGAACAAAGCAGTCCACTTGATCGGCACCCCATCCACCACCTTAAACATTCACTCCCTCCACCACGGCTGCAGTGTGTACAATCTACAAGATGCACTGCAGCAACTCACCAAGGCTTCTTCGACAGCACCTCCCAAACCCGTGACCTCTGCCACTTAGAAGTACAAGGGCAGCAGGCACATGGGAACACCATCACCTGCAAGTTCCCCTCCAATCACACAACATCCTGACTTGGAAACATATCGCCATTCTTTCATCGTCGCTGGGTCAAAATCCTGGAACTCCCTCCCTAACAGCACTGTGGGAGTACCTTCACAACACGGACTGCAGCGGTTCAAGAAGGCAGCTCACCAGCACCTTTGCAAGGGCATTTAGGGATGGGCAACAAATGCTGCTCTTGCCAGAGGCGCCCATATCCGTGAGTGAATTTTTAAATAACGGTTAGGAGCTACCTTGCGAAAGAATGTCCACTATTACAAGTAGGCGCAATGCATCTTTCGTGTAAATTGTGTGTTGGTCTCGATCTGGGGTTTTCTGATATGTGCTGGCCGTGAATGAGGACTAATCAGTCGTTTGCTTCCTAACTAGAACATTCAGTGGGAATTGAGGGTGGAAGGGTGTGCTGAAGGTTGCATTATTAACTTGGCAGGAGCCAAACAGGAAAGCTCACAGGAGCAGAGGCCATTGTCGTATCGATAACATACAGCAAGACAAGAAAGGCTGCACAGACAGAATGGGTCGGTGGGCTAGAAGTAAGAAGGATCACCTATTGTCATGGTTTTCTAGGTAAAGAACTCTCCCCTGCAAATATCGTCGCAATCCGCAGGATCTCTCCATCCTCGCAAACAATGACATACGCAATAGGTGCAATGTATGCACCAGTGAGTATGCTCACAGGCTTCTAGAGCTGTAGAGGTGGGCGTCAGAGAGACTGGAGTGCATCATCACCAAATTTTGATTTGAATTAAGTTTACTGCCATCAGTTAATTTGTTTATTGTGTTGGGCTTAGTGCCCCCCCCCCCTTTAATCAGGGGGTACTTGTATAAATTGTGTTTTTGGTGCCCTCAAAAAAAACAACAAGCGAGCTCTTGATTGAAAGTTTCTGAAGTGTGACCTCCCCTTTAATCAGCGGGTACTTGATTATTGTTTCCACAAAAATAGTTGTAGAGCTGTTGATGCATCGTTGGGACTGGAGTGCATCATCACCCCAGGCAACCAAATTTTAATTTGATTTAAGTTGATGGTCAAACGTTAATTTGTTTATTTGTCAGTTTTAGTGCCACTTTAATAAGTTGATTTACAGATCAACTAAAAATAGTTGTAAAGCTGTTGACTGGGGAGTGGCTTAGCCAGTCACGTGATGTTCACAAGACTCAATAAAACCCCAGCCAGTTGGGTTCAAGGGATCCACGATAGGGCAGGTGGTTGTGAGCCTGGTGGATGAACTGCAATGTGTAGTGTGATTGTTAAACCTTTGCTAATAAACCAACTAGTTTGTAATAGCAAAGTGCTGCCATGAATTCTTAAGCAAATTAATTACAACAAATATTGACACACTCCCAGGGATCTCCCTGGAAATATTAACACACTCACCGAGACCTGCAAATAGCAATACACTGCTGAGGGCCCCGTGAAATACTGACCTATTCCCAGGCATCCACTGTAAATATTGACCCATTCCCAGGGACCCAATGGAAGTATTGACAACATTCCCAGATACCTCATTCCTCAGCAATTCTGGAGAACACCCATTCGACTTCTGAGAGACAGTGGCAGCTGCTCAGAGTAAAACAGTGCGATCTCTGCAGAGAACATTTGATGACGAGAAGCAAGTAACTCGACAAATACAGGAAAGTACAACAATCTGACGGCAAAAGCACCACAATCTGATGACCTCCCCGAACATTCCTGAGATCTCGCAAACCCTCGAGGCGCGAAGGATCCGAAAGTTAAAATCCGTGACTTAACAACTTGCTCTCATCTCAGAGTTGTTTGTCTACACCTGCTGTTTGCCTCCAGGACAGCAGTTCTGGCTGGGATCTCATTTCAGATAATAGGAAGAAAGACAGTATTACAGATTCTCAGACAAGGACACGGCTTAGAGTGCTCACAGATGTAAAAGATGCAGAGGCGGGGTGAGGAAAGTGTATTTTTTAAGCAGCGAGTTGTTGTGATCTGGGACATAGCTGACTCACGGCTGAACGGAAGGCTCCCTCTACACTGTCAGCACAGTGGCTTAAGCCCAGACTGCGAACAGCATGGAGCATTGCTGCAGTGACGAATTTCCATTCCTGTGGCCTTTTGAAGTGACACTGCCAATTTAGTGAATTATCACTGAATTATGGGCAGTTTTGCATATCAGACCCGCAACCAATAGGAACTGGAATGGGACTGTCCAAATAAATTTAGCTTAAGACCCTTGCAGACGTCTGAGAAGAGGAGGCTTTAATCACATCAATTTGTGTTGGATTTCAAGCCAATTCTCAGTGGTGAAAGGATATTGTGGTAACCCAAGGTGCCACCAAGTATCAAATTACACTTGATTATCTTATTCATATACTCATTCTTCAGGTATCAGTGAAGTGTTATACTAATCTATTGTGTCATAAAGCAGTACAGAGCTGGCTCTGTTCTGTGATCCCGATAATAAATTCTGATTTCCACCAGGACTTCCAGTCTTTAGATTGAGTACGAGTGGACAATTCGACCAGCAATGCTCTTGTATACCCTCTAGTGCTTGGCTGAAGAACAGCACATAAGAACATAAGAACACAAGAAATAGGAGCAGGAATAGGCTGTACGGCCACTCGAGCCTGCTCCGCCATTTAATAGGATCATGACTGATCCGATCATGGACTCAGGTCCACTTCCCTGCCCGCTCTCTATAACCCCTTAGTCCCTTATCAGTAAAGGAGCTGCCTATCTCTGTCTTAAATCTATTCAATGTCCCGGCTTCCACAGCTCTGTGAGGCAATGAATTCCACAGATTTACAATCCTCTGAGAGAAGAGATTCCTCCCCATCTCTGTTTTAAATGGGCAGCCCCTTATTTTAAGATCATGCCCTCTAGTTCTAGTCTCCCCCATCAGTGGAAACATCCTCTCTGCGTCCACCTTGTCAAGCCCCCTCATAATCTTATACGTTTCGATAAGCACCTGATAATCAACCTGTGTCTTTCCTGCACTTCAGTCCGTGGAACTATCGAACACCGAGTCAGGGTTCTCCTCCCTACCAGTATTTTAAAACGCATCAATGGGCCTGGAATTCCCGCTCCCCATGGTCGAGCACGAGGCGTGCATGCGCCCGTGGGGTCTCCGCAATTTCCGGCTTTAGGCACGCGATGTGCATGCTCCTTAACCCGGAACTTGCAATTTGTCAACAATTCTCTTGACAGAGCGCACGCCTCCGAGGGTAAGGGCCTCTACGAGCGGAGAGTTGGGCCATTTGCCCGACTCCTGACCAGCGAATGCCCTTAATATACTTAGAACATGATAAAAGCAGGTGTATGGAGAAGTTTGAAGAGTTAGACGTAGGCAAGAGGTTTTCACTTGAGCGGGAGACCAAAACTAGGGACCATAAATATAAGATAGTCACTAATAAAGCGAATAGGGAATTCAGGAGAAACTTCTTTATCAAGAGTGTGGATCACTAGACTAGTTCCTGGGATGAGGAGATTGCCCTATGAGGAGAGATTGAGTAGACTAGGCCTATATTCCTGAGAGTTTAGAAGAATGAGAGGGGATCTCATTGAAAAATATAACATTTTTAAGGGACTTCACAGTGTTAATGCTGCGAAAATTATTCGACTGGCTGAGGAATCTAGAACACACGGTCACAGTCTCAGAATAAGGGGTCGGCCATTTTGGACTGAGATGAGGAGAAATATCTTCACTCAGAGGGTTGTATAAATGTTGATATGAAAAGACAGTTTTGAAAGATTCAAAATGGAAGCTCACAGACCTCCAGCATAGTGTTTGTGTATTGTGTTAATTGGAAAGCCATTCACCGAATCAAGGGGCGCTTCAGCAGGCACATGAATGAGTAGAGCTAATAAGGAACTGCCCTGGAACCAAGGAACAATGGACTTAAGAGATATAAAAACTCAAGCCACAGTTTGCTCTATCTCTCCTTATCTCCTGGGCACACGGCAGAATTCCTGCTGAAGACCAGCCGAAACAGCAAGCCATGTGTTCAGCCAGCCAGCCAGAGGAAAGTGACATATACCTTTTTATAAACCATTATTGTAACATTGCATCTGTTGTAACTAAATAAAATCCGTAGGATAACCGACGACTGCTGATAAACGTGCATGTGTGTGTGTTTTAATAAACTGTTCCGAATTGTTTTCAAATAATCAGTCTCACTGTAAATTTAATGCCAGAGATTTAGAAATCTTACAATATACATTGTGAAGTCTAAGGCTGTTTAAATTGTAAGCAACAGGAAGAATTGGGGCATGTACATCTAAAATCGGTAAGCTAGAGATTTGTAGTATTGGTTTTTGATTTTAAATCTGTATGCGGTAGTGTTGAATTCAGAACATATATTCATTTTTAATCTTTTTAATAAAAGTCCTTTGTATTGGAAAATCTCAGTGTTCTGAAAAGTCTTGATGTTCAAAACACGTAGGAAGAAATACTACACATCCTTGTTGTCAAATCTCTCCATGGCCTCGCGCATACCCACACACCCCACCCAGCACTCCAATCGCTGTAATCTTCTCATGCTTTACAACCTTCCAAGATCTCTGCGCTCCTCAAATTTTGGCTTCTTGAGCATTCCTGATTACAATCCTGATTAATATAGCATTGGGATATTGATGAAATTCCCTCCCTTAACCTCTCCGCCTCGGCTCTCCTCCTTTGAGACCCTCCCTAAATCCTACCTCTTTGACCAAGCTTTTGGTCAGTGGAGCGGAGAGCAAAGGAAAGCATTCTCTTCGGGCAACTAGGCCGGGTGAGCAACTGAATATCCGTTGCTAAAGAGCCGGCTTCGTAGCGCCCTAAGAAAGGTCTCCCTGCAAAAAATAAATCGGAACAAAAAACGCAAAACACATTCCCTATACATTGCTCACCCCCAAATAAAGTTAAATCGCAAAAAAAAGAAAGAAAATTAGTCAGACAGCTCTGCACGCCAGCTTTCTCCGGCGGGGTCACTACGGGGCGCTACGGGTTCTGCGCAAAACAAATTTCGATTGAGAGTCGATACCAGAGGCGTTGTACACCGCTGCCCACGCCTGCAAACCCTTTAGCGCCTCTGCTCCGACCTTCGCAAGGGGCAGTGTCCCAACAAAGGTTGATTCCGGAGATGAGGGGGTTGACTTATGAGGATAGGTTGAGTAGGTTGGGCCTCTACTCATTGGAGTTCAGAAGAATGAGAGGTGATTTTATTGAAACATATCAGATAATGAGGGGGCTCGACAAGGTGGATGCAGAGAGGATATTTCCACTCATAGGGGAAACTAAAACGAGGGGACATAGTCTCACAATAAGGGGTCGCCCATTTAAAACTGAGATGAGGAGGAATTTCTTCTCTGAGGGTTGCAAATCTGTGGAATTCTCTGCCCCAGAGAGCTGTGGAGACTGCGTCATTGAATATATTTAAGGCATAGATAGACAGATTTTTGAGCGATAAGGGAGTAAAGTGTTATGGGGAGCGGGCAGGGAATTGGAGCTGAGTCCATGATCAGATCAGCCATGATCTTATTGAATGGTGGAGCAGGCTCGAGGGGCCAAATGGCCTACTCCTGCTCCTATTTCTTATGGTCTTATGTTCTTAGCGAACTTCTAACCCATTCTAACTCCAGCCCTGTTAAGATCAGCCAACTCAATTAGCTCATTCTTTCACTTCCGTCTTTAAAAGATTAAGCTAGAGAGTTAGCTCATGCAATGCCTCATTATAATTACAGCACTCAGAGAAAAGGAATCTGTCGAGTCTGGTCTTCGCCGTCTCAGTGCATAAGAATGGACAATTGAGTGAGATGACCAGGATCCACTGGCGCCTTCCGAACGCTGGGCGGAGATTTTCCACTGTCGAACGAGTGAAAAACCACAGCTGGCAGCTCGCAATTTCCCAATTTGCACCCAAGGGCATTCCTTGGGAACATCGACATGGGAAATCCCCCCTTTCAGGTGAGAAGAAGTGAAAGTGGCGGGAAATCAGGAAATAAGAAACGGCATCATGGCAGTGTGGTTAAGTTGAGCAATAGAATGCACTATTTCCAATTCGAACATCACGTTGTAAGATTACGCATACTGTGCGTTAAAGATATATACCAGACACAGGCTTCCTCAGTAATCTACTTCAAATTGTTTTTCAATAAACATGCAGCCATGCCCTTCATGGCCATTAATCCTTTTGTGTGAACATCATTATATATCAAGACACTGGAGTGCGCTAATAGCTTTTTGTCAGCCACTGTCAGCAAAAACACTGACCAAGGTTAAGAAGCACTTGACGAGAGAGTTCTCCCCGCAACCCCCGATTCTCAGCTGCATCTGGAAAATAAGGAAGGAAGATAGACAGTAAGAAAGAGAGAAAGACAGGGAAAGAAAGAGAGAAAGCAAGAAAAAAAGAACGAGAACGAACAAAAGGAAGAAAGGGAAAGAACGAGAGAAAGAGCAAGAAAGGTAAAGAATGAGAGAAAAAGAAAAAGAAAGGGAAAGAAGAAGAGAAAGAAAAGGAAAGTTGGAGATAGATAGATAGACCGATAGATAGGCAGATAGAGAGATAGACAGATAGAAAAAGAAAGAAATACTTGCATTTATATCGTGTCTTTCACGTCCACTAGACATCCCAATGCGCTTTACAGCCAATGAAGTACTTTTGAAGTGCAGTCACTGTTGTAATGGAGGTAACATGAATCTGTTTTAATGATGTTGGTTGAAGGTTAATTATCGGCCAGGACCACTGTTGCCTGTAATTTTGTTTAAAGGGGCCACGCAGGGCCATTTAAAATACCATGCATTCGCGGTACTTGGATTGGAAAACCGGGAAGTCGGTTGCGTGGGTTCCCGGGAGCGCTGCGGGGATGTGCGGCTACACAGTTTACAGGGAGCACTGGCCAGGACATGGGGTGAACTTCTCTGAGATTCTTCAAAATAGTGCCACTTGATCTTTCATGTCCACCTGAGAGAACAGACGGGGCCTCGGTTTAAAGTCTTATCCAAAAGTCGGCTCCTCTGACAGTGCAGCACTGGCACTAAGAGTGTCTGAACATAAGTGTCATGTATGTACATTCTGTTTGTAGCCACCAGATGGCGTCATTGTTGGAGGCCATTGAGCAGCACGCACATGGTGCTGCTCAGGTATAAAAGGCCAGCCATGTTGCGCGTCAGGCACTTTGGGCCGAAATAAAACAGAGCCAAGGTTGTACCTTGCTTAGTTAAACAGTACTCAGTTTGAACCTTTATTGCATACATAACATTTGGCGATGAGAATAAAAGAATCTTTGTTTGCAAAATGAGCACGATTGGATTTTTAGAGCGATTCGTGGAGGGAGAAGATTGGGCAGATTTTGTGAGCCAATTGAACCAGTACTTCATGGCCAACAAAATGAAGGGGATCGATGATGCAGATCGGCACCGGACCGTGTTCCTCACTGTGTGCGGTTCAAAGATCTACGGTCTGATAAAGAATCTACTCATGCCTCGAGATCCAACAGAGAAAACATACGAGGAGTTGTGTACATTGGTACCTCAAGCCAGGCGACAGCATCATCATCTCGAGATACAGGTTTTGTACACACGTTCGATCAGAGAGCCAGAGCACGGTGGAATTCGTTGCCGACCTGCGATGTCTCGCGGGACCATGCAAGTTCGGGAAGGTGTTGGCAGACATGCTGCGGGACTTCTTTGTTATCGGTATCAACCACGAGGTGATCCTGCGCAAACTTCTGGCGGTGGAGGAGTTGGATTTAAAAAGGGTCGTCCAGATCGCTCAATCATGTATGATGACAGACAGGAGTCTAAAGCAAATAGCGGTGAAGAACGGAACCTCAGCAGGTACTGTAAATGCAACTGATTCGGCGTTTGGCAGAGAGGCACATAGCAGGGCCTATCCAGCTGCGTTCGCGAACCTGTAGCTGCCCAAAGTCCGCCAGCGGGCGTGTATCCGACTTCTCCGTGTTGGCGTTGTGGGGGAAATCATCGGCACCAGCAGTGCCGATTTAAGCAATATAATTTCAAAGGCTGTCTGAGAGTGGGGCATCTCCAGCGCAAGTGTCCGCAGACGAGCAAGCGAGCTGAGACACACCACGTGGAGGATGAAAGTCAGACTAGCGTGGACCCGGATACACAATCCGAGATGCCAGAGGAAGTGTATGGACTGAACTCCTTCATAACCAAGAGTAAACCAGTTTTGATTAATGTGAAGTTTAACGGGATACCGGTATCGATGGAACTGGAACGGGGGCGAGTTAATCGATCATGAACAAGAGAGCATTTAATATGCTGTGGGATACTAAGACTGTGAGGCCCAGGCTGAGCCCTGTTAATGCCAAGCTGTGCACGTACACCAAAGAATTGATAAAGGTGATTGGCAGTGCAAAAATTTACATGTCATATAACGGTGCGGTTCACGAGTTACCGCTGTGGATTGTTCCAGGCAATGGCCCAATGCTGCTTGGCAGGAGCTGGTTGGAGAAAATCAGATGTGACTGGAACGACATAAAGACATTGTCATCAGAGAAGATACAGGTGCCCAAGTATTGAGCAAGTTCCCCTTGCTGTTCGAACTGGGTATCGGCAACTTCACGGGAGCCAAGGTGCAGATCCACGTGGACTCAGATGCAAGACCTGTGCATCATAATGCTCGGGCAGTGCCATATATGATGAGGAAGAAGGTCAAATTTGAACTGGACAGACTCCAGCATGAAGGGATCATATCACCGGTCGAATTTAATGAATGGGCCAGCCCCATTGTTCCGGTGCTGAAAAGTGATGGCACAGTCAGAATCTGTGGAGACTACAAGGCTACGATCAACAGGGTTTTGAAACAAGATCAGTACCCATTACCAAAGGCTGATGACTTGTTTGCGACACTAGCCGGAGGGAAGTCGTTCACAAAACTGGACTTGACGTCAGCCTATATGACACAGGAGTTGGTTGAGATGTCGAAGAGACTTACGTGCATTAACACACACAAAGGACTGTTTATTTACCACAGGTGCCCTTTCGGAATTCGCTCGGCTGCAGCAATATTCCAGGGGAACATGGAAAGTCTATTGAATGACGTTCCCAGAACCATCGTGTTCCAAGATGACATTCTGATCACCGGTCGTGACTCCAAGGAACATCTGAATAACCTGAAAGAGGTTCTACTGCATTTGGATAGAGTGGGACTCAGACTGAAATGCTCGAAGTGCGTCTTCATGGCACCAGAGGTCGAATTCCTCAGGAGAAAAATTGCCGCTGATGGCATCAGACCTACTGACGTGAAAACGAAAGCCATGAAGAATGCACCCAAGCCACAGAATGTGATGGAGCTGCATTCGTTCCTGGGTCTACTCAACTACTTTGGTAACTTCCTACCTAAATTGAGCACCTTACTAGAACCACTGCACATGCTATTGAGAAAAGGCGACATCTGGGTGTGGGGAGCATTGCAAAACAGAGCTTTCGAGAAAGCCACCAATCTGCTTTGCTCGAACAAGCTGCTGGCACATTTTGACCCATGTAAAAGTTTAGTTTTGGCCTGTGACGCATCGTCATATGGAAATGGTTGCGTACTCCAACAAGCCAATGAGTCGGGGAAACTTCAACCTGTTGTGCATGCATCCAAAAGTTTGTCTAAAGCAGAAAGAGCCTACAGCATGGCAGAAAAAGAAGCTTTAGCATGTGTGTACGGTGTTAAAACGATGCATCAAATATCTGTTCAGTCTGAGGTTCGAATGAGAGACTGATCACAAGCCGCTCATTTTATTGTTTTCCGAGAGCAAAGGTATCAATACCAACGCTTCATCCCGCATCCAAAGGTGGGCGCTGACATTATTTGCCTATGATTATGTCATTCACCAGAGTCCTGGCACAGAGAATTGTGCCAATGCTTTGAGCCGGATGCCGTTGCCCACATCGGAGGTGGAAACGCCACAACCGCCGAATCTAATGTTAATCATGGATGCTTTTCAGAGTGAAGGAACCCCTGTCACGGCTCAACAAGTTAAGACCTGGACCAGCCAGGACCCGATTTTATCGGGGGTAAAGGGTTGCAACCTAAAGGGGATTGGTCTGCCATACCTAAGCAAATGTGCAAGGAGGCCAAACCATATATTCGTCACAAGGACGAACTGTCTATTCAAGCATATTTCATATTGTGGGGCAATCGCATTGTAATACCCAAAAAACATAGAAAACATAGAAACAGAGAAAATAGGTGCAGGAGTCGACCATTCGGCCCTTCGAGCCTGCACCACCATTCAATAAGATCATGGCTGATCATTCACCTCAGTACCCCTTTCCTGCTTTCTCTCCATACCCCTTGATCCCTTTAGCCGTAAGGGTCATATCTAACTCCCTCTTGAATATATCCAATGAACTGGCATCAACAACTCTCTGTGGTAGGGAATTCCACAGTTTAACAACTCTCTAAGTGAAGAAGTTTCTCCTCATCTCAGTCCTAAATGGCTTACCCCTTATCCTAAGACTGTGTCCCCTGGTTCTGGACTTCCCCAACATCAGGAACATACTTCCTGCATCTAACCTGTCCAGTCCTGTCAGAATTTTATATGTTTCGATGAGATCCCCTCTCATCCTTCTAAACTCTGGTGAATACAGGCCCAGTCGATCCAGTCTCTCCTCATATGTCAGTCCTGCCATCCCGGGAATCAGTCTGGTGAACCTTCGCTGCAAGAAAGGAAGAGAGAAGTTCACAGCACACATCCTGGTATAGTGATGAAGAAGGCCATCGCCAGGTCCCATGTATGGTGGCCAGGAATTGATTCTGAGCTGGAAGCATGCGTGCATCAGTGCAACACTTGCATGCAGCTCAGCAAAGCACCAGCGGAATCGCCGCTGAGTCTGTGGTCATGGCCATCCAAACCTTGGCCCAGGATCCATATAGATTTTGCAGGTCTCTTCCTGGGCAAGATGTTTTTAATGGTGGTGGACGCTTATTTGAAGTGGATAGTGTTATATATGCAGACTATAGATATACTCTCTGTGTAGTCACTGGATGGTTGCATAAGATGGAGACTTGTTTACCTGATGTACTATCAATAAGGTTTACACTGTGTATATACAATGCTGGCACCACTAGAGGGTGCAACTCGTGGAGACCGGGGTTTCCTGCCCTGGTGGCTGGGGCTGTATAAAAGGGCAGCCCCTGGAGTTATGAATAAAGGACCAAGGTCACTATAGTTTGAGTACACAACATTGCCTCATTGAGTCATTCATAAGTACATTATAGACATAACAACTGGCGACGAGAATACGTACTTTCACATGATTATAGCTACCTTTGGCACACTAAAAGACTTTGCAGAGGATGATGATTGGCATGCCTTCATGGAAAGGCTTGAGCAATATTTCATGGCAAACGACCTGGCAGGGAAGACAGATGCATTGGCGGAGAAGCGCAAGGCTACACTGCTGACCAGTTGTGGGCCCGAGGTCTACCACCTCGTCAGGGACTTGCTGGCACCCATGAAGGCCAAGGATAAGAAATACGATGAGCTGACTGAACTAATTCGTAACCAACTAAAACCATAAGAGAGCATCCTCACGACCAGGCACAGATTCTACACTCACCGCAGACCTGACGGCCAGGAGATTACAAAATATGCTGCTGACCTCAGGAGATTTGCGGCACCATGTGATTTTGACACGCACCTCAATGAAACATTGTGAGGCATCTTCGTTATAGGAATTGGCCAAGAGGGCCTCCTTCACAAGCTATTATCTGCCGACACGACAGTCAACCTGCAGAAGGGTAAGGTATTTATGACCTCGACCTGCAGCACCAAGCAAATTATTCATCCTGTGGACTCAAACCTGCCAAGTACAGTACACAGAACTGTGCCTTTAACAGGCAAGACTGTAGAACGTGGCTCTGCCCAGAGCAAAGAGCACAGACCTCAGGGTTCCAGAACTCAGATTCCACCGAGGGGTGCTAATCGAGTAGCACCATGTTGGCCTTACGGAGGAAACCATAGGGCTCACCAGTGTCGCTTTGCTGAGTACATAGGCAAAGCCTGTAACATGAAGGGCCACCTCCACCGTATGTGTAAAGGAAATACGACTCACCATCTAGCAGAGGAGTCGGTAGATGACTTTGAATCCAGCTGTGATAGAGAATTCAAATCGGCTGCATTTAGACAAGTTGAGAAAACACAGACTCCAATGACTATGTGCAGTTCAGCATGTTGCATTAAGTCATCAATCAACTTGACATTTTAGGACCTTGGGTAGCGAGCCAATTAAAAGGTTAAAAGACTATTAATTGAGCCAATAAGGTCAAAGAAGGCGAGTTCTTTTCTGTAAATTGATCCAGGTATAAGTACAGCCATTTTGACCATGTGGTCCCAGAAGGACAAAGACCTGGCTTAAAGCCAAGAACTTGTTACTGCTGTGTGCCAAAAATAAAGAAGTTAAAACTACAATCGGAGTTCGTATTTCATTGGAAATTAAGAGATCTAACAATTTTGGCATCACGAACACGATCACTGAGAAAAGAAACTGAATTTTGGACATCGGACCTACATACTGAGGTAAGGACTCTTTATAAAAGTCCTCGGTCAAAAGTCTAAATTCGCCTCTCCTTCTACGCGATTCTGAAAGCCTCTGTTTTGCGAACCCTCCGGTTGGTAGTCGGCTCGAGGTCCCATAGACATCTAAACTTCGGCGGTGTGTTCGTTAATTAATCACCGACCTATTGATCGGCTGGAAAGTCTACGACTCGAGACCCCAGTAAAGAAATCAGTATTATGGCAGCAGGAGATAAGAGCAAAGAATTGCCTACAACTGTTAAAGGTGGGCAGGCACCACCTGAAGTTTCGCTAGATTTAATTCTCGAACAGTTGAAAGAATACATAGAGCAACAATTCAACTTATCTAAAACCTGTATTAAGATCGAACAAAAGTACGGAACCTCCAAAGGACAATGGTCCTTGGACGAGATTAAAAGGGTCTAGGGAAAAACGATCCGTATGAAAAATAAAGAGCGAACTAGATGGTCCCTAGCGGTTATGGGCCAGATTCGAAAGCGGAATGAAATTATAATGCGTTCCCAACATGATCGAGAACTGACCAGTACAAAGGATCAATTGCAAGCAGTTTGTGCGCAGCTGCGACAGAAAAAGCTTGAATTTGAAAAGCTGGAAGCGGAAGTTAAAGATCTTAAAGGTGAAATTAAAGAATGGAAAAAATCATTAGGTCAAGAGACAGTAATAGGAAAAGGAAAATATATTGGTCAATTCCCAGGGTACCCATGTTTGGATAAATTAAAAGCGCAAACCCGAAGACACGACCGAGGAATAGATACGGATTCTGAATCCTCCGACAATACAGTGTCGGAGGATGAAGAATTATGGGTGCGCTTTGCCCCGTTTAAAAAAAGACGAGTTGTGGTCAAATCAGAAGAGACTGCGGATGAGGGCGGAACCAAAAAAGCAAAGAAAAGGGTGTACGATAAATACTTAGTTCATGATCCCGCAGACCCAGAGAAAATTGATAAATGGTCCAAGGAATTGCCCAATCCAAAGAAAGGGGGAGTAAAAACGTGGGACCAATTGGACCGCTTAAGAAATATATATCAACTTCATCCCTGGGACGGAGTGCAAATTTTGACCATAATGGTGCCAAAAACACAGGGAATAAAATTGCACGACAAGGTAGAAGAAGCTTTGGGGCAGGATGAGCAAGATTTCGATGCAGGATGGGAGGCGATTAAACACTGGCTGCAAGCCTTCAGTCCAGCTAAGACAGACTGGGGAAAAATTGCAGCCTGCCAACAGAAAGGAACAGAGGAGGTCCTGGAGTATGACGAGCGGTTTAGATGCATGTGGCTAGAACTTTCGGGTATGAATAATACGGATGAGGAAATGGATGAACAAGTGTTTGGACCCCTGAAAGCAGCTTTCGTGGCAGGTCTAAAGCCAGAACTGTCCAAAATGTTTAAGGTAGTGTTACCGGACTGGGAAGGTAGAGGAACTACCTTTGCAGCATTGGTGGATCGATGTAACCAATTAGATCGGGATATGAGAGCTAAAGTCCGAGCTGTACAGGCTATGGGATGGAAATCCCAGGATTCCGATAAACAGTTATTAGGAAAATTATCCGGAAAATGTCATTATTGTGGGAAAGAAGGTCACTGGGCCAAGACGTGCAGGGCAAAACAGAAAGGTCGTGGCTGGGGAAGAGGACGCAGCCAGGGATACAATTCAGCCAACAAGCCAGGCTTGTCACAAGATAACGACCTCATAGAAGCATTTAAGCGACTGACAATATAACAACAGAAGGAGTTACTTGGGATAGCAAAAAACGATTAAAGCCTACCCTGGCCCCCCTCCTCGCACTAATACAACAAGGGGAGATGGACTATATATAACTGTGAGGGTGGGCGATAAGGATGTGGACTGTCTTTTAGACACAGGGGCGGAATTAACATGCTTACCCCTACAATATGGAGACTTTTTGCCGTTGGATGGTAGGGCACGTACAGCCTATGGAGTTGGGGGCCATAAAATGGAAATGAAAAGGACAACACCGGTACTTATAGGGCTGGGTCCACATGAACTAACCACGCCGGTCTGGATAGGCCCAGTAGATCAACCCCTTTTGGGAATGGACGTTCTAATCCAAGTAGATTCATCGTTGCATTTCGAGGATGGTCGGGTGACATGGTCAATTAAAACTTTGAAGAAAGAAGAATTGAAGGAACACCCGATATGGGCTAAAGATAAGAACGATTGTGGCCTACTCCAGATGAGGCCTGCGTCATTTACAGGGACCAAGCCTCCATGCACTAAAGAGTATCCCATCAGTCCATCTGCCATCGCGGGAATCTTACCGGTTATTCAGCAATTGGAGAAACAAGGGGTGCTTATTAAAACGCATAGCTCCTCCAATAGCCCCGTGTGGCTGTTACAGAAATCTAATGAGACTTGGCGTTTGACTGTCGATTATAGGAAAGCTAACCAGTGTATTGATCAAAAAGCTCCTTTGGTCGCAGATCCCTCCACCATTTTTAATGCCCTCAAACCAGAACATAAATATTTCTCCGTTATAGATATGGCCAATGGATTTTGGTCGGTGCCTCTGGCACCGGAGGTTCGACAGTGGTTTGCTTTCACGGTCCAAGGACAACAGTATACTTGGACCCGGTTACCGCAGGGTTTCCACAACAGCCCTACGGTATTCCACATGGCTTTACAAAGCCATTTGCGAGAATTATCTCCCCTGTCATCCACAGTCATCCAATATGTAGACGATATCCTGCTAGCTTCAAACACGGAAGAACAGCATGAACAAGATTTACGAGCTTTGCTGGATCACCTTCGGCTGAAAGGACATAAAGCCAGCATCGACAAAGCACAAATATCCCAAGAAGAGGTTGTCTACCTGGGACAAAAGATTTCACAAGGAAAGAGAGAACTTACCCAGGATAGAACTGCAGCCATTCGGGCTGCTGAAAAACCCACCACTATTCAGGAACTAAGGTCTTTTTTGGGATTGTGTAACTTTAACAGAAATTGGATTGACTCCTTCACACAGCTTGCTCAGCCATTGAATGATATTTTAAAGGGGAAACATGCCTCTAAAGAAGCCATCACCCTCACAAAAGAACAGCAAGAGGCCTTCCTGAGTTTAAAAAAGGCTTTGTGTTCGGCACCGGCTCTGGAAATCCCCAACAGTGGTAAGCCATTTACCCTGTTTGTTCATGAGAAAGAAGGATATATAACAGCTATACTGACACAAGAACATGGGGATCGGCAAAGACCTATTGGCTATTATTCGGCAAAACTGGATGCGGTAGCTCTCGGATGGGGAAGTTGTCTAAGGGCCATGGAAGCTACATGTCGAGCGGTAATGATCACTGCGGGTCTAGTCCTCGACCAAAAGCTGATTGTCAAGTGTCCCCACACCATACATGCTTTGCTGTCTATGACTAGAATGTCTCAGGTGACGGCAGCAAGATGGACCCGCTGGACAGCAGTTTTGGAAGCTCCTAATCTCCATATCATCCGGGCCAGCCCGGTTAATCCCGCAACTATGCTCCCGATATCAGAATCGAGGGAGCAAGATGGGGGAGAATGTGAAGAGCATGACTGCGTGGAGATTTTAAAAGAAACAGAAGAAGCAGCCTTAGCAGCAGAGGAGCCTCTGCACAACCCAGACCTCATCCTGTTTACAGATGGTTCCTCCTTTGTTGACAATGGTACCAGAAAAGCAGGATGGGCAGTTACAACCTTATATGAGGTAATGGCAAAAGGATGTTTACCCTCAGGAACGTCAGCACAACAGGCCGAGTTACGGGCCCTGTCAGAAGCATGTCGAATAGCAGAAGGACAGACAGCTAATGTCTACACAGATTCGCGTTATGCTTTTCGAGTCGCTCACGACTTTGGTATGTTATGGCGGAAAAGAGGATTCCTCACTGCTGCTGGTACACCTATCCGAAATGGAAAAGAAGTCTGAGACATACAATTACCTCAGGAAGTGCCCATCCTGAAGTGTAAGGCCCATGCCAAGGAAAATACCACAGAAGCACGGGAAATGCCCTAGCCAACCAGTCAGCTAAAGATGCTGCCTCACAGGACGTTCCCCCAGAAGAACCAACACAGATGTGCAGATTGAAAGCACTCAGGACTCTGACACGAGACCTTCAAACAATGCAAGGCGAGTGCTCCCGAGAGGAAAAATGGACATGGATTGAGGCAGGAATTAAGCTATGCGAAGATGGTGTCTGGAGACAAAGAGTTACCGACAAGCCAGTCGCGCCACAAGTGCTTATGCCTTTTTTAGCCCAACAGATCCACTCGTGGGGACACTTGGCCTCACAACAGATGATGGCATGGTTCCAGAAAAGCTGGTAGGGTCGGGGATTTAAAAAACATGCCCAGCTGGTAACAGACCGCTGTGTGGTCTGCCAGAAAAATAATTCTGGACCCATCACGGTAATGCCCCAACTGAGGCCCCCTGCCCCTGTCGGACCATTCCAGCATCTGCAGGTTGATTATATATCTCTTCCTTCATGCCAAGGATACACTAACATTCTTGTCATGGTCGACAGATTCCCTAGATGGGTAGAAGCTGTCCCAAATAAAAGAGCCACAGCCAATCATACTGCAAAGGTCTTGTGTAAGGATTACATTCCCCGATGGGGAGTCCGAGTAGCATTGACTCAGATCATGGAACACACTTCACAGGTGCTGTCTGCCAAGAAGTCTGTAGGTTACTGAACATTACGTGGGATTTACACTGTTCTTATCATCCACAATCATCAGGACAAGAAGAACGAATGAATCGAACTTTGAAACAATGGCTTGCCAAATATCACCAAGAAGGAACACCATGGCCCCAGGCACTACCAATAGTGCTATGTAGCATTAGGGCAACCCCGAACAGAACTACAGGTCTAAGCCCATTTGAAATTATAACAGGAAGACCCATGTTGCTGCCAGGAACTATCGATTTACAGAAAGCTGATGTTCACTTAATGAGTGACACTTTGTTATCATACTGTCAGAACTTAACCAATGCTATTAGTTCTGTTTCCCGACAGGTATCGGCAGCTTGGGGTAATCCACCCGAAGGAGGACACGACATCATCCCGGGAGTCTGGGTGTATGTGAAAATGTTGCACAAAGAACCTTTGGGTGCCAAGTGTTATTGACCACCCAGGCAGCTGTTAAAGTCCAAGGAAAGAAAGCCCGGATCCACGCTTCACACATTAAACGAGCACCCGTAACTGATGCTGAAATCTAATAAGGACAATTACTTTTTGCGAAAATGTATAAATTTACTGTATTATTGATTGTAGGTATTCTAGGCATAGGCCTACTTCTTACTAGCCGACCTTCTGCACCAAAGGGAAATAGTAGGGTAGCAAGGGAATTACATGTAAATACCTTTTTATATATGTCATACATTTATGCCAAACAAGGTAACATTTCTAGTTGTTGGGTGTGTGCGCATATTCCTATTCACTCAAAGGGAGGGATTCCCTTGAGGCCAGTTCCCTTGAATATCTCGGAAATGGCTGAGTGGATAATTAATCAAAACAAAACAGGCAATGCGCTTCAGGATACGGAAAATTGGGCACGTAAATGGAAGTCAACAGGTTACAATCTGACTACCTTTGAAGGGGGATACCAACCGTGCTACAATAATTCCAAATGGCCCCCATACTAATAGAACGGGAATAGGATGACCGGGGGAATCGGTCTGTCTGATTAGAAACATCAAAGGAGGCCAAAATATGGGGTATAGTAACTGCTCCCGGAATTATAATATAATCAAGCCACAGAACCGTCCAAACTGGGCCGATGTGGACATTTTTAACGTAACAGGGATTCTGAATAAAACAGATGGAAAAGCCTGGACAGGCCCCGGAGTGTTGCTGACAAAGAAACAGCTAACATTCATTGCATATAATGGCACCTATTGGGTGTGTGGCCACAAGGCCTACCCTTGGCTGCCCCAGAATTGGATGGGATCCTGCTATTTAGCCTACATTGTGCCTTATATATATCATATAAAGTCACTGTCGGAATATTTACACCGTCCTAAGAGAGCTATCACAGAAACAGAGAGGTTCTTTGTCATTCTGATCCCTGGGTATGGGACCGCCAAACTGGCAAGGGAATCCATTAACATGGCATCCGTTGTGGAACGGATAGCCAATGATACCTCAGAGGCCCTAGTTAAAATCAATGCAGAAATGGTAGCAATTCGCACAGTAGCCCTACAGAATAGACTGGCCCTTGATTACATCCTGGTTGAAAAGGGAGGTACTTGCACCCTACTCGGAACTGAGTGTTGCACATATATCCCAGATAGCTCCGAAGAAATTACCCAATTAGCGGAGCATATCCAAAAGGAGGTAGAAAAACTTAAGCAACCCCCATCATTCACTTTGTGGAGTGGAGCCACTGAATGGCTAGGTTCAATAGGAACTTCATTGGTGGAAGGTTTAATTCTATTTGTTGTAATTGTTTTACTTTTATATTGTTTGTTTATGTTGATTAAATGTTGTTGCGACCAGGTGACTGTAGCTGCTGTCCCGCAGGTGAGACACCTTGCAGGTCCCAGCAGACCGTCTGTACGTGGCACAGGAGTATGTTATGCTTAAGGGAAAGTTGTTCACTGGTTGAACTAAGATATTGATTTGGATTAAATTGGAATAAGGTTAATTAACCTACTAAAACCAGACTTCCATTGTGGCCACGATGAAACTCGGGTTGGTGTAAATTTGTGTGGAAGCTACTAGTCCGGACATGTGGCAAAACACATCAACAAATTTTAGAAGGAAACTCTATTAATATGTATGAAATTATTTTGTAGAATGTTTAACCAGTGATACCTGATGTTTTATGATTCAGTTTGTGAAAGAATCAAAGGGGGGATTGATAGAGAATTCAAACAGGCTGCTTTTAGACAAGTTGAGAAAACACAGACTCCCATGTCTATGTGCAGTTCAGCATGTTGCATTAAGTCATCAATCAACTTGACATTTTAGGACCTTGGGTAGCGAGCCAATTAAAAGGTTAAAAGACTATTAATTGAGCCAATAAGGTCAAAGAAGGCGAGTTCTTTTCTGTAAATTGATCCAGGTATAAGTACAGCCATTTTGACCATGTGGTCCCAGAAGGACAAAGACCTGGCTTAAAGCCAAGAACTTGTTACTGCTGTCTGCCAAAAATAAAGAAGTTAAAACTACAATCGGAGTTCGTATTTCATTGGAAATTAAGAGATCTAACAAGCTGGGAGCCAGAGAGGTAGCTCAGCCCCAAGAAGAAGTGTATGGAGTGCATACCTGCACCACCGATTGTCCTCCAGTGAAGATGGAAGTCGAGTTAAACGGCGTTCCAGTCTTCATGGAAGTGGACATGGGAGCGAGCCAGTCAGTGATGAGCCAGGATGCCTTTGAGAGGCTATGGAACGAAAAACGACCCGAACTGGTTCCAGTACAGGAAAAGTTGCGCACCTACACCAAGGAGCTGATCCCAGTCCTTGCTAGTAGGGATGTAAGTGTAATCCATAATGGCGTGGTGCACAAGTTACCTCTGTGGATTGTTGCAGGTGATGGTCCAATGCTACTCGGAAGAAGGTGGATGGGGAAGATCCATTGGAAATGGGAAGACCTCTTCACTCCAGCAATCGATGTCCCCCGTGCTCAGAGGCAGAGCAAAACATTACCTTTGCTTGTGCCAGGCACAGAGAACAGACCAGTGCAGTACCTGAGCCACAGACCGTCCATCATGACTGCGTGGCAATGATCGGACCAGAATGACCTAAAAGTACCTTTGCGGCTCCAGTGGCAGGACTCCTGGGGAGGAAGATCGAATTCACAGGCACTCTTCCAGCTTTTGTGGCAGAATTACAGGAGAGAAGGATCAACTCAGTCGATCTTGAGGACAGAGGCAAGATGGCGTTCCTGCTGCAGCGAGGTGCAGCGTGGCTGAAAAAAAGATGGCCACGGAAATGCCACGAGGTGCAATGCTGAGGGACCAACACGTGGTGTCTAACAAAGGATTTGACTGGGGTAAAGCCAATAGGATTCTCTTAAAGGAGACCTGCAACCACCTGAACTAAAAGAAACATTGTATGCATGGCAATCAATGTAATGAACCGATTAAGATTGTGAACAAGATGTTGTTGCGAGATGTCGGTACTATTCCGAATGTAAAGAACAAAATGTTGTTGCGAGATGTCAGGAATAGAGTGTCCCCAAAAGTAGCAAGCGAGCGAATTCGGGAGGGTAAAGGCATTGATTCTAATACCCTGCCCCAGGTCTATTCCACGCTGCAGACACCCAATGGCACTATTCGCCACTGACCTGGAAACGAAAACCGAGCCAATGCGCGCAGTCGGCCGCCGTTGCCCACCACCCGGGTGGAAATGGCGCAGTCCCCAGATCCAGTCACTACCTCAGCCATGTCGGAGAGTGAATGGTCTGAACCAATAAGTTCCCCAAATGGGACCTGGAACAGCCAGGTTCCCAACACCATTAGAGAGCAGGCAGAAGATTCTGCAGCCCTCAAAGGAGAACAGGGAGGCACACACACATCTGTGGCTCTGTCCACCATTAGGCAACGGCAAAGGCCTCGAGTCCTGGCAAGATGAGTGAACCAAGCCCACCCCACTAGCAGGGGGCGCAGCGCCGCCATCAGACGACTAAGACCCCACCCGGTTGCTCTGGGACCAGCGTCCTCGCAACCTGTAATACTACCTCAGGACTGACCATGACTGAACCACGAATGCGTATCCGCCTCCAGCTCCTGACGGACCGCATTGTGGCACTGGAGCTGCGGGTGGATGAACTCTGGAGCATCCACGATGCTGAGAATGATGTGAATAGCATGATTAGTGAGTTGGTCTTACCGTATGTAAAGAGTACACAGCCAGTAAGGGAATGGAAGACCAACAGGAAGAGCAGTGCAAGGAAAGTAGTGCAGGGGTCCCCTGCGGTCACCCCCCTACAAAACAGATATACCACTTTGGGTACTGTTGAGGGGGATGATTCATCAGGGGAGAGCAGCAGCAGCCAAGTTCTTGGCACCGTGGCTGGCTCTGCTGCACAGGAGGGCAGGAAAAAGAGTGGGAGAGCGATAGTGATAGGGGATTCAATTGTAAGGGGAATAGATAGGCATTTCTGCGGCCGCAACAGAGACTCCAGGATGGTGTGTTGCCTCCCTGGTGCGAGGGTCAAGGATGTCTCGGAGCGGGAGCAGGACATTCTGAAAAGGGAGGGTGAACAGCCAGTTGTCGTGATGCACATAGGTACCAACGATATAGGTAAAAAACGGGATGAGGTACGATGAGACGAACTTAGGGAGCTAGGAATTAAATTAAAAGGTAGGACCTCAAAAGTAGTAATCTCGGGATTGCTACCAGTGCCACGTGCTAGTCAGAGTAGGAATCGCTGGATAGCGCAGATGAATACGTGGATTGAGCAGTGGTGCAGAAGGGAGGGATTCAAATTCCTGGAACATTGGAACCAGTTCTGGGGGAGGTGGGACCAGTACAAACCGGACGGTCTGCACTTTGGCAGGAACGGATTCAATGTCCTAGGGTGAGTGTTTGCCAGCGCTGTTGGGGAGGAGTTAAATTAATATGGCAGGGGGATGGGAACCTATGCAGGGAGACAGGGGGAAATAAAATGGAGTCAGAAGCAAAAGATAGAAAGGAGAATAGTAAAATTGGAGGGCAGAGAAACCCAAGGCAAAAAACCAAAAGTGCCACATTACAGCAAAATTCTAAAGGGTCAAAGTGTGTTAAAAAGACAAGCCTGAAGGCTCTGTGCCTCAATGCGAGGAGTATTCGGAATAAGGTGGACAAATTAACTGCACAGATAGCTGTTAATGGATATGATGTGATTGGCATCACGGAGACATGGCTCCAGGGTGACCAAGGCTGGGAACTCAACATCCAGGGGCATTCAACATTTAGCAAGGACGGACAGAAAGGAAAAGGAGGCGGGGTGGCGTTGCTGGTTAAAGAGGAAATTAATGCAATTGTAAGGAAGGACATTAGCCGGGATGATGTGGAATCGGTATGGGTGGAGCTACAGAATACCAAAGGGCAGAGATGCTGGTGGCAGTTGTGTACAGGCCACCAAATAGTAGTAGTGAGGTTGGGGACAGGATCAAACAAAAAAATAAGGGATGTGTGCAATAAAGGTACAGCAGTTATCATGGGCAACTTTAATCTACATATTGATTGGGCTAACCTAACTGGTAGCAATGCAGTGGAGGAGGATTTCCTGGAGTGTATTCGGGATGGTTTTCTAGACCAATATATCGAGGAACCAGCCAGAGAGCTGGCCATCCTAGGCTGGGTGCTGTGTAATGAGAAGGGACTAATTAGCAATCTTGTTGTGCGAGGCTCCTTGGGGAAGAGTGACCATAACATGGTAGAATTCTTTATTAGGATGGAGAGTGACAAAGTTAATTCAGAAACTAGGGTCCAGAACTTAAAAAACGTAACTTTGATGGTATGAGGCGCGAATTGGCTAGATTAGACTGGCAAATGATACTTAAAGGGTTGACGGTGGATAGGCAATGGCAAACCTTTAAAGATCATATGGATGAACTTCAACAATTGTACATCCCTGTCTGGAGTAAAAATAAAACGGGGAAGGTGGGTCAACCGTGGCTAACAAGGGAAATTAAGGATAGTGTTTAATCCAAGGAAGAGGCATATAAATCAACCAGAAAAAGTAGCAAACCTGAGGACTGGGAGAAATTTAGAATTCAGCAGATGAAGACAAAGGCTTTAATTAAGAGGGGGAAAATAGAGTACGAGAAGAAGCTTGCTGGAACATAAAAACTGACTGCAAAAGCTTCTCTAGATATGTAAAGAGAAAAAGATTAGTGAAGACAAACATAGGTCCCTTGCAGTCTGATTCAGGCGAATTTATAGGCCCCAAGTTTCGTGCCGCGGCGAAAACGGCGCACCTCCGAGCTGGGCGCCTGTTTTTCGCGCCGAAAACTGCGCCTAAAAAAAATCCGATATTCTCGAGCTCCTTGGAGCTCGATGTCTGCTTGGCGCGGCGCGCTCTTCGCAGCAGGGGACGGAGCCTAACACTCGCACCAATTTTCTAAGCAGCAGGGGCCGGGTACAATGTAAATTAACCTTCGTGGTGCCGGTAACCCTGCGCGTGTGCGTTGGAGCGTGCGCGCACGCGCAGTCTCACACAGACATTGGCACTCGGCCATTTTTAAAAATACTGCAGAAAAAGTGAAGATTTGTTTCTTGGACCCCTGCAAAGGCTTGTAATTTAATTTTTTTTGATATTTCTGTGTGTGAGGGAGTGCTTTTAGCAGCACTGCTGAATAAATCACCTGCTGAAATCAGTGAGTTCAGCTTTTCACTGCTAAACTTGCAGAACCGGTGCTGCATTGGTGCATGCAAATTAAGGACTGTGTGTTTGGAGAAATAAGAGTGCCAATTCAACTTTGCAATGTATCAACGTCCACCAAGAACAAAGAATTTCTTGCATGAGGAAGTGGAGATATGAGTCAACGTAATTGAGCAGAGATGGCAGGAGCGAGATACCAGCAACAGAGGTCGCATAAAAGTGCCACCAAAAGAAATGAAGAAACACTGGAACCAAGTTGCAGAAGATTACTGCGCAGTGGTGCATACCAGGAGATCTGGAAGTCAGTGTAAAAAGAAATGGCACAACCTTGGTCAAGTAGTTAGTGTAAGTAATATTTCCCATTTTTAATTTAATCGTAATTGTAACCTGGCTATCTGTATGTCCAAAAATACTTCATTGGCTATAAAGCGCTTTGAAACACCCAGTGGTCGTGTAAGGCGCTATATAAATGCAAGTCCTTCTTTCTTCAGGCATTCTATGGATCTCAAGCTAATGTTACAGCAGGATATCAGGAGAAGGCTGGTGGAAATTCAGAGCCTATGAGTCATGCTGGAGAACCAACACTGTCTTTATCACAGAATAATAGAATGGTTACAGCAGAGAAGGAGCCCAGTTGACACACTCTGTAAAAAGTTATATTTTACTCTTTTCAGAAGAAATTGGCCCACAACAAAAGGGAAGCAACTTGAACATGAGGAGGCATGCCCAATCTGCATCCACTGACACCCTTGGAACAAAGGGTAGCTGCTATGATGAGTCGGACATGGAGAAAAGCAATCGGTACAGCACAAGCTGGGCCCGCACGCGAGGAAGAGGGTAAGTCCTGAAAATGCATCATGGCCCTTTAAATCAACCTGCTGCCTGGCCTGCTATGTGTGAGAGTACTCATGCCACCCACCCGGCCCCCTCCCTTGCTGTTAAGCATTTGACTGTTCTGATGTATTTTGCAGAACGTGATGATGGTGATGATGATGATGATGATGATGATGATGATGACGATGCTGCTGCTGCCAACCCTGAGGATCCTGAGGGTACAGAACAAGAACCAGTACAACCAGCTGCGGACGATCCAGACTAGATGATGGCAGCGATGACTGAAATGTCTGCAGGGGGGAGCTTCCAATTTAATGTTTATGAGCCCCCATCAAGGGGCATCAGAGTTTCAACCCCTAGCATAGGTCTTGGTTCCACCTTCCATGGTTTCGCTTCTGATGTTGCGGGTCCCAGTGGTGCTGCTGGTATAATGCAGCATTCTACAGTCAGTGCACTACCGACCCAGCCTGCCCCTCCCTCTCGCATATGTTCTGGTTCCACCTACTATGGTTTTGATTCCGACGCTTCGGGTCCCAGTGTTGCTGCTGATATCATCGAGCAGTTTATACCCATTCGTCCAACATCCCAGCCCACGGCTCGCTCTCGAGTGCTGTCGTCTGGAACACCGAGCGTCCTACCGTTCCAGCCCGAGCCTCTCCCTCTAGTTCTGCTGTCTGCAACACAGAGCATCCCACCATTCCAGCCCGAGCTTCTCCCTCCAGTTCAGCCGTCTGGAACACAGAGCGTCCCACAGTCCCAGCCTGCGCCTCCCTGTGTAGTGGTGCCGCTTGCAACACCGAGCATCCCACAGTCCCAGCCCGCGCCTCCCAGTGTAGTGGTGCCACGAGGCAGACCCAGGCAGAGGAGAAGGAGATTGGAGACAGCGTGCAACAGATGCGACTCAGGTTGTGGCATTGGGTATGGAGACCGATGAGCTTACCCGATCGCTCATCGGTGGCGTCAATGCAGTAGGTGAAGAGTTGACGGTCCTGACGGGAGAATTAGCAGTAATGACACGGGAACTTAGGGAGGGAATGTCCGAGGGAGTGCAATCGACGGCACATGCCGTCAGGGAGGGCATGCAAATTACGGCACAGGCCATCAGAGAGGGCCTGGGTGAGGTAGCTGCTGCAATAAGGACACACAGCCCAGCCAATCAAATGACACCCCCATGAGGAAGTGAACGTTCACTAAGATATGGATGAAAGATGGTTGCAGCCTTTCTTTGCTGCTTTTGTTCTTGTTCTTGATGTACCTGTAGTAGCGTTTTTCAAATTGAAATTGTTTTGTAAGTTTTTTAACTTTACAACTTATAGGGGATCTTATGGTTTTTAAGTGATCTTATAGTGTAAATGCTCTCACATTTTTTTGTATCTTATTTAATTTTGCACCGAAAAAGTGATCCTGAAGTTTAAGTGTTCTTCAGAGTGTAAGATTTTTCACAATGAAACTGTTTTGTAAGTTTTGTAACTTTACAACATATAAGTGATCTCAGGGTTTTCAAGTGATCTTATAGTGTAAATGCTCTCACATTCTGTAAATGATTTAATTTTGCATCTAAAAAGTAATCTTGAAGTGTAAGTGATCTTAGAGTGTAAAATTTTTCACGTAGAAAGTTTTTTGTAACTTTTGTAACTTTACAAGTTTATAAGTGATCCTAAAGTTTTTAAGTGATCTTCAAGAGTCATATTAAAAAGTATAGTTTGTTGCAACAAATATTTTATTAGAGTGACGTTAACTTTTCAATAAAATATTTTTTCATTAAAACTGTTTCATGTTCCATTAACACAACACAACGTAGGAACAACTGCAAAGAATAAACATGTCCATGCGCAACAGTGGTCGCAGAGCCCTCAGGCATCAGTAGTTGAAGCGTTCACGGATGAGCTGCTGGCGCAAGTCTCGAGCAATCGTTAAATGGGCACGATGGACGGCCCTCCTCCGACCTCGTGCTCTGGCATCAGGCACTTGTATGCTTTCCTGATTGTCGTTATCATCCACATCCTGGTCTTCTGTAATACTATCATCATGCACTGGACCCTCACGTCGGTCTTCGGGTTCCACTACCAGCTCCTGCTGCCTCATGATGGCTAAGTTATGAAGCATACAGCACACAACAGTGAAGTGACCAACAATCTGAGGAGAGTATTGCAACTGTCCTCCGGAATGGTCCAGGCATCGGAATCGCTGTTTCAATATGCCAATGGTCCTCTCAATGTTGCTGCGCGTCGCAATGTGCGCCATGTTGTATTGACGGTCAGCTTCTGTCCGTGTCACGCGTGGGGGTGTCATGAGCCAGGTGGTCAGGCCGTACCCTTTGTCTCCCAGTAGCCAGCTCTGCCCTTCTGGCTGCTGCTCAAACATGTCAGATAGAACGCTGTCGCATAGGATGACCGCATCGTGGGTGCTGCCAGGGTATCTCGCATCGACTGACATGATGCGCTGCTTGTCGTCACACACGAGCTGCACATTGATAGAGTGGAAACCTTTTCTATTTCGGTACTGCTCAGAATCCTCCACAGGTGCTCGCAAGGCTACGTGGATACAATCAATGCAGCCCTGTACCTTTGGGAAGCCGGCAATCCTGAAGAAGCCCACAGCCCTCTCGTGGATCGCTTGTGCGGTCATTGGGAAATTGATGAAGTCATTCCTTCGTGCATAAAGTGCAGCCGTGACCTGGTAAACGCAGGCATGTATTGCACGTTGAGAGATGGCACACACATCTCCAGTTGTAGCCTGAAACGATCCCGAGGCATAGAAAGAAAGTGCAGCTGTTACCTTCACTTCAACAGACAAGGCAGTTGTTCTTCTGCTTCTGGGCTACAAATATGCTCTCACCACATCACAGATCTCAGTGACAACTTCTCTGCGAAAACGCAGCCTTTTCACACAATCAGCCTCGCTCATGTCCAGGTACGAGCGCCTGGTTCGATATTGTCGATGTGGGTAAAGTCTCCTGCCCATCAACCTACGGGCTACAATGTTCCTGGTGTGGTGAGCTCTAATCAATTCTCTCCTATGCAGTGAACTGATGGCGAACCATTGCATAATACGTGGTGTTGACAATGCAGCACCCATTCTGCAAATTTAAATATGAAACTGTCGATGTGGCTGCCTCTCCCTGTCCAAATGGCCTCAGTCCCCCTCACAGCTCGAAGGCTGCTGCTGTATCTTTGGCTGCCGGCCAGCCACTGACGCCGCCCCTAAAGCGTGGCCGAATGGCCTCAAGAACCTTAATGAGCTGCGTGTGTCCTGTGTTCATTCTTCGGCTCCCGGCCAGCCACTGACGCCGCTGCAATCCCATGGCCAAATGGCCTCACATCGATCCGCTGATTCTTCGGCTGCCGGCCAGCCACTGACGCCGCTGATATCTCATGGCCGAATGGCCTCGGGTCCGTCCGGTGCTGCTTCTTCGCGGCCAGCCACAAAGAGAATGAAGGCCTGCCTCAAGCACTGCAGCTCAGCTCGAAGCTTGCTGCCGCTGCCGTCGAGACACTGACGCCACACCGCTGCCTGTCTCCAACATGAAAGGCCTGCCTGAAACACTTTCACACAGGTAGGAACATGGTTTATTTAATCTTTTCTTTGCTTATAAATTTTTATTCAGGTTGGATTTATTTGTATAATATTTGTATAAGTATAACTAAGGATTGATTGTAGAATTTAATGACTTTCTTCCCCCCCCTCCCCCCCCACCTTGTTCCCTACGCCTAATTTGTAACCTACGCCTGATTTTCTAAAGTGTAGACAAGGTTTTTTCGAGCGTACAAAAGTCTTCACTTACTTCATTCTAAGTTAGTTTGGAGTAAGTTTTCACTCACGAAACTTTGAAATCAGGCGTAAGTGGCCGGACACGCCCCCAAAGTGAAACTGTTCGACCTGACTAGAACTGGAGCAAACTAAATGTGGAGAATTCCGATTTCTAAGATACTCCATTCTACACCAGTTGCTCCTAAAAATCAGGAGCAAATCATGTGGAAACTTGGGGCCATAATGGGGAACAAAGAAATGGCAGACCAATTGAACAAATACCTTGGTTCTGTCTTCACAAAGGAAGACACAAATAACCTTCCGGATGAACTAGGGGACCCAGGGTCTAGTGAGAAGGAGGAACTGAAGGATATCCTTATTAGGCGGGAAATTATGTTTGGGAAATTGATGGGATTGAAGGCTGATAAATCCCCAGGGCCTGATAGTCTACATCACAGAGTACTTAAAGAAGTGGCCCTATAAATAGTGGATGCGTTGGTGATCATTTTCCAACAGTCTATCAACTCTGGATCAGTCCCTATGGACTGGAGGGTAGCTAATGTAACACCACTTTTTAAAAAAGGAGTGAGAGAGAAAACGGGTAATTATAGACCGTTTAGCCTGATATCAGCAGTGGGGAAAATGTTGGAATCAATCATTAAGGATGAAATAGCAACGCATTTGGAAAGCAGTGACAGGATTGTTCCAAGTCAGCATGGATTTATGAAAGGGAAATCATGCTTGACAAATCTTCTGGAATTTTTTGAGGATGTAACTAATAGGGGCCAAGTTTCCACACGAAAAAAAACGGGCGCCTAAAAAAAAAAATTGCGATTCTGGAGCGCTTTGCAGCTCCTTGTCGGCCTGGCGCGGCGCCCAGGGGGGCAGAGCCTACACTCGCGCCGATTTTGTAAGTGGGAGGGGGAGGGTACTATTTAAATTAGTTTTTTCCTGCCGGCAACGCTGCGCATGCGCGTTGGAACGTTCGCGCACGCGCAGTGTAAAAGAAACATTGGCACTCGGCCATTTTTGAAGTTCTTTGTAGCTGTTTAATTTTTGAACATTTTTTAATAAAAGCACATTGCCATCAGCACTGAGGCTTCTTGCAGCCTTCTCACTGTCTCCTTCCCCCCCCCACCCCCCCGGGAACGAACGGCTGTTTCCTTCCCCCTCTCTCCCGCTCAGCGGCAACGAACGGCTGCAGAATTCTCCCTGGCTGAAGCACTTTCACACAGGTAGGAAGATGGTTTATTTAATCTTTTCTTTGCTTATAAATGTTTATTCAGGTTGGATTTATTTGCATAATATTTGTAGAAGTATAAATAAGGATTTATTGTAGAATTTAATGAGTTCCCTTCCCCCCCCCCTCCCCCCCCACCTCGTTCTGGACGCCTAATTTGTAACCTGCACCTGATTTTTTAATGTGTAGAACAGGTTTTTTCAGTTCTACAAAATTCTTCACTTGCTCCATTCTACTTTAGTTTGGAGTACATTTTCACTGTGGAAACTTTGAAATCAGGCGTCAGTGGCCGGACACGCCCCCTTTTGAAGAAAAAATTCTGTTCCAAAGTAGAACAGTTCTACCTGACTAGAACTGCAGAAAAAAAATGTGGAGAATTGTGATTTCTAAGATAGTCCGTTCTCCACCAGTTGCTCCTAAAAATCAGGCGCAAATCATGTGGAAACTTGGGCCTATAGAGTGGACAAGGGAGAACCAGTGGATGTGGTGTATTTGGACTTTCAAAAGGCTTTTGACAAGGTCCCACACAAGAGATTGGTGTGCAAAATCAAAGCACGTGGTATTGGGGGTAATGTACTGACGTGGATAGAAAACTGGTTGGCAGACAGGAAGCAGAGAGTCAGGATAAACAGGGCCTTTTCAGAATGGCAGGCAGTGACTAGTGGAATGTCGCAGGGACCCCAGCTCTTTGCAATATATATTAATGATCTAGAGGATGGAATCGAGTTTAATATCTCCAAGTTTGCAGATGACACTAAACTGGGTGGTGGTGTGAGCTGTGAGGAGGATTCTAAGAGGCTGCAAGGTGACTTGGACAGGTTAGGCGAGTGGGCAAATGCATGGCAGATGCAGTATAATGTGGATAAATGTGAGGTTATCCACTTTGCCGATAAAAACACAAAGGCAGAATATTATCTGAATGGCGGCAGATTAGGAAAAAGGGAGGTACAGCGAGACCTGGGTGTCATCGTTCATCAGTCATTGAAAGTTGGCATGCAGGTACAGCAGGCGGTGAAGAAGGCAAATGGTATGTTGTCCTTCATAGCTAGGGGATTTGAATAGAGGAGCAGGGAAGTCTTACTGCAGTTGTACAGGGCCTTGGTGAGACCTCATCTGGAATATTGTGTTCAGTTTTGGTCTCCTAATCTGAGGAAGGACATACTTGCTATTGAGGTAGTGCAGCGAAGGTTCACCAGACTGATTCCAGGGATGGCTGGACTGACATATGAGGCGAGACTGGATCGACTGGGCCTTTATACACTGGAGTTTGGAAGGATGAGAGGGGATCTCATTGAAACATATAAGATTCTGACGGGGCTGGATAGGTTAGATGCGGGAAGAATGTTCCCGATGTTGGGGAAGTCCGGAACGAGGGTACACAGTCTTAGGATAAGGGGCAGGCCATTTAGGACTGCGATGAGGAGAAATTTCTTCACTCAGAGAATTGTTAACCTGTGGAATTCCCTGCTGCAGAGGGTTGTTGATGCCAGTTCATTGAATATATTCAAGAGGGAGTTGGATATGGCTCTTACGGCTGAAGAGATGAAGGGGTATGGAGAGAAGGCAGGAAGAGAGTACTGAAGGAATGATCAGCCATGATCTTATTGAATGATGGTGCAGGCTCGAAGGGCTCAATGGCCTACTCCTGCACCTATTTTCTATGTTTCAATGTTTCTATTTCATGTTCACGATACATGGTCTGCCTGACATAACGGTGAGCGACAATGGGTCGTGCTTCACCAGTCAGGAATTTCAGGAGTTTGTGAAACTTAATGGCATGTAACTTGCAAGGTCAGCACCATTCAAGCCTGCATCCAACGGGCAAGCTGAACGTGCAGTACAAATCATTAAGCAAAGCATGAGGAGAGTAACCCAAGGGTCACTGCAGACCCGCTTGTCCTGCATACTGCTGAGTTACAGGACAAGACCCCACTCACAGGGGTCTCGCCTGCTGAACTCATGATGAAAAGTGGTCTTAAGACCAAGCTATCTCTGGTACACCCGGATTTAAATAATCATGTTGAATACAGAAGACAAAGTCAACAAGGGTACCACGATCGCGCAACTGTGTAATGCGAGATTTCTGTTAGTGATCCTGTATATGTGTTGAACTATGGTCAGGGTTCCAAATGGATCGCTGGTACGGTCATGGCCAAGGAGGGCAACAGAGTATTCGTTATTAAGCTCAAGAATGGACAAGCTTGCAGGAAACACACGGATCAGACAAAGCTGAGGCACACAGACGAGCCAGAACAGTCGGACCAAGAAACCATTGACGACCAACCAACCTACCAGCAGTCTTCAGAGGAATTAAGGGTCATCAGTGAACCCGGAATTTCCATCACTGACCTGTTCAATAAAAATGGACTTGCAACTCCTGACATGGCCACTGCCACCCCCAACAAGTCAGTCATCCAGCCATCAGCCACAACAGACCCCGTATACTCACCCAAGGCTGGAATCGAACTGAGATGGTCAACCCGGGAGTGCAAAACACCGGACCATCTCAACCTGTGAAAGACTGTGATAAGATCTCAGAGGAGGATATTTTCATGTATGTACATTCTGTTTGTAGCCACCAGATGGCGGTATTGTTGGAGGCCACTGAGCAGCACGCGCATGGTGCTGTTCAGGTATAAAAGGTCAGCCATTTTGAGAGTCAGGCACTTTGGGCCTAAACAAAGCAGAGCCAAGATTGTACCTTGCTTAGTTAAACAGTACTCAGTTTGAACCTTTATTGCATACAAAGCAATATCATATGGAGCAGGAGTAAGCCATTTGGCCCCTCGAGCCTGCTCCGCCATTCAATAAGATTATGGCTGATCTGATCTTGGGCTCAGCTCCACTTCCCCGCACCATCTCCATAACCCTTGACTCCCTTATCCTTCAAAAATCTATCCTTCTCCACCTTAAATACATTCAATGACCCAGCCTCCACTGCTCTCTGGGGCAGAGAATTCCACAGATTTATAACCCTTTGAGAGAAGAAATTCCTCTTCAGCTCAGTTCTAAATGGGCGGCCTTATTCTGAAACTATGCCCCCCCAGCTCTAGTTTCCCCCACGTGAGGAAACATCCTCATTCGTGTCTGAGGCATATGGACCAGATAGGCCCAGGTTCCACATCCAATCTGTGGTGGGGAAATTGAACTGAGACTTGGTCGTTGGGTGTGTAGCAATTGGCCTCAGTGTCTTTCGGGTCAAGTCATGAGCAAATCAGCCAGGGCTGCTGCTCCAGGTTGCTACCCCATGACCTCTTCTCGAGCGGCCATTGGCAGAGATGTTAGATGAGGACAGGAAAGGGTTCATTTGTGATTTCGCCTGAGAGTAGAACTGTTAACGCTTGCTGTCTGGGAGAACCCCATGTCGAACGGCCATCTAGCCCTGTTAATGGATTGTACCAGAAGAAGAATGAAAGGGTGCAAGTGGAGCAAAAAATGATTGGTTGGTTCATTCACCCACTGAGTTAGCTGGTTTAAAGTTCTGAATCACTCATTTGGGCCGAGGCTCAGTAGGTAGCACTCTCGCCTCTAGAACATAAGAAATAAGAGCTGTAGAACATCATTTGATCCTTCGAGCCTGCTGCGCCATTTAACAAGATTATGGATGGTCTTCTACCTCAAATCCATTTTCCCGCCCTATCCCCATATTCCTTAATTCCCTTAGTTCACCAAAATTTACTGACCTCTGTCTTCAATATACTCGACTAAGCATCCACAGCTCTCTGGGGTAGAGAATTCTAAAGATTCACAACCCTCCGAGTGAAGACATTTCTCCTCATCTCAGCACTAAATGCCCAACCCCTTATTCTGAGACTGTGACCCCGTGTTCTAGATTCCCCAGCCAGGGGAAACACTTTCTCAGTATTAACACTGTCAAGCCCCTTAAGTATTTTGTATGTTTCAATGAGAGCACCTCTCATTCTTGCAAACTCCAGTGAATATAAGCCTAGTCTCTTCAATTTCTCCTCATTGGGCAATACTTTCATCCCAGGAACCAATCTCGTGAACCTTTGTTGCACTCCCTCTAAAGCAAGTATGTCATTCCTTAGGTAAGGAGAGCTGAACTGTACACAGTCAGTCAGTCATAGACAGTCCCTCGGAGTCGAGGATGACTTGCTTCCAAACCAGAAATTAGTTCTCAGGTGACTGAACAGTCCAATGCGGGAATTCTGCTGATGACGCTTGGCTTCAGCTTGCTCTCGGTGAAGAGACTCGAGGTGTTCAATGCCTTCCCGGATGCTTTTCCTCCACTTTGGGCGGTCTTGGGCCAGGGATTCCCAGGTGTCAGTGGGGATGTTAATTTTTTTTAAGGAGGCCATTCGGCCCGTCAAGCCCGTGCCGGCTCTCTGCAAGAGCTCTTCAGCTAGTCCCACTCCCCCACCCTTTCCCCTTAGCCCGGCAATTATTTTTCATTCAGGTACTTATCCAGGTCCCTTTTTGAAAGCTGTGATTCAGTCTGCCTCCACCACCCTTTCAGGCAGTGCATTCCAGATCCTAACCACTCGCTGTGTAAAAAAGATTTTTCTTACGTCGCTTTTGGTTCTTTTGCCAATCACCTTAAATCTGGGTCCTCTGGTTCTCTAACCATTCTACTAATGGGAACAGTTTTTCTCTAGCTACTCTGTCCAGACTGTGATATATTCACAGATCACAAGCACACGCAGCTTTCTAAAATGGATGCAGTTTCAGAAGTCTCCGGAACTTCCTGGTTCTTGTCAACTGACTGATTATTCCCTTTAGTTGCAGTAACACAATATGTCCACATCCACAGTGTGGAGCTACACACATTACACAGCCCCTTCCTGATTTTGAGCACCACTACCAAATCTCCTCTCACTTTTCTCTGCTCTTAAAAGAACAAACCTAGCTCCTCCAGTCTATCCACGTAACTGAATTCCCTCATTATTCTCGTAAATTTTTTCTGTACCCTCTCTAAGGCCTTCACATCCTTCCTCAGGTGTGGTGCCCAGAATTGGACACAGTACTCCAGGTGAGGCTGAATCAGTGTTTTATACAGGTTGATGATAATTTTCACGGTTTTGTACTCTATGGGGGAGAAATTAGCGTGACAGGCTCCCACAAAACTGCACGGGAGTTAGCAGAGACACAAATCCAGTCGTGCCGCGCCCTCGCAGGTAACGTCCTGGCCCGTTTCAGCGCCGTGGTGGAAATTAGGCTAACGCCCCGTGAGGCTGCCGTGGGTGATGTCAGCGCCAGCCTCGCGGGTCATGGATCGGGCCTGCACTTCGCTCGCAGGGTGAAGGTCGATGGGGAGGTGCGCTGTGCCATGCGCCACCATTTTGTTTTGTTTTTCCGACACGCTGATCGGGCCATTGCCCGCCAATGGCACGGGATTCCGGGCTGCGATCATACAGCCCGGCAGTCCCCTTTAACATCCCCTCGCAGCGTGCCTCCCGTTTAACGTCCCCTCTCAGCATCCCTCCCGTTTAACATCCGCTCGCAGCATCCCTCCCCTTGCAGCATCCCTCCCCTTTAACATCCCTCCTCCCAAGGTCTTTGATACAAATTATTTACAAGTTGAGACGATCCGGGTCCCTACGCTCCCTGGTTGATCGTCTGAGTTCAAACTCTGGCGTGGGTGAGTTGGTTGGACCATTGCTGCACTGCGGCGCGGCTGGTCTGACAGGACTGTTGGGAATGGTGGCTTCATCCTCTTGATTGACAGCGAGATCGATTGCTGGTTGGGTGTGTGTTGGTGGATCGATAATGGTGATGTCCTCTTCAGGTTGTTCGGTGAACCACAGTTTGGTCTGATCCAAATGCTTTCTGCACGTTTGTCCATTCAATAGTTTGACTATAAACACTCTATTCCCCTCCTTGGCCAAGACAGTGCCAGCGACCCATTTAGGACCATGACCGTAATTAAGGGCAAACACAGGGTCGTTAACATCAATGTCACGCGATACAGCCGCGCGATTGTGATACATGTTTTGCCGGTGACGCCGGGTTTCCATATGATCATTTAGATCCGGATGGACTAGGGAGAGCCTGGTTTTGAGTGCTCTCTTCATTAACAATTCTGCCGGGGGAACCCCAGTGAACGAGTGGGGTCGCGTCCGGTAGCTGAGCAGAAGCTGAGATAAGTGGGTCAGCAAGGAGCATTTCAAGCTCTGCTTGATAGTTTTGACTGCCCGTTTCGCTTGACCGTTGGATGCAGGCTTAAATGGGGCAGACCTCATATGCTTGATGCCACTGCGGGTCATAAACTCGTTGAATTCCAAGTTGGTGAAACACGGTCCATTGTCACTGACAAGGATGTTGGGCAAGCTATGGGTGGTGAACATAGCCCGGAGGCATTCAATGGTGGAAGTGGATGTGCTGGATGACATGATTACACATTCAATCCATTTAGGGTAAGCGTCCACTACAACTAAAAACATCTTTCCAAGAAAGGGGCCAGCAAAATCTACGTGGATCCTGGACCATGGTTTGGAGGGCCATGACCACAAACTCAATGGAGCCTCCCTTGGTGCACTGCTCAATTGTGAGCACGTGTTGCACTGGTGTACGCATGACTCTAAGTCCGAGTTAATGCCGGGCCATCAAACATGCAACCTAGCTACAGCCTTCATCATGACTATGCCTGGGTGGGTATTGTATAAGTCGCATATAAATGTTTCCCTGCCTTTTGTTGGCAAAACCACACAATTACCCCATAAGAGACAATCCGACTGGATGGACATTTTATCTTTACGTCGGTGAAATGGCTTAATTTCATCATGTATTTCACCAGGAACAGCCGACCAGCTCCCATTGAGGACACAAGTGATAGCACAGGATCCTAGCTGGTCCAGGTCATGATCTGGTGAGCAGTGACGGGTGACCCCTCGCTCTCAAAAGCATCCATGACCAGAAGCAAGTCTGCAGGCTGCGCCATTGCCACCCCAGTAGTGGGCAATGGTAGTCGACTGAGAGCATCAGCACAGTTCTCCGTGCCTGGTCTGTGGTGGATAACATAGTCACAGGTGGACAATGTTAGTGCCCATCTTTGGATGCAGGACGAAGCATTTGTGTTTATCCCTTTGCTTTCTGAAAACAGCGAAATAAGCAGTTTGTGGTCGGTTTCAAGCTCAAACCGAAGTCCAAATAGGTATTGGTGCATTTTCTTAACCCCATATACACATACTAACGCCTCTTTCTCGACCATACTGTCGGCTCTTCCAGCCTTAGACAGACTTCTAGACGCGTATGCAACTGGTTGAAGTTTGCCCGATACATTGGTTTGCTGTAACACACAGCCGACCCTGTGCGAAGATGTATCACAAGCTAGTACTAATTGTTTACACGGGTCATACAGGACAAGTAACTTGTCAGAACAAAGTAGGTTTCTGGCCTTCTCTAAGGCTGTTTCTTGAGATTTGCTCGAAACCCAGTCGTCACCCTTACATGTGCAATGATTCCAGCAAAGTGCTTAACCCGGGTAGAAAGTTACCAAAATAGTTGAGGAGTCCCAGGAACGAACGCAGCTCCGTCACATTCTGTGGCCTGGGTGCATTCTTGATGGCCTCTGTCTTTGAGCCCGTGTGCCTGATGCTGCCTGCTGCAATCTTTCTCCCCAAAATTTCGACTTCTGGCACCAGGAAAACACACACTCAGGCATTTCAGCCTGAGTCCCACTCTGTCCAGTCGACTTAGAACCTCGTCCAGGTTGTGCAGGTGTTCGGTGGTGTCACAACCGGTGATCAGGATGTTGTCTTGAAACACAACGGTGCGCGGAACCGATTTCAGCAGACTCTCCATGTTCCTCTGGAAGATGGCAGCAGCCGAGCGAATCCCGAAAGGGCACCTGAGGTATATAAACAGTCCTTTGTGCGTGTTAATGCATGTCAATCTTTTTGAAAATTCAGCCAGCTCCTGTGTCATGTAGGTGGAGGTTAGGTCCAACTTGGTGAACGACTCCACCCCGCTAACATTGTGAACAGGTCATTCACCTTGGGTAGCGGGTACTGGTCCTGTAACGAGACTCTGTTAATCGTTACCTTGTAGTCGCCGCAGATTCTGACTGCTTTTCAACACCGGAACAATCGGACTGGCCCTCTTGTTGTACTCGACTGGCGATATGATGCCCTCTCGTTGACGTCTGTCTCGTTCGATCTTGACTTTCTTCCTCATCATATATGGAACCGCTTGAGCCTTGTGATGAACGGGCCTTGCATCGGGGACTAGATGGATCTGCACCTTGGGGCCTGTGAAGTTGCCGATGCCTGGTTCAAATAGTAACGGAAACTTGCTCAGCACTTGGGCGCACGAGGCATCATCCACTGAAGATAGTGCTTTGATGTCATCCCAGTTCCATCGATCTTTCCCAGCCAGCTTTTGCCGAATAGCGTTGGGCCATCGCCTGGTAAAATCTACAGTGATAAATCATGCACAGCTCCATCATCTGATAACTTAACTGCCACACTGCCAATGACAGGTATGAGTTCTTTGGTGTAAGTGCGCAGCTTTGTCTGAATTGGGCTCAGTTTGGGCCTTTGTGACTTGTTGCCCCACAGTTTCTCAAAAGCCTTCTGGCTCATAATTGACTGACACTCTACCCTGTCCAACTCTATTGATACTAGAATACCGTTCAATTTCACCAAGGAGGGCTCTTGGTAGTGAAGGTGTGTACCCCATACACTTCTTCCTCGGGTTGAATTGCCTCTCTTGTTCGTTCTGCGTGATCCGCGCCGGATCGATCATCCTCTGCCGACTCTGCCATGTGGTGAGTCGCAGCACTCTTGCACATTCGCTGGAGGTGTCCCATTGTTTCGCAGCCTTTGCACACGTAGTGCTTGAATCGACAGTGATGGGCTCGATAATTACCGCTGCAGCACCAACATGGTGCTAATGGATTTGCATTCACGCTCAATGGCAGACTTTGAGTCATCCTAGGTCTTGCAGCTGCAGATGTGTAGGTCCTGCCATATGCAGTTCCAGTGAAAAAGAAGGGCGGTAAGAGAAGGGATAACCAGCCGTGGATAACCAAGGAAATAAAGGAGAGTATCAAATTAAAAACCAATGCATATAAGGTGGCCAAGATTAGTGGGAAACTAGAAGATTGGGAAAATTTTAAACGACAGCAAAGAACGACTAAGAAAGCAATAAAGAAAGGAAAGATAGATTACGAAAGTAAACTTGAGCAAAACATAAAAGCAGATAGTAAAAGCTTTTACCGATATATAAAACGGAAAAGAGTGACTAAAGTAAATGTTGGTCCCTGAGAAGATGAGAAGGGGGATTTAATAATGGGAAATGTGGAAATGGCTGAGACCTTAAAAAATTATTTTGCTTCGGTCTTCACAGTGGAAGACACAAAAACCATGCCAAAAATTGCTGGTCATGGGAATGTGAGAAGGGAGGACCTTGAGATAATCACTATCACTAGGGGGGTAGTGCTGGACAGGCTAATGGGACTCAAGGTAGACAAGTCCCCTGGTCCTGATGAAATGCATCCCAGGGTATTAAAAGAGATGGCGGAAGTTATAGCAGATGCATTCGTTATAATCTACCAAATTTCTCTGGACTCTGGGGAGGTACCAGCGGATTGGGAAGCAGCTAATGTAACGCCTCTGTTTAAAAAAGGGGGCAGACAAAAGGCAGGTAACTATAGGCCGGTTAGTTTAACATCTGTAGTGGGGAAAATGCTTGAAGCTATCATTAAGGAAGAAATAGCGGGATATCTAGATAGGAATAGTGCAATCAAGCAGACGCAGCATGGATTCATGAAGGGGAAATCATGTTTAACTAATTTACTGGAATACTTTGAGGATATTACGAGCATGGTGGATAGAGGTGTACCGATGGATGTGGTGTATTTAGATTTCCAAAAGGCATTCGATAAGGTGCCACACAAAAGGTTACTGCAGAAGATAAAGGTATGCGGAATCAGAGGAAATGTATTAGCATGGATCAAGAATTGGCTGGCTAACAGAAAGCAGAGAGACAGGTTGGAAATCGGTGGTTAGTGGTATGCCACAGGGATCGGTGCTGGGACCACAACTGTTTACAATATACATAGATGACCTGGAAGAGGGGACGGAGTGTAGTGTAACAAAATTTGCAGATGACACAAAGATTAGTGGGAAAGCGGGTTGTGTAGAGGACATAGAGAGGCTGCAAAGAGATTTAGATAGGTTAAGCAAATGGTCTAAGGTTTGGCAGATGGAATACAATGTCGGAAAATGTGAGGTTATCCACCTTGGGAAAAAAAAACAGTAAAAGGGAGTATTATTTGAATGGGGAGAAATTACAACGTGCTGTGGTGCAGAGGGACCTGGGGGTCCTTGTGCATGAATCCCAAAAAGTTAGTTTGCAGGTGCAGCAGGTAATCAGGAAGGCAAATGGAATGTTGGCCTTCATTGCGAGAGGGATGGAGTAAAAAAGCAGGGAGGTCCTGCTGAAACTGTATCGGGTATTGGTGAGGGCGCATATGGAGTACTGCGTGCAGTTTTGGTCACCTTACTTAAGGAAGGATATACTAGCTTTAGAGGGGGTACAGAGACGATTCACTAGGCTGATTCCGGAGATGAGGGGGTTACCTTATGATGATAGATTGAGTAGACTGGGTCTTTACTCGTTGGAGTTCATAAAGATGAGGGGTGATCTTATAGAAACATTTAAAAAAATGAAAGGGATAGACAAGATAGAGGTAGAGAGGTTGTTTCCACTGGTCGGGGAGACTAGAACTAGGGGGCACAGCCTCAAAATACGGGGGAGCCAATTTAAAACCGAGTTGAGAAGGAATTTCTTCTCCCAGAGGGTTGTGAATCTGTGGAATTCTCTGCCCAAGGAAGCAGTTGAGGCTAGCTCATTGAATGTATTCAAATCACAGATAGATAGATTTATAAGCAATAAGGGAATTAAGGGTTATGGGGAGCGGGCGGGTAAGTGGAGCTGAGTCCATGGCCAGATCAGCCATGATCTTGTTGAATAGCGGAGCAGGCTCGAGGGGCTAGATGGCCTACTTCTGTTCCTAATTCTTATGTTCTTATGTTCTTATGCTAGTGACGTTATTTTATGCACAGTACTTGCTAGTGAGCTTCGATGCTGGGAAGATATCTGTCTGGTATTATCGCTCGTGGATATGAATGCCTGGGCTATCATGATGGCCTTGCTCAGATCTAGGGATTCAGCGGACAGCAGCCTGCGAAGAATGACCTCGTGGCCGATGCCAAGCACAAAAATGTCCCGCTGCATTTCCCCCAAAAATGCAGCATCTCAGGTCGACGACATAACTCGCCACGTCCTGGCCCTTGGAGCGGCGGTGCATGTAGAAGCGATCCCTGGCCATTAAGACGCTCTCCTTTGGCTTGAGGTGGTTCCAAACCAGCTCATATACACAACTCTGTATCTGTCTTCTCCGCTGGTTTCTCCGGTGCTAGCAGATTCTTGATGAGGCCATATATTGTGGACCCACACACGGTGAGGAGAATTGCCCTGCGCTTGATCGCTTTATCGTCCTCATCCAGCTCATTGGCCATGAAGTACTGGTTGAGACGCTCAACAAAGGCTTCCCAATCATCATCCTCTCCAAATCTCTCTAAAATACCAATGGCAGCCATGACTGCGTGAAAGTTTGTAATCTGTTACTCGTCGCCAATTGTTAAGTATGGAAGAACTCCACAAGACTGAGTACTGTGAGCTAAAACTGATGTGACCTTAGTCTCTTTAATACAACTCCAGAGAGCCTAAGCAGTATGGCAGACAACCTTTTATACTCCCTTACACAAGGTGTGCAGGTGACATTTGGGCCTCCAACAGTTGTGCCCTCTACTGGCAAGTCTTACACAGTTACAATGTTTACATACATAACAGTGGTCGCATGAGCTGATGAGTTGAGAAGGGACAGAGACAGGCAATGTTATGGAGGTGGAATAGGCGGCATTGTGCTGGGTATTCTGTGGCGAGTGTCTCACCTACTGACTCCCCAAAGCCTTACCACCATCTACAAATCTGGAGTGTGATGGAATACTCGCCACTTGCCTGGATGAGTGCAGCTCCAACAGCACTCAAGAAGCTCGACAAAGCAGCCCGCTTGATTGGCACCCCATCCACCACTGGCACACCGTGGGTACAGCTTCTCATGGGCAATTAGCAATAAATGGGCAGTAAATGCCAATGACGCCCACCTCCCATGAACGAGTAACAAAATAAATTGTGATGGCGAACTTATGGGTTGAACAACTCGGGCTGTAAAACGCCTTGGGACATTCTGAGTCTGTGCTATAAAAATGCTCCTTTGTGTTTTCTTTAACCTTGGCCTGATCATGTGAAAATTAAAGATCTCATTGTGTTCAAAGAAGAGCAGGCAGTGAACGTGGCCCAAAATGTTTCCCTCAACCAGTACCAGCAAACAAACAACTGCATTTGCTGATCTTTCACTTGACATAATTGTGTTCTGGATCATTGAAAATGACTGCTGTGCTTGCCAATGTAAGAACAGTGACTGCACGTCAAAATAATTCAGCGCATGCAATGCGATTGGGATCATTTCTGGGAGAAGAGCTGTAAAAATCAAGTACTTTCCTGTTCCCATCCCGAGCTTTCTTATATTCTGATCTATTCCTTTTGACGGGGAGAAAAGGTAAATGGCAGTATTGATAAAAAAGGGTTCTGGTTCTGTTATGCACAGCGCACAGAGATAATCTCCGCCCCCCCCCCCTCTCCCCCTACCAACATAAAAAGGTTCCGTGATGTTGTCTTGACAATCTGTTCTCAAACTGGATGAATCAGAACTTCATACTCAAAGGGTTTTGACATTTGCCGAGATCTATGATAATGACATAACTGTGATATTTTTGAATATAATAGAGGTTTTTTTCTTTAATGGAAAATAGAAAATCCCATTTCAACTTGGCTTTTGAAGACTTCATGGCATAAAGTATCTGTCAAACAGCACAAAGGCAGAATCCAGCATGAGAGAGCAGAGGCGTACTAAAAAAAAAATGAACTGTTCTGTTACTGTATCTTGACAAGCTCACTAATCACATTCAGTACTAACAAGAGGAATAGGTAATTATTCTGTCACGATGGATTCAGCTGCTAAATGAAGATGTAAAGAAATACCAACAATAAATGAAGTTATTATTCACCTGACTGACTTTTCTCATTAAAATCAATAACAAAAGCCATCAGTCCCTTTCAATCCTTATTTCACTTTATGGATTTGTAGGCTCAGGATGTGTCCGCCATACACTTTTCTCTTATCTCATTTGTTATCCTTTCTACCATCTTTCATGCCTTTGAAGAAATTGACTGTGGACAGCATCTCGGCTCAACCCGAGCCTATCCTGAAAATTGTAAATTCGAGACACTGGGGAACCCAAAGCAAATGCAGGCTTAGCACTGACCACACTCGACCAGCTCTGTTGAGTGGGCCACACTGTCCGCATGCCCGACACAAGGCTCCCAAAGCAAGCGCTCTACTCGGAACTCTGACACGGCAAGCGAGCCCCAGGTGGGCAGAGGAAACGTTTCAAGGACATCCTCAAAGCCTCCTTGATAAAAATGCAACATCCCCACCGACACCTGGGAGTCCCTGGCCAGAGACCGCCCTAAGTGGAGGAAGAGCATCCGGGAAGATGCTGAGCACCTCGAGTCTCGTCACTGAGAGCATGCAGAAAGCAAGCGCAGGCAGCGGAAGGAGCGTGCGGCAAACCAGACTCTCCACCCATCCTTTCGTCCAACGACTGTCTATCCCACCTGTGACAGAGTCCCGTATTGGACTGTTCAGTCACCTAAGAACTCACTTTTAGAGTGGAAGCAAGTCTTCCTCGATTTCGAGGGACTGCATATGATGATGATGTGTAAAAAGAAAAATCACTCTTAAGATGTGGGCATCGAGGCAAACCCAACATTTATTGCCCATTTCTTTTTCCCCTGATAAGGTAGTTGGTGATCTGCCTTCTTGAACACGCTGCAGTGTGTGTGGTGAGCAGTTTGACATGCCTGAGGAGCTCGCTTGACTACTCTAGAGGGCCACAATGTTGACATGGGACTAGAGTCCCCGATAGGCCCGACCGGGTAGGAATGGCAGATTGACTTCCTGAAGCAACATTAGTGAACCAGTTGGGTTTTTACAACAATCCGATAGATTCATGGTCACTGTTACACTGACACCAACTTTTGACTTCCAGATTTTTAAAAAAAAACTTAATTTAGTTTCTCGAATTCCAATGTCATTTGAACTCCTGTCTCGTGAATTATTGCTCCAGGCTTCTGGATTACTAGCCCAGTAACATCACCACTACACAGCCATCTTTTGGATGAGACATTAACCCAAGGCCCCACTTGCTGTCAGGTGGACATAAAAGATCCCATGGCAATATTTCGAAGAGGAGCAGGGGAGTTATCCCGTGTCCTGGCCATTATTTATCCCTCAATCAACTTCACTAAAACAGATTATTTGATCATTATCATTGCTGTTTGTGGGAGCTTGCTGTGTGCAAATTGGCTGCCGCATTTTCCACATTACAACAGTGACTACACTCCAGAAGTATTTAATTAGCTGTAAAGCTCTTTGGACATCCTGAGATTGTGAAAGGCACTATATAAATGCAAGTCTTTATTTTTTTCTATTACCATACCTTCTTAATGAGGGTGAGTTGGACAATAGGATACCAACAGCATAAGATTGGTTGAGCTGAAGTTTATTGAGGGTGGAGGGTGGGGCATTTTTTAAAGATATTTGTTTCTGGGATGTAGGCATTGCTGGCAAGACCAGCATTTATTGCCCATCCCTAATTGCCCTTGAGAAGGTGGTGGTGAGCCGTCTTCTTGAACCGCAGCAGTCCGTGTGGCGAAGATACTCCGACAGTGCTGTTACGGAGGGAGTTCCAGGATTTTGACCCAGCGACGATGAATGTACAGTTGTTGTACATCCAAGTCAGGATGGTGTGTAACTTGAAGAGGAACTGGAAGGTTTTCTCATGTGTCTGCTGCCCTTGTCCTACTAGGTGCTAGAGGTTGTGGGTCTAGGAGGTGCTGTCGAAGAAACCTTGGCGAGTTGCTGCAGTGCATCTTGTAGAAGGTGCATGTGCCGGTGGTGGAGAGAGTGAATGTTTAAGGTGGTGGATGTGGTGCCAATCAAGTGGACTGCTTTGTCCTGGATGTTGTCGAGCTTCTTGAGGGTTCTCTCCACTTATGAGGCAGGCCAGGAGAGCCTTGGAATAGTTGAGTTTGGTGGTGACAAAGGCACAGATGGGGGTTTTGGCAGCAGATAAGAACACAGATATTGGTAGATGAGAAAAGACCATGGTCCAGCTAGACCTCCTTCTATCTTCTTAGTAGTTGCATGAGCTGATCAGGTAAGGTGGGAAATGTTATGGAGGTGAAATAGGCGGTATTTGTGAGGGAGAGGATATTGGGGTTAGAAGCTCAGCTCAGGGTCAAATAGGACGTCAAGGTCGTGAACAGTTTGGTTCAATCTGAGACATTGGCCGGGGTGGACGTTGGAATCGGAGACGAGCGTACGGAGTTTGTGACAGGGACTGAGGACATAGCTTCAATCTTCCTAATGTTTAATTGGAGGAAATTGAAGCACATCTGGAAGTGAATATCAGTCACAGAGTCTGACAGCACATTGGCAGTAGATGGGGTTGGGAGACATGGTGGAGGTAGAAGTGGATGTTCATGTGGAACCTGACATCATGCCTTGCGATGATGTCACCATGGGGCAGACCTGTCAATAAGGAAATGAGGAGGCTCAGGATAGACTCGATGGGGAGTCCAGCGGTAACAGTGCGGGAGCAGAAAAAGAAGCCAATGCTTCGGCTAATTTTGGATAGGTAAGAGTGAGATTAAGCGAGTGCAGTCCCACTGAGCTGGCCAACGGAATAGTGATGTTGGAAGAGGTTGCTGTGGACGACCAGGTCAAAGATTGTAGAGAACTCAAGAAGGAAGAGGGGAGTCAAAACACCATGGTCATTGTCCTAGAGTCTCCTTAGAGCAGAGAAGGTTAAGAAGAGATTTGATGGAGGTATTAAAGATTTTCAAGAGTTTTGATAGTCAATAAAGTGAAACTGATTTCAGAAGGGTTGGTCACCAAAGGAAACAGTTTTAAGGTGATTGACAAAAGACCCAGAGGTGACATGATGAAAATAACTTTTTACGCGGCGATTGCTGTGATCTGGAATGCACTGCATGAAAGGGCGGTGGAAGCAGATTCAATAGTAACTTTCAAAAGGGAATTGGATAAATACTTGAAAAAGAAAATAAATTGTTGGGCTCTGGGGATCGAGAAGGGGAGTGGGACTAATTGGATAGCTCTTTCAAAGAGCCTGCTCAGGTACAATGGGCCAAATGGACTCCTTCTGTGCTTTGTGATTCGATGATTGTAGGTCATTTGTGACTCTGATTAGGGCCATTACAGTGCTGTAGCAGGGGTGGAAAGCTGGTCGGCCAGATTCAACATGGAGTTGTGATAAAGAAAGGAAGGCGTCTAAACATGCAAAGACTTTTCAGAGGAAATGGAGGTTGGAAATGGAGCGATATTTTACAAGGACAGAGGGGTCAATTGAGGTGATTTTTGAGGGGGAAGCATTGATGAGGGCAGTTTTGAAAGAGTGTAGAGGGGACCATTTACAATGTTAGCTAGCATGGAGTCCAAGCACAGAAATTGGGTGGTCAGCAGTTTAGTGAGAATGGGGTCAAGGAAGTGGGTCTTGTGACCAAGATGACCTCAGAGAAGGCCACCAATAGGACAGAAAATAGAGAAAGACACAATTTCAGGGCTAGGACAGGGGGAAACAGGGGGAGATGTAGCTTGGTGGGCAAGGGATGGGGAGGAAGCAGCAGAGGCAGCTGAACAGATGCTCTCATTCTTAGTTTAATGGTTAGAGTAATGGTTTTAATAGGGACTGGGACCTACATTGGCTCCCGGTTAAACAACGTCTTGATTTCAAAATTCTCATCCTTGTTTACAAATCCCTCCATGGCCTCGCCCCTCCCTATCTCTGTAATCTATTTCAGCCTCAAAACCCCTCGAGATGTCTGCGCTCCTCAAAATCTGCCCTCTTGAGCATCCCTGATTATAATCGCTCAGCCATTGATGGTCATGCTTTCAATTGCTTGGGCCCCAAGCCCTGGAACTCCCTCCCGAAACCTCTCCACCTCTCTTTTCTCTTTTAACACACTCCTTAAAACCGACCTCTTTGACCAAGCTTTTGGTCATCTGCCGTAAATTTCTTATGTGACTCGGTGTTAAATGTATCTCTTTTTGTCTTATAACACTTTACGACAATCTGGTAGTTTCATGGTCACCATTTACTGACACTAGCTGTTTATTCCAGATTTATTTAATTAACTGAATTTAAATTCCCCAGCTGCCATGGTGGGATTTGAACTCGGGTCTCCGGGGACCGGCGAGGCCGGAGGTGGGAAGCTGCGAGGAACAGAGGTCGGAGCCGGCGAGGTCGGGGCCCAGGAGCAGGCAGCATCATTGAGTGGCCCAAGAGACCCTGGTCTCCAGATCATTTAATCCAGGCCTCTGTATTACGAGTAACTTAACCACTATGTTACCGTCTGCCTAAATAAATGATAGCGGGGCTTAGAGGGTTAAGTTATGAGGGCAGGCAGCAAAAACAGTTTGTATTCCCTTGAGCATAGAAGATTAAGGGATGATCTGATCGAGATGTTTAAAATGTTAGAATGATTTGAAAGTTTCTCCGTATCTGTCCTATTTCCTCCGGAGGGGGAATCAAGATCAAGGGCACATAATCTGAAAATTGGAGCTCAGCCATTCAGGGGTGAGATTCAGGAAGAACTCTTTCACACACACTGTAGTAGAAATCTAGAATGCTCTCCCCCAAAAGGCTATGGATGCCGGGACAAATGGAGCTTTCATGAGATTTACTAGATTTTTGATATGTGTGGGCAGGTAAATGAAATTGGGGTACAGATCAGCCATTCAAATGTGGAGCAGGAACAAGGGGCTGAATGGTTTGCTCCTGTTTCTCATGGTCTTATGATGTAGCAAATCAGATCTGGCAATGGATGGCTAAAAAGAAAGAAAGACTTGCATTTATATTGCGCCTTTCATGACCACCAGACGACTCAAGACGCTTTACAGCCAATGAGGTAATTTTCAAAGTGTAGTCACAGTTGTAATGTAGGAAACGCAGCAGCCAATTTGTGCAGAAGTAAACTCCCACAAACATCAATGTGATAATGACCAATAATGTTTTTTTTTTATTATATTGATTGAGGGATAAATATTGGCCAGGACACCGGCGATAATTTCCCTGCTCTTCTTCAAAATAGTGTCATGGGATCTTTTACGTCCACTTGAGAGAGCAGACAGGGCCTTGGTTTAACATCTCATCTGAAAGATGGTACCTCCGACAGTGCAGGGCTCTCTCAGCACTGCAGTGTCAGCCTAGATTTTTTTTTTGTGCTCAAGTTCCTGGAGTGGGATTATGAACCCACAACATTCTGACTCAGAGGCGAGAGTGCTACCCACTGAGCCACAGCTGATACTAAAGCAAGGAACGTGTGGTAATATTAAAACTGGGAAGAGGCACTGATCAGAGATCACGTGGCTAAGTGGGATACTAATTGTTGGGTCATGAGGACCAGAGATTTATCCTAGTATGACATCCCACAAATGTCTACATTTATAGTGTGCAGTTAGACTTGCTGCCTGCGTATCACAAGTTTATATTAAAGCATGATCTGTTCTGAATGATAACAAATGACATGCACTACTGATCACGTGACTCGCAGTAATGGGCATCTATTTTAAACTCAATTTTAAAGCATGTCAACTTATACATCATTCGCGTCAAATTGATCTTGTGTACGCTGAGGCTAAAGGTTGCTGCTTCGCCTTTTTCTTTGTGTGCGAACGCTATCTCAATCACAGTCATTTAATTATCCATCAAGTCGATGTTCGTTCGTGAAGCTGAAAGAAAACGGCTCAGCATGCGCTCACCTCCTGACTCCCCAAAGCCTCTCCACCACCTAAAAGGCACCAATCAGGAGTGTGATGGAATACACTCCACTTGCCTGGATGAGTGCAGCTCCAACAACACTCAAGAAGCTCGACACCATCCAGGACAAAGCAGCCCGCTTGATTGGCATCTCATCCACCACCTTAAACATTCACTCCTCCACCATCGGCACACCGTGGCTGCAGTGTGCACCATCTACAAAATGCATTGCAGCAACTCGCCAAGGCTTCTTCGGCAACACTTCACAAACCCGCAACCTCTACCACCTAGAAGGACAAGGGCAGAAGGCGACACCACTACCTCCAAGTTCCGCTCCAAGTCACACACCATCCTGACTTGGAAATATATCGGCCGTTCCTTCATCATTGCCGGGTCAAAATCCTGGAACTCCTTCCCTAACAGCACTGTGGGAGAACCTTCACCACGCAGACTGCAGCGGCTCACCACCACCTTCTCCAGGGCAATTAGGGATGGGTAATAAATGCTGGCCTTGCCAACAATGCCCATATCCCAGGAACTAGTAAAAAAAGATCTGTTCTGGATGGGCCTGGGCTTGGGAAGGGTATGGCAGCTTCGGGGTTATGTTGCTGGACTCACAATCTAGAGACCTGGACTTATAATCCCACCCGAAATGGACTTCAAATTCCGCCCTGGCACTTTAAGAATTTTGAATTCAGTTTTTAATTGGAGATCTAGAAATAAAACACTGGGATTGGTAAAAGTGACCCTGAAGCCGTTGAATTGTGGTGTGGAAAAAAATAAACAACTGGTTCACTGATGTCCTTCAGGGAAGTAAACCTGCCGTCCTTACCCAGTCTGGCCAGTATGTGATGGCAGTCCCTCACCAACGTGGTTGACACTTAAGAGATGCTCTGAAATGGCCGAGCAGTCCACTCAGTTGCATCAAACTGCTACCAGCTCTGCAAGAAGGCGCCCCACCATCACCTACTCAGGGCGACAGGGGATGGACAATAAAGACTAGCCTTGCCACATCCGGGGAATGAATGAAATCAAAATTGCCCAGTTGAATTCTGGAAAAGAGGAATTTAAATCTCCTTTCCCATCCATTATATACTGCCCCATCCATCATATACCCTGTCCCCTTCTAAGTCTCAATTTGGTTCAGTTGGTAGAATTCTTGCCTCAGAGAGAGAAGATCATAGGTTTCAAGCTCCACTCTAGGACTGAGTCCAATATCTGGACTGACATTTGCACAGAACACTGCAGCAGTGCTGTATTGTCCAATCTTTCATTGTGACATTAAGGTGCCTACAACCAGCAGTTTTAAAAGCCGTGATTGAAAGTTGAAAGCAAGCTAGTAATTGTGTATTCAACTGGACAGGTATGTGGTTTATCATGCACAGTTCTTTCTTGGATTTTGGCCCTGCAATATAAAGAGAGAGAATTAAAACCAGACGCACATTTCTTACTTGGACTCAGTCCAAGTTGAGCTGGTTCTGCAATAAAAAAGTGGGATTGATCGTGACTTTGTGCGATAATGTAAAATGGGTGACTTCTTTTGCCTAAGCCCGAAGCTCTGGAATTCGCTTCCTAAACCTCTCTGCCTCTCTATCTTCCTTTAAGACGCTCCTTAAAACCTATCCCTTTGACCAAGGTTTTGCTCACCTGCCCTAATTTCTCCTTAGGTGGCTCAGTGTCAAATGTTTTTGTCTTATACTTATGTGAGGCGCCTTGGGATGTTTTACGATGTTAAAGGCGCCATATAAATACAATTGTTGTTGTTGTTGACAACTGTCGCATAAAATCCAGATCTTCTCTGGTATTCCATTGATCACTCATTCACAAATTGGGGAGCCATGGACAGAAGGAAAGTGAGTCATCGAATCAAGAATACATTGGTGTAGCCCTATCTCCACCCGGTCTCCTGGGGATCATTGGGAACACCAAACGTATCCTTAAGCAGAATCAAGGTGTCATAGTCAAGCTCATTTACATTGTGCACTCCGAAGGCCGGATTAAGTATTTTAATCTTCATAGCTGTGGCGGTGTCTCAGAGGGCTCCCATCGCAATGTCAGCAGGAGTCCGCAAGCAACAAACTCGGCCGGGGCCCGGAGTAAATGGCTGTGCACGGGCATTTCCTGCATGGCCTTGTTGGGGAGGGGGGGGGATGAAGCCTCCGTAAACGCACGCGGGACATTTTTAACTACGTCAAAGGTGCAAAATAAATGCAAGCTGTTGTTGTTGTTAACTATTCTCTGGGTGATGAAGAACCGGTTAATATCTAACCTCAGCTAGCCTTTGTGTAATTCATAGACATGACCCCTGGCCCTCCCTCACGTACCTCAATGAAGTGATTGGTCTGAGTGCGCACACTCTAGGAAGCTTAGCTCAGTGGTCCCGCTCCTGCCTTTGAGTTAAAATATCCGGGGCCTGAAATCAGAACCTGCGAGTGGGTTTTTGCGAGAACGCGCTTCAATTAAAAATCAACTCCCGTGCCTCATTGGCCCATATTTTGCGACCCCTATGGGTGCATATAAGGTGCGTATGTGCACTTAAGTTCCGGAATTTTCACGCGCGGAGCACATGCGTGAAAACCCGGGACTTGCGATCTGTCAAGAGTCTCCTTGATAAATCATCCACATCCCTGGCAAAAGGGCTATTTGCCTAACTTCTGCCCAGTGAATGCCCGTGAAATTCTTATGCCTGATGAAAGCAAGCGTAAGGCCTGCTTTTACCAGCGCATGAGTTTAAATGAATATAAAAATCAATTTTTTTCAATCAGTTAAGCATTAAAACAGCTGTAAAATAAGGTAAGGTTATTTTTAGTCTCTTTAAAAAAAAATTCAAAAAAATTACATTTTTTGTTTTAAATGTTTAAGTATATTGTATTTTAATTAATTTTAAATATGTAATGCTTTTTAAATTTATTTAATATGTAAATGTGTTTTTTATGTGATCCCCATTCATCCGTACGGAATTCCCATAAGCACGAATGGAGATCCTCCTTCTTTGATTGGTTGGGCTGGCCCACATGATCCCAGGGGTGTTCGCGAACCACCTGCATCCCTAGAATACATGGGCCTCCGCGCATGTCTACGCCTCGCGACCCAGGGGCGCGAGTCTCTGTGGGTCCAGTGCTTTCAGGTTCAAGATAAGAACATAAGTGTTGCATAGTTATACTTGTATTTACTCTGTACAGCCACCAGAGGGCTTAACCCCTGGAGTCCCAAGGAATACCACAATCCCTTGGGAGCACAGGTATTTAAGGAGACTTCACAGGTTGGAGAGGCACTCTGGAGACCTGCAACAAAATACTAAGGTCACACTTTACTTTGAGCTCACAGTGTTCAGTCTGACTCTTTCTCCATACACAACAACTGGCGACGAGATACAGATAGCGAATCCAAAGATGCAGATAACAGTGGGCCTCCTGGAGAAATTCTCGGAGGGAGGTGATTGGGAAACTTTTGTGGAGCGACTCGACCAATACTTCGTGGCCAATGAGCTAGATGGGGAAGAGAGCGCTGCCAAAGGAAGGACGATCCTCCTCACCGTCTGTGGGCACCAACGTATGGCCTCATGAAGAATCTGCTCACTTCAGCGAAACCCACGGAGAAATCGTACGATGATTTGTGCACACTGGTCCGAGAGCATTTGAACCCGAAGGAAAGCATACTGATGGCGAGGTACCGGTTCTACACCTACAAAAGGCCTGAAGGCCAGGAAGTGGTGAGTTAGGTCGCTGAGCTAAGACGCCTTGCAGGACATTGCGAATTTGAAGGACATTTGGAGCACATGCTCAGAGACTTTTTCGTACTTGGCCACAAAACCATACTTCGCAAACCTTTGACTGTCAAGACACCAACCTTGAGTAAGGCCATAGAGATAGTCCAGGCGTTCATTGACACCAGTGACAATACGAAGCAAATCTCTCAGCACACATGTGCTGCTACAAGTACTGTGAAGAAAGTGATGTTTTTGAATCATAACGTACAGGGCAGGTCACACATACCTGCAGCTACACGTCCGCAGATGTCTCAGAGTCCACCATCAAGGGTGATGAATGCAAGGCCATTAACACCCTGTTGGTGCTGCGGGGGTGATCATCGTTTCCATTCATGCCGATTCAAAGAGCATGTTTGCAAGGGCTGTGGAACAATGGAACACCTCCAACGCGTGTGCAGGCAACCTGCAAAGCCTGTTAAACCTGCAAACCATCATGTTGCAGAGGGGGACAGATCCATGGAGGATCACGATGAACCAGAGCCTCAGATCGAGGAGGCAGAGGTACATCGGATGCACACATTCACCACGAATTGTCCCCCGATAATACTGAATGTTGAACTAAATGGACTCCCGGTATCAATGGAGCTGGACATGGGCGCAAGCCATTCCATCATGGGCAAAAATACTTTCGAAAGGTTGTGGAGCAACAAAGCCTCAAGGCCAGTCTTAACACCAGTTCGCACGAAAGTAAGAACTTACACAAAAGAACTAATTCCTGTAAGCGGCAGTGCTACCATAAAGGTCTCCTATGATGGAGCGGTGCACAAGCTACCACTCTGGGTGGTACTGGGCGAAGGTCCCACGCTGCTCGGCAGGAGCTGGCCTGGAAAGATATGATGGAGCGGGGATGACGTTCGAGCGCTATCGCCCACTGATGAAACTTCGTGTGCCCAGGTCTTAAACAAATATCTTTCGCTGTTCGAACCAGGCATCGGGAAATTCCAAGGAGCAAAAGTGCAGATCCACCTAATTCCGGGGGCGCGACCCATCCATCACAAGGCGAGAGCAGTACCGTACTTGATGAGAGAAATGGTAGAGATCGAGCTAGACTAGCTGCAAAGAGAGGGCATCATTTCCCCGATCGAGTTCAATGAGTGGGCCAGTCCTATTATCCCAGTCCTCAAGGGAGACGGCACCGATAGAATCTGTGGCGATTACAAAGTAACTATCAATCGTTTCTCCCTGCAGGACCAATACCCACGACCAAAGGCCAACGATCTCTTTGCAGGAGGAAAGACATTCACGAAGCTGGATCTGCCTGCAGCTTACATGACGCAGGAACTGGACGAATCATCGAAGGCCCTCACCTGCATCAACACGCACAAAGGTCTTTTTGTTTATCACAGATGACCGTTTGGAATCCGATCAGCGGCGGCGATATTTCAGAGAAACATGGAAAGCTTATTGAAGTCAGTCCCGCACACTGTGGTCTTCCAGGACGACATCTTGGTCACAGGTCGGAACACAGTCGAGCATCTGCAGAACCTGGAGGAGGCTCTTAGTTGACTCAAACGTGTGGGGCTCAGTTTAAACGCTCGAAGTGCGTTTTCCTGGCGCCTGAAGTGGAGTTCCTGGGAAAGAGGATTGCGGCGAAAGGAATCAGGCCCACCAACGCGAAGACGGAGGCAATCGAGAATGCACCGAGGCCACAGAACGTGATGGAGCTGCGGTCGTTTCTGTGACTCCTGAACTGCTTTGGTAATTTCTTACCGGGTCTCAGCACACTGTTAGAACCATTGCATGTCTTACTATGAAAAGGGGACGAATGGGTTTGGGGCAAAAGTCAAGAAGATGTCTTTGTAAAAGCGAGAAAATTGTTATGCTCAAACAAATTGCTTATGTTGTATGATCCATGTAAGCGCTTGGTACAAGCATATGATGCATCGTCATATGGGGTCGGGTGTGTATTGCAACAAGCTAATGATTTCGGGAAAGTGCAACCAGTTGCTTATGCATCCAGGAGTCTGTCTAAGGCTGAGAGAGCCTGCAGCATGATTGACAAAGAAGCGTTAGTGTGTGTCTATGGGGTAAAGAAAATGCATCAATACCTGTTTGGGCTAAAATTTGAATTGGAAACTGACCATAAGCCACTTATATCCCTGTTCTCCGAGAGTAAAGGGATAAATACCAATGCATCGGCCCGCATCCAGAGATGGACACTCACGTTGTCCACATACAACTACACCATGCACCACAGGCCAGGCCGATGCTCTCAGTAGACTGTCATTGCCCACAATGGGGGTGGAAATGGCGCAGCCCACAGATTTGGCCATGGTTTTGGAAGCATTTGAGAGTGAGCAATCACCCATCACTGCCCGGTAGATCAAAACCTGGACAAGGCAGGACTCCATATGATCTCTAGTCAAAAGATGTGTGCTTCACGGGAACTAGTCCAGTGTCCCAGTGGAAATGCATCAAGAGATAAAGCCGTTCCAGCGGACAAAGATGACATGTCTATACAGGCAGACTGCCTTCTGTGGGGCAATCGAGTAATGGTCTTTAAGAAGGGCAGAGACACCTTCATCAATGACCTCCACAGTCCCACCCAGGCATCGTAATGATGAAAGCGATCCCAGATGCGGTGGCCCGGTATCAATGCGGACTTAGAGTCCTGCGTTCACAGATGTAATACATGCTCGCAGTTAAGCAATGTACCCAGGGAGGCGCTGCTAAGTTTATTGTCTTGGCCCTCCAAACCGTGGTCTAGAGTATACATGAACTATGCAGGCCCGCTCCTGGGTAAAATGTTCCTTGTGGTTGTAGACGCGTATTCGAAGTGGAGTGAATGTAAGATAATGTTGGCTAGCATGTCCGCTGCCACTACTGAAAGCCTGCGGGCTAGGTTTGCCACACACGGCCTACCCAGTGTCCTGGAGAGAGAAAACGGGCCATGTTTTACCAGTGCTGAGTTCAAAGAATTCATGACCCGTAACGGGATCAAACATTTCACATCTGCCCCGTTTAAACCAGCATCCAATGGTCAGACAGAAAGAGCAATGCAAACCATCAAGTAAGGCTTGAAGAGGGTAACTGAAGGCTCACTGCAGACTCGCCTATCCCGAGTTCTGCTTAGCTACCGCACGAGACCCAACTCACTCACTGAGATCCCACCTGCTGAACTGCTCATGAAAAGCGCACTTTAGACAAGGCTCTCGTTAGTTCACCCTGATCTACATGAACAGGTAGCGAGTAGACGGCTTCAACAAAGTGCATATCATGATAGCGCAAATGTGTTGCACGAGATTGAGATCAATGATCCCGTATTTGTATTAAATTATGGACAAGGTCCCAAGTGGCTTCCCAGCACTGTCGTGGCCAAAGAGGGGAGCAGGGAGTTTCGGGTCAAACTTTAAAATGGACTCATACTCCGGAAACACTTGGACCAAATCAAACTCAGATTCACGGACTATCCTGAGCAACCCCAGCTTGGACCCTACCTTTTATGATCCCCCAACATACACACCAGTGGCAACCGGCACCACGGTTGACCACTAAGCAGAACCCATCATCCTCAGCAGCCCAGCAGGGCCCAACACACCAGGCAGCCCAGCAAGGCCAGCTGCATAGCAGCCCAGCGAGGGCCCAACAAATGATTCAACAACACCAGCTTTCAGCCCAAGACAATCAACCAGGGCAAGAAGTGCCCAGATCGACTCACATTGTAAATAGTTACACTGTTGACTTTGGCGGGGGAGTGTTGTTGTTTTTGTATACTTGTATTTACTCTGTACAGCCACCAGAGGGCTCATCCCCTGGTGTCCCAAGGGATCCCAAATTTGATTGGGAGCACAAGTATTGAAGGAGACTTCACTGGTTGGAAAGACATTCTGGAGATCTGCAATAAAAGACTACGGTCATACTTTACTTTGAGCTCACAGTGTTCAGTCTGACTTTCTCCATACACTATTTTCCAACAGTCTATCGACTCTGCAGCAGTGCCTATGGACTGGAGGGTAGCTAATGTAACACCACTTTTTAAAAAAGGAGGGAGAAAGAACACAGGTAATTATAGACGGGTTAGCCTGACATCAGTAGTGGGGAAAATGTTGGAATCAATTATTAAGGATGAAATAGCAGCGCATTTGGAAAGCAGTGACAGGATTGGTCTAAGTCAGCATGGATTTATGAAAGGGAAATCATGCTTGACAAATCTTCTGAATTTTTTTGAGGATTTAACTAGTAGAGTGGACAAGGGAGAACCAATGGATGTGGTGTATTTGGACTTTCAAAAGGCCTTTGACAAGGTCCCACATAAGAGATTGTTATGCAAAATTAAAGCACATGGTATTGGGGATAATGTACTGGCGTGGATAGAGAACTGGTTGGCAGACAGGAAGCAGAGAGTCGGGATAAACAGGTCCTTTTCGGAATGGGAGGCAGTGACTGGTGGAGTGCCGCAGAGATCAGTGCTGGAACCCCAGCTCTTTACAATATACATTAATGATTTGGATGAAGGAATTGAGTGTAATATCTCCAAGTTTCCAGATGACACTAAACTGGGTGGAAGTGTGAGCTTTGAGGAGGATGCTAAGAGGCTGCAGGGTGATTTGGCCAGGTTAGGTGAGTGGGCAAATGCATGGCAGATGCAGTATAATGTGGATAAATGTGAGGTTATCCACTTTGGTGGCAAAAACACGAAGGCAGAATATCTGAATGGCGGCAGATTAGGAAAAGGGGAGGTGCAACGAGACCTGGTTCATCAGTCATTGAAAGTTGGCATGCAGGTGCAGCAGGTGGTGAAGAAGGCTAATGGCATGTTGGCCTTCATAGCTAGGGGATTTGAGTATAGGTACAGAGGGGTCTTACTGCAATTGTACAGGGCATTGGTGAGACCTCACCTGGAATATTGTGTTCAGTTTTGGTCTCCTAATCTGAGGAAGGACATTCTTGCTATAGAGGGAGTGCAGCGAAGGTTCATCAGACTGATTCCACGGATGGCTGGACTGACATATGAGGAGAGACTGGATCAACTGGGCCTTTATGCACTGGAGTTTAGAAGGATGAGAAGGGATCTCATAGAAACATATAAGATTCCGATGGGACGGGACAGGTTAGATGCGGGAAGAATGTTCCCGATGTTGGGGAAGTCCAGAACAGGGGACACAGTCTTAGGATAAGGGGTAGGCCATTTAGGACTGAGACGAGGAGAAACTTCCTCACGCAGAGAGTTGTTAACCTGTGGAATTCCCTACCGCAGAGAGTTGTTGATGCCAGTTCATTGGATATATTCAAGAGGGAGTTAGATATGGCCCCTATGGCTAAAGGGATCAAGGGGAAAGGAGCGAAAGCAGGAAAGTGGTACTGAGGTGAATGATCAGCCATGAACTTATTGAATGGCGGTGCAGGCTCGAAGGGCCGAATGGCCTACTCCTGCACTTATTTTCTATGTCTCTATGTTTACAATAAGAACATAATAAATAAGAACAGGAGTAGGCCATACGGCCCCTCAAGCCTGCTCTGCCATTTAATAAGATCATGGCTGATCTGATCATAGACTCAGTTCACTTCCCTGCCTGCTCCCCATAACTCCTTATTCCCTTATCATTTCAGAAACTGTCTATTTCTGTCTTAAATTTATTCACTGTCCCAGCTTCCACAGCTCTCTGAGGCAGCGAATTCCACAGATTCACAACCCTCTGAGAAAAGAAATTTCTCCTCATCTCTGTTTTAAATGGATGGCCCCTTATGCTAAGATCGTGCCCTCTCGTTTGAGTCTCCCCCATCAGTGGAAACATCCTCTCTGCATCCACCCTGTCAAGTCCCCTCATAATCTTATACTTCTCGCTAAGATCACCTCTCATTCTTTTGAATTCCAATAAGTAGAGGCCCAACCTACTCAACCTTTCGTCATAAGTCAACACCCTCATCCCCGAAATCAACCTAGTGAACCTTCTCTGAACTGCCTCCAAAGCAAAGATATCCTTTCGTAAATATGGAAACCAAACTGCACGCAGTATTCCAGATGTGGCCTCACCAATACCTTGTATAGCTGTGTTAAGACTTCCCTGCTTTCATACTCCATTCCCTTTGCAATAAAGACCAAGATTCCATTGGCCTTCCTGATCACTTGCTATGTATCTGCATACTATCCTTTTGTGTTTCATGCACAAGTACCCCCAGGTCCCGCTGTACTATGGCACTTTGCAATCTTTCTCCATTTAAATAATAACTTGCTCTTTGATTTTTTTCTGCCAAAGGGCATGACCTCACACCTTCCAACATTATACTCCATCTGCCAAATTTTTGCTCACACACTTAGCCTGACTATGTCCTTCTGCAGATTTTTTGTGTCCTCCTCACTCATTGCTTTTCCTTCTATCTTTGTATCATCAGCAAACTTGGCTATGTTACACTCAGTCCCTTCTTCCAATTCGTTAATATAGATTGTAAATAGTTGGAGTCCCAGCACTGGTCCCTGCGGCACTCCACTAGTTACTGGTTGTCAACCAGAGAATGTTCCATTTATCCCCAGTCTCTGTTCTCTGTTAGTTAGCCAATCCTCTATCCATGCTAATATATTACCCCCAAACTCCGTGAACTTTTATCTTGTGCAGTAACCTTTTATGTGGCACCTTGTGTGCGTAGTTTTATTGCGGTTCGGAGGCATCTGCCATTGGGAAGCCTCTGACCGCAAATTCAGGCCCAACATATCCTCAGGACATCCTAGCGAATGGATTGGTTTTGAAGTTTGGTTTGTCGTTAAGCATGGCAACCAGTTTAACTTTTATTTCAATGATTGAATTGATGACAGGTGTCATTGTCAATGAAAAGTTAGCAAGTGTCCCCGCCATCCTCCCCCATCCCGTCTTCTTAAAGGGGCACAACCCATAATACGAACATCAGAACATAGGAATTAGGAACAGCTATGCGGTACCCCACTAGTCACTGCCTGCCATTTTGAAAAGGACCCGTTTATCCCGACTCACTGCTTCCTGTCTGCCAACCAGTTCTCTATCCATGTCAGTACATTACCCCCAATACCATGTGCTTTAATTTTGCACACAAATTTCTAGTGTGGGACCTTGTCAAAAGCCTTTTGAAAGTCCAAAAATACCACATCCACTGGTTCTCCCTTGTCCACTCTACCAGTTACATCCTCAAAAATTCTAGAAGATTTGTCAGCAGGATTTCCCTTTCATAAATCCATGCTGACTTGGACCGATCCTGTCACTGCTTTACAAATGCGCTGCAATTTCATCCTTAATAATTGATTCCAACATTTTCCCCACTACTGATGTCAGGCTATCTGGTCTATAATTACCCGTTTTCTCTCTCCCTCCTTCTTAAAAAGTCGTGTTACATTAGCTACCCTCCAGTCCATAGGAACCATTCCAGAATCAATAGACTGTTGGAAAATGATCTCCAATGCATCCACTATTTCTAGGGCTACTTCCTTAAGTACTCTGTGATGCAGACGATCAGGACCCAGGGATTTATCGGCCTTCAATCCCATCAATTTCCCTAACACCATTTCCCAACAAATAAGGATTTCCTTCAGTTCCTCCTTCTCACTTGACTCTCTCTCCCCTAGTATTTCGGGAAGGTTATTTGTGTCTTCCTTCATGAAGACAGAATCAAAGTATTTGTTCAATTGGTATGCTATTTCTTTGTTCCCCATTATAAATTCACCTGCATCTGACTGCAAGGGACTTGCAGTCAGTTTTTAAGTTCCCACTAAGCTTCCTCTCATACTCTATTTTCCCCCTCTTAATTAAACCCTTTGTCCTCCTCTGCTGCATTACAAAATTCTCCCAATCCTCAGGTTTGCTGCTTTTTCTGGCCAATTTATATGCCTCTTCCTTGGATTTAACACTATCCGTAATTTCCCTTGTTAGCCACGGTTGAGCCACCTTCCCCATTTTATTTTTACTCCAGACAGGGATGTACAATTGTTGAAGTTCATCCATGTGATCTTTAAATGTTTGCCATCGCCTATCCAATGTCAACACTTTAAGTATCACTCGCCAGTCTATTCTAGCCAATTCAGGTCATATACTATTGAAGTTACCTTTCCTTAAGTTCAGGACCCTAGTCTCTGAATTAACTGTGTCACTCTCGATCTAAATAAAGAATTCTACCATATTATGGTCACTCTTCCCCAAGGGGCCTCGCACAACAAGATTGCTAATTAGTCTTTTCTCGTTACACATCACCCAGTCTACGATGGCCACCCCTCTAGTTGGTTCTTCGACATATTGGTCAAGAAAACCATCCCTAATACACTCCAGGAAATTCTCCTCCACCGCATAGCTACCAGTTTGCTTAGCCCAATCAATATGTAGATTAAAGTCACCCATGATAACTGCTGTATCTTTAGTGCACGGATCCCTAATTTCTTGTTTGATGCTGTCCCCAACCTCACGACTACAGTTTGGTGGTCTGTACACAACTCCCACTAGCGTTTTCTGCCCCTTGGTATTCCTTAGCTCCACCCATACTGATTCCACATCATCCAAGCTAATGTCCTTCCTTACTATTGTATTAATTTCCTCTTTAACCAGTAATGCCACCCCGCCTCCTTTTCCTTTCTGTCTATCCTTCCTAAATGTTGAATACCCTTGGATGTTGAGTTCCAGCCTTGGTCACCCTGGAGCCATGTCTCCGTGATGCCAATTACATCATATCCATTAACTGCTATCTGCGCAGTTAATTCATAGAAACATAGAAACATAGAAAATAGGTGCAGGAGTCGGCCATTCGTCCCTTCTAGCCTGCACCGCCATTCAATGAGTTCATGGCTGAACATGCAACCTCAGTACCTTTTCCTAAGCTGTCACCATTCAGATAATAGTCTGTCTCTCTGTTTTTACCACCAAAGTGGATAACCTCACATTTATCCACATTATACTTCATCTGCCATGCATTTGCCCACTCACCTAACCTATCCAAGTCACTCTGCAGCCCCATAGCATCCTCCTCGCAGCTCACACTGCCACCCAACTTAGTGTCATCCGCAAATTTGGAGATACTACATTTAATCCCCTCGTCGAAATCATTAATGTACAGTGTAAACAGCTGGGGCCCCAGCACAGAACCTTGCGGTACCCCACTAATCACTGCCTGCCATTCTGAAAAGTACCCATTTACTCCTACTCTTTGCTTCCTGTCTGCCAACCAGTTCTCAATCCACATCAGCACACTACCCCAATCCCATGTGCTTTAACTTTGCACATTAATCTCTTGTGTGGGACCTTGTCGAAAGCCTTCTGAAAGTCCAAATATACCACATCAACTGGTTCTCCCTTGTCCACTCTACTGGAAACATTCTCAAAAAATTCCAGAAGATTTGTCAAGCATGGCTCAACCGTGGCTATCAAGGGAAATCAGGGATAGTATTAAAGCCAAGGAAATTGGCCAGAAATAGCAGCAAACCCGGGGACTGGGAGAAATTTAGAACTCAGCAGAGGAGGACAAAGGGTTTGATTAGGGCAGGGAAAATTGAGTACAAGAGGAAGCTTGCAGGGAACATTAAGACGGACTGCAAAAGCTTCTATAGATATGTAAAGAGAAAAAGGTTAGTAAAAACAAATGTAGGTCCCCTGCAGTCAGAATCAGGGGAAGTCATAACGAGGAACAAACAAAAACAAAGAACAGATAAAGCAGGAATGGGGTACTGAAGTTGCATGTTCAGCCATGAACTCATTGAATGGCGGTGCAGGCTCGAAGGGCCGAATGGCCTACTCTGCACCTATTTTCTATGTTTCTATGTTTCTATGATTTCCCTTTCACAAATCCATGCTGACTTGGACCTATCATGTCACCTCTTTCCAAATGCGTTGCTATGACATCCTTAATAATTGATTCCATAATTTTACCCACTACTGAGGTCAGGCTGACCGGTCTATAATTCCTAAAATTCATCCACCTTATTCCGAATACTCCTCGCATTGAGGCACAGAGTCTTCAGGCTTGTCTTTCGAACACACTATGCCTCTTTAGGATTTTTCTGTAATTTGGCCTTTTTTTGCTTTTTGCCTTGGGTTTCTCTGCCCTCCACTTTTACGATTCTCCTTTCTATCTTTTGCTTTTGTCCCCATTCTACTTCCCTCTGTCTCCCTGCATAGGTTTCCATCCCCCTGCCATATTCGTTTAACCCCTCCCCAACAGCACTAGCAAACACTCCCCCTCGGACATTGGTTCCGGTCCTGCCCAGGTGCAGACTGTCCGGATTATACGGGTCCCACCTCCCCCAGAACCGGTTCCAATGTCCCAGGAATTTGAATCCCTCCCTTCTGCACCACTCCTCAAGCCACGTATTCATCTGAGCTATCCTGCGATTCCTACTCTGACTAGCACGTGGCACTGGTAGCAATCCTGAGATTACTACTTTTGAGGTCCTACTTTTTCATTTAGCTCCTAGTTCCCTAAAATCATCTTGTAGGACCTCATCCCATTTTTTTACCTATATCGTTGGTACCTATATGTACCATGACAACTGGCTGTTCACCCTCCCTCTTCAAAATGTCCTGCACCCGCTCCGAGACATCCTTGCCCCTTGCACGAGGGAGGCAACATACCATCCTGGAGTCTTGGTTGCGGCCGCAGAAACGTCTATTTATTCCCCTTACAATAGAATCCCCTTTCATTATAGCTCTCCACTCTTTTTCCTGCCCTCCTGTGCAGCAGAGCCACCCATGGTGCCATGAACTTGGCTGCTGCTGCTTTCCCCTGAAGAGACATCCCCCTCAACAGTACCCAAAGCAGTGTATCTCTTTTGCAGGGGGATGACCGCAGGGGACCCCTGCACTACCTTCCTTGCACTGCTCTTCCTGTTGGTCACCCATCCCCTATCTGCCTGCCGTGTGGCCAACTCACTAAACATGCTATTCATGTCATTCTCAGATTCGTGGATGCTCCAGAGTAAATCCATCCGCAGCTCCAGTGCCGTAACGCGGTCTGTCAGGTGCTGCAGACAGATGCACTTCCCGCACATGTAGTCGTCAGGGACACTGGAAGCGTCCCTGACTTCCCACATAGCACAGGAGGAGCATAACACGTGTCCGAGCTCTCCTGCCATGACTTAACCCTTAGATTAATTTAATTTGGCAACAACAATGCTGAAAGGTTACTTACTGATAAAAAAAAGCTACTTACCAATCACCAGCAAATCACTTACCCCCTTGTCTGTGACGTCACCCTTCGATTTTTTTTCTACTTTTTTTTGCCTCCCTGCTGCAGCTGCACCAGCTGGCCTCTTGTAGGCCTCCGACGCTGCTGCTCCGCCTCCCGACTTCCCGCTGGCTGCCTCAACGCTCCTGTTGGGCCTCTTGTAGGCCACCGACGCTGCCGCTCCGCCTCCCGACTCCCCGCTGGCCTCCTCCACGCTCCTGCTGGGCCTCTTGTCGGCCGCCGACGCTGCAGCTCCGCCTCCCAACTCCCCTATTATCTGAATTGTGACAGATTAGGAAAAGGGGAGGTGCATCGAGACCTGGATGTCATGGTACATCAGTCATTGAATGTTGGCATACAGCTACAGCAGGCGGTGAAGAAGGTAAATGGCATGTTGGCCTTCATTGCGAGAGGATTTGAGTATAGGAGCAGGGAGGTCTTACTGCAGTTGTGCAGGGCCTTGGTGAGGCCACACCGTGAATATCATGTACAGTTTTGGTCTCGTAATCTGAGGAAGGACATTCTTGCTATTGAGGGAGTGCAGCGAAGGTTCTCCAGACTGATTCCAGGGATGGCAGGACTGACATATGAAGAAAGACTGGATTGGCTCGGCTTATATTCACTGGAATTTAGAAGAATGAGACAGCATTGCATAGAAATATATAAAATTCTGATGGGATTGGACAGGTTAGATGCAGGAAGAATGTTCCCGATGTTGGGGAAGTCCAGAACCAGGGGTCAAAGTCTAAGGATAAGGTGTAAGCCATTTAGGACCGAGCTGAGGAGAAACTTCTTCATTCAGAGAATTGTGAACCTGAGGCCAGTTTGTTAGATATATTCAAAATGAGTTTGATATGGCCCTTACGGCTAAAGGGATCAAGAGGTATGGAGAGAAACATAGAAACATAGAAACATAGAAAATAGGTGCAGGAGCAGGCCATTTGTCCCTTCGAGCCTGCACCGCCATTCAATATGATCATGGCTGATCATTCATCCTCAGTACCCCACCCCAGCCTTCTCTCCATACTCTCTGATCCCTTAAGCCGTAAGGGCCACATCTAACTCCCTTTTGAATATGTCCAATGAACTGAACTCAACAACTTTCTGTGGCAGAGAATTCCACAGGTTCACAACTCTCTGGGTGAAAATGTTTCTCCTCATCTCGGTCCTAAATGGCTTATCCCATATCCTTAGACTGTGTCCCCTGGTTCTGGACTTCCCCAACATCGGGAACATTCTTCCTGCATGTAACCTGTCCAGTCCCGTCAGAAATGTATATGTTTCTATGAGATCCCCTCTCATTCTTCTAAATTCCAATAAGTATAAGCCTAGCCGATCCAGTCTTTCCTCATATGTCAGTCCTGCCATCCCGGGAATCAGTCTGGTGAACATTCGCTGCACTCCCTCAATAGCAAGAATGTCCTTCCTCAGATTAGGAGACCAAAACTGCACACAATACTCCAGGTGTGGCCTCACCAAGGCCCTGTACAACTGCAGCAAGACCTCCCTGCTCCTATACTCAAATCCTCTCGCTATGAAGGGCAACATGCCATTTGCTTTCTTAACCGCCTGCTGTACCTGCATGCCTACCTTCATTGACTGATGTACCATGACACCCAGGTCTAGTTGCACCTCCCCTTTTCCTAATCTGCACCATTCAGATAATAATCAGCCTTCCTGTTTTTGCCACCAAAGTGGATAACCTCACATTTATCCACATTATACTGCATCTGCCATGCATTTGCCCATTCACCTAACCTGTCCAAGTCCCCCTGCAGCCTCTTAGCATCCTCCTCGCAGCTCGCACTGCTCCCATCTTCGTGCCATCTGCAAACTTGGACATATTACATTCAATTCCTTCATCTAAATCATTAATGTATATTGTAAATAGCTGGGGTCCCAGCACTGAACCCTTCGGCACCGCACCAGTCACTGCCTGCCATTCTAAAAAGGACCCATTATTCCTACTCTTTACTTTCTGTCTGCCAACCATTTCTCTATCCACGTCAATACATTACCCCCAATATCATGTGCCTTAATTTTGCACGATAATCTCTTTTGTGGGACCCTGTCAAAAGTGTTTTGAAAGTCCAAATACATCACATCCATTGGTTCTCCCTTGTCCACTCTACTCGTTACATCCTCAAAAAATTCTAGAAGCTTTGTCAAGCATGATTTCCCTTTCATAAATCCATGCTGACTAGGACCGATCCTGTCAATGCTTTCCAAATGCGCTGCTATTACATCTTTAATAATTGACTCCAGCATTTTCCCCACCACCGATGTCAGACTAACCAGTATATAATTCCCTGTTTTCTCTCTCCCTCCTTTTTAAAAAAGTGGTGTTACACTAGCTACTCTGCAACCCATAGGAACTGATCCAGAGTCCATGGAATGTTGGAAAATGACCACCAATGCATCTACTATTTCTAGGGCCACTTCCTTAAGTAGGAATTGGGTACTGAAGTTGCATGATCAGCCATGATCATATTGAATGGTGGTGCAGGCTCGAAGGGCCGAATGGCCTACTCCTGCACCTATTTTCTATGTTTCTATGTTTCTGTCCCTCAAACAACATAACAAAAAAAATGATTATCTGGTCATTATCACATTGCCGTTTGTGGGAGTTTGCTGTGCGCAAATTGGCTGCTGCCTTTCGCACATTACAACAGTGACTACACTCCAAAAGTACTACATTCGCTGTAAATTGCTTTGAGACATCCGGTGGTGGTGAAAGGCACTATATAAATGCATGTCTTTCTTTCGTTCTTTCTTTCCTCAGCACTTGTTTGGAGTGTCAGCCTAGATTAGGAATGCAAGAATGTACTGATCTATTTTCCACAAAGACATCTCCAAAATGTTTGCTTTTTTTAGAAATTTCTTTTCAATTTCCATAAGTCTGCAGGCAATGCATTGAATGATAATGTTATTCTGACCGAGATTTTTCATGTAAATTATAAGATTTACATTTTTCTTTTATTTCACAAAAGCAATCAGCAGGGAACGACCGAGAGCCCCCTCTGTTCTACTTCTGTCGATCATTCGACAATGATTATCTTCATATTATCCAGCTCCGTCAAACTAGCAAACAGAACAATGTTGCAACACGTTCAGTATTATTGATTGCTCGATTGGTGCCTGACCAAACCAATCACTACATGCGGCTTACCAACAATCCTGAAAAATCTAAAGCGGCCGAGCTGAGTTGTTTCAAAGACTTTTAGTTCCTATCTTCACCACCACCCCAGCTGACCCTTCACGCATCAATTTTCTTGAGTGTCAGCCGTAGCTCAGTGGGTAGCACCCTCGCCCCTGGGTCAGAATGCTGTGGGTTCAAGTCCCGCTCCAGAACATATGTTCCAGCTTGACACTCCAGTGCAACACTGAGGGAGCGCTGCGCTGTCGGAGGTGCCGTCTTTCGAATGTGACGTTAAAACTTCAATATGTAAATCGTCAGGTAAATTACTTAAAACGTATATGCTGTTTAAAATAGCCGGTGAGAATTAGCAGGCAATGAAAGCAGCAATTTGCCAAGCTGTGTGCATTTGCTGTGAGCAATTTGGCCGACGTGTTTCCGACGTTACATCAGTGACTGCAAACAACACAACTTGAATTTATATAGCGCCTTTAATGTAGTCAAAAGTCTCAAAGTGCTTCACAGGAGTTGAGCAAAATTTGACACCGAGCCACAAAAGTAGATTTTAGGACAGGTACCCAAATCTATGTGACCCCTGCCTGGACGAGGATCCAGGTGAGCCAATCCACGTCCGGACCGGAGTCAAACAGGGCTGCGTCTTCGCCCCAACACTCTTCTCAATCTTCCTCGCTGCCATGCCCCAGCTCACAGTCAACAAGCTCCCCGCTGACGTGGAACTAAACTACAGAACCAGTGGGAACCTATTCAAACTTCGTCATCTCCAGGCCAGGTCCAAGCCCACCCGAACCTCTGTCGTCAAGCTATAGTATGCGGACGATGCCTGCGTCTGCGCACTTACAGAGGCTGAACTCCAGGATATATTTGACGTATTTACTGAGGTGTACGAAAGCATGGGCCTTACGCTAAACATCCGTAAGACAAAGGTCCTACACCAGCCTGTCCACACCACACAGCACTGCCCCCAAGTCATCAAGATCCACGGCGTGGCCCTGGACAATGTGGACCATTTCCCATATCTCGGTAGCCTCTTATCAACAAGAGCAGACATTGACGACGAGATTCAACACTGCACCAGTCCAGCCTTCGGCCGCCTGAGGAAAGGAGTGTTTGAAGACCAGGCCCTCAAAGCTGCCACCAAGCTCATAGTCTACAGGGCTGTAGTAATACCCGCCTTTCTGTATGGCTCAGAGATATGGACCATGTACAGTAGATACCTCAAGTCACTGGAGAAATACCACCAACGATGCCTCCGCAAGATCCTTCAAATCCCCAACAGATGTACCAACGTTAGCGTCCTCGACCAGGCCAACATCCTCAGCATTGAAGCACTGGCCACACTTGATCAGCTCCGCTGGGCAGGCCGCATCGTTCGCATACCAGACACGAGACTCCCAAAGCAAGCGCTCTGTTTGGAACTCCTTCATGGTAAACGAGCCAAAGGTGGGCAGCGGAAACGTTACAGTGACACCCTGAAAGCCTCCCTGAAAAAGTGCAACATCCCCACTGACCCCTGAGAGGCCCTGGCCAAAGACCGCCCTAAGTAGAGGAAGTGCATCCGGGCGGGCGCCGAGAGCATGCAGAAATCAAGCGCGGGCAGCTGAAAGAGTGTGCGGCAAACCAGTCCCACCCACCCCTTCCCTCAACGACTATCTGTCCCACCTGTGACAGGGACTGTGGTTCTCGTATTGGACTGTACAGCCACCTAGGGATTCATTCCGAGGGACTGCCTATGATGATGACCCAAAGCTTAGTCAGAGAGGTAGTTTTTAAAGACCGCCTTAAATGAGGAGAGAGAGCTAGAGAGACAGAGAGATATAGAGAGCGAATTCCTGAGCTTAGGGCTGAAGACATGGCCGCCAGTGATGGAGTGATTAAAATCGGGGATGCTCAAGAGGTCAGAGTTGGTGGAGTGCAGAAATCTCAGAGGGTTGTCGAGCTGAAGGGGATTACAGAGATAGGGAGGGGCGAGGCAATGGAGGGATTTGGAAGGATGATATTTTGAAATCGAGGCGTTGCTTAACCGGGAGCCAATGTAGGTTAGCGAGCACAGGGGTGATGGGTGAGAGGAACTTGGTACGAGTTAGTGCACGGGCAGCCGAGTTTTGGATGAACTCAAGATGAAAGCGCTTTGGGACTTCGTGATGTTGTGAAAGGTGCTAAATAAATGTAAGTTCTTCGAATGTATTGGATCGCATAATCACAACCGTACAAAAAGGCAGTTGAGGTTTAATAAGGAAATATTCATCAGAAAGGAAACATTAACTCCATAATTTCAACACAGTGGATTATCCTTGTCAGCACTTGCAAATGCCAGTAAAAGAATGGATATGACTGTAAAGCGGGTTTCCTTGGCATTGGAAGAAAAGAAAGACTTGCATTTATATAGCGACTTTCATGATCACCGGACATCTCAAAGTGCTTTACAGCCAATGAAGTACTTTTTGAAGTGTAGTTATTGCTGTAATGTAGGAAACACGGCAGCCATTTGTGCACAGCAAGCTCCCACTCACAGCAATGTGATAATGACCAGTTAGTCTGTTTTTTTTATGTTGATTGAGGGATAAATATTGGCCAGGACACCGGGGATAACTCCTGTGCTCTTCTTCGAAATAGTGACACGGGATCTTTTACGTACGCTTGAGAGAGCAGACGGGGCCTCGGTTTAACGTCTCATCCAAAAGACGGCACCTTCGACAGTGCCTCCCCTCAGCACTGCACTGGGAGTGTCAGCCTAGATTTTTCATGCTGAAGTCACTGGAGTGGGACTTGAACCCACAACCTTTTGACTCAGACGCGAGTGCGCTACCCACTGAGCCACAGCTGACACAAAGGGTCACTCAGAGGGTTGGTGTCCAAGACAGAAGCAACGCTATCCCAATGACCATAACCCAAATGGCAGGCCGAGCTTTTCTCGGAATATATCTCACCCCCAACAACCCCCCCCGCACCGCCCCCGCAATGTAGTAGCGTCCCGAATGACATGTTTGAAATTAAAAGGTCACTGGGGTCGATGTTGCTGTTGGCCGGACCTGCGGCGAAGTGGCAGCAAGGATTTTGAAGTTCAGTCTTGTTTAAATTGGACATATTGAAATTGGCCCTGCAGCCTGATAGTGGCGGGCACTGTGGGCGGCTCGTGGCAAGCCCCTGTCAAAATGGCACCGACCGCATCATTGGTGTTGACGGGTTACGAAGGCCTCCGACTCCATCTTGTGGTCATTATCGGCCTGTTGATGCCCAGCATCATGGACTGAAAACAGGACCCCGTTGTGCATGACAAGCCAAGATAGCGTGGCGCATGAACCAGGGGTCACAGTCTAAGAATAAGGGGTAAGCCATTTAGAACCGAGATGAGGAGAAACTTCTTCACTCAGAGAGTGGTTAACCTGCAAAATTCTCTACCGCAGAAAGTTGTTGAGGCCAGTTCATTAGATATATTCAAAAGGGAGTTAGCTATGGCCCTTACGGCCAAAGGTATCAAGAGGTATGGAAAGAAAGCAGGAAAGGGGTACTGAGGTTGAATGATCAGCCATGATCTTATTGCAGGCTCGAAGGGCCGAATGGCCTGCTCCTGCACCTAATTTCGATGTTTCTATGATTGCTGGGGCGTATTGCTCAGACGCCCCCATTTAGCGCTGCGGCCCTTCAAATAAGAACATAAGAACATAAGAATTAGGAACAGGAGTAGGCCATCTAGCCCCTCGAGCCTGCTCTGCCATTCAAAAAAGATCATGGCTGATCTGGCCGTGGACTCAGCTCCACTTACCCGCCCACTTCCCATAACCCTTAATTCCCTTATTGGTTAAAAATCTATCTATCTGTGATTTGAATACATTCAATGAGCTAGCCTCAACTGCTTCCTTGGGCAGGGAATTCCACAGATTCACAACCCTTCTGGGAGAAGAAATTCCTTCTCAACTCAGTTTTAAATTGGCTCCCCCGTATTTTGAGGCTGTGCCCCTAGTTCTAGTCTCCCCGACCAGTGGAAACAACCTCTCTGCCTCTATCTTGTCTATCCCTTTCATTATTTTAAATGTTTCTATAAGGTCACCCCTCATCCTTCTGAACTCCAACGAGTAAAGACCCAGTCTACTCAATCTATCATCATAAGGTAACCCCCTCATCTCCGGAATCAGCCGAGTGAATCGTCTCTGTACCCCCTCTAAAGCTAGTGTATACTTCCTTAAGTGAGGTGACCAAAACTGCACGCAGTACTCCAGGTGCGGCCTCACCAATACCCTGTACAGTTGCAACAGGACCTCTCTGCTTTTGTACTCCATCCCTCTCACAATGAAGGCCAACATTCCATTCGCCTTCCTGATTACCTGCTGCACCTGCAAACTAACATTTTGGGATTTTTGGACCCCCAGGTCCCTCTGCACCGCAGCATGTTGTAATTTCTCCCCATTCAAATAATATTCCCTTTTACTGTTTTTTATTCCAAGGTGGATGACCTCATATTTTCCGACATTGTATTCCATCTGCCATCTGCAGTAGCAGGGCCTGAGCCGAGAGGCTGATGGCTAAAATCAACTGCCTGCGGTGTGTGCCAAAACATGCAGGCCAAGAAGTACAAAACCACGAAGAAGGAGGGCGAGGGAGTCAATTGACAGATCTGTCAATCACAGAGCAGGTGCAAGGAGTATTCTGCAAACGTTTACCAGAAAACTCTTGGATCACGCATGTACTGTGTGGAGAAAGAATCAGACTGAACACTGTGAGCTCAAAGTAAAGTGTGACCTTAGTCTTGTATTGCAGGTCTCCAGAGTACCTCTCCAACCTGTGAAGCCTCCTTACATACCTGTGCTCGCAAGGGATTATGGGATCCCTTGGGACTCCAGGGGATGAGCACCCTGGTGGCTGTACAGAGTAAATACAAGTATACATATATAACAACACTCGCCCACAAAGTCAACAGTGTAACTATTTACAATGTGAGTCGATCTGGGGCCCTTTTTGCCCTGGTTAATCATCTCGGTGTGAAAGTTGGTGTTGTTGAATCATTTGTTGGGCCCTCACTGGGCTGCTGTGCAGCTGGCCTTGCTGAGCTGCCTGGTGTGTAAGGCCCTGCAGGGCTGCTGTGATTGATGGGTTCTGCTTCGTGGTCAACCGTGGTGCCGGTTGACACTGGTGTGTATGTTGGGGGATCAAAAAAGGTAGGGTCCAAGGTGGGTTGCTCAGGATAGTCCGTCAATCTGAGTTTGATTTGGTCCAAGTATTTCCAGTGAATGAGTCCATTTGAAAGGTTGACCCGAAACCTCCTGCTTCTCTCCACGACAGTGCCGGGAAGCCACTTGGGATCTTGTCCATAATTTAATACAAATACTGGATCATTGATTTCAATCTCGCATGACACATTTGCGCTATCATGCTATGCACTTTGTTGAAGCCGCCTGCTCTCTACCTGTTCATGTAGATCAGGGTGAACTAATGAGAGCCTTGTCTTAAATGCTCTTTTCATGAGTAGTTCAGCGGGGGGATCCCAGTGAGTGAGTGGGGTCTCGTGAGGTAGCTAAGCAGGACTCAGGAGAGGCGAGTCTGCAGTGTGCCTTCAGTTACCCTCTTCAAGCCTTGCTTGATGGTTTGCACTGCTTTCTCTGCCTGACCATTGGTCGCTGGTTTAAATGGGGCAGATGTGACATGTTTGATCCCATTACGGGTCATAAATTCTTTGAAGTCAGCACTGGTAAAACATGGCCCGTTGTCGCTCACCAGGACATCGGGTAGGCCGTGTGGCAAACATGGCCCGCAGGCTTTCAGTCGGGGCAGCGAACGTGCTAGCCGACATTATCTCACATTCAATTCACTTGGAGTATGCGTCTACAACCACAAGGAACATTTTACCAAAGAATGGGCCTGCATCGTCCACGTGTACCGAGACCACGGTTTGGAGGGCCAAGACCATAAACTTAGCGGCGCCTCCCGAGGTACATTTCTTAACAGCGAGCATGTATTACATGTGTGAACGCAGGACTCTAAGTCCGCATCGATACCGGGCCACCACACGTGGGATCTGCCTATCGCTTTCATCATTACGATGCCTGGGTGGGTAATGTGGAGGTAATTGATGAAGATGTCTCTGCCCTTCTTGGGGACCACTACTCGATTGTCGTATAGAAGGCAGCCTGCCTGTATAGACATTTCATTTTTGCACCGCTGGAACGGCTTTCTCTCTTCCTGCATTTCCACTGGGACACTGGACCAGTTCCCGTGAAGCACACAGCTTTTGATTCGAGATAATAAGGGGCCCTGGCTTTTCCAGGTTTTGATCTGCCGGGCAGTGATGGGTGATTGCTCACTCTCAAATGCTTCCATAACCATGGCTAGATCTGCGGGCTGCGCCATTTCCACCCCCGTGGTGGACAATGGCAGCCTACTGAGAGCATCGGCGCAGTTTTCTATGCCTGGCCTGTGGGGAATGGCGTAGTTGTAAGTGGACAACGTGAGCGTCCATCTTTGGATGCGGGCCAATGCATTGGCATTTATCCCTTTACTCTCGGAGAACAGAGATATAAGTGGCTTATGGTCAGTTTCCAATTCGGATTTTAACCCAAACAGATATTAATGCATTTTCTTTACCCCATAGTCATACGCTAACGCTTCTTTCTCAATCATGCTGTAGGCTCTCTCAGCCTTAGACAGACTCCTGGATGCATAAGCAACCAGGTGCAGCTTCCTGAAAACATTAGCTTGTTGCAATACACACCTGACGCCATATGATGACGCATCATTTGCTAGTACCAAACGCTTACGTGGATCATACAACAAAAGCAATTTGTTTGAGCATAACAATTTTCTCGCTTTTACGAAGGCATTTAGAAACATAGAAACAGAGAAACAAAGAAAATAGGTGCAGGAGTAGGCCATTCGGCCCTTCGAGCTTGCACCGCCATTCAATGAGTTCATGACTGAACATGCAACTTCAGTACCCCATTCCTGCTTTCTCGCCATACCCCTTGATCCCCCGAGTAGTAAGGACTACATCTAACTCCTTTTTGAATATATTTAGTGAATTGGCCTCAACAACTTTCTGTGGTAGAGAATTCCACACTCTGGGTGAAGAAGTTTCTCCTCATCTCGGTCCTAAATGGCTTACCCCTTATCCCTGGTTCTGGACTTCCCCAACATTGGGAACATTCTTCCTGCATCTAACCTGTCTTAACCCGTCAGAATTTTAAACGTTTCTATGAGATCCCCTCTCATTCTTCTGAACTCCAGTGAATACAAGCCCAGTTGATCCAGTCTTTCTTGATATGTCAGTCCCACCATCCCGGGAATCAGTCTGGTGAACCTTCGCTGCACTCCCTCAATAGCAAGAATGTCCTTCCTCAAGTTAGGAGACCAAAACTGTACACAATACTCCAAGTGTGGCCTCACCAAGGCCCTGTACAACTGTAGTAACACATCCCTGCCCCTGTACTCAAATCCCCTCGCTATGAAGGCCAACATGCCATTTGCTTTCTTAACCGCCTGCTGTACCTGCATGCCAACCTTCAATGACTGATGGACCATGACACCCAGATCTCGTTGCACCTCCCCTTTTCCTAATCTGTCACCATTCAGATAATAGTCTGTCTCTCTGTTTTTACCACCAAAGTGGATAACCTCACATTTATCCACATTATACTTCATCTGCCATGCATTTGCCCACTCACCTAACCTATCTAAGTCATTCTGCAGTCTCATAGCATCCTCCTTGCAGCTCACACTGCCACCCAACTTAGTGTCATCCGCAAATTTGGAGATACTACATTTAATTCCCTCGTCTAAATCATTAATGTACAATGTAAACAGCTGGGGCCCCAGCACAGAACCTTGCGGTACCCCACTAGTCACTGCCTGCCATTCTGAAAAGTCCCCATTTACTCCTACTCTTTGCTTCCTGTCTGCCAACCAGTTCTCAATCCACGTCAGCACACTACCCCCAATCCCATGTGCTTTAACTTTGCATATTAATCTCTTGTGTGGGACCTTGTCGAAAGCCTTCTGAAAGTCCAAATACACCACATCAACTGGTTCTCTCTTGTCCACTTTACTGGAAACATCCTCAAAAAATTCCAGAAGATTTGTCAAGCATGATTTCCCTTTCACAAATCCATGCTGACTTGGACCTATCATGTCACCTCTTTCCAAATGCGCTGCTATGACATCCTTAATAATTGATTCCATCATTTTACCCACTACCGATGTCAGGCTGACCGGTCTATAATTCCATGTTTTCTCTCTCCCTCCTTTTTTAAAAAAGTGGGGTTACATTGGCTACCCTCCACTCCATAGAAACTGATTCAGAGTCTATGGAATGTTGGAAAATGACTGTCAATGCATCCGCTATTTCCAAGGCCACCTCCTTAAGTACTCTGGGATGCAGTCCATCAGGCCCTGGGGATTTATCGGCCTTCAATCCCATCAATTTCCCCAACACAATTTCCCGACTAATAAGGATTTCCCTCAGTTCCTCCTTCTTACTAGACCCTCTGACCCCTTTTATATCCTGAAGGTTGTTTGTATCCTCCTTAGTGAATACCGAACCAAAGTACTTGTTCAATTGGTCTGCCATTTCTTTGTTCCCCGTTATGACTTCCCCTGATTCTAACTGCAGGGGACCTACATTTTCTTAACTAACCTTTTTCTCTTTACATATCTATAGAAGCTTTTGCAGTCCGTTTTAATGTTCCCTGCAAGCTTCATCTCGTACTCTATTTTCCCTGCCCTAATCAAACCCTTTGTCCTCCTCTGCTGAGTTCTAAATTTCTCCCAGTCCCCGGGTTTGCTGCTATTTCTGGCCAATTTGTATGCCACTTCCTTGGCTTTAATACTATCCCTGATTTCCCTTGATAGCCACAGTTGAGCCACCTTCCCTTTTTTATTTTTACACCAGACTCTTGGCTTTTGCCCCAAACCCATTCATCTCCTTTTCATGGAAAACATGCTGTGTTTATAACTGTGTGCTGAGACCCGCTAAGAAGTTACCAAAGTAGTTCAGGAATCCCAGAAATGACCACAGCTTCGTCACGTTCTGTGGCCTCGGTGCGTTCTCGATTGCCTCCGTCTTCGCGTTGGTGGGCCTGATGCCGTCTGCCGCAATCCTCCTTCCCAAGAACTCCACTTGAGGCACCAGGAAAATGCACTTCGAGTGTTTTAACCTGAGCCCCACGTGGTTGAGTCGACTAAGAACCTCCTCCAGGTTCTGCAGATACTTGACTGTGTCCCAACCTGTAACCAAGATGTCATCCTAGAAGGCCATGTTATGCGGGACCGACTTCAGTAAGCTTTCCCTGTTTCTCTGAAATATCGCCGCTGCTGATCGGATTCCAAACGGTCATCTGTTATAAACAAAAAGACCTTTGTGCATGTTGATGCAGATGAGGGCCTTCGATGATTCCTCGAGTTCCTGCGTCATGTAGGCTGAAGTCAGATCTGGCTTCAAGAACGTCTTTTCACCCGCCAGTGTTGCAAAGAGGTCGTCAAGCTTTGGTAGTGGGTATTGGTCCTTCAGGGAGAAACATTCAATAGTTACTTTGTAATCGCCACAGATTCTGACATTGCTGTCTCCCTTGAGAACTTGGATGATAGGACTGGCCCACTCGTTGAACTCGATCGGGGAAATTATGCCTTCTCTTTGCAGCCGGCCTAGCTCGAGCATGTGCTCCAAATGTCCTTCAAATTCACAATGACCTGCAAGGCATCTTAGCTCGGCGACATAACTCACCACTTCCTGGCCTACAGAACTTTTGTAGGTGTCGAACCGGTACCTCGCCATCAGAACTTTTTCCTTCGGGTTCAAATGCTCTCGGACCAGTGTGCACAAATTGTCGTACGATTTCTCCGTGGCTTTCGCTGAAGTGAGCAGATTCGTCATGAGCCCATACGTTGGTGCCCCACAGACGGTGAGGAGGATCGCCCTTCGTTTGGCAGTGCTCTCTTCCCCCTCGAGCTCGTTGGCCACGAAGTATTGGTCGAGTCGCTCCACAAAAGTTTCGCAATCATCTCCCTCCGAGAATTTCTCCAGGATGCCCACTGTTCTCTGCATCTTTGGGTTCGCTATCTGTATCTTGTTGCCAGTTGTAGTGTATGGAGGAAAGAGTCAAACTGAACACTGTGAGCTCAAAGTAAAATGTGACCTTAGTCTTTTATTGCAGATCTCCAGAGTGCCTCTCCAACCTGTGAAGCCTCCTTAAATACCAGTGCTCTCAAGGGATTATGGGATCCCTTGGGCCTCCAGGGGATGATCCCTTTGGTTCCTGTACAGAGTAGATACAAGTATACATATATAACAATGCACAAGATCATGGAGGGAGGAATTAGACCCCATTGTTTCCATTGTTTGGCTCCATAAAGGGATCACAAAGCACCAACTTCCTGGTAATGCTGCACCTCCCCCCCTCCCTTAGAGCAATTCACAAGGCACCTACTCTTCTTAAGGGGACGTAGGATCCTTTACGTCCACCTGAGAGAGCAGACGGGGTCTCGGTTTAAAGTTTCCTCCAAAAGACAGCGCCTCCAACAATGGAGCACTCGCTCCGCACTGCACTGGGAGTGTCAGCCTAGATTTATGTACTCAAGTTACAACAGTGGGACTCGAACACACAACCTTCTGACTCGGAGGTGAGAGTGCGTCCCACTGAGCCACTGCTGACACTGCAGGGCCCTTGGAGGTGAGCGGTCATATGAAAACCTCCAGGACTACGTCTGTCTGGAGTTGGCATCCCGAACCCCAACAATAAATATGTTTTTTCGAATGAATACGATGCCTGAAACTTCCCACAATAATCTCGCACAGTGTTGTTTCCAAGGTTCAAATCTCTTTAACGGACAGTTTGGGTTCCCTTGCATCAGACACAAACCCACACTTTGCAGTTCCAGAATCCAGGGGCACGAACGGTTGTGAATGACACCCGGGCAAACAACTTCTGCGTGCAATTGGATGGTAAGCCTTTGTACATTTGTAGCATCCGTCTAGAAACTGAAGACCTTGGGCGTGTTATCAAAAAAAGGAAAAACATACACACACACACACACACACACAACAAAAAGATAAATCATAAATAATTGTACTGGTATTCATGCCACTGGAATAAAAAAAGCAGTGAGTAAAATCGTTTGTAATCTTGTTTCATTTGATGGTGTTTGACAGGAGCATTGAAAGGAATGTATTCAATGGTCTGAAGCACAGAGCGTGGCAATCGGAGATGGCGTTTAGATCTATCTTTCACAGCAGCCTTGAGTGCCAGCATCAGAGCTCAGGGCTTGTTTTACTTCAGTGTCAGCCAGATGCAGGAAAGCCTTACAAACAGATGAACAGCAAATTCGGGTAACCCCATGACTGGCATCCATATTCGTTCATCTCTCAGAGGTGCTGGGATTCTCCCTTGGCTGAGCGCAGTCGCTCCGTGTGCTGTTTCGGTTTATTTTTCAGCCCTTTACCTGTACCGCTCCTGGAGGCTGATGACCCACTGGGGCAATTCCGGCTTTGGGCAATAGTGTAACATGGCCGACGTTGATTCAGCTGTCAGCTGTAGCTCAGTGAGTAGCACTCTCGCCTCTCGAGTCTGAAAGGTTAGGGGACCCCACTCCCGAGACTTGAGCACAAAATCCAGGCTGCGCTGTCGGAGGTGCCGTCCTTCAGACGAGACGTTAAACCGAGGCCCCAGTCTGCTCTCTCAGGTGGACGTAAAAGATCCCACAGCATTTTTTTGGAAGAAGAGCAGGGAAGTTCTCCCCGGTGTCCTGATCAATATTAATCACTCAACCAATGTCACTACAACAGATTATCTGGTCATTATCACATTGCTGTTTGTGGGAGCTTGCTGTGCATGAAATGTCTGCCGCATTTCCTACATCACAACAGTGACTACACTCCAAAAATTACTTCATTGACTATAAATCACTTTGGGATATCCTAAGGCCAGGAAAGGCACTATACAAATGCAACTCTTTCATTTACTAAAATATCTGTTCATCTTTCTCGACACAGAGGCTGACTGATTGGCTGTGAGCATCCCAGCAGGTTCTGTTTTTACTTCACATTTTCAGCATCTGCAGCCTTTTTTTTTATTGAACACAACAACAACACAATCTGCATTTATGTGGCACCGTTAACGTAGTAAAACGTTCCAAGACGCTTCACAATGAGCATTATCAAACAAAATTTAACACTGAGTGGGACCTGGGGGTCCTGGTGCATGAAACACAAAAGGTTAGTATGCAGGTACAGCAAGTGATCAGGAAGGCCAATGGAAACTTGGCCTTTATTACAAAGGAAATGCAGTATAAAAGCAGGGAAGTCTTGCTGTAGTTATACAGGGTATTGGTGAGGCAACACCTGGAATACTGCGTGCAGTTTTGGTTTCCATATTTAAAAAAGGATATACTTGCTTTAGAGACAGTTCAGAGAAGATTCACTCGGTTGATTACGGAGATGATGAGTTTGACTTATGAGGAAAAATTGAGAAGGTTGGGCCTCTACTCATTGGAATTCAGAAAAATGAGAGGTGGATGCAGAGAGGATGTTTCCACTGATAGGGGAGACAAGAACTAGGGGGCATAATCTTAGAATAAGGGGCCGCCCATTTAAATCTGAGATGAGAAGAAATTTCTTCTCTCAGGGGGTTGTAAATCTGTGGAATTCGCTTCCTCAGAGAGCTGTGGAAGCTGGGACATTGAATAAATTTAAGGCGGAGATAGACAGTTTCTTAACCGATAAGGGAATAAGGGATTATGGGGAGCGGGCAGGGAAGTGGACCTGAGTCCATGATCGGATCAGCCATGATCGTATTAAATTGCGAAGCAGGCTCGAAGGGCCATATGGCCTACTCCTGCTCCTATTTCTTATGTTCTTATAAGGAGATATTAGGACAGATGTCCAAAAGCTTGGACAAAGAGTCAGGTTTTAAGAAGCAACTTAAAGTGGGAAAGAAAGGCTTTGAGATGGGAATTCCAGAGCTGATGGTGGTAGAAAAATAGATAGTGCTGTAAATAGTCAGCAGATCAGGCAGCATTTGTAGAGAGAGAAATGGAGATAATAGAATGAGCTGCTGAGTGTTTCCAGAACTTTCTATGTTTATTTCAGATTCCCAGCATCCACATTATTTGGCTTTTCTATTGGAATCGTAGGTGAGCAAGAGGCCAGAATTGGAGGAATGCAGATATCTCGGAGGGATATGGGTCTTGGGGAGGCGACAGATATAGGGAGGCGGGGGGAGGCGAGGCCATGAGGGATTTGAAAACAAAGATGAGAATTTTGAAACTGATGTGTTGCCGGAACGGGAGTCAATATGGGTCAGTAAGCACAGGGGTGGTGGCTGAGCGGGACTTGATGCGAGTTCGGATACATGGGCAGCAGAGTTTTGGATGAGCACAGGTTTATGGAGTGTGGAAGATGGGTGGCCGGCCAGGAGAGAGTTGCAATAGTCGAGTCTGGAGGTAACAAAGGTGTGGATGAGGGTTTCAGCAGCGGATGAGCTGAGGCAGCGGTGGAGATGGGTGAATTTACCGAGGTGGAAGTACGTGGTCTTGGTGATGGTGCAGATATGTGGTGGGAAGCTCATACAATGATAGAAATTTACAGCACAGAAAGAGGCCATTTCGGACCATCATGTCCATGCTGGCTGACCAAGAGCTATCCAGCCTAATCCCACTTTCCAGCTCTTGGTCTGTAGCCCTGCAGGTTACGGCACTTCAAGTGCACATTCAAGTATCTTTTAAATGTGGTGAGGGTTTCTGCCTTTACCACCCTTTCAGGCAGTGAGTTCCAGACCCCCACCACCCTCTGGGTGAAGACATTTCCCCTCATACCTCCTCTAAACCTCCCCGCAATTACTTTAAATCTACGCCCCCTGGTTGTTGACCCTCTGCCACTTTATCCAGGCCCCTCATAATTTTATACACTCGATTAGATCTTCCCTTAGCCTCCTCTGATCCAAAGAAAACACATCCAGCATTTCTTAATAAAGCTATAAGCTTTCCTTATAGCCAAAATTCTCCAGTCCAGGCAACCTTCTTGTAAATCTCCTCTGCATTCATTCCCGTGCAATCACATCTTTCCTGTAATGTGGTGACCAGAACTGCACACAGTATTCCAGCTGCGGCCTAACCAGTGTTTTATACAGTTCAAGCATAACCTCCTTGTTCTTGTATTAAATGCCTCGACTAATAAAGGCAAGTATTCCATATCCCTTCTGTTATGTCTCTGCACCTTGTTACAAACTCACACGAGGCATGGATATATCAGACACAGTCACTCTGTGACCTTCACTTTATTCCCAGGACTAAAGAGTGCTGATCCTGGGTGGGACCTCCCCTTTTATACCTGGAAACCCAGATGAGGAGCTCACTTCCTGTGGTCAGGGTGTGCATTACAAGGGTACAGGTACAGTATGCATGAGTTTCAGTTACATACTTATAGTCATTGCAAGATGGTGAAATACATGACACCTTCTTAACCACCTTATCTACCTGGCCTGCTACCTTCAGATATCTGCACTCCAAGGTCCCTTTGTTCTTCTAAACTTCTCAGTGTCGTACTATTTAATGTGTACTCCCTTGCCTTCTTAGAGCTCCCCAAATTCATTACCTCACACTAATCTGGATTGAATTTCATTTGCCACTGTTCCACTCACCTGACCAGTGCATTGATATCTTCCTGCAGTCCATAGCTTTCTTCCTCATTATCAACCACACAGCCTATTTTAGTGTCATCTGAAAACTTCTTAATCATATCCCCAACATTCAAGTCCAAGTCATCGACATATACCACAAAAAGCAAGGGGTCCAGCACTGAGCCCTGCAGAACCCCAGTGGATACAACCTTCCAGTCACAAAACACCCATCAACCATTACCCTTTGCTTCCTGCCTCTGAGCCAACCTTTGGATCCAACCTGAAACTTTGCCCTGGAACCCATGGGCTTTTACTTTTGTGACCAGTCTGCCATTTAGGACCTTATCAAAAGCTTTGCTAAAATCCATTTACAATACATCAAACGCACTGCCCTCAACAACCTTCCTGGTTGCCTCCTCGAAAAATTCAATCAAGTTAGTCAGACACGAATTTCCCTCAACAAATCTGTGCTGACTGTCCTTGTTTAGAGCAACAAAATGAAAAAGAGCAAGAAAGCAGAACTTTGGTCAGTGTTTTTTGTGAAAATGTGAGTGTAAGAAAGTGCGTAAAAAGAACTTTCCGCTTGTGTCTGTTTCTTTGTTTTTGCTTAGAATTAGCAAACGGAATAACATATCGCCCTCAAGTCACTATGGTGCTTGGATCATTATCTCACAACGCTTCGCATTCACGAGAGATTATCCCAAATCCTTTGCGTTTCCGAACATTGGCACTTGCATCAAGACCGATAAGGGGGATTCGTTGATTTTCCTGTGACCTTCAACGAAGAACATATTTGATTCTGTCTGCAATGATATTAAACACCGCCTTTCAATTAACTTTTAATAAGATTGTTTCCGAGACCATTTTATCAGATGCTCACACTACAACAGGAAACAGCTTTGAAGGGACCCTCAAAACAACAGAGGGAGAATCCTTTCACCGGGCAAGAGTTAACCTTAGCAACAAAGGGAACAGGAGGAGGCCATTCAGCTCCTCAAGCCTTTTTCCACCATTCAATTAGATCGCAGCTGATCTGTATCATAACTCCATCTACCCGCCTTTGGTTCCATGACCCTTAATAACCATACCTAACAAAAATATATCAATCAGAGTTTTGAAATTTCCAACTGACCCCTCAGTCCCAACAGGTTTTTGGGGAGCGAGTTCCAGATTTCCATTACCCTTTGTGTGAAGACGTGCTTCCTGACATATCACCCCTGACTTAAGGTCATGTCCCCTTGTTCTAGACTCCTCTTCCCCCTCCCACCAGAGGAAAAAGTTCCCCCATCTACCCATTTGATCATCTTAAACACCTCAATTAGATCACCTCAATATTCTATCCTCAAGGGAATACAAGCCAATCAATGCAACCTGTCAACATAATTTAACCCTTTTAGCACTGGTATCATTCAGCACAGCATCCCCTCCAAGCCTAATATCGCCTTCCTGAGTGTGGTGCGCTGAACTGAACGCAGTACTCTAAATGTGGTCTTAACCAGAGCTTTATATCACTGTAATATAACTTCAACCAGTAGACTTCAGGGCAGTCTGATTAATTCTTTACTTACAGTAATAGAATCATAGAAATTTACAGCACGGAAGGAGGCCATTTTGGCCCATTGTGTCCATGCCGACCGACTAAGAGCGATCCAGCCTATTCTCACTTTCCAGCTCTTGGTCTGTAGCCCTGTAGGTTACGGCAAATTAAGTGCACGTCCAAGTAATTTTTAATGTGGTGAGGGTTTCTGCCTCTACCACCCTTTCAGGCAGTGAGTTCCAGACCCCCACCACCCTCTGGGTGAAGAAATTTCCCCTCATATCTCCTCTAAACCTCCCCTCCAATTACTTTAAATCTATGCCCCCTGGTTGTTGACCCCTCTGCCAAGGGAAACAGGTCCGTCCTATCCACTCTATCCAGGCCCCTCATAATTTTACATACCACAATCAGGTCTCCCCTCAGCCTCCTCTGTTCTAAAGAAAACAGACCCAGCACCTCCAATCTTTCCTCATAGCCAAAATTCTCCAGTCCAGGCAACATTCTTGTAATCTCCTCTGTACCCTTTCCAGTGCAATCACATCTTTCCTGTAATGTGGTGACCAGAACTGCGCACAGTACTCCAGCTGCGGCCTAACCAGTGTTTTATACAGTCCAAACATAACCTCCTTGCTCTTGTATTCCATGCCTCGATTAATAAAGGCAAGTATTCCATAAGCCTTCTTAACCACCTTATCTACCTGGCCTGCTACCTTCTGGGATCTCCAAGGTCCCTTTGTTCCACTACACTTTTCAGTGTTGTAACATTTAATGTGTATTCCCTTGCCTTGTTAAACCTCCCCAAATGCATTACCTCATACTTATCCAGATTGGATTCCATTTGCTACTGTTCTACCCACCTGACCATATATCTTCCTGCAGTCCGCAGCTTTCTTCTTCATGATCAACCACAACAGCCTATTTTAGTGCCATTGCAAACTACTTAATTATACCCCCAACATTTAAGCCCAGGTACAGCTCATGACCACACCAGGCAGTGCACATACCAACTAAAGCACCAGGGCAGCACGGGCTCTGAATTCTAACGCACGTTGGTGATTCTTTTGCCTGCTGAGTTAATATGCAAGAGAATACAAGACTAATCTATGCAACCGATCTTGAAAGGCCTGCTGTCAATACACAGTCCCGTTTGATTTTTGAAGCTTTTACTCACTGTACGCGCATCCATAAACCTCGACCCGCATTCCGATTCTCCCGTTGGGATTCCAATCAAGAGGAACAAAGCGAAGGAATCTGGCTTTGATGGAGTGCTGCAACTTGTGGTGCACAACAGTGTCTGCGTTGGAGTTTCCGATGAAGGCCTATGAAGGAAAGGAAGGAAAGAAGCAAAGAGTTGAAGCAGAGTAATATAACGCTACAGGTTGAACCTCCCTTATCCAGAACTCCCTCATCTGGAACTACCCCTCGTCCGGAACCATTCCCGGCCACCGGGTGGCGCATGCGCACAACTCTGACATGAACAAATTGAACAAATTGAAGGCCTTCCTCACTGCTGACTCCTGCAATCGCTGGCCGGTCTTGGGCCAGGGACTCCCAAGTGTCGGTGGGGATGTTGCACTTTATCAAGGAGGCCATGAGGGTGTCCTTGAAACATTTCCTCTGCCCACCTGGGGCTCGCTTGCCATGTAGGAGTTCCGAGTAGAGCACTTGAATTGGGAGTCTCGTGTCAGGCATGCGGACGATGTGGCCTGCCCAAAAGGCTGAGGATAATGGGTCAATTTGAAATTGTCAAGACTGAGATCGACAGATTTTTTTATTGGGCAAGGGTATCAATATGGACATGGAGCAAAGGCAGGTTAATGGGATTGAAGTACAGATCAGCCACGATCGAACTAAATGTCATAACAAGAGCTGAATGGCCTCCTCCTGTGTCCATATTACTCATTTTTGATCTCTTCATACTGGTGGTACAACAATGCCAACAACTTAACGCTATATAGTACCTTTAATGTAGAAAAACAACCCAGGGCACTTCACAGAAGCACAACCAGACAAAAATGGACAACAGGACAAAGAAGGAGATATTCGGTGGAGTGACTAAAAACTTGGTCAAAGAGCTAGGGGTTTAAGAAAGGTTTTAAAGGAGCAGCAAGAGGTTGAGAGATGGAGAGCTGTAGCGAAGACATTCCTGAGCTTCGGGCCTAGATGGCTGAAGGTGCCTTTGATTACCTGGCAGCCTGTAATGTTTTAATTACTCCCACACTCTCCAATCAAACAGAATATTTTCTCCCTGCTCAGGCATTTCTTTAGATAGATTGACCTAGAATCGTCAATATAAGAATGACTTGATCCAGTTCTCCAGAGCTGTCAGCATCTCCACATGTGTTTATTTGCAGAAAGAAAATGTGAGTTTTAGCTGTAGCAGTAGATACAGGTATTTCTTTTGCAATAAATTGGCCAGTTATACTTCAGATTCTGCAAGGATGCAACATGGTTTTTGCGTCAATAATTTAAATCCAATAGTTGGTCCTTTAAGAAGAAACAAAATCTGTGTCTACTTATTGAAACTTGCTAATTAGGAATTTAAGAACATGCTATTAGAATCCTGATGTATATTCATCATTGCCCGAACAGTTGGATTCTGAGTGGGTCCAGGATCAATACCGACAACTTTTAACAAATCTTAGCCTCGATCCTCCCAATCTCCGAAACCTCCACTAGCCCGACAGAGCTCTCTAATTTCACGACTCTGGCCACTTGCTCATTCCCTCCTTCCCTTCGCCCCACCCTTGTTTGCCGTGCCTTCCGCCTTCTGGGCCCAGTCGCTGGAATTCCTTTCCTGGGCCTCTCCGCCTCCATTCCCTTTCCTTCGCATCCTCCTCAAAACCCATCACTTTGACCAAGATTTTGGGTCACGACTTCTAGCATCATCTTCTTTGGATTGACATCCATTTTTGTCTGATTAAAGCACCTTGGGACGTTTTTCTATTTTAAAGGCGCTGTATAAATGCAAGTTGTTGGTGGGGTCAAATTTATCTGCTTTGGCTTATAACACTGTTGTGAAGCGCCTTGGGACATTTTATTACGTTAAAGGCGCTATATAAATACAAGTTGCTGTTCGCTGCGCAAAGATAGCTGATGTTCAGATCCAACAACTTCCTACTATATAGCTTAAACTAGGCCAGTTTAGGGAGGAGGAAATGATTTATTTTTGCTACTTGCAGTAAAAACATAACTAAATAAACAGAAGTGGTTTCACCAATGCTGTGGAAATCGCCCCCTACCCCCTCTGGTATATTTAGCACAGGTATATCAAGGACATTTTCAGAAAAGGAGCTATGAAATCCGTAGAGAACCAGCATGAAAGAAAAATACTCTCGCCTAGATATTTCTATTCAGCTAATGTACCTGCTTACAAGGCAAAACTTTAATGACTCCTCTGACAATAAATGCTTCCTTCTTGAAGAAGTCGGAGGGCAAGTCAGTTTCCTTCACAATGGACTCAAGAGCGGATCCAATAGTGAGGTCAGCCAAAGAATCCTCACAGTGTTTATCGATCGGCAAACATTATTCAGAGTTTATTTGAACTTTTATAGATGAAACTCAAAAGAAAAGTCTCTAAACATTCCCGATGACTCACAAATGTATTGTCCAGTTTTCAAACCAAATAGTTAACGCTGAAATATTCATCATAGATTCGTGCAGCACAGAAGGAGGCTGTTCAGCCCGTCATGCAAGCGCCAGATCTTTGAAAGAGCTGTCCAATTAGTCGCGCTCCTGCAGACTCCTGCAATCTTTATTCCTTTTCAAGTATATACCCAGTTCCATTTTTGAAAATTGCAATTGCATCTGCTCTTTCAGGCAGTGCATTTATCTTTACTCCTTCAGACACGGACTGATTACTTCCAGCATTTTTCTGTTTCCATATCAGATGATCAGGGTTCAAAGTCTTTCTGTTTCTACGCTCACTCCATTAGAGGCATAACCTGAAAATTAGACCTCGGCCGTTGAGTGGCGATGTTGGGAAGCACTTCTAAACAGCAAAAGGTAGTGGAACTCTGGAACTCTCTCCCCCCAAAAGGCTGTTGAGGCTGAGGGTCAATTGAAAATTTCAGAACTGAGATCGATAGATTTTTGTTCAGCAAGGGTGTCAATAAATATGGAGCCAAGGTGGGTAGATGGAGTTAAGATACAGATCAGCCATGATCTAACTGAATGGCGGAAAAAGGCTCAAGGGGCTGAATGGTCCAATACTGTTCCCATTTTCCTATGTTTGGGAGTGATTCTGGTAACAACAACAACTTGACGTTGTATAGCACCTTTAAATTAGTAAAACGTCCCAAAGCATTATCAAATAAAATCTCCCACTGAGCCGCATAAGGAGATATTATGACAGGACCAACAGCTTGGTCAAAGAGGTAGGTTTTAAGGAGCGTCATAAAGGAGGAGAGGTTCAGGGAGGGAATTCCAGACCTTAGGACCTAAGTAGCTAAGGGCTTGGCCGGCAGTGGTGAAGGGGTTAAAATTGGGGATTTATAAGAGACCAGAATTGGAGGAGCGCAGAGATCTCAAAGGGTTGCAAGGCTGGAGTAGGTTACAGAGGTCGCGAGGGGGCAAGGCCATGGAGGAATTTGAAAAGACAGACGGAACTGACTGCCTGCCAAGGCAGATGCTGTGGCACTGTTTGATGAGAAAGGGGCACTAATGAACACCCTTCCCCCTCTATTTCAGACTTAAGAAGGAGCATTGCGGTTAAAGAACATAGGAAATAGGAGCAGGAGTAGGACATTTGGCCCCTCGAGCCTGCTCTGCCATTCAATAAGATCATGGCTGATCTGATCTTGGCCTCAGCTCCACATCCCTGCCCGCTCCCCATAGTCCTTTACTCCCATATTGTTCAAAAATCTGTCTATCTCCACCTTAAATATATTCAATGACCCAGCCTCCACAGCTCTCTGGGGAAGAGAATTCCACAGATTTATGACCCTCTGAGAGAAGAAATTCCTCTTCATCTCAGTTCTAAATGGGCGACTCCTTATTCTGAAACTATGCCCCCTAGTTCTAGATTCCGCCATGAGGGGAAACATCCTCTCTGCATCCACCTTGTCAAGCCTCCTCATTATCTTATATGTTTCAATAAGATCACCTCATTCTTCCAAACTCCAATGAGTAGAGGCCCAACCTGCTCAACCTTTCTTCATAATTCAACCACTTTATCTCCGGAATCAACCTAGTGAACCTCCTCTGAACTGCCTCCAATGCAAGTATATCCTTCCTTTAATGAGGAGACCAAAGTTTGACCAATGTCTTGCAAAATGGCTTGCGTCATTTAGCAATACCATGCAATTATTAGAATGAAATGCTCGATTGAGTCACCATGACAACTTATGCACTAATGGAGAATAAACTGCCGAAATCTAAAATTAAGTAAAGGAGTTGTCACGAACGCACTCAGGAGAAACACGTACACTGCCACATACCAAAGTAAAAGGATTTTTTACCAGTAATGTTGAAGTAGATGCTTTGTGACTCTGGCTGGTCCATTCTGGGGATTGAGGAATACTCACCAGATCTTATAGAATCTCAGGGGAGAAATTTGGCATTGTGGCGACCCCAGTTAGCCGGGGTGCTAACGGAGCACTCAGGCAGTCGTGCCGCACGGTAAATTCACCGGCCCCGTAGCGCCGGCGACATCAGTTTGCGCCTCAGCACCTTTCGCCATGCAGACCGTGATGTCAGCGAACACTAGGCATCTGATCTATAAACTTCGAAGCGCCACCCCTCCCCCTCCCCACTGCCTTAGCGGCTCGTGCCGATAGCGCCAGGGAGCGGAGGCGTCAACCAGCCGGCTGACGGCTGGTGGGGCGCTACTTAAAAGGATGTGCCCTAGTTGTCCAGCAACTTCCGTTCCAAAGCTCAGTTATGAGTGGTTGAGAGCGCACGATGTATCTGCTGCCAAGGAGTGTCGCGGATCATCAAAGACCTTTGCATTTCATCCCACAACATGTCGCCATTCTGCCCTCTCCGAATCATTGGGGGCTGGTGTATGGACTCCAGTGACCCTCCCTTTTAATGGCTGGAAGGCGCCTTGGCCAATGCTCACTCCCGATTACACAACACCTCATATTCGTTACTGCTTGGAGCCTACGCCACTCACCTATGGCCATTAGCATCATATTTGGTGCTCCCCTGCAGTCTTTGAGCGATGAGACTGCATTTAGCGAGCAGTGAGATTGATTAGCTAAACGTCCAACTTCTCAAAGGTTAACGCCTCAACGGGGGCGATACTGAATTTCTAGAACTATAGAATCATAGAATGGTGACAGTTCAAAGGAGGCCATTCGGCCCATCGAGCCCGTGCAGGATATCTCAAATTTATATAGAATGTGCAGCACAAAAACAGGACATTTGGTCCGACTGATCTATGTCCCACACGAGCTTCTTCCCACTCTGCTTTTTCTCACTCTATCAACATAACCTCTATTCCTTTCTCCCTCATGTGCTTATCTAGCTTTCCCTTAAAAGCACCTTTATCCATCTCTCTGCGTAAAGAAGATTCTCCTGAATTCCTTATTTGATTTATTAGTGGCTATCTTATATTTATGAATCTGGGAACAATGGGGCTATGATTCCTCTATCTGTTATCTTAAATTCCTGGGGTTAATAACTCCATAAAATTAGTGGGTACGAATACATTAACCAGTGTGTGACAATCAGAGCATAGTGGAGTTTCAACTCCAGTGACCATTATCATTTAATTTAATCTTCGGTGAGTCTGGAATGTAGTGATTAGCTAAAATAAGTCCGTCTCATAGTATGTGTGGTGGAATGCCTCATATAGGCATCTCCCCACAAGAGGAGAAAATCAGAAGGCTTATTAAACATTTATGTGTACAGGAAAGGTAAAGTTGCTGCCAGTATCCGAGTCCCAGAGACGTAAATCACCCTCACAGCCAGATGCAGGGAAATGAAAATCTCCCTGGACCAGTTGTTTTCTGCTCATGCACCGCGATACTGAATGAAACACTAATATTGCAGTGATAACGCCATTGACATCTCAGTGGCAGACTTAGCACTGTAACATAAACCCTAAACTATGTACATGTCCTGATTAGAGTTACAGAATTAATCAATGCAATACTTGTATATCGTGCACGTTTAAGCAACACAAACATTTCGTTCAATAATCATACACTCCTCCAATATTAATCAAGTCTTCAAGATTATACATTCAGACCATTTTTTTTCACTCTTTCATCATCATCATTAATAATCCCTCGAAATCGAGGAAAACTTGCTTCCACTCTCAAAGTGAGTTCTCAGGTGACTGTACAGACCAATACGGGAATTACAGTCTCTGTCACAGGTGGAACAGACAGTGGTTGAAGGTGCTGTGGGAGTTGTCCATGAGGGTCCTGACGTTCCAGATCCCGAACATCATTTTAGAGGGTGGAAGATGCCTGTGCGTGAGTTCCTTTAACGTGGGGTGGCCGTTGCACGCTGGCTTCCGCAGGGGCTTAGCAGAGCAAGGTCTTGGTCCAGAGGCAAGGGGGTCCAAGATGAATGGAGACCAGGCACTGCTGTATGAGCCTAGTTGCTTACGGCGGGATGCGAGCCGTAACCTCGGCGCTGAACAGCGCCCTTTGGTGAGGCGGTGAGGAAACCGAGCCACCCTTTAGACCGTACCTGGCAAACACCCAAAATGGGCCTTAGACCCCTTGAATATATTAATGAAGGGCTTAATACCCATCAAAGGGTCCCCTTTCAAAATGATTTTTTCCATGAGCAGGGCAGACAGCTGATGAGAATATAAGTTTAAAACAATTATTTCAAAGAAGCCTCCCTGTGGAGCTGGTGCAGGGGTGTGAGTGCGTCCCCTCCTCACCCACCCTGACCCCTTCCCCCGCACTCACCCACCCCAACCGCCCTTTCCCCTTCCCCCCCCACCCACCCACCCCACCACCTTTCTGCCCCCCCACCCACCCTGACCCCCTTCTCCCCCCCAGCCACCCGACCTCCTTCCCTCCACCCACCACAAGCACCTTCCCCCCCCCACCCACTCTGACCCCTTTCTCCCCCCCACCTACCCCGACCCCCTTCCCCCCCACCCACCCACCCCGACCCTCTTCCACCCCGACCGCCCTATCCCCTTTCCCCCATCCACCCACCCCGACCACCTTTCTCCCCCCACCCACTCTGACCCCCTTCTCCCCCCCCACCCACCCCGACCTCCTTCCCCCCCCACCCACCCACCCCGACCCCCTTCCCCCCCCCACCCACCCACCCCGACCCCCTTCCTCCCCCCCACCCACCCACCCCGACCGCCCTATCCCCTTTCCCCCATCCACCCACCCCGACCACCTTTTTCCCCCCACCCACCCTGACCCCCTTCTCCACCCCACCCACCCTTCCCACCCACCCCAACCGCCTGACTCACATCCCTCCACCCACCCACCCGACCCCTTCCCCCCACCCACCGCAACCACCATTCCCCCCCACCCCGGCCCCCATCCTCCCCCCCACCCACCCCAACCCCCTCCCTCCCCCCCCCCCCAACTCCTTTGACCCGAGAGGGAAGACGGGGCCTAGGTTTAACGTCTCATCCAAAAGACAGCACCTCCAACTGTGCAGCACACCCTCAGCACTGCACTGGAGTGCCAGCCGAGACTTTGTGCTCAAGTCTCTGGGGTGGGGAAGCGAGCCCACAAACTTGTGACATGGGAAAAGAAGAAGAAAGTAAATGCTCGCATCTATATCGCGTCTTTCACTACCTCAGGTTATCCCAACGTGCTTTACACCCAATTAAGCACTTTTTGAAGTGTCATCACTGTTGTAATGTGGGAAACGCGATGGCCATTTTGCGCACAGCAAGCTCCCACAGACAGCAATTGCGATAATGACCAGATAATCTGTTTCTTTGAAGTGTGAGTGCTACCCACTCATTCCTACAAATCCCCTGGGAGGACAGATGCACCAACATTAGCGTCCTCGACTAGGCCAACATCCCCAGCATTGAAGTACCGACCACACTTGATCAGCTCCGCTGGGCAGGACAGATCGTCCGCAAGCCCAACACGAGACTCCCAAAGCAAGCGCTCGACTCGGAACCCCCTCACGGCAAACCGAGCCAATGGTGGGCAGAGGAAAAGTTACAAGGACACCCTCAAAGCCTCCCTGATAAAGTGCAACATCCCCACCGACACCTGGGAGACCCTGGCCAAAGACCGCCCGAAGCGGAGGAAGTACATCCGGGAGGACGCTGAACACCTCGAGTCTCATCGCCGAGAGCATGCAGAAAGCAAGCGCAGGCAGCAGAAAGAGCATGCGGCAAACCAGACTCCCCACCTACCCTTTCCCTCAATGACTATCTGTCCCACCTATGACAGGGACTGTGGTTATCTTATTGGACTGTGCAGCCACCTGAGAACTCATTTTTAGAGTGGAAGCAACTCTTCCTCGATTCCGAGGGACTGCTTATGATGATGATGATTATGAATACATACATTTTTCTCTTGTTAAACTATAAGTCAGTCCCTCTGAAGAGAAATACCTGATCAATGAATTCTACATCAATTACAGGAGTGGCATACCATGAGAAAGCAGTACAGCTGCATGAAGGAAAATTAGACAAAGGGAGGAAAGGGTAGCAGCTGGAAATTTCCATCAGTACGCAAGTCCTGAATGTAAAGCCTGGCAGATGAATTCCTTGAAGCCCATTGTGCAAAACACACACACACACTTTACTTCAAGTCTAATGGCTTTTGCGATGGGTAAGCAAATACTTATAAGCAAGGCCACGGTTCTGCAGAATTGGTTAACGTTTCCTCATAAATAAAGCGTGTGCACACACATCCCAAGTCAAGGAAAATGACAGTGGGTTTTGCACAGTCAGGCCCCACGTTTGCAAAGCCATCAGTAAATTTGTATTCAAGGGCTGAAGCCCTGTTTTTACAGGAGGAGCGAATAGATTCAAGCCGTGCCCAGGCGCAATGATTCATTTCAGGTCAGTGGCGGGTTCTATAATGTGATGTGGATGTGACTTCTGTCCATCCCTATTGGTGTGCTAAGCTGTCAGCCTTGGCTCAGTGGGTAGCACACTCGCCTCTCGAGTCAGACAGGTCGGGAGTTCATAGTCCCACTCCAGAGACTTGACCACAAGATCCGAGTTGACACTTCAGTACAGCACTGAGGGAGTGCCGTCTTTCGGATGTGATGCTAATCCAAAGCCCGGTCTGTCCTTTCAGGTGAACACAGCACTGTTTCAAAGGAGAGCAGAGGAGTTCTCCCCGGAGTCCTTGCCAATATCTGTCCCTCAACCAACATCACTAAAGAAAGACTTGCATTTATATAGCGCCTTTCACGACCACTGGACGTCTGAAAAGCGCTTTACAGCCAACAAATGATTTTTTGGAATGTAGTCACTGTTGCAATGTGGAAAACGCGGCAGCCAATTTGCACACAGCAAGCTCCCACAAACAGCAATGTGATAGTGACCAGATAATCTGTTTTAGTGATGATGATTGAGGGGTAAATATAGGACAGGACTCCGGGGAGAATGCCCCTGTTCTCTTCAACATAGCGCCGTGGGATCTTTTAAGTCCACCTGAGAGAGTAGACTGGGCGTCGGTTTAACGTCTCATCTGAAAGACAGCACCTCCGACAGTGCAGCACTTCCTCAGCACTGCACTGGAGTGTCAACCTAGATTTATGTGCTCAAGTCCCTGGAGTGGGACATAGTTGTGCATGTGTAAATAACTGACAAACTGAGCCAGGAGAAATGTAACTTAACTTAACTGTGCTTTTGCACAACCCAAAATGGTGTCTCAAACCAGCATAAACCAGAATGAATACAGCAATAGTGAATAGCTCCCGCAGGGTCCTAACGCCTGTCCTATGAATGGCAACTAAGAAATAAAGTATGAACACAACAGACATGAACCCACAGCCCTCTGACTCAGAGGCAAGTGCGCTACCCACTAAGCCACGGCTGACACTAAAACAGATTACCCAGTCATTTATCACATTACTGTTTGTGGGAGCTTGCTGTGCATAAATTGGCTGCTGAGGATGATGAACCTAATGTAGGCAACATGAGGAAACTGTTTTTTAAACACCAATGTGTTGTAATCTGCAATGCGCTGCTTGAAAGGGCAGTGGAACCAGATTCAACAGTAACTTTCAGAACAGAATTGAATAAATATTTGAAGAGGAAACATTTGTAGGGCTGTGGGGTAAGAGCAGGGGAGTGAGACCAATTGGGTAGCTTTTTCAAAGAGACAACACAGACACGATGAACAGAATGGTCTGCTTCTGTGGTGCATCATTCTGTGATTCTTTTAGAAAACCGAGAAAAGTTGCACATAACAGCTATGAACATTGAGTTACTACCTCCCATGCAGACCTGTGAATTAGTTCTGCTTTTAAATTCCGCCCAACACTGAAAACCAGTTTAACATCTGAATACAACAGTGCTTGTCCCTAAAGTGAATGTATGGAGCTCTGTAATTATATGCCGTTGAGAGTGGCTTCATTTTGATAACCATGTAGCTTTCATTTTGCGTGCTTCAATAGGATATTAATAATTACAATATGTAACCAGGGAAGACAGACAGATGATCAATAAATATTTAGTTGAACTCCACCGCCTCTCAGATGCAGCTGATTTCAGCCACGATAGAACGACGGCCCAGTGTCATGGTCTCACTTGTCCTCTGACATCCCGTCAGTTTTTGACACAGTGTGATGGAGATTGATGGAATGCAAGGTGGCAAGTTGAGCGAGGCATCTATTCGCGGGTCCGAGCATCGCCAGTGGGTTGGCGACTCACATCCACAGCGTGATCATCCGACTGTGGCAAGGCTTTGCACCACCAGCTCGGCCTCGCCCAATTCGCCCCGCAATTCTTATTGGTAAGGATCACGTGTCGTGGGGTTGGCCATTGTGCAAGCTATGGGGTTGCCAACCCTCCAGGATTCCCCTGGAGTTTCCAGGAATTGGAATCAATCCCACTCTCCCCAGGAGCAGAATTACTTTTCACCCAGAGGGTGGTGGGGGTTGGGAACTCGCTACCAGAAACCCTCATCACATTTTTTAAAAGTACTGGGATGTGCACTTGAAGTGCCTGAACCTGCAAGGCTACGGACCAAGAGCTGGAGACTGGGATTAGGCTGGATAGCTCTTTTCAGCTGGGACAGACACGATGGGTCGAATGGCCTCATTCTTTGCCGTAACTTTCTACGATTCTATGATTCACTGCTGCAAGCAAAATCTGGTAGACATAAGAACATAATAATTAGGAGCAGGAGTAGGCCATTCGTTCCTTCGAGCCTGCTCCGCCATTCAATAAGATCTTACTGGGCTTTAAAAGAAATGGTGCTTTTTTTTCTCATTTTCTTTGAAGTGCTTTTGTTCATTAGTTACAAAAAATATTGCCATTGGGAAGAAAAGCCGCTTGACTGACAATCAAGGGTCAACCAATCGGGTAAGGAAGAGTTTGTTTGCTTTCTGATTGGCGAGGGAAGGCGGTGCCTGTGACGATTGACAAGTGGGGTGAACAATGGCGGGAGCGTGGGGGGGGTGGTGGGGCAGTTGGAGGCGGGAGGTCATGTGATGAAATCTCCAGCAATACGTCCAACCAGAGCTGCCGACCCTAACTGGGAGATATCTGTGCAATAGCTCCATTGTACTCAAGGGTAATTGTCTTTTACTGTGGGCTGACCACTGCCCTTAGTAAAAGGACACCGATTTTAACTCGCCTCACCTGGCGGAAAACGGGCTGGATTGGGGCAATTAAAATGAGAGCAGCGGCTCCCCTCCGCTCCCACTGCATTCCCGCCGTGTCCCGATGTTAACCTGGTCTTTTCAGCAGGTGAGTGGGACACCCATTCCAGGCTGGCGGGGTCTTGTTTAAAGATGCAGATCAGGCCCAATGACATTATTGAGACCAGATCTGCCATTTTAGTTTCGGTCTGAGCGAGGGGGAGCAGTGATGACTAACCCGTCAAGATTAGACTTGTCGTGAGGTGGATCATGGGTCAAAAGAGGTCCAGGTAAGTAAGTTTAAAAAAAAGACTTGCATTTATATAGTGCCTTTGACAACCTCAGGACATTCCAAAGAGCTTTGCAGCCAATGAAGTTCTTTTGAAGTGTAGTCGCTGTTGGGTAATGTAGGAAAGGCAGCAGCTAATCTGTGCACAGTAAGCTCCCACAAACAGCAAAGTGATAATGGCCAGATAATGGGCCCTATTTTCCTCTTTGCCGAATTTTGGCATCCAGGAGGACGTATGCCCAATTTTTTAAGGCCCAATTGTGCCAGAATAAAAAAATGCAACTTTCGCCAAAGTAAAATTTAATTTTGGTGCTGCGGTACCCGAAGTTAATCTGAGGTGGAGCCTCATTACTGATTGCCAACCAGAGAATGAACTATTTATCCCGACTCTCATTTTCTGTTTGTCAGCCAATCCTCCATCCATGCTAATATATTACCCCCAACCCCGTGAACTTTTTATCTTGTGCAGTAACCTTTTGTGTGGCACCTTGTCAAATGCCTTCTGGAAGTACTAATATACTGCATCCACTGGTTCCCCTTTATCCACCCTGTTCGTTACATCCTCAAAGAATTCCAGCAAATTTGTCAAACATGACTTCCCCTTCATAAATCCATGCTGACTTTGCCTGACCAAATTTTGCTTTTCCAAATGTCCTGCTACTGCTTCTTTAATAATGGACTCCAACATTTTCCCAACCACAGATGTTAGGCTAACTGGTCTACTGTTTCCTACTTTTTGTCCACCTCCTTTTTTGAATAGGGATGTTACATTTGCAGTTTTCCAATCTGCTGGGACCTCCCCAGAATCCAGGGAATTTTGGTACATTACAACCAATGCATCCACAATCCCTGCCGCTACTTCTCTTAAGATCCTAGGATGTAAGCCATCAGGTCCAGGGGATTTATTTGCCTTTTGTCCCATTATCTTACTGAGCACTACCTCTTTTGTAATTGTGATTGTGTTAAGTTCCTCTCCCCTATAGCCCTTTGACTATCCACTGTTGGAATATTGTTAGTGTCCTCTACAGTAAAAACTGATACAAAATACTTGTTTAGAGTTTCTGCCATCTCCATGTTCTCCATTACTAATTCCCCGGTCTCATCCGCTAAGGGACCAACATTTACTTTAGCCACTCTTTTTCTTTTTATATACCTATAGAAACTCTTACAATCTGTTTTTAAATTTGTGCTAGTTTACTTTCATAATCTATCTTCCCTTTCTTAATCATTTTTTTTGTCATTCTTTGCTGGCTTTTAAAAGCTTCTCAATCTTCTGTCCTCCCACTAGTGGCGGATTATGTCGCCGACCTGAGACACCTCGCGGGACCTTGTGATTTTGGAGCTGTGTTGGGGCAGATGCTACGGGACTTTTTCATGTTGGGCATCAGCCACGAGGTCATTCTTTGAAAGCTGCTGGCTGGTGAAACCCTAGACCTGATCAGGGCCATCACGATCGCCCAGGCATGCATGGCCATGGAAGATAACACCAAAATAAATCTTCTCAACATCTAAGCTCACCAGCAAGTACTGTGCATAAAATGATGTCGCTAGCAGGCCGAACTGCATATGGCATGGTCTATACGTCTGCGGCTGCAAGTCCCGTGATGACTCAGTCCGCTATCCGGGGTGAATGTGAATCCATTAGCACCGAGTTGGCGCTGCAAGGGTAATCATCGGGCCCATCAATGGTGATTCAAGCACTACGTGTGCAAAGGCTGCACAACGATGGGGCACCTTCAGCAAATGTGCAAACGTGCTCGACATACCACGTGGCAGAGGATGATCAGTCCAGCGTGGATCACGCAGCAGAGGCAACTCAACCCGAGGAAGAAGTGTAATGGTACATACCTTCACCACCAAGAGCCCTCCTATAATGCTGAAAGTGAAATTAAATGGATTTCCAGTATCCATGGAGTTGGACACAGGTGCGAGTCAGTCAATAATGAGCCAGAAGGTGTTCGAGAAACTATGGGGCAATAAAGCACAAAGGCCCAAACTGAGCCCAATTAATGCAAAGCTGCAAACCTCGCACGTTTGGTGGCCCGGCATTGACTCGGACTTGGAGTCAAGCGTGCATCAGTGCAACACTTGCTCGCAACTCAGCAATGCAACAAGGGAGGCTCCACTGAGTCTGTGGTCATGACCCTCCAAACTGTGGTCCAGGATCCATATAGATTTTGCCGGCCCCTTTCCAGGAAATATGTTTTTAGTAGTTGTGGACGCTTACTCCAAATGGATTGAACACGTAATCATGTCATCCTGCACATCCACAGCCACCATTGAAAGCCTCCAGGGCATGTTCGCCACCCATGGCTTGCCCGACGTCCATGTCAGTGACAATGGACCGTGTTTCACCAGCTCGGAATTCAATGAGTTTATGACCCGCAATGGTATCAAGCATGTCAGGTCTGCTCCGTTTAAGCCCGCGTCTAACGGTCAAGCAGAGCGGGCAGTCCAAACAATCAAGCAGAGCATGAAACGCGTGACGGACGGGTCCCTACAGATCTGCTTGTCTCGCATTCTGCTCAGTTATCGGACATGACCCCACTCGCTCACTGGGGTTCCCCTGGCAGAATTGTTAATGAAGGGAGCCCTCAAAACCAGGTTCTCCCGAGTCCATCTGGATTTTAATGATCATGAGGAAACCCAGCGACACCGGCAGAACATGTACCACGATCACGTGGCTGTTTCACATGACATTGATGTTAACGACCCTGTATTTGTCCTGAATTACGATCATGGTCCCAAGTGGGTTGCAGGCACTGTTTTGGCCAAGGAATGGAATAGGGTGTTTATAATCAAACTGTTAAATGGCCAAACCTGCAGAAAGCATTTAGAACAGACCAAATTGCGATTTGCTGACAACCAGGAATGACTTGAAGAGGACATCACCATCGACGATCCACCAACACACACCCAACCAGCAATCGACCTCGCTGTTAATCACAAGGATGAACCCACCATTTCTGACAGTCCAGTCAGACCCGCAGCGGTGCAGTGCAGCAATGGTCTGACCAACTCACACACGCCAGGGGTTCGAACTTAGATGATCGACCAGGGAGCGAAGGGCTCTGGATCGCCTCAGCTTGTAAATAATTTGTACCGAAGACTTTTGGGGGGGGGGGGGGGAGTGATGTTATGTATGTAACTATGTAATCCTTGCCACCAGAGGGCGCGACGGTGAAGTCCTAATGGTCACCTGCACACACGTGCAGGGCCAGTATAAAAGGTTGGCTGCCATGTTGTTTCGGCACTCTGGAGTTGTAATAAAGAAGACTACGGTCACACTAAGTTTAGCTCACAGTAGCAGCCTTGTGGAGTGTTTCTGAACACAACAAAGGGAATGGGAAGGGGAAGGACAAGGACAAGGGAAAGGAGAAGGGCCAAGAGATTTCTCGCAGAAGAAATTGAGTCCCTGGTAGACATCATTGAGAGGATATGGGGTGTACTTGAGAACAAAGGAAGAATGGGACAAAATAAACAGAAACCCTCTCTACTAGCAACATTTGGGACCAAGTTGCAGTAGAGTTTAATGCAGTGGCCATGACACCGAGAAGCGGCATGCAGATCAGAAAGAAGTGGCAGGACCTTAGCCAAGTAATATGTGTGTGTGTGTGTGTGTGTGTGTGTGTGTGTGTGGCCACACAGCAGAAGGACACGCTCTTAAAAAGTTCTATATTAATTTTTGCAGAGGAAGATGTCACAGATCATAAGAAGGTAAAAAATAGGAGCAGGAGTAGGCCATTTGGCCCCTCGAGCCTGTGCCGCCATTCAATAAGATCATGGACTCAGCTCCACTTCCCTGCCCACTCCTCATAACCCTTTACTCCCTGACCGCTCAAAAATCTGTCTATCTCCGTCTTAAATATATTCAATGACCCAGCACCCACAGCTCTCTGGGGCAGAGAATTCCATAGATTTATAACCCTCTGAGAGAAGAAATTGCTCCTCATCTCAGTTTTAAATGGTGGCCCCTTATTCTAAGACTATGTCCCCTAGTTATAGTTTCCCTATGAGTGGAAATATCCTCTCTGCATCGACCTTGTCGAGCCCCCTCATTATCTTATAAATTTCAATAAGATCACCTTTCATTCTTCTGAACAATGTGTATAGGCCCAACCTATACAACCTATCCTCATAAGTTAACCCCCTCATCTCCGGACTCAACCTAGTGAACCTTCTCTGAACTGCCTCCAATGCAAGTATATCCTTCCTTAAATACGGAGACCAAAACTGTATGCAATACTCCAGGTGTGGCCTCACCAACTGTACAGTTGTAGCAGGATGTTTCTGCTTTTATACTCCATCCCCCTTGCAATAAAGATCAACCGAGAAAGGTCAAAAACTGGAGGAGGTGCGCCAAGTAGGCTGAAACTAACAGCCGTGGAACAGAGGATCGCTGATATGATTAAATCTCGCAATGAGAAGGCTGGGCCCAGGTTACCGAGACAGGGTAAGCCCTGCAAATTGCACAGTCTGGGTTGGCATCGTGGTATTTGAAAAGAACCTGCGCTGTGTGACCCGCATACTTCAATCATGTAAAACTGAGATGAGGAGATATTTCTTCTCTCAGAGGGCTTCTATAGATATGTGAAGAGAAAAAGATTAGTGAAGGCAAATGTAGGTCCCTTGCAGTCAGAATCAGGTGAATTTATAATGGGGAACAAAGAAATGGCAGACCAGCTGAACTAATACTTTGGTTCTGTCTTCACGAAGGAAGACACAAATAACCTTCCGATTGTACTAGGAGACCGAGGGTCTAGTGAGAAGGAGGAACTGAAGGAAATCCTTATTAGGCGGGAAATTGTATTAGGGAAATTGATGGGATTGAACGCCAATAATTCCCCAGGGCCTGATAGTCTGCAACCCAGAGTACTTAAGGAAGGGGGCCTAGAAATAGTGGATGCATTGGTGATCATTTTCCAACAGTCTATCGAATCTGGATCAGTTCCTATGGACTCGAGGATAGCTAATGTAACACCACTTTTTAAAAAAGGAGGGAGAGAGAAAACAGGTAATTATAGACTGGTTAGCCTGACATCAGTAGTGGGGAAAATGTTGGAATCAATTATTAAAGATGAAATAGCAGCGCATTTGGAAAACATGACAGGATCGGTCTAAGTCAGCATGGATTTATGAAAGGGAAATCATACTTGACAAATCTTCTTGAATTTTTTGAGGATGTAACGAGTAGAGTGGACAAGGGAGAACCAGTGGATGTCGTGTACTTGGACTTTCAAAACGCTTTTGACAAGGTCCCACACAAGAGATTGGTGTGCAAAATTAGAGCACATGATATTGGGGGTAATATACTGACGTGGATAGAGAACTGGTTGGCAGACAGGAAGCAGAGAGTCGGGATAAACGGGTGTGGGGTGCCGCAGTGCTCAGTGCTGGGACCCCAGCTATTTACAATATACATCAATGATTTAGATGAAGGAATTGAGTGTAATATCTCCAAGTTTGCAGATGACACTAAGCTGGGTGGCGGTGTGAGCTGTGAGGAGGACGCTAAGAGACTGCAGAATGACTTGGACAGGTTAGGTGAATGGGCAAATGCATGGCAGATGCAGTATAATGTGGATAAATGTGAGGTTATCCACTTTGATGGCAAAAACACGAAGGCAGAATATTATCTGAATGGTGGCAGATTAGGAAAAGGGGAGGTGCAACGAGACATGGGTGTCATGGTTCATCAGTCATTGAAAGTTGGCATACAGGTACAGCAGGCAGTGAAGGCGGAAAATGGTAGTTGGCCTTCATAGCGAGAGGATTTGAGTATAGGAGCAGGGGGGTCTTTCTGCAGTTATACAGGACCTTGGTGAGTTTTGGTCTCCAAATCTGAGGAAGGATGTTCTTGCTTTTGAGGGAGTGCAGCGAAGGTTCACCAGATTGATTCCCGGGATGGCAGGACTGACATATGAGGAGAGACTGAATCATCTGGGCCTGTATTCACTGGAATTTAGAAGGATGAGAGGGGATCTCATCGAAACATATAAAATTCTGACAGGACTGGACAGATTAAATGCAGGAAGAATGTTCCCGATGTTGGGGATGTTCAGAACCAGGGGACACAGTGTGAGGATAAGGGGTAAGCCATTTAGGACTGAGATGAGGAGAAACTTCTTCACTCAGAGAGTTGATAACCTGTGGAATTCTCTACCGCAGAGAGTTATTGATGCCAGTTCATTGGATATATTCAAGAGGGAGTTAGATATGGCCCTTCCAGCTGAAGGGATCAAGGGGTATGGAGAGAAAGCAAGAAAGGGGTACTGAGGTGAATGATCAGCCATGATCTTATTGAATGGTGGTGCAGGCTCGAAGGGCCGAATGTCCGAATCCTGCACCTATTTTCTATGTACTCATGTCACCTTACCCCCTCTGCTCCCTCCCCTGCTGCTAACCAAACATCTGCTCTGTTATGTTTTGCAGATGTTGCGCATCAGGAAAAGACAGAAGCAGAAGCAGAAGTTCAGGAAGCCGCCAGTACAGATATTCTTCATCAACTTCAGGACGAAGATGAGCTGGACAATGAAGGGCAGCAGGAAGACCCCAAGACTGAGATGGTTACATTGCAATTGGAGCCGGTGAACCCCTTTGAGGATGCCAAGCCCTTTGCTGAGCGATACAATTGACGTGACATTTCATGGGGAACAATCTACTGCTCACTGAGCCGCAGCTATTTATTGAGCTGTGTCGCCATTTTAAATATTATTGATGCGGTGATTGATTCACTGCAAAATGTTACAAAAAATTCTGCCACCGACAAACACTCTAAATCGGTGAAATAAATTTAAAAAGCTCTTGCGATTTCCCTTATCACCATTGAAAAAGTGATTCATTCGGCTTAACGCTAAATTAACTTGAGCCTCATTGGGCGGGCAGTGACATTTAGATTTGATCAACATCTATCTGAAATTGAATCTAAATTAAGCCAAAACATGTCCACAGGAGTTAAGGTTATTATTGCTGATTGCTATGTACATATCATGATCAGGGCCAGTGCTTTTCACTCATTCAATGGAGCAGATTTTCCTCTTTATTATCCGGATTTAAAGCGTCACATTAAGGATGGAACACACATACGAACATAAGAAATAAGAGCAGGACTCGGCCATTTGACCCCTCCAGCCTGCTCCGCCATTCAATAAGATCATGGACTCAGCTCCACTTCCATGCCGGCTCCCCATAACCCTTCACTCCCTTTTTGCTCAAAAATCTGTCTGTCTCCACCTTAAATATACTCAATGACCCAGCCTCCACAGCTCCCTGGGGCAGAGAATTTCACAAATGTACAACTCTCAGAGAGAAGAAATCCTTCCTCATCTCCTTTTAAATGGGCGACCCTTTATTCTGAACTATGCCCACTAGTTCTAGATTCCCCCACGAGGGGAACCATCCTCTCAGCATCTACACTGTCAAGCCCCTCTCAGAATCTCGTACATTTCAATAAGATCACCTCTCATTCTTCTAAACTCCAATGAGTATAGGCCCAACCTGCTCAACCTGTCTTCATATGACAACCCCTTTATCTCACGTAGGGAAAGTTGGGCAGAAGGATCACAGGCCCATAATGCAGCCTACTCAAATCCCACCATTTCAATAAATGGGTGGAAAATGGAACAGCCTGCATTACAAGTGTCCAATCCTCTTTCCCAATGAAGAAAGAAACAAAGAAAGACTTGCATATATATAGCATCTTGCATGACCATCGGACGTCTCAAAGTGCTTTACAGACACTGAAGAACCTTTGGAGTGTAGTCACTGTTGTAATGTAGGACACGCGGCAGACAACTTACCCACAAGCTCCCACAAACAGCAATCTGTTGTTTTTGTTAAGGTGATTGAGGGATAAATATTGGCTAGGACACTGGGGATAACGCCCCTGGTCTTCTTCACTCCTGTGCTCGCTGACCTACATTGGCTTGTGGTTAAGCAACGCCTCGATTTCAAAATTCTCATCGTTATTTTCAAATCCCTCCAAGGCCTCGCCCCTCCCTACCTCTGTAATCTCCTCCAGCCCCACAACCCCCCCACCACCGAGATGTCTGCGCTCCTCTAATTCTGCCCTCCTGAGCATCTCTGGTCATAATTGCTCAACCATTGGTGGCCGTATCTTCTGTTGCCTAGGCCCCAAGCTCTGGAACTCGCTGCCTAAACCTCTCTGCCTTCCTATCTCACTATGCTCCTTCAATACATACCTCATTGACCAATCACCTGCGTTAATTTCTACTTATGTGGCTTGGTGTCAAATTTTATTGGAGTATACTCCTGTGAAGTGCCTTGGGAAGTTTCACTATGTTAACAGCGCTATATAAATACAAGTTGTTGTTGTTGCTGTTAAGATCTCTGCATACCATCAATTTGAATAGCTCCGCCATTAGCTGCCATGTTTTAAGCTGCCTACCGCACTTTCCTCCTTTCAGACTCTCCTTAAATCCACCTCTTTGACCCTAGCTTTTGGTCATCTGTCCTAATATCTCCTTATGTTGCTTGGCATCAAATTTTGTTTGATAACGCTCCTCTGAAGCATCTTGAGATATTTTACTATGTTAAAGGTGCTATATAAATGCAAGTTGTTGTTGAAAATTCAGAAAAGTACAATTTTTTTTCATTGACCTTTTTGGTGGTGGCCATTAAGGACCTGCTAGTTGGTAGGCCTCAAAAAACCCAGACTGCTTTGTGCACGGCACAGGCTGCAGCCAGTCACGATCCAATTTCGCAAACAGATTTGAAACGGGCGTTGGACCCCAACATCTACATAGGCAATGGACATAACCCTAATTTCAAGTGGGCACACGAGAACATAATAGGAGCAGAAGCAGGCCATACGACCCCTGGAGCCTGCTGCGCCATTAAATACGATCATGGTTGATCCGATCATGGACTCAGGTCCACTTCCCTGCCCTCTCCCCATAACACCCCCTATTCCCTTATCGGTTAAGAAACTGTCTATCTCTGTCTTAAATTTATTCAATGACCCAGCTTCCACTGCTCTCTGAGGCAGCAAATTCCATAGATTTACAACCCTCAGAGAAGAAATTTCTCCTCATCGCTGTTTTAAATGGGCAGCCCCTTATTCTAAGATCATGCCCTTAGTTCTAGTCTCCCCCATCAGTAGAAATATCCTCTCTGCATCCACCTTGTCAAGCCCCATCATATTCATGCGCAGATCAAGTATGTGCATGCCACACGCCATATTGGGATCTTCAGCGGCCATTTTTCACCCTTAGTTTCTCGGCCAAGCATCCAAAATCCTGGCAGGATTTAAAAAATAAAAACTGGATATTGTGATGAGAAATGTTTCCAAACTGGTGAGATAAAATTGCTGAGTGTCCTTCCTCACTCATGTCGATCAGTTTCTTTAGTACGCGAGGAACAATGGAGAGTTCGGATTGGTTAAATACTCTTCAAGTTTCATCATTATGGATCAGAACTTTAATTATAAGGACAGGTTGCATAAGCTTGGCTTGTAATAGAACAATGGGGCATAGTCTAAAAATTAGAGCCAGGCCTTTCAAGAGTGAAGTTAGGAAAGTGTGGTAGAGTTTGGAATTCTCTTCCGCAAACAGCAATTAATACTTGGTCAATTGTTAATTTTAGATCTGACTTGATAGATTTTTGTCAACAAAAGGTATGAAGGGGTTTCGAGCAAAGGTGGGTATTTGGAGTTTGGTCACACATTCAGCCATAACGGGCTCAAGGGGCTAAATGGCCTACTCCTGTTCCTATGCATTCCCTTGGGTAAACAACATTGAGAGGTGATCTGATCGAGGTGTTTATAATGTTAAAATGATTTGATAGGGCAGATATGGAGAAATTATTTCCACTGGTAGGTGAATCAAAAACAAGATAAGGACATGATCATAAAATTAGAGCTTAACCATTCAGGATCAAAATCAGGAAGTGTTTTTTCACACTGAGAAAAGTGGAAAGCTGAGACTCCCCCAAAAGGCTGTAGATGCAAGAGATCAACTGGAGCTTTCAAGACTGAGATCGATAGAGTTTTGTGAGCTAAGAGAATCAAGGGATATGGAGCAAAAGTAAGTAAATGGAGTTGATGTACAGATCAGCCTTGATCAAATTGAATGACGGAGCAGGCTCAAGGTGCTGAATGACCTACTCCTGTTGCTAATATTCCTGGATGAAATAGTATCGGGGGATATTGTACACAGTCTGTTGAAAGAAAAGTGATTGATGGGTCAAATGTCTTATTCTCTCTCTATCCTTTCTTATGTTCAATAACAGGCCAATAAGAAGCAAGTTTGTTTCCTTTAAGGGAGTAAAGGGAGTTAACGGTTATGGAGAGCGGACAGGGAAGTGGAACTGAGTCCATGATCTTATTGAATGGCAGAGCAGGCTCGAGGGGCCAAACCCTGCTTCTATTTCTTATGTTCTTATGCTCTTAATAAAAAGGGTGGGGCTAACAAATCTATAGCACCCTGAAATTCAAGGGACATACAGGGTAAGATAAAGAAAAAAAGGGAAGCTTATGATAGATACAGAGCACTCAACACGACAGAAACTCTAGAGGAGAATAAGAAGTGCAGGGATGCAATTAAAAAAGATATCAGGAAAGCAAAGAGAGAGCATGAAAGAATGTTGGCAAGTAAAATCAGGGAAAACCCAAAGAGGTTTTATAAATACATGAAGGGCAACAGGATAACTAGAGAAAGAGTGGGGCCTATTAGAGACCCGAAAGGAAATCTGTGTATGGAGGCGGAAGATGTGGGTAGGATTCTTAATGAATACTTTGCATCCGTTTTCACAAAAGAGAGGGGTGATGCAGACTTTGCAATGAGGGAGAAGGAGTGTGAAATATTGGACGAGATAAAACATAGTGATTGCATTGGAAAGGGTACAGAGGAGCATTACCTTAGCTTCCTCTGTTCCAAAGAAAGCAGACTCAGCATCTCCACTCTTTCCTCATAGCCAAAATTCTCCAGTCCAGGCAGTATTCTTGTAAATCTCCTCTGTACCTTTTCCAGTGCAATCACATCTTTCATGTAATGTGGTGACCAGAACTGCACACAGTACACCAGCTGTGGCCTGACCAGTGTTTTATACAGTTCAAGCATAACCTCCTTGCTCTTCTATTCCATGCCTCGACTAATAAAGGCAAGCATTCCATATGCCTTCTTAACCACCTTATCAATCTAGCCTTCTACCTTCAGGGATCTGTGGACCTGCACTCCAAGCACCTTTTGTTCCTCTACACTTTTCAGTGTCGTACCATTTAATGTGTATTTCCTTGCATTGTTAGACCTCCCCAAATGCATTAACTCACACTTTTACGGATTGAATTCCAGTTACCACTATTCCGCTCACCTGACCAGGACAACTTCCTGCAGTCCGCAGCTTTTTTCTTCATTATCAACCACACATCTGCAAACTTCTTAATCGTACCCCCAACATTTTAGTCGAAGTCATTGATATATACCAGAAAAAGCAAGGGAGCCAGCACTGAGCCCTGTGGAATCCCACTCGATATGGCCTTCCAGTCACAAAAACACCCATCAACTTGGTTTAGTTGGTAGCACTTTTATCCGAGCCAGAAAGTTGTGGGTTCAAGCCTCACTCCAGACCTAAACATGCAGCGGTAGAATTTCCAGAAAATTCACCAACTTTTTCACCTTAACCTTCAAAAAATGTCCTAAATTGCAGTGTATGGCACTTTTCTGAGGTATTCTATCAAAGTTGCAGCAGGAGATCGGGAGGACACCCACAGAAACACCCAGAAATAATATAGGCTGACTGTGCTGAATTGAGGGAGTCATCATAGGCAGTCCCTCAAAATCAAGACGACTTGCTTCCAATCTAAAAGTGAGTTCTCAGGTGACTGAACGGTCCAATACGGGAATTACAGTCTCTGTCACAGGTGGGGCAGACAGTGTTTGAAGGAAAGGGTGGGTGGGGAGTGTGGTTTGTCGCACGCTCCTTCCGCTGCCTGCGCTTGGTTTCTGCATGCTCTCGGTGACGAGACTCAAGGTGCTCAGCGCCCTCCCGGATGCTCTTCCTCCACTTAGGGCAGGGACTCCCAGGTGTCGGTGGGGATGTTGTATTTTATCAAGGAGGCTTTGAGGGTGTCCTTGAAATGTTTCCTCTGCCCACCTGGGCTCGCTTGCCGTGTAGGAGTTCCGAGTAGAGCGCTTGCTTTGGGAGTCTCGTATCGGGCATGCGAACAATGTGGCCCGCCCAACGGAGCTGGTCGAGTGTGGTCAGTGCTTCGATGCTGGGGATGTTGGCCTGATCAAGAACACTCATCATAGGCAGTCCCTTGGAATCGAGGAAGACTTGCTTCCACTCTTAGAATGAGTCCTTATGTGGCTGAGCAATCCAATAGGAGAGCCACAGTCCCTGCCACAGGTGCGACAGACAGTCGTTGAGAGTAAGGGAGGATGGGACAGGTTTTCCGCACATTCTTTCTGCTGCCTGCTCTTGTTTTCTGCATGTACTCAGCGATGAGACTCGAGGCGCTCAGCATGTTCCCAGATGCACTTCCTCCACTTAGGGCGGTCTTTGGCCAGGGACTCCCAGGTGTCGGCGGGAATGTTGCACTTTATCTAACATTGGTGCGTCTGTCCTCCCAGAGGATTTGCAGGATCTCGCGGAGACATCGTTGGTGGTATTTCTCCAGTGACTTGAGGTGTCTACTGTATATGATCCGCGTCTCTAAGGAGGGAGTGCTGCATTGTCAGAGATGTGGTCCTTGAATTAAGACATCAAACTAAAGCCTGCTGTTCCAGTAATTCTATGGGACTATTCAAAGAAGATTAACGGGTAATTTTACTTCTTTTGTCATTGGTGGGGACACTGCTGTGCCCAAATTGGCTGCTATGTCTGCCCACATAACAAGAATGACTACACCTCAAAAATAACACATCATTTCTGCTTTGTAATGTTCCGAGGATGAGACGAGGTGCAAAATAAATGCTCTCTTCATTCTAAAACATTTGGTAGTGTTTGTACTAATCAGTTAAGCTGCATCAGTGCTGGGGAATGCAAAAATGTTGCTACTTTTTTCCCCAACTGGGTTAGCATCAAGCACTGGTAAATCGAGTGTGGCATGCTAATATGTCCTTACTATACAGTACAAATGCACACGAGGCCCATACTTGAGAGAAGGTCACTCTGTGACCAGTAACTTTTATTAGCCAGCACTGAAGTCATGAAGGTGGGTGGAGCTTCCCCTTTTATACCTGAAAGTCCAGGTTAGGAGTGTCTCCCACAAGTTCACCGCCTATTGGTCAATGTTGTCACGGTGTACAACTTAGGTCAGTTTATACATGGGTTACAATGACAGTTGAATACATGAAATCACCTCCTCCCCCTCAAAGCATTATTGGAATCACAGGTTAAGTCTCTCTTGTGGTTTACGCTCCTTTGTAGAGCGCCTGAGTTGGGGCTCCGGTTGTTGGGCGCTGGCCTGAGTGTCTGCTGTTTGCGGTGCCTCAGGCCTGTCCAGACTGCCCACAGTGACTGGGCTCTCCTCCACTTGGTTCCGGTGTTCGGTCACCTGTGGAGGAGTGAACTCTACATCGTGTTCTTCCTCTGCTTCTTCTATGGGGTTGCTGAACCTCATTTTTGTTTGATCCAGTTGTTTGCGCAGATTTGTCCATGGGTAAGTTTAACTACCAGAATTCTATTCCCCTCTTTAGCAATCACGGTGCCTGCGAGCTATTTGGGCCCTGCAGCGTAGTTGAGGACAAAGACAGGGTCATTGACATCAATACATCGCGCCCTCGCATTCCCATCATGGTAGTCACTTTGTGACTGGCGCCTACTCTCAACAATTTCTTTCATGGTGGGGTGTATAAGGGATAACCTGGTTTGGAGCATCCTTTTCATTAGCAGCTCTGCGGGTGGAACCCCTGTGAGCAAGTGTGGTCGGGATCTATTGGTCAACAGGAGGTGTGATAAGTGGCTTTGTAGGGAACCCCCTTGGATTCTGAGCATCCCCTGTTTGAATATCTGTACTGCTCATTCCGCCTGACTGTTTGAGGCCGGCTTGAACGGTGCTGTTCTGACATGGTTGATACCATTCTTTGCCATGAAGTCCTGGAATTCAGTGCTTGTAAAGCACGGGCCATTGTCGCTGACCAAGATGTCCGGTAGACCATGGGTGGCGAACATTGCCCGTAGATTTCTACCGTGGCAGAGGATGTGCTTGAATTTAAAATGTCACACTCGATCCATTTGGAGTAGATGTCTACTACAACCAAAAAAATTGTTCCCATGACAGGACCTGCGTAGTCCACATGGATGCGTGACCATGGCTTGGTGGGCCAGGAAGAAGGACTAAGGGGGGCTTCCCTGGGCACATTGCCCAGCTGGGCACACGTGTTGCACCTGCGAACACAAAGTTTCAAGTCTGCATCTATCCCTGGCCAACAAACGGGTGACCTAGCAAATGCCTTCATCATGACAATACCCGGGTCCTCATTGTTCTCTGGATTCTCGGATCAACACCTCTCTGCCCATTTGGGGCATGACTACTCGGTTTCCCCATAGTAGGCAATTGGCCTGAATTGAGAGTTCATACTTGCGCCTGTGAAATGGTTTAAATTCCTCAGGGCATGCCCCGTACACGGCTGTCCATCCCCATTCAGGACACATTTCTTGACTAAAGACAGTAGTGGGTCTCCATTTGTCCAGACTTTGATCTGATGGGCTGTCACAGGTGAGCCTTCGCTTTCGAAAGCTTCAACAGCCATGACCATCTCAGCAGCTTGCTCGGTTGCCCCCTCGGTGGTGGCGAGTGGGAGCCTGCTGAGTGCATCGGCGCAGTTTTCAGGCCCTGGTCTGTGCCGAATTGTATAGTCACAGGCGGCTACATGGGTCATATAGCATTAACAGATTTTTGGGGCATAACAAATTGTGTGCTCTATCAAAAGCCCTTTCCTGGCTGTCCCCCCAGACCCATTCGCGACCTTTGCGTAGGAGCACGTGTAGCGGCTCTAACAGCGTGCTCAATTTGGGAAGAAAGTTACCAAAATAGTTCAGGAGCCCCAGGAACAAACGCAGCTCCGTCGTGTTACGGGGTCTGGGTGCTCTCTGGATTACTTCTGTTTTGGACGCAGTATGTCTGATCCCGTCTGCTGCTACCCTCATCCCCAGGAATTCTACCTCTGGAGTAGGAAGACGCACTTCACCTTTTTCAGTTGCAGACCTACCCGGTCCAGTCTGCGTAGCACTTCCTCCAGGTTGTGGAGGTGTTCTTCAGTATCGCAACTTGTGATGAGAATGTCGTCTTGAAAAACTACCGTCCTTGGAATCGAATTGAGGAGGCTTTCCATGTTTCATTGAAAGATCGCAGCAGCCGAGCGAATCCCGAACGGACATCTGTTATACTCAAACAACCCCTTGTGTGTCGTGATGGTGGTCAGCTTCTTCGACTCACTCGCCAGCTCCTGGGTCATGTCAGCTGAGGTCAGGTCCAATTTTGAAAAGATTTTGCCACCGGATAGCGTCGCAAAGAGGTCCTCCACTCTCGGTAGCGGGTACTGGTCTTGGAGTGTCACCTGATTGATGGTGGCCTTGTAATCACCACATATCCTGATCGACCCATCCGCCTTGAGCACCGGCACAATCGGGCTCGCCCAGTCACTGAATTCGACTGGCGAGATGATGCCTTCCCTCAGCAGGCGGTCCAATTCGCCTTCTATCTTTTCCCGCATCACATACGGCACCGCTCTGGCCTTGTGATGTACTGGCCTGGCATCCAGGTTTATGTGAATCACTACTTTGGTCCCCATGAAAGTGCCAATGCCGGGTTGAAATGGTAAGTCAAATTTGTCCAGGACCTGTGAGCATGATATTCACTCCACAGAAGAAATTGCATTGACATCGCCCCGTTTCCAGTTCATGCCAGCAAGCCAACTCCTCCCCAGCAGTGTGGGACCGTCCCCCGGGACAATCCAGAGTGGCAACCTGTTCTCCGAATCTTTGTGGGTCACGACTACCATGGCGCTGCCTAGCACCGGAATGATCTCCTTTCTATATGTCTGTAGCTGTGCGTCAATCGGCAATAATTTTGGCCTCCTGGCCTTGGACGTCCACAACTTGTCGAAGTGTTTGATACTCATCAGGGACTGGCTGGCCCTCGTGTCTAGCTCCATTGAAACTGGGATGCTATTGAGTAGCACTTTCATCATTATCGGTGGCGTCCTGGTGTATGAACTGTATTTGTGCTCCACATGAACTCGCTGAATTTCAGCTTCCAGCGATTTCCCCCAGTGTCCATTTGGCCTCGTAGGGCTTACATCGGGCCAGTCCTCCTCGTACATCAACCTGGCTGCAGGCTTCCAGCAGATATGCGCCAAGTGACCGCTGACGTTGCAGTTTCTGCAGGTATATTGCTGATACCTGCAAGCTCTGGCTGTGTGTTTGCCTCCACACCTCCAACATGAGCCATTGTTGGAAACAAAAGGTCCATTACCAGTCGATCGTCTCTGACTGTCTCTGTAACTGTCCTTCAGTGCATCATTGACAGGTGTTGATGGCCCCATTACTGGCCGCTTTGTCCCTTGCGATGGCATGAATCGCCATTCAGCTCGCCATTGTATCTGTTGAATTCTCCCTTTGGGTTCGACTACATGCTGGGGCATGTCCGATTGCCCCTGTCTGCCTGGAGAACTATGTGAAACGTTAACAATGTTGACTCCCTGTCCATTTGCTGCATTTAAACCAAGATTTTTGTCAAATATAATTCTGGTCTCTTCCTCCACTGAGATAAACATCTGGGCCATCAAAGCCGCCGTTTCCAGGGTCAAGTCTTTGGTCTCAATCAGTTTCCTGAAAACCCCAACATGCCCGATGCCCCCAATAAAAAAGTCTCACAGCATCTCCGCTCTGCATGCATCTGGGAACTTACATAGGCTCACTAGTCGCCGGAGGTCTGCCACGAAGTCTGGAACGCTTTGCCCTTCTCGCCGCCGGTGCGTGTAAAACCGGTGTCTCACCATGTGCATGCTGCTTGCTGGTTTCAAGTGTTCTCCGATCAACTTACTGAGCTCTTCAAAAGTCTTGTCCGCCGGCTTCTCTGGCACTAGAAGGTCTTTCATCAGGGAGTACGTCCTGGATCCACAAACCGTCAGGAGATGAGTCCTGCGTTTGTCGGCCGAGTCCTGTCCCAGCCATTCCTTAGTGATGAAATTTTGCTGTAGTCTCTCATTCGTCCCAATCATCACCAACACAGTACCTCTCATCTGTGCTGCTCGTGGCCATGCTCACATGGTTTAAATCCCAGTTTCTCGTCGCCAATAATATGTCCTTACTATACAGTACAAATGCACACGAGGCCCATACTGGAGAGAAGGTCACTCTGTGACCAGTAACCTTTATTAGCCAGCACTGAAGTGAAGAAGGTGGATGGAGCTTCCCCTTTTATACCTGAAAGTCCAGGTTAGGAGTGTCTCCCATAAGTTCACCACCTAGTGGTCAGTGTTCTCACGGTGTACAACTTTGGTCAGTTTATACATGGGTTACAATGACAGTTGAATACATGACACAGGCCTTAGATGTGAGTAAAAATTTCCCTCCAGACCACTTCAACAGCATCCCTTTATGTCAGCCTATAACACCACCCTTTATTGTGTTACTTTCACCTACATCAGTCATTCCTATTGTCTCTTTGAGTCAGTTTGGCTATTAATAGATTGATTTTCCAACCTGCTATTCCGTTGGTGTGCATATTAGAAATGTGCATGCTGTCTGCACGTGAATTGATGGTGGAAAGACTGGGGTCGTTGTTAATTTTCACCGTCTCGGCTGGTGATCAAGCAGAGTGGAATGTCCTTACGTTATAGAGCATGCCCGACTTTCATTTCATTGATTGCCATGTCATGAAACTCAGACGAGTTCTATGAAGGGTGGATCTTGTAGAGAAATACCTTCAGCGATGCCTCCGCCAGATCCTGAAAATCCCCTGGGAGGGCAGACACACCAACGTCAGTGTTCTCACTCAGACCAACATCCCCAGCATCGAAGCATTGACACACTCGAACAACTCCGTTGGGCACGCCACATTGTTCGCATCCCTGACACAAGACTCCCAAAGCAAGCGCTCTACTCGGAACTCCTACATGGCAAGCGAGCCCCAGGTGGGCAGAGAAAACGTCTCAAGGACACCCTCAAAGCCTGCATGATAAAGTGACACGTGAGAGTCCCTGGCCAAAGACTGCCCTAAGTGGAGAAAGAGCATCGGGAGGGCGCTGAGCAGCTCGAGTCTCATCGTCGAGAGCATGCAGAAAACAAGCGAAGGCAGCGGAAGGAGTGTGCGGCAAACCAGGGTCCCCACCCATAGAAACATAGAAAATAGGTGCAGGAGTAGGCCATTCGGCCCTTCGAGCCTGCACCACCATTTGATAAGATCATGGCAGATCATTCCCTCAGTAACCCTTTCCTGCTTTCTCTCCATACCCCTTGATCCCTTTAGGCGTAAGGGCCATATCTAACTCCCTCTTGAATATATCCAATCAACTGGCATCAACAACTCTCTGTGGCAGGGAATTCCACAGGTTAACAACTCTCTGGGTGAAGAAGTTTCTCCTCATCTCAGTCCTAAATGGCCTACCCCTTACCCTAAGAATTAGTCCTCTGGTTCTGGACTTCCCCAACATCGGGAACAATCTACCCGCATCTAACCTGTCCAGTCCCGTCAGAATCTTGTATGAAATCCCCTCTCACCCTTCGAAACTCCAATGTATAAAGGCCCAGTTGATCCAGTCTCTCCTCATATGTCAGTCCGGCCATCCCGGGAATCAGTCTGGTGAACCTTCACTGCACTCCCTCAATAGCAAGAACGTCCTTCCTCATTTTAGGAGACCAGAATTGAACACAATATTCCAGGTGAGGCCTCACCAAGGCCCTGTACAACTGCAGTAAGATCCCCCTGCTCCTATACTCAAATCCCTTAGCTATGAAGGCCAACATACCATTTGCCTTCTTTACCGCCTGCTGTACCTGCATGCCAACTTTCAATGACTGATGTACCATGACACCCAGGTCTCGTTGCACCTCCCCTTTTCCTAATCTGCCACCATTCAGATAATATTCTGCCTTTGTGTTTTTGCCCCCAAAGTGGATAACCTCACATTTATCCACATTATACTGCATCTGCCATGCATTTGCTCACTCACCTAACCTGTCTAAGTCCCCTGCAGCCTCTTGGCCTCCCCCTCACAGCTCACACCACCACCCAGTTTAGGGTCTTCTGCAAACTTGGAGATATTTCACTCAATTCCTTCATCCAAATCATTGATGTATATTGTAAAGAGCTGGGGTCCCAGCACTGAGCCCTGCGGCACTCCACAAGTCACTGCCTCCCATTCTGAAAAGGACCTGTTTATCCCGACTCTCTGCTTCCTGTCTGCCAACCAGTTCTCGAGCCACGTCAGTATATTAACCCCAATATCGTGTGCTTTGATTTTACACACCAATCTCTTGTGTGGGTCCTTGTCAAAAGCCTTTTGAAAGTCAAAATACACCACATTAACTGGTTCTCCCTTGTCCACTCTATTAGTTACATGCTCAAAAAATTCCAGAAGATTTGTCAAGCATGATTTCCCCTTCATAAATCCATGCTGACTTGGACCGATCATGTCACTGCTTTCCAAATGCGCTGCTATTTCATCCTCAATGATTCCAACATTTTCCCCACCACTGATGTCAGCTGAACCGGTCTATAATTACCCGCTTTCTCTCACCCTCCCTTTTTAAAAAGTGGTGTTACATTAGCTACCCTCCAGTCTATACGAACTGATCCCGAGTCGATAGACTGTTGGAAAATGATCACCAATGCATCCACTATTTCTATGGCCACTTCCTTAAGTACTCTGGGATGCAGACTATCAGGCCCTCGGGATTTATTGGCCTTCAATCCCATCAATTTCCTTAATACAATTTCCCACCTAATAAGGATTTCCTTCAGTTCCTCCTTCTCACTAGACCCTCAGTCCCCTAGTACCTTCGGAAGGTTATTTGTGTCTTCCTTCATGAAGACAGAAACAAAGTATTTGTTCAATTGGTCTGCCATTTCTTTGTTGCCCATTATAAATTCATCTGAATCTGACTGCAAGGGACCTACGTTTGTCTTCACTAATCTTTTTCTCTTCACATATCAATAGAAGCTTTTGCAGTCAGTTTTTATGTTCCCGACAAGCTTCCTCTCATACTCTATTTTCCCCCTCTTAATTAAAACCTTTGTCCTCTTCTGCTGAATTCTAAATTTCTCCCAGTTCTCAGGTTTGCTGCTTTTTCTGGCCAATTTATATGCCTCTTCCTTGGATTTAACACTATCTTAAATTTCTCTTGTTAGCCACGGTTGAGCTATCTTCCCCGTTTTATTTTTACTCCAGACAGGGATGTACAATTTCTAAGTTCATCCATGTGATCTTTAAATGTTTGCCATTGCCTATCCACTGTCAACCCTTTAAGTATCATTTGACAGTCTACTCTAGCCAATTCATGCATCAAACCATCGAAGTTACCTTTCCTTAAGTTCAGGACCCTAGTTTCTGAATTAACTATGTCACTCTCCATCTTAATAAAGAATTCTACCATGTTATGATCACTCTTCCCCAAAGGGTCTCGGACAACAAGATGGCTAATTAGTCCTTTCTCATTACACACCACCCAGTCTAGGATGGCCTTTCCTTCAACGACTGTCTGTCCCACCTGTGACAGAGACTGTAATTCCCTGTAGGGAATGTTCAATCACCTGAGAATTCTCTTTTAGAGTGGAAGTAAGTCTTCCTTGATTTCGAGAGACTGCCTATTATAATGATAATCCTAATCCTGCCCACTTCATTTGAATGCAACCTGCCTGTAGAAGAATAAAAACCACCCCACTGTGCGCAGAGCCACGGCTGAATTTCTAATGTAATCTTCGGCTGAGTGAGGCTTCCCGCCAGGAGTCAGAACATTATCCTTGCCAGAATCATTGAATCATAGAATAGTTCAGCACAGGAGGAGGACATTTGGCCCATCGAGGCTGTGCAGGCTCTTTCAAAGAGCAATCCAGTTAGTCCCACGCCCTCGCTCTTTCCCCACATCCATTCAATTTATTTGCTCCTTCCAGAGTTAGTGAATTCCCCTTTGAATAATGTCACCTATTGTGTCACCTGTGGCTCAGTGAGCAGCACTCTTGCCTCTTGAGTCAGACGCTTGTGGGTTCAAGTCCTGCTCCAGAGACTTGAGTACATAAATTGAGGAAGCGCTGCACTGTCGGAGGTGCCATCTTTCGTTTGAAACATTCAACCAAGGTCCCGTCTCTCTCGGGTGGACGTCAAAGATCCCACGGCACTATTTCGAAGAAGTGCAGGGGAGTTATCCCTGGTGTCTTGGCAACTATTTATCCATCAATCAACATCACAAAAAGAACAAATAATCTGGTCATTATCACACTGCTGTTTGTGTGAGCTTGCTCTGCACAAACTGGCTGCCGCATTTCCTACTTTACAGCAATGACTACACATCAAATGACTTCATTGGTTGTAAATTGTTTCATAGAAACACAGACAATAGGTGCAGGAATAGGCCATTCGGCCCTTCGAGCCTGCACCACCATTCAATAAGATCATGGCTGATCATTCACCTCAGTACCCCTTTCCTGCTTTCTCTCCATACCCCTTGATCCCTTCAGCCATAAGGGCCACATCTAACTCCCTCTTGAATATATCCAACAAACTGGCATCAACAACTCTCTGCGGTAGGGAATTCCACAGGTTAACAACTCTCTGAGTGAAAAAGTTTCTCCTCATCTCAGTCCTAAATGGCTTACGCCTTATCCTTAGACTGTGTCTCCTGGTTCTGGACTTCCCCAACATCGGGAACATTCTTCCTGCATCTAATCTGTCCAGTCCCGTCAGAATTTTATATGTTTCTATGAGATCGCCTCTCATCCTTCTAAACTCCAGTGAATAAAGGCCCAGTCGATACATTCTCTCTTCATATGTCAGACCAGCCATCCTGGTGAACCTTCGCAGCACTCCTTCAATAGCAAGAATGTCCTTCCTCAGATTAGGAGACAAAAACTGAACACAATATTCCAGGTGAGGCCTCATCAAGGCCCTGTACAACTGCAGTAAGACCTCCCTGCTCCTATACTCAAAATTCCTAGCTATGTGAAGGCCAACATACCATATGCCTTCTTCACCGCCTGCTATACCTGCATGCCAACTTTCAATGAGTAATGTACCATGACACCCAGGTCTCGTTGCACCTCCCCTTTTCCTAATCTTTCGCCATTCAGATAATATTCTGCCTTTGTGTTTTTGCCCCCAAAATGGATAACCTCACATTTATCCACATTATACTGCATCTGCCATGCATTTTCCCACTCACCTAACCTGTCCAACTCAACCTGCAGCCTCTTAGCATCCTCCTCACAGCTCACAACACCTCCCAGTTTAGTGTCATCTGAAAACTTGGAGATATTACACTCAATTCCTTCATCTAAATCATTAATGTATATTGTAAATAGCTGGGGTCCCAGCACTGAGCCCTGCGGCACACCACTAGTCACTGCCTGCCATTCTGAAAAGGACCCATTTATCCCAACTCTCTGCTTCCTGTCTGCCAACCAGTTCTCTATCCACGTCAGTACATTACCCCCAATACCATGTGCTTTAATTTTGTACACCAATCTCTTGTGTGGGACCTTGTCAAAAGCATTTTTGAAATTCCAAATACACCACATCCACTGGTTCTCCCTAGTCCACTCTACTAGTTACATCCGGTGCTTGAGATAAGTGCTATATATATGCAAGTCTTTTTTTCTTTGAAGGCTATTTTTGATTCTGGATCGATCACCGTATCAGACAGAGCATCCAAATCCTAAGCACTCATTGTGTAAAAAAGTTTTTCCTCCCATTGTTTCTGGTTCTATTGCCAATCACCTTAACTTTAATGGTTAACTGGGACTGAATTTGGCCGTGAAATGCTTTGGGATGTCCTGAGGTTGTAAAATGCATGATAAGAATTAGGGTTGACAATCCTCCAGATTGTCCCGGTGTCTCCAGGAATTGGACATTGGTTTCCTGGCACTGCTGTGACCAAACTAGGAGAAAAATCATTGGGGCATTACAAAAAAATTGTATTTTTGGTGGAACATTTTTATTTCGTAATTGTAAAAATATTGGTGATGGGGAATAAAGGCAGTTTGGCGAACAGTCAAAGAGTAATCTAATTGGTTAACAAAACGTGTGTTCCATTTCCAATTGGCCTTGGGAAGGCTGTGCGCTCGGAGGATGGACCAATGATGTGTGGAGCGGGGGTTGCAGTTTCAGGTGAGAGGTCATGTTTTTTTTATTCACTCCTGGGATGTGGGCGTTGCCAGCAAGGCAAGCATTTATTGCCCATCCCTAATTGCCCTTGAGATCAGCATCATCACCATCATAGGCAGTCCCTCGGAATCGAGGAAGACTTGCTTCCACTCTTGAAGTGAGTTCTCAGGTGACTGAACAGTCCAATACGAGAGCCACAGACTCTGAGGGAAGGGGTGGGTGGGACAGGTTTGCCGCACGCTCTTTCCGCTGCCTGAGCTTGATTTCTGCACCCTCTCAGCGTTGAGACTCGAGTTGCTCAGCGCCTCCCGGATGCACTTTCTCCCCTTAGGGTGGTTTTTGGCCAGTGACTCCCAGGTGTCAGTGAGGATGTCGCACTTTATCAGGGAGGCTTTGTAACATTTCCGCTACCCACCTTTGGCTCGTTTGCCGTGAAGGAGCTCCGCATAGAGCACTTGTTTTGGGAGGCTCGTGTCTGGCATGCGAACTATGTGGCTTGCCCAGCGGAGCAGATTGAGTGTGGTCAGTGCTTCAATGCTGGGGATGTTAGCCTGGATGAGGACGCTGATGTTGGTATGCCTGTCCCCCCAGGGAATTTGTAGGATCTTGCGAAAACATTGTTGGTGATATTTCTCCAGCGACTTGAGGTGTCTACTGTACATGGTCCATGTCTCTGAGCCATAGAGGAGGGTGGGTATTACTACAGCCCTGTAGACCCTGAGCTTGGGTCTGGTCTTCAAACACTCTTTTCCTCAGGCAGCCGAAGGATGCACTGGTGCACTGGAGGCAGTGTTTGATCTCGTCGAAGATGCCTGCTCTTGTTAACAGGAGGCTCCCGAGATATGGGAAGTGGTCCATGTTGTCCAGGGCTGCGCCGTGGATCTTGATAACTGGGGGCAGTGCTGTGCGGTGATGACAGGCAGGTGGAGGATCTTTGAGTTAGGCCCATGCTTTCGTACGCCTCAGTAAATATGTCGACTTCCGGAAGTGTTGAGCTGCCTTCTTGAACACAACTGAGTGGCTAGCTCGGCCACTTCAGAGGGCAGTTAAAAGTCAACCACACTGCTGTGGGTCTGGGGTTACATATAGGTCAGACCGGGTAAGGACGGCTGATTTCCTTCCCTAAAGGATATCAGTAAACCAGTTGGGTTTTTATGACAATCTAGTAGTTTCATGGTCACCATTTACTGATACTAGCTTTTTAATTCCAGATTTATTTAATTAATTGAACTTAAATTCCACAGCTGCCATGGGGGATCACGTCTCCAGATCATTAGTTCAGGCCTTGGGTGCCGTATTCAACCAGCATTGTAACCCATGTATAATCTGACCTAAGTTGTACACTGTGAGAACAATGACCACGAGGTGGTGAACTTGTGGGAGACACTCCTAACCTGGACCTTCAGATATAAAAGGAGAAGTTCCACCCACTTCCTGCACTTGAGTGCTAAGGAATAAAGGACAGGTCACAGACTGACATTCTCTCAAGCATGGGCCTCGTGTGCATTTATACTGTATAGTAAGGACGTATCAATGGCGACGAGAAACTGGGAGTTAAACCACGCAAGCATGGCCACTAGCAGAACAGACGAAAGGTACTGTGTTAAGGAATGGTTGGGACAGAGATTCAACATTGTTAAAGCAGCACACAGTTCTCCAGGCAGACAAGGGCAATCGGGCATGCCCCAACATGTACTCGAACCCAGAGGGGGAGTTCGACAGAGACAATGGCAAGCTGAACGGCGATTCACGCCATTGCAAAGGACAATGCAGCCATCAACACCTGTTAATTGCGCACTCAAGGACAATAACAGGGGCAGTCAGGGACAATCGACTGGCAAGGGATCTTTTGTTTCCAACAGCAGCTCATGTTGGAGGCATGGAGGCACACACTCAGCTGGAGTTTGCAGAGATGAGCAAAATACCGGCAGAAATTAACGCTGGGGGAAATCGCTGGAGGTTGAAGTTCAGCGAGTTCATGTGGAGCACAGTTCATACACCAGGACGTCACAGATAATGATGAAAGTGCTCCTCAATGGCATCCCAGTATCAATGGAGCTAGACATGGGGGCCAGCCAGTCCCTGATGGGTATCAAACAGTTCGAAAAGTTGTTGGCGTCCAAGGCCAGAAGGCCAAAATTATCGCCGATTGACGCACAGCTACGGACATACACAAAGGAGATCATTCCGGTGCTAGGCAGCGCCACGGTAGTTGTGACGCACAAAGATTCGGAGAACAGATTGCCACTCTGGGTTGTCCCGGGGGACAGTCCCGCACTACTGGGGAGGAGTTGACTTGCTGTCATGAACTGGAAATGGGGCGATGTCAATGCAATTTCCTCTGTGGAGTGAGTATCATGCTCACAGATCCTGGACAAATTTGACTCATTATTTCAACCCAGAATTTGTACTTTCATGGGGGCTAAGGTATTGATTCACATAAACCCAGACGCCAGGCCAGTACACCACAAGACCAGGGCGGTGCCGTACCTGATGCGGGAAAAGATAGAAGGCGAATTGGACTGCCTGCTGAGGGAAGGCATCATCTCGCCAGTCGAATTCAGTGACTGGGCGAGCCCGATTGTGCCGGTGCTCAAAGCGGATGGGTCGGTCAGCATATGTAGTGATTACAAGGCCATCATCAATCGGGTGTCACTCCAAGACCAGTACCCGCTACCGAGAGCGGAGGACCTCTTTGCGACGCTATCTGGTGGCAAACTTTTTTCAAAATTGGACCTGACCTCACTTTACATGACCCAGGAGCTGGTGAGTGAGTCGAAGAAGTTGACCACCATCACGACACACAAGGGGTTGTTTGAGTACAACAGATGTCCGTTCGGGATTCGCTCGGCCACGGCGATCTTCCAACGAAATATGGAAAGCCTCCTCAAGTCGATTCCAGGGATAGTGGTTTTTCAGGACGACATCCTCATCACGGGTTACGATACTGAAGAACACCTCCACAACCTGGAGGAGGTGCTACGCAGATTGGAACAGGTAGGGGTGCGACTGAAAAAGGTGAAGTGCGTCTTCCTAGCTCCAGAGGTAGAATTCCTAGGGATGACGGGATCAGCCCTACTGCATCCAAGAAAGAAGCAATCCTGACCCTGTAACACGATGGAGCTGCGTTCGTTCCTGGGGCTCCTGAACTATTTTGGTCATTTTCTTCCCAAATTGAGCATGCTGCTAGAGCCGCTACACGTACTCTACGCAACGGTCGCGAATGGGTCTGGGGAGACAGCCAGAAAAGGGCTTTTAATAGAGCACGCAATTTGTTATGTTCCAACAATCTGTTAACGCTATATGACCCATGTAAGAAACTTGTGTTAACGTGCGATGCGTCGTCCTATGGTGTCGGGTGTGTGTTGCAGCATGTCAATGCCAAGGGTCAGTTACAGCCATTAGCTTATGCCTCCAGAAGTCTGTCCCAGGCAGAAAGTGGCTACGGGATGGTAGAAAAGGAGGTGCTCGCATGTGTATATGCGATAAAGAAAATGCACCCATATCTGGTTAGCAGGAAATTTGAGCTGGAGACAGATCACAAACCCCTAACGTCCCTTTTGGCCGACAACAAGGCCATCAATGCAAATGCATCGGCCCGCATACAGAGGTGGGCACTCACATTAGCCGCCTATGACTACACAATTCGGCACAGACCGGGCACCGAAAACTGCGCCGATGCACTCAGCAGGCTCCCACTAGCCACCACTGAGGGGGCTACCGAGCATGCTGCTGAGATGGTCATGGCTGTTGAAGCTTTCGGAAGTGAAGGCTCACCCGTGACAGCCCGTCAGATTAAAGTCTGGACAAACAGAGACCCGCTATTGTCTCTAGTCAAGTAATGTGTCCTGAATGGGGACTGGGCAGCCACGTACAGGGCATGCCCTGAAGGATTTAAACCATTTCACAGGCACAGGGATGAACTCTCGATTCAGGCCGATTGCCTACTGAGGGGAAACCTCGTAGTCATGCCCCAGATGGGCAGAGAGGTGTTCATCAGAGAATGCCACAATGAGCACCCGGGCATTGTCATGATGAAGGCAACTGCCAGGTCACACGTTTGGTGGCCAGGGATAGACGCAGATCTGGAAATTTGTGTTCGCAGGTGCAACGCATGAGCCCCGCTGGCCAATGCACCCAGGGAAGCCCCCCTTAGCCCCTGGCCATGGCCTGCCAAACCTTGGTCACGCATCCATGTGGACTACGCAGGTCCTTTCATGGGGAAAATGATTTTGGTTGTAGTAGACGTCTATTCCAAATGGATCGAGTGTGACATTTTAAATTCAAGCACATCCTCTGCCACGGTAGAAAGTCTACGGGCAATGTTCGCCGCCCACGGTCTACCAGATATCTTGGTCAGCAACCATGGCCCGTGCTTCACAAGCACTGAATTCCAGGACTTCATGGCAGGCAATGGAATTAACCATGTCAGAACGGCACCATTCAAGCCGGCCTCAAACGGCCAGGCAGAACGAGCATTGCAGATAATCAAACAGGGGATGCTCATAATCCAAGGGTTTTCCCTACAAAGACGCTTATCACGCCTCCTGTTGGCCTATAGATCCCGACCACACTCGCTCACAGGGATTCCACCACAGAATTGCTCATGAAAAGGACGCTCAAAACCCGGCTTTCCCTTATACACCACACCATCAAAGAAATTGTCGCGAGCAGGCGCCAGCCACAATATGACTACCATGACAGGAATGCGAGGGCGTGATGTATTGATGTAAATGATCCTGTTTTTGTCCTCAACTACGCTGCAGGGCCCAAATTGCTCGCAGGCACTGTGATTGCCAAAGAGGGAAATAGGTTTCTGGTCGTTAAACTTACCAATGAACAAATGTGCCGCAAACACGTGGATCAAACAAAAAGGAGGTTCAGCAACCCCATAGAAGAAGCAGAGGAAGAACACGATGTAGAGATCACTCCAGCACAGGTGACCGCACACCAGAACCAAAGGGAGGAGAGCCCAATCACTGTGGGCAGTCTGGACAGGCCTGAGGCACCGCAAACAGCAGACACTCAGGCCAGCGCCCAACAACTGGAGCCCCAATTCAGGCGCTCGACAAGAGAGCGTAAACCACCAGAGAGACTTAACCTGTGATCCCAATAAGACTTTGGGGGGGAGGTGATGTCATGTATTCAACCAGCATTGTAACCCATGTAAAATCTGACCTAAATTGTACACTGTGAGAACAATGACCATTAGGTGGGAGACACTCCTAACCTGGACCTTCAGAGATAAAAGGGGAAGCTCCACCCACTTCCTGCACTTGAGTGCTAAGGAATAAAGGACAGGTCACAGACTGACCTTCTCTCAAGCATGGGCCTCGTGTGCATTTATTCTGTATAGTAAGGACGTATCATCGGGATTACTGGTTTAGTAACATAACCACTACCCGTGTGATGAAACCTTCAGGAATACACCCAATCAGAGTTGGAAACCATAATAGGAATGCAAGTTTTTGCTTTCCTTTATTGAATTTAGGGTGAAATTGTTGCCCTGCTGTCTCACAGCCACTGGCAGATGATTAGATAGAAGCTGCCGAGACTCATTTTATTGGACGCATTAATAGAGAGGAATCTTTCATCTGACTGGATCGAATCCCAAGTCCCAGACATGAAAGAGAGTTCTGACTTTAACCACAAGATTTCTGTATCCTCTCTTGGGAAAATAATCAGCCTTCTTATTTACTTCCATTACTTTGCATCCCTGTGATAAATGAATAATGTGTGCTGTATACATAGGCACAAACTGAATATATCTCCCCAAAACATAACTTGCTGTGAGTCAGGTAGTTCACCCAGCAATAGGTCATCCCTCTGTGTTGTGAGAAAAATGCATGAAAGAATACCAAGGTTACATAGACAGGCCTGCATCGATCCTTAAGGTTTTTTTTTCTTCGTTCCTGGGATGTGGGCATCGCTGGCATGGCCAGCATTTATTGCCCACCCCTAATTGCCCGTGAGAAGATGGTGGTGAGCCGCGTACTTGAACTGCTGCAGTCCATGTGATGAAGGTGCTCCCACAGTGCTGTTGGGGAGGGAGTTCCAGGATTTTGACCCAGCCACGATGAAGGAATGACGATATATTTCCAAGTTAGGATGGTGTGTGATTTGGAGGGGGACTTGGAGGTGATGGTGTTCCCAAGTGCCTGCTCCCCTTGTCCTTCCAGGTGATAGAGGTTGTGGGTTTGGTAGGTGCTGTTGAAGAAGCCTTGGTGAGTTGCTGCAGTACATCTTGTAGAGGGTACACACTGCAGCCACAGTGGAGGAAGTGAATGTTTAAGGTGGTGGATGGGATGCCAATCAAGTGGGCTGCTTTGTCCTGGATGGTGTCAAGCTTCTTGTGCCTTGTAGATGGTGGAAAGGCTTTGGGGAGTCAGGAGGTGAGACACTCACTGCAGAATTCCCAGCCTCTGACCTGCTCTTGGAGCCACAGTATTTATGTGGCTGGTCCAGTTAAGTTTCTGGTCAATGTTGACCCCCAGGATATTGATGGTGGGAGATTCGGCGATAGTAGTGCCACTGACTGTCAAGGGGCAGTCGGCTGATATCTCTTGTTAGAGATAGTCATTGCCTGGCACTTGTGTGGCACGAAAGTTACTTGCCACTTATCAGCCCAAGCCTGACTGTCATCCAGGTCTTGCTGCACACAGGCATGGATCGCTTCATTATCTGAGGAGTTGCGAATGGAATTGAAAAGCAAACAACTACACTTCTAACCTTACGATGGAGGGAAGGTCATTGATAAAGCAGCTGAAGATGGTTGGGCCTGGGGCACTGCCCTGAGGAACTCCAGCAGCGATGTCCTGGGGCCTCCAACCACCACAACCATCTTCCTTTTGTTATTTCACTCATCCCCAAAATGGATGTGGGAGCAGGGAAGCAGAAGAAAAACTTGAATAAAATTTGAGGCGGGGGGATAAAGGTTACAATATAGTAGAATCACTGGACAAGATGTAAGTTTGAATTTAACAAGGACAGAGAGAAAAGTTTGATGTGACAATAGTTGGAAAAAGGAACACAAAATGAGCACAGCTAATGACCTCAAGACATCCCAAAACATCTTACAACTAAGGAAGTACTTTTGAAGTGCAGTCACTGTTTTAATGTAGGAAACACAGTAGCCAATTTACACTCAGCAACACGATAATGGCCAGATATTCTGTTTTAGTGATGTTGATTAAAAAAGGCAGACAAAAAGCAGGAAACTATAGAGCAGTTAGCCTAACATCTGTGGTTGGGAAAATGTTGGAGTCCATTCTTAAAGAAGCAGTAGCAGGACATTTAGATTAGCAAAATTCGGTCAGGCAGAGTCAGCATGGATTTATGAACGGGAAGTCACATTAGCCAAATTTGCTGGAATTCTTTGAGGATGTAACGAACAGGGTGGATAAAGGGGAACCAGTGGATGTGGTGTATTTGGACTTCCAGATAAACTGTCTGGTATCTTGGCCTTTTTTGCAAAGGGGATGGAGTATAAAAGCAGGGAAGTCTTGCTACAGCTATACAGGGTATTGGTGAGGTCACACCTGGAATACAGCGTGCACTTTTGGTTTCCATATTTATGAAAGGATATACTTGCTTTGGAGGCAGTTCAGAGAAGATTCACTAGGTTGATTCCGGGAATGAGGGGGTTGACTTATGAGAAAAGGATGTGTAGGTTGGGCCTCCATTCATTGGAATTTTACCAGCGATAACACCAAACACATTTTGCAGCATAAAGAGGTTTCGGCAAGTACTGTACACAAAGTGACGTTGTTTTCAGGCAGGAATACATATTGCAGAATGTACACGCCTGCAGCTGCTCGACCTCAGATGACCCAGAGTCCGCCATCAAACGTTAATGCGAGGCAGTTAACACCTTGTTAGTGCTGTGGAGGTAATCATCGAGCCCATCAATGCCGCTTCAAACACTATGTGTGAAAAAGCTGTTGAACAATGGGACACCTCCAGCGAATGTGCAGATGAGCTGCAAACCCTGCCAACCACCACGTTGCAGAGGAGGATCGAACCACGGTGGATGAGGCTGAAGTAGAGACTCAACCGAGGATGCAAAAGTGTACGGGGTACACACCTTCACCACGAAATGTCCACTGATCATGCTAAAAGTTGAACTGGATGAAATTGCAGGAGATTCTGAAAAGGGAGGGTGAACAGCCAGTTGGCGTGGTGCACATTGGTACCAAAGATATAGGTAAAAAAAGGGATGAGGTCCTACGAGACGAATTTAAGTAGCTAGGAGCTAAATTAAAACGTAGGACCTTAAAGTAATCATCTCAGGATTGCTACCAGTGCCACGTGCTAGTCAGAGTAGCAATCGCAGGATAGCTCAGATGAATACGTGGCTTGAGCAGTGGTGCAGCAGGGAGGGATTCAAATTCCTGGGGCATTGGAACCGGTTCTGGGGGGAGGTGGGACCAGTACAAACCGGACGGTCTGCACCTAGGCAGGACCGGAGCCAATGTCCGAGGGGGAGTGTTTGCTAGTGCTGTTGGGGAGGAGTTAAACTAATATGGCAAGGGGATGGGAACCAATGCAGGGAGACAGAGGGAAACAAAAAGGAGACAAAAGCAAAAGACAGAAAGGAGATGAGTAAAAGTGGAGGGCAGAGAAACCCAAGGCAAAAAACAAAAAGGGCCACTGAATATAAAGGGGCTGCAGGAGTGGTCAAAACTAAAAATCATAGTTTAAAAACTAGTATTAAAACACTCTACCTAAACGCACGCAGCATTGGAAATAAAGTAAATGAGTTGACGGCACAAATCATTACAAATGGGTATGATTTGGTGGCCATTACAGAAACGTGGTTGCAGGGTAGCCAAGACTGGGAATTAAACATACAGGGGTATCTGACGATTCGGAAGGATAGACAAGAAGGGAAAGGAGGTGGGGTTGCTCTGTTAATAAAGGATGATATCAGGGCAGTTGTGAGAGACGATATTGGCTCTAATGAACAAAACGTTGAATCATTGTGGGTGGAGATTAGAGATAGTAAGGGGAAAAAGTCACTGGTGGCCGTAGTTTATAGGCCCCCAAATAATAACTTCACGGTGGGGCGGGCAATAATCAAGGGAATAATGGAGGCATGTGAAAAAGGAACGGCAGTAATCATGGGGGATTTTAATCTACATATCGATTGGTCAAATCAAATCGCACGGGGTAGCCTGGAGGAGGAATTGATAGAATGCATATGGGATTGTTTCTTCGAACAGTATGTTACAGAACCTAAAAGGGAGCAAGCTATCTTAGATCTAGTCCTGTGTAATGAGACAGGAATAATAAACAATCTCCTAGTAAAAGATCCTCTCGGAATGAGTGATCACAGTATGGTTGAATTTGTAATACAGATTGAGGGTGAGGAAGTAGTGTCTCAAACAAGCGTACTATGCTTAAACAAAGGGGATTAAAGTGGGATGAGGGCAGAGTTGGCTAAAGTAGACTGGGCACAGACTAAACGGTGGCACAATTGAGGAACAGTGGAGGACTTTTAAGGAGCTCTTTCATAGTGCTCAACAAAAATATATTCCAGTGAAAAAGAAGGGCGGTAAGAGAAGGGATAACCAGCCGTGATAACCAAGGAAATTAAGGAGAGTATCAAATTAAAAACCAATGCGTATAAGGTGGCCAAGGTTAGTGGGAAAATCGAAGATTGGGAAAATTTTGAACGATAGCAAAGAATGACTAGGAAAGCAATAAAGAAAGGAAAGATAGATTACGAATGTAAACTTGCACAAAACATAAAAACGGATAGTAAAAGCTTTTACAGATTATATAAAACGGAAAAGAGTGACTAAAGTAAATGTTGGTCCCTTACAAGATGAGAAGGGGGATTTAATAATGGGTAATGTGGAAATGGCTGAGACCTTAAACAATTATTTTGCTTTGGTCTTCACAGTGGAAGTCACAGAAATCATGCCAGAAATTGCTGGTCACAGGAATGTGGGAAGGGAAGACCTTGAGACAATCACTATCACTAGGGGGGTAGTGCTGGACAGACTAATGGGACTCAAGGTAGACAAGTCCTCTGGTCCTGATGAAATGCATCCCAGGGTATTAAAAGAGATGGCGGAAGTTATAGCAGATGCATTTGTTATAATCTACCAAAATTCTCTGGACTCTGGGGAGGTACCAGCGGATTGGAAAGCAGCCTCTGTTTAATAAAGGGGGCAGACAAAAGGCAGGTAACTATAGGCCGGTTAGTTTAACATCTGTAGTGAGGAACATGCTTGAAACTATCATTAAGGAAGAAATAGCGGGACATCTAGATAGGAATAGTGCAATCAAGCAGACGCAACATGGATTCATGAAAGGGAAATCATGTTTAACTAACTTACTGGAATTCTTTGAGGATATAACAAGCATGGTGGATAGAGGTGTACCGATGGATGTGGTGTATTTAGATTTTCAAAAGGCATTCGATAAGGTGCCACACAAAAGGTTACTGCAGAAGATAAAGGTACGCGGAGTCAGTGGAAATGTATTAGCATGGATAGAGAATTGGCTGGTGAACAGAAAGCAGAGAGTCGGGATAAATGGGTCCTTTTCGGGTTGGAAATCGGTGGTTAGTGGTGTGCCACAGGGATCGGTGCTGGGACCACAACTATTTACAATATACATAGATGACCTGGAAGAGGGGGCAGAGTGTAGTGTAACAAAATTTGCAGATGACACAAAGATTAGTGGGAAAGCGGGTTGTGTAGATGACACAGAGAGGCTGCAAAGAGATTTAGATAGGTTAAGCGAATGGGCTAAGGTTTGGCAGATGGAATACAATGTCGGAAAGTGTGAGGTCATCCACCTTAGGAAAAAATAAACAGTAAAAGGGAATATTATTTGAATGGGGAGAAATTACAACATGCTGCGGTGCAGAGGGACCTGGGGTACAGAGACGATTCACTAGGCTGATTCCGGAGATGTGGGGGTTATCTTATGATGATAGATTGAGTAGACTGGGTCTTTAATAGTTGGAGTTCAGGAGGATGAGGGGTGATCTTATGGAAACATTTAAAATAATGAAAGGGATAGACAAGACAGAGGCAGAGAGGTTGTTTCCACTGGTCGGGGAGACTAGAACTAGGGGGCACAGCCTGAAAATACGGGGGAGCCAATTTAAAACCGAGTTGAGAAGGAATTTCTTCTCCCAGAGGGTTGTGAATCTGTGGAATTCTCTGCCCAAGGAAGCAGTTGAGGCTAGCTCATTGAATATATTCAAGTCGCAGATAGAGAGATTTTTAACCAATCATGGAATTAAGGGTTACGGGGAGCGGGCGGGTAAGTGGAGCTGAGTCCACGACCAGATCAGCCATGACCTTGTTGAATGGCAGAGCAGGCTCGAGGGGCTAGATGGCCTACTCCTGTTCCTAATTCTTATGTTCTTATGTAAATTCCAGTATCCATGGAACTGGACACGGGTGCGAATCAGTCTATCATGAGCAAAAAGGCCTTCGACAGGCTGTGGTGCATCAAGGCACACAGTCCCAAGCTTATCCCCATTCATATCAAGCTAAGAACTTACACTAAAGATCTGATTCCTGTTATTGGCAGCTCAGCAGTAAAAATCTCCTATGCTGGAGCAGTGCACGAACTCCCACTTTGGATTATATCAAGAGATGTCCCTGCACTGTTCGGCAGAAGCTGGCTGGGAAAAATCCACTGGAACTGGGACGACATCCGAGCGCTTTCGTCCGACGACGATGCCTCATGTGCCCAGGTTCTGAGCAAGTTCCTGTCGTTCTTTAAGCCAGGCATTGGAAGTTTCTCCGGAGCGAAGGTGCAGATCTACTTGGTGCCCAGCACACGACCCATCCACCACAAGGTATGGACGGTGTCATATATGATGCGAGATAAAGTGGAAATTGAGCTGGACAGGCTGCAGCGAGAAGGCATCATCGCGCTGGTGGAGCTCAACGAGTTGGATAATCTGATTGTTCCAGTTCTCAAGGGCGATGGCATGGTCAGAATATAAAGTAACGATTAACCATTTTTCGCTACAGGACCAGTACCCGCTACCCAAAGCAGACGACCTATTTGCGACCCTGGCTGGATGAAAGACGTTCACCATGTTGGATTTGACCTCGTCCTACATGACGCATGAACTAGCGGAATCTTCGAAAGGCCTCAACTGCATCAACACTCACAAAGGTCTGTTCATCTATAATAGATGCCCGTTTGAGATTCGATCGGCCGCGGCAATTTTTCAAAGGAACATGGAGAGCCTGCTAAAGTCGGCTCCGTGCACCGTGGTTTTCCAGGACGAAATACTGGTCACAGGCCGGGATACCACTGAACACTTGAAGACCCTGGAAGAGGTTCAAAGTCGGTAGATCGCGTTGGACTCAGGTTGAAATGCTCGAAATGTGTTTTCCTGGCATCAGCGATCGAGTTCTTTGCGAGAAGAATCGCGGCAGAGGGCATCAGACCCACTGACGCCAAGACGGAGGCCATCAAGAATGCGCCGAGACCACAGAACATGTCGGAGCTGTGGTCGTTCCTGGGACTCCTCAACTATTTTGGTAATTTCCTACCCAGGTTAAGCACCTTGTTAGAACCCCTACATGTACTGCTACGTAAGGGAGATGACTGGATATGGGGGAAATCACAAGAGGCTGCTTTTGAGAAAGCCAGAAATCTGTTATGTTCTAACAAACTGCTTGTTCTGTATAACCCATGTAAACGTTTAGTGGTACGGGGTTGGGTGTGTGTTACAACAAGCAAACGAATCGGGAACATTGCAACCAGTTGCCTATGCATCCAGGAATTTGTCCAAGGCCGAAAGGACCTACAGCATGATTGAAAAAGAAGCTCTGGCATGTGTTTACGGGGTGAAAAAATGCACCAGTATCTGTTTGGTCTCAAGTTTGAGTTAGAAACTGACCATAAGCCGCTCATATCGCTATTTTCCGAGAGCAAAGGGTTAATACCATTGCCTCTGCTCACATCCAAAGATTGGCGATCACGCTTTCTGCATATAACTATGTAATCCGCCATAGATCATGCACAGTGAACTGCGTAGATGTTCTCAGTCGGCTACCATTGCCCACCACCAGGGTGGAAATGGCATAGCCTGCAGACTTGCTCTTGGTGATGAATGCATTTGAAAATGAAAAGTCACCCATTACTAGCCAGGATCCTTTACTGTCCCTTGTAAAAAACTGTCCTCCATGGGAGCTGGTCCAGCGTCCCAGCTGAGATGCATGAAGAGATCAAGCCAATCCAGCAGCGCAAAGATGAAATGTTCATACAGGCGGACTGTCTTTTGTGGGGCAATCGCGTGGTTTTGCCTAAGAAAGGCAGGGAAACGTTCATACGCAACCTACACAGTACCCACCCAGGCATAGTAATGATGAAAGCTATAGCCAGATCCCATGTGTGGTGGCCCGGCATCGACTCAGATTTGGAATCATGCATGTGCCAATGCAATACTTGCTCTCAACTGAGCAATGCACCCAGAGAGGCAACGCTAAGTTTGTGGTCATAGCCCTCCAAACCGTGGTCTAGGATCCACGTTGACTTTGCGGGCCCGTTTCTAGGCAAAATGTTTTTGGTTGTGGTGGATGCTCTTTCAAAATGGATTGAGTGTGTAATAATGTCTGTAAACACATCCAGTGCCACCATCGAAAGCCTATGAGCCATGTTCGCCACACATGGCCTGCCTGGTGGCCTTGTCAGCGACAATGGGCCGTGCATCACCAGTGCTGAATTTAAGGAATTCATGACCCGCAATGGGATCAAGCATGTCACATCTGCCCCATTCAAGCCTGCATCCAACGGCCAGGCAGAACGGGCAGTCCAAATGTTCAAGCAAAGCTTGAAACATGTGTCGGAAGGCTCCCTGCAGACCCGAGTCTTGCTCAGCTACCACACCAGATCCCACTCTCTCACCGGGGTTCCCCCAGCTGAGCTGCTCATGAAAAGCACGCTCAAAACAAGGCTTTCTCTTGTCCACCTGATCTCCATGATAACGTCGAGGGCAGGCGGCATAAACAAAGCATGTACCATTATCACGCAAACTTGTCACGCGATATTGAAGTCAATGACCCTGTATTTGTACTCAACTATTGACATGGTCCCAAATGGCTTGCTGGCACCGCCATAGCCAAAGAAGGGAGTAGGGTGTTTCAGGTCAAACTTGCCAATGGACTAACTTGCAGAAAGCAGTTGGACCATCCCCAGAGCCCGGCAAGGCCAGCTGCCCAGCAAAGAACCAACCAACTCGCCCACACCTGCATTTGTACCGAGAAGATCGACAAGGGAGCGAAAAACCCCAGATCATCTCACCCTGTAAATAAGTGTACTATTGACTTTGGGAGGGAGTGATGTTATGTATGCAACCCTAGGTAACCGGTATTATACAGCCATCAGAGAGCATACCTGTTGGAGTCCCAAGTGATTCCAGCATCCCTTGGGAGCACTGTCTATAAGCAGGCCTCCCAATTTGTACCAACACTCTGGAGTTTGAATAAAGTAGCTAAGATCACACTTACTCATGTCTACAGTACTCAGTTACATTACTTTATTATGAGCTTAACACCAACCTTTTGTGTTTCATGCACAAGTACCCTCAGGTCCCGCTGTACTGCAGCACTTTGCAATCTTACTCCATTTAAATAACAACTTGCTTTGATTTTTTTCTGCCAAAGTGCATGACCTCACACTTTCCAACATTATACTCCATCTGCCAAATTTTTGCCCACTCACTTAACCTGTCGATGTCCTTTTGCAGATTTTTTTGTGTCCTCCTCACACATTGCTTCCCCTCCCCCCATCTTTGTATCGTCAGCAAACTTGGCTCTGTTACATTCGGTCCTTTCTTCCAATTCGTTTATATAGATTGTAAATAGTTGGGGTCCCAGCATTGATCCCTGCGATACCCCACTAGTTACTGATTGCCAACCTGAGAATGAACCATTTATCCCTACTCTCTGTTTTCTGTTAGTTAGCCAATCCTCTATCCATGCTAATTTATTACCCGCAACCCCTCAACTTTTATCTTGTGCAGTAACCTTTTATGTGGCACCTTGTCAAATGCCTTCTGGAAGTCCAAATACATCACATCCACTGGTTCCCCTTTATCCATCCTGTTCGTTACATCCTCAAAAAATTCCAGCACATTTGTCAAACATGACTTCCCCTTCATAAATTCATGCTGACTCTGCCTGACCGAATTATGCTTTTCCAAATGTCCTGTTACTGCTTCTTTAATAATGAACTCCAACCACAGATGTTAGGCTAACTGGTCGAAAGTTTCCTGCTTTTTGTCTGCCTCCTTTTTAAAGTCTCTGGAGTGTGGCTTGATCCCTTCTGACTCAGAGCATTGCCAATGAGCCAGGGTTAACACCTTTATATTATGTTATGCTTTCATATTTTAAGATAATTTGCAGGGAAATAAAGATCTTCTGAATGCTGGAGTAGATTTGTTACTGTAATATTGGAATTGGTTCCAACACCACAATGAGGGAGCGGGAAATGAGCAAAACCAGTCAACCCAGGGAGACCGCCATTTCCTTAAATCTTTTGGCCGGCTAAGAGTATAAACCTTAGATATATGTAACCTGTACTCTATGAAAACATAACCTATTTTCAGGATCCCTTTGAAAACCAAACGGTAAAGGCCCTATTAGATTCCAGAATAGTATGTCCCAGAGAAGATGCAACTTTAAAAAAATTGTCCCCACCTCACAAACTTCATCATCACTGGTTCAAAATCCTGGAATGCTCCACCTAACAGCACTGTGAGGGGGAGGGCGGGGCAGGGGGGAGTACCTTCACCACAGGGACTGCAATGGTTCAAGAAGGCGGCCCACCATCACCGTCACAAGGGGCAACTAGAGATGGCCAATAAGGGCCTTGGTAGAGACGTCCACATCCCCAGAATTAATTTTTAAAGAAACAAAGATAAAACTGTAAAGTCAGCTTGCTAAATTCTCCAACATCAACCCAAATGCGGCAAACTGCCATTCGAGTTGTTCACTCACTTGATAGCATTCAGCCTGTCCGAACTGGATTTGTTACTGGGGCTGCAGAACTATATTGTATCACACAATGCTTTTATGGCAGAGAACAAAAAAAATACTTTTACAAGTACCATTGTGAGGAAATGGCTGGTTGGACTTAGAGCTTGGATAACTGCCTAGTGTTTTATAAGGAGGCTTATACTTGCATTGGAGGCAGTTCAGAGAAGGTTCACGAGGTTGATTCCTGAGATGAGGGGGTTGTCCAATGAAGAAATGTTGATCAGGTTGGGCCTATACTCAATGGGGTTTAGAAGAAAGAGGCGATGAAACATATAAGATTCTGAGGGGGCTTGACAGGGTAGATGCAGAGAGGATGTTTCCCCTTGTGCGGGAATCTAGAACTAGGAGACATAGTTTCAGAATAAGGGGCCGTCCATTTAAGACAGAGATGAGGAGGAATTTCTTCTCTCACAGGGTCGTGAATATGTGGAATTCTCTACCCCAGAGAGCTGTGGAGGCTGGGTCACTGAATATATTTAAGGTGGAGATAGACAGATTCTTGAACGATAGGGGTGTCAAGAGTTCCAGGGAGCAGGTGGGGAAGTGGAGCTGAGTCCAGGATCAGAACAGCCATGATCTTATTGAATGTTGGAGCAGGCTCGAGGGGCCCAATGGCCTCCTCCTGCTCCTATTTCTTATATTTAAAAAAAAAAGGTGTCAAGCTGGTCCGTACTGAGCTTGCTAATCTCGCCACATTGGCGATAGCTGCACATGAGTTAAGTTAGAGAGAATTGCTGACTTAATGACATCAGCGAAAATCACAAATATTTGTCCATTTTTTTGGTCTGGGTATAGACTGGTGATTGAACTTACAGATGTTGCGACACAGTTTAACAAGGCTATAAAAAAGGCAAATCAAGACGAGTGTTTATTTCTAAGGGTATAGAATGAAAAGTTGGGAAGTTATGCTAAGACTGTATCGAACCTTGGTTGGAGCACACTTAGCGGACTGCGTACAGTTCTGAATGAGGAAAGACGGGAGGAGGCTCGAGTGGAGCATAAACGCCGGCATGGACTGGTTGAGCCAAATGGCTTGTTTCGGTGCCGTATATCCTATGTCATCCTATGTTCTTGTAATAGAGCTGACATATTTAAGGTTTCATAAAATGTTATCAAAAATGAAGCATGTTCCATTTGAATGACCTTTTTTGATCAAAAAAACAATTCCCACCATTCTGTTTTGTATATCGTGTTCATTACTGACTAACCAAGGTTCGTGTTCCTGATTTTTTCTTTATTACCATACTGTAAGCGCTGTTGTGATAAAATATATATGTTTGGCCATCAGGTGAGGGAGCTCAGGATTGGGTTGGGTATGCTCACCTTTCCTGCTCAAATAACCTGCCACCACTCACCATCAAAGCTGAAATATGAATAATGGTCTATTGGGCAAGCTATTAGATGGCAACTCACATTCATGGAACAGCTTCAGAAGCAGAAGAGGAGGAATCCTTTAAAGATCCACTGGCCCTGATATTCTCCCCACCTTCTGCCACTACTTCATTGAAATGGAAGTGCAAGGAAAGGGTTAATCAGATCACCCTGAAGTCTATTAGCGCCATACTGTTATTGAGTTATCTTCATATTGTAGTGCTGTTAACCTTTAACCATGGCCTGTTAAGCAGGGAGATTTAAGTCAATCTCAATGACCCAGGGCTGACTCCGCAGCAATGGTCCATTTCAGGATGAACTAATAAGAGGCTGAAGTAGAGACTGCCATTGAATCATTTTATAACAGGATGGGAAAACAGTTAGCTCTGCAAAGGAAAACATCAGGCTGTACAGCATCCTTTGTGAATTGAGGTTTCTGAGGAAGTGGAAGACTGACTGGTGCAGAACGGTTCCGAATCAAAGACAAATTAAAACTTTCACTTGGAAGACGAGTAACTATATGTAACAAGTGAAACTATCGATAAGGTAACGAAGTAAGGGAGTTGTATCTGTTTATGGAAAAGAAGTACTTGTAAGGAAAACTACAGTTAATGATAAGGGATAAATGAATTAAATTCTCCTCGCGTGGAACTGAATTTTTACTTTTACATAATTATGCAATGCAAAATTTTGTGGAGTGCCACATAGAGAGGAATGAGTCAGAACTGCCTGTGTGTAATGAATACTTTGATTTGTAAAGGCTGAAGATAATGAGCTCAGAACTGTAACGTGCTGGAATCCCCAACCAAACTATCAGGTTTGGTTGGAATTACTGCCTTCTGTGGCAAAAAAGTCTTTTGCTGATTAAGACTGGCTGTAAGTATGCATGCCTTGAGAGACTGAAAGCTGTATTCATGTAAACCTCTTCAAACTTGCTGATCTGAAACATTCTGAGAATAACCTTGTTACCAGATAATGAGATCAGACTGGGTGAGGCCACAGTACCACAAGGATGAGAGGGGATCACATAGAAAAATACAAGATTGACGGGACGGGACAGGTTAGATGCGGGTAGAATGTTCCCGATGTTGGGGAAGTCCAGAACCAGAGGACACAGTCTTAGGATAAGGGGTAGGGATTTTAGGACTGAGATGAGGAGAAACTTCTTCACTCAGAGAGTTGTGAACCTGTGGAATTCCCTGCCGCAGAGAGTTGTTGATGCCAGTTCATTGGATATATTCAAGAGGGAGTTAGATATGGCCCTTGTGGCTAAGAGGATCAAGGGGTATGGAGAGAAAGCAGGAAAGGGGTACTGAGGGAATGATCAGCCATGATCATATTGAATGGTGGTGCAGGCTCGAAGGGCCGAATGGCCTACTCCTGCACCTATTTTCTATGTTTCTAAGTCAGTTGACCTACTGATGCGGGGAAGCTGACCGTCTTCATTATTTTCTTATTATTAGGCGAAGACAAGTATTACTGCTTGAAACAAGTGGTCTAATCATAATGGTTGATCTGCATGTTCACTCACTGTGAAATAAGAACATAAAACTTAAGAAATAGGAGCAGGAGTAGGCCATTTGGCCTCTCGAGCCTGCTCCGCCAGTTAATAAGATCATGGCTAATCTGAGATTGGCTTCAGCTCCACTTCCCTGCCCGCTCCCCATAACCCTTGACTTCATTATCGTTCAAAAATCTGTCTATCTTCACCTTAAATATATTCAATGACCCAGCCTCCACAGCTCTGTGTGGTAGAAAATTCCAAAGATTCACAGCTCTCTAAGAGAAGTAAATCCTCCTCAGCTCCATTTTAAATGGGCGACCCCTTTTTCTGAAACTATGCCGCCTAGTTTCCAAATAATTCCCACCAAGCCTCAGCACAACTCCCAGTCTGCCTTTGGAGGGAATGAAGACACAAATATCTAGTCCGGGTCACAAGGGGTCACTACTATTACACCCTTGGGTTTATAATATTGTGCAAGTGGATATTCTTCTTCTTAGGCAGTCCCTGGTACCGAGGATGACTTGCTTCCACGCCAAAAAGGGATGAGATCACAAGTGTTTCAATGAAGGACCTGATATTCCAATCCCAAACTATATCCTGAAGGATGGAAGATACCTGTGCGTGGATTTTTTTAACATGGGGTGGCCGTTGCACACCAGCCATCACACGGGTTTGACAGAGCAAGGTGTTGGTCCAGTGGCAAGGATTAACCAAGGCAACTGGAGACCTGCTCTGCTGCATGGACCTAGTGCGCACACATAGCGCAGTGTGAGTTGGCCCGTGCTGCCCCTGGGCCCTCGACTCTTCTGGGTCTCGAACTCACGCCTCTCCTGGGCCACGATCACGTCATTCTGCAATCTCTCGCCGCTCCTGCTGTACCTGCCCGCGCTCCAATCAGCGAACTGGATTTTGGTGACGTCCAATCCAGTCACACTTCTCCAAGCCGCCACCCTCCTGCACCAGCTCGCACTGCTCCCCGAAGTGACCTCCACACCGCTCCCGGGCCGCCGCATCTTAGCTCCTTCTATGGCCCCGACCCGCGGCTGGTGGTTTCTCCCAGGTCAGGGATATAAGGAGATACTATTTCCACTGACAGGAGGGTCAGTAAGCAGAGGACCCAGATTTAAGATAATCATAGAATGGTTACCGCACAGAAAAAGTTCATTCAGCCCCTCGAGCCCGTGCTGGCTCAAGAGCCAGAGGGGATGGGAGGCGGGGAAGATGAGATTTATTTTCTTTTTACGCAGTGCGTTATGATGGTCTGGGGTACTGAAGTTACATGATCAGCCATGATCATATTGAATGGTGGTGCAGGCTCGAAGGGCCGAATGTCCTATTCCTGCATCTATTTTCTATGTTTCTATGTCGAAAAGGGTGGTGGAAGCAGATTCAATAGTAACTTTTAAAATGCGAGTTGGATATATACTTGAAGAGGAAAGATTTGCAGGGCTATGGGAAAGAAGAGGAGAGCGGGGTGTGGGTGGTGAAGAGAGCTCTGTGATCAAACATTTGGTCTGACAGACTGAAGATAATTTGTGTCAGTTTCGGTCGCTTTTCCTCCGTAGTCAGCATTTTAACTTTTCATTACCCCGGTTTATTTTCCAATCTCTGTTCTTTGGCCGAGCAACCAGGCTAATGGACTGCAGTCTCGTATGTAACATTCGGTTTGATTGTCACTATGGGAGGCAAACAAGCGCGATGAGTCAATTGTTCCTCAAGGCTGGGCACATCCCCTTGTAGACTGGCTCATAATGACATCAAGTCGAGCCAGGCCAGTGCTCAAATTGAAATCAATGACTATGGCATTGTGCATGTGCAGCGATTGTAGCCCAGTGGTTATAGGACTGAACTAGAGGTCAACGAGTTCAAATCCTATCAGAGCCAGTTTTGAAATTAATCGAAAAATGGTCGTGAAATACTGCAACATTTCTGTAAAAACCCAAGTGGCTCACAAGTGGTCCTTCAAGAAAGGAAACCTGCCACCATGTTTTTGGATGAGAAGTCAAACTGAGGTACCGCCTGCCCTCTCAGGCGGACATCAAAGATCCCAGGGCCACTATTTCGACAAAAGGCAGGCCAGTTGTCCCCGCTGTCCTGGGCCAATATATATCCCTCAACCAAAACCTCTTTTAAAAAAAAAGATGATCTCGGGTCATTATCATATTGCTGTTTGTGGGAGCTTGCTGTGCACAAATTGGCTGCCACGTTTCTGACAGTACAACAGTGACTACACTTCAAAAAGTATTTAATTGGCTGTAAAGTGCTTCGGGATGTCCTGAGGTTGTGAAAGGTGCTATATAAGAATATAAGAACATAAGAAATAGGAACAGGAGTAGGTCATACGGCCCCTCGAGCCTGCTCTGCCATTCAATAAGATCATGGCTGATCTGATCATGGATTCAGCTCCACTTCCCTGCCCGCTCCCCATAACCCCTTATCCCCTTATCGCTCAAGAAATTGTCTATTTCTGTCTTAAGTTTATTCAATGACCCAGCATCCACAGCTCTCTGAGGCAGCAAATTTCACAGATTTACAACCCTCTGAGAGAATCAATTCCTCCTCATCTGTTTAAAATGGGTGGCCCCTTATTCTAAGACCGTGCCCCCTAGTTCTAGTCTCCCCTATCACTGGAAACATTCTCTCTGCATTCACCTTGTCAAGCCCCCTCATAACCATATACGTTTCAATAAGATCACCTCTCATTCTTCTGAACTCCAATAAGTAGAGGCCCAACCTACTCAACCTTTCCTCATAAGTCAACCCCCTCATCCCTAGAATCAACCCAGTGAACCTTCTCTGAACTGCCTCCAAACAAGTATATCCTTTCGTAAATATGGAAACCAAAACTGCATGCAGTATTCCAGATGTGGCCTCACCAATACCTTGTATAGCTGTAGCAAGACTTCCCTACTTTTATACTCCATCCCCTTTGCAATAAAGGCCATGATACCATTGGCCTTCCTGATCACTTGCTGTACCTGCATACTATCCTTCTGTGTTTCATGCACAAGTACTCCCAGGTCCCGCTGTACTGCAGCACTTTGCAATCTTTCTCCATTTAAATAATAACTTGTTCTTTGATTTTTTTTCTGCCAAAGTGCATGACCTCACAATTCCAACATTATACTCCATCTGCCAAATTTTTGCCCACTCACTTAGCCTGTCTGTGTCCTTTTGCATATTTTTTGTGTCCTCCTCACCCAATGCTTTTCCTCCCATCTTTGTATCATCAGTAAACTTGGCTACATTACACTCCGTCCCTTCTTCCAAGTCGTTAATCTAGATTGTAAGTAGTTGGGGTCCCAGCACTGATCCCTGCGGCACCCCACTAGTTACTGATTGCCAACCAGAGAATGAACCATTTATCCTGACTCTCTGTTTTCTGTTAGTTAGCCAATCCGCTATCCATGCTAATATCTTACCCCTAACCCCGTGAACTTTTATCTTGTGCAATAACCTTTTATGTGGCACCTTGTCAAATGCCTTCTGGAAGTTCGAATACACCACATCCACTGGTTCCCCTTTATCCACTCTGTTCGTTACATCCTCAAAGAATTCCAGCAAATTTGTCAAACATAACTTCCCCTTCATAAATCCATGATGAGTCTGCCTGACCAAATTTTGTTGATCCAAATATCCTGCTACTGCTTCTTTAATAATGGACTCCAACATTTTCCCAACCACAGATGTTAGGCTAACTGGTCTATAGTTTCCTGCTTTTTGTCTGCCTCCTTTTTTAAAATAGGGTTTTTACATTTGCAGTTTTCCAATCTGCTGGGAGCTCCGCAGAATCCAGGGAAATTTGGTAAATTACAACCAATGTATCCACCATCCCTGCCGCTACTTCTCTTAAGACCCTAGGATGCAAGCCATCCAGTCCAGGGGATTTATCTGCCTTTTGTCCCATTATCTTACTGAGTACCACCTACTTAGTGATTGTGAATGTGTTAAGTTCCTCCCCCCTATAGCCCCTTGACTATCCACTGTCGGAATATTGTTAGTGTCCTCTACCGTAAAGACTGATACAAAATATTTGTTCAGGGTTTCTGCCATCTCCATGTTCCCCATCACTAATTCCCTGGTCTCATCCTTTAACGGGACCAACATTTACTTTAGCCACTGTTTTTCTTTTTATATACCTATAGAAACTCTTGCTATCTGTTCTTATATTTTGTGCTCGTTTACTTTCATGAATGCTAGTTCTTTCTTCTTCCTTCCTTTTCTTTCCAGCCATATAACTGAAACATGGACAATGGAGGTTCCACTGTAGAGCAGCTTAAAATATCACAAAGGTGGCAGCGATCAGTTCGTAATGTTATATATTACAATAAATTGGTATTTTTAAAGACTGTTTCCACTGACAGATGGTAGTGTAATTTGAGGCTACAGATTGAAGGTAATTGGCAAAATAACAGAGGGTTTCGAGCAGAATTGTATTTACTCAGCGAGTTATTATGATTTGGAATGTACTGACTGAAAGGTAGGTAGAAGCAGACTCAATCGTAACTTTCAAAAGGGAATGAGATATACAGTTGAACAGGAAGAGTTTGCAGAGCTATGGGTATAGAGCAGGGGTGTGGGGACTAATTGGACAGCTCAATCAAGGAGCCAGCACGGGCACGATGGGCTAAACGGACACCTTCTGCCCTGGGGCAGCACGGGCCAGCCCACACTGCGATATGTGTGCACACTCGGCCCGTGCAGTAGAGCAGGTCGCCAGTCGTCCTGGTTAACCCTTGCCACTGGATCAAGACCGAGCTCTGTCAAGCCTGTGTGGTGGCTGGTGTGCAACGGTGAACACACGTTAAAAAAATCCATTCATAGGCATTTTCCACCCTTCAAGATTTAGTTCGGAAATTGAAGTATTCGGTCCTTCATTGAAACACCGGTGAACGCATCCCTTTTTGGTGTGGAAGCAAGTCATCCTCATGTCTATGATGATGATGATGAAGCTCAGATACATGGTTGAGCAAAAATAAACCACTGAGCACTGAGTTATGTTTGACATTATCCACAAGCTGTACACCTTTTCAATCGACAACCTTCTTCACCTTAAACTCCTGCTTCTCTCTTTCTAACTCCCTGTCCATATACAGCTGACAGTGTGTGGGGCCATCACGCGTTAAAATCAAACTGCCCGCTCTTATAAGCTCAGCTTTGTTTTGAGGATTTTTGGCTGGATTGTGGGGGTGTTGGGGCCGAAATCGCCCCTTTCTATAAGAGCTCTGACCGCTTCAAAGCGGTGGCCACGGGTCGATTAGGACTCACCGCCCAGTCTGTGCGGAGTCACCAACATTTTATAAATTACCCTCCATGTTTTTGCCTGCAGTGATGGTCACCATGCTGCCCATGTAGCCACCGTGTCGGGCACGCGCCGACCCTCTTCCAACTGATGGCGACCCTCTTTCTGCCCCGCGTGGGAAATTGCCCCCCGGGAAATAGCCCCGCCGCCGATCGGTGTCCTCGACAGCTATCCCCTGCAGGAAGCTGTGTTCGCCTGAGCAGCGCGTCCGCCCTTAAAGAACAGGGCGCCATTTTATTTTCATTGTCGGCCAACTCCGGCAATGGTGACCATGGGCCGCCAGCAGGCAGCCTGCGGCGCCCCCTCTTGGGTACCGGGACACTGGCCTGGCCGAAACCCTCCCTGGGGGTCCAGTGGGTGCCACTAACGTGGCTGCAGAGTTCGCAGCGGCCCTCCTCTTAAACTGAAGGGGAGAGACATATTGACGGGTCAGCGTGACGTGGCACTTCCACCCCGCAGCCACCCAGAACACCGATACAAAAATAATTAATGAGGTGAATATAGCTCTACTCTCCGCCTCGTGGATTGGGGCGGAGAAAATAATTAAAATCAGTAAGTGCACCTCGTTTGGGGCGGAGGGCAATTTTGGCCCCATTATCTCACATAAGAATTGTTGTGTGCATGGTACATAGATTGGTAATCATAGAATCATAGAAGTTTACATCACAGGAGGGGGCCATTTTTCCCACCGCGTCCGTGCCGGCAAAAAATGAGCTATGCAGCCTAGCCCCAGTTTCCAGCTCTCAGTCCGTAGCCCTGTATGTTACGGCACTTCATTGCACATCCTAGTATTTTTTAAAAAGCGATGAGGGTTTCTGCCTCTACCACCCTTTCAAACAGTGAGTTTCAGACCCCACCACCCTCTGGATGAAAACATTTCTCCTCAACTCCTCTCTCATCCTTCTACCAATTACTTTAAATCTATGCCCACTTGGTATGTATTGGTACATAAAGTATTTACTACATAAAGCCATAAAAAGTGCAAACAAAGAACTGTGTTTCATTTCGAGAGGAACAAAATTCAAAAGCAGCAAAGTTTTATGTTAAACTTGTCTGTAACTTTTTTTAGACAGCAGTTAAAAGAACCATACACAGTTCAAGTCTCCATATTACAAAAAGGATAGAGAAGCACTGGAGAAAAGTGCCAAAAAGATTTTCAAGTATAATATCAGAACCGAGAGGTTATAACTATCAAGAAAGACTAAACAGTCTGGGGCTCTTTTCTCTAGAAAGGTCAAGGTGATCTGATAGAGATCTTTCAAATTATGAAGGGGTTTGATAGTTTAGACGTAGAGAGGATGTTTCCACTTGTGACGGAGTCCAAAATTAGGGGTCATAAATGAGCTTCTGGTTGCTTCTCATTTTAATTATCCACCCCACTCCCACTCGGACCTCCCTGTCCTAGGCCTCCAACACTGTTCGAGTGAAGCTCAAATGGAAGCTCGATGAACTGCACCACATCTTTTGATTAGACACTTTACACCTTGCACAATTTCAGATCATAACCACCGCTCACATTTTTTTGAATAGCCACTGTTGGTGATGATTCTGCTGTTACCATTTTTACCTCCTCCACATCCATCTTTTGTTTCTTTACTTGTCTCATTACCATCTCCTTTTAACTTGCACCATCATCCCTTAATCTCTCCTGCCTTCCACCCTATCACAGACCTTCCCTTTCGTTCTTACAAATATTTTGTATCGGTCTTCACGGTAGAAGACACTAAAAACATCCCAATAGTGGATAATCAAGGGGCTATAGGGTGGGAGCAACTTAATACAATCACTATCATTAAAGAAGTAGTACTCGGTAAAATAATGGGACTAAAGGCAGGCAAGCCCACTGCACCTGATGACTTGCATCCTCGGGTCTTAAAAGAAGTGGCTGCAGAGATAGTGGATGCATTGGTTGTAATCTACCAAAATTCCCTGATTCTGGGGAGGTCCTAGCAGATTGGAAAACTGCAAATGTAGTGCCCCTATTGAAAAAAGGAGGCAGACAGAAAGCAGGAAACTATAGACCAGTTGGCCTAACATCTGTGGATGGGAAAATGCTGGAGTCTATTATTAAGGAAACAGTAGCAGGACATTTGGAAAAGCATAATTCAATCAAGCAGAGTCAACATGGTTTTATGAAAGGGAAATCATATTTTGACAAATTTGCTGGAGTTCTTTGAGGATGTAATGAGCAGGTTGGATAAGGGGGAACCAGTGGATGTGCTGTATTTGGATTTCCAGAAGGCATTCGATAAGGTACCACATAAAAGGTTACAGCACTAGATAAAAGTTCATGGGGTTGTGGGAAATATATTATCATGGATAGAGGGTTGGCTAACTAACAGAAAAGAGAGAGTCGGGATCAATGGGTCATTTTCCAGTTGGCAGTGACCAGTGGGGTGCCGCAGGGATCGGTGCTGGGTCCTCAACTATTTACAATCTATATTAATGACTTGGATGAGTGTAATGTAGCCAAGTTTGCTGATGATACAAAGATGGGTGGGAAAGCAAATTATGAGAAGGACAACTAAAATCTGAAAAGGGATATAGAGAGGCTCAGTGAATGGGCAAAAATTTGGCAGATGGAGTATAATGTGGGAAAATGTGAGGTTATCTACTTTGGCAGAAAAATTAGAAAAGCAAATTAAAATTTAAATGGAGAAAAATTACAAAGTGCTGCAGTACAGAGAGACCTGGGGGTCCTTGTGCATGAAACACAAGAAGTTAGTATGCAGGTACAGCAAGTAATCAGAAGGCAAATGGAATGTTGGCCTTTATTGCAAGGGGAATGGAGTATAAAAGCAGAGAAGTTCTGCTACAACTCTATAGGTATTGCTGAGGCCACACCAAGAGTACTGCGTACAGTTTTGGTCTCCGTATTTAAGGAAGGATATACTTGCATTGGAAGCTGTTCTGAGAAGGTTCGCTAGGTTGATGCCGGAGATGAGGGCATTGACTTATGAGGATAGATTGAGTAGGTTGGGCCTATACACATTGGAGTTCCGAAGAATGAGAGATAATCTTATCGAAACATATAAGATGATGAGTGGGCTCGGCAAGGTGGATGCAGAGAGGATATTTCCACTCATAGAGGAAACTAAAACTCGGGGACATAGTCTCAGAATAAGGGGCTGCCCATTTAAAACTGAGATGAAGAGGAATTTTTTCTCTCAGAGGGTTGTGGAGGCTGGATTGTTGAATATATTTAAATGGAGATAGACAGATTTTTAAGCGATAAGGGAATAAATGGTTATGGGGAGCGGGCAGGGAAGTGGAGCTGAGTCCATGATCAGTCCATGATCTTATGAAATGGCGGAGTAGGCTCGAGAGGCCAAATGGCCTACTCCTGCTCCTATTTCTTATGTTCTTATGCTCTACCCCCGACCCCCACTCCCGTTCTCTGCCTCTGTACTTGCTTGAAACCTGTTACATCGCTAACTTTTTCCCGTTCTGATGGAAGGTCATCGACCTGAAACGTTAACTCTTTGTTTAACTCTCCTTAAATGCTCCCTGACCCACTGAGCATTTCTGTTTTTGTTTCAGATTTCCAGCATCTGCAGTATTTTGCTTTAATTTTGGCCATAAATAGTCACCAATAAATCCAATAAGGAATTCAGGAGATACTTCTTTACTATATTAAAAACAGAAAATACTGGAAATCTCAGCGGGTCAGGCAGCATCTGTAGAGAGAGAAACAGAGCTAATGTTTTAAGTCAATGACCCTTTGTTCGAAATATAACAGATTCTTAAGGAAGTGCTGGGGCCCTGTAAGGGGGAGCGGGGTGAAAAGAACAAAAGGGAAGGTCTGTGATAGGGTGGAAGGCAGAAGAGATTTGAGAGACAAAGGGGATGATGGGCCGAATTGAGATGGTAATGGCACAAGTTAGGAAACAAAAGGTGAGTCTGGATAGGGTGTGAATGGCAGAATAATTACCAGTTACTATGGGAAAGAGAGAAACAAAATGAAAATAAAAATAAAAATACTTCTTTACTGTTGAGTCAGGTGATAAAGGTATGTCCCAATGTGGAGCTGAGCCACGCAGATTAGTAAAGGATAGGTCCACCATTAGTGCCCGATTTCTGCTCAGTAATTCCTGCTGGAAGCGAGGTGTGTGATAGATGCTGGCTGAGCTATTCTGTGATGCCTATGATTCGAATGACCTGCCGACGCTCAGTTTATAAAGAGCTACATGAATAATGTGCACTTGAGCGATGAAGTGGACAAGGAGAGGAGAAAATTGGCAGAGTAAACTAAGTAATACTTTGCCTTCACAGCTCTTCCACTTTAAATTCAATTTACGCAGGTCCCTCGAAAGGATTCTGCATCTGTTAAATTTGTGTTTTGGCACTCTCGCCTCTTGAGTCGAGGGCTTTAACACAAAATCTCGTCCGACACTCCTGGTGCAGTATTGAGGGAGTGTAGTACTATCGGAGGTGTCAGATGAGACATTAAACTGAGGCCCCACCAGCCCTCTCAGGCGGATGTAAAAGATCCTGCGGCACTATTTCGAAGAAGGAGAGTTATACCCGTTGTCTTGGCCAATATTTATTACTCGACCAACTGATCATCTGCTCATTTATCTTATTGTTGCTTATGGGATCTTCTGTTTTTTAGATTTATTCACAGGATTTGAGCGGCGCTGGCCAGCCCAGCATTAATTGCCCAACCCTTTACAACTGAGTGGCTTGCTGGGCCATTTCAGAGGGCAGTTAAGTGTCAACCACATTGCTGTGGGTCTGGAGTCACATATAGGCCAGACTGGATAAGGAAGGCAGATTTCCTTCCTCAAAAGTGAACCAAATGGATTTTTATGTCAACTCAGTAGTTGTATGGTCATTTGATTACATCACTATTACTGATACTAGTCTTTGATTCCAGATTTAAATTCCTCAGTTGCCATTTGATGACTTTTGTTCATAAGTCCAGGCCTCTGGATTATTAGTCCAGTAACAGAACCATCATGCTGTCATGTCATTCTTACTGTGCACAACATGGCTACCTACATTAAAACAGTGACTTGAAAAGTACTTTGTTGGCTGTACAAGGTTTTGGGATGTCCTGAGGTCCTGAATGCCGTTAGATAAATGCAAGATCTTTCTACGAGGATGTTGCCAGGACTGGAGAATTTTAGCTATGGGGAAAGATTGGATAGGCTGCATTTGTTTTTTTTGGCTGAAGGGAGAACTTATTGAGGTGTATAAAATTATGAAAAGCCTAAGAATGGATAGGAAGGACCTATTTCCCTGAGCAGAGGGGTCAATAACCAGGAGGCATAGATTTAAAGTCATTGGTAGGAGGTTTAGAGGGGACTTGAGGGGAAATGTCTTCACCCAGAGGGTGGTGGGGGATCTGGAACTCACTGCCTGAAAGGGTGGCAGAGGCAGAAACCCTCACCACATTTACAAAATACTTGGACGTGCACTTGGAGAGCCGTAACCTACAGGGTTACGGACCCAGAGCTGGAAAGTGGGATTCGGCTGGATAGCTCTTTGTCAGCCGGTGCGGACACGATGGGCTGAAGTATCCTATTTCTGTGCTGTAAATTTCTAGGACTCTTTGTTTATGTTGTGCTGCTGGTTGATCTTTGCCAACCGTGACAAATTGAAAGAGCTGGCATGTTTTCTTTCCCAATACATCTTTGGAATGAGTCCATCAAAAAACTAAACACAATCACCTTTCCAGGGTCAAACCATATAATCTGTGATGCTACAGTCAGTGGCATGGAAGCAAACTTTCGCTGACCGATCTCACATTTTTTTATTTATGTGGTGATATCGATATGTCAATCTGGAGTGTTTACCTGACCTAGTAAATCGATGTGTGACATGTTGATGTTTTATTGGGTCCAACCATCATCATCATCATCATCATAGGCAGTTCCTTGAAATAGAGGAAGACTTGCTTCCACTCTAAAAGTGAGTTCTCAGGTGACTATAAAGTCCAATACGGGAATTACAGTCTCTGTCACAGGTGGGACAGATAGTCTTTCAAGGAAAGGGTGGGTGGGAGTCTGGTTTGCTGCATGCGCCTTCTGCTGCCTGCGTTTGCTTTCTGCATACTCTCGGCGACGAGACTTGAGGTGCTCAGCGCCCTCCCGGATGCTCTTCTTCCACTTAGGGTGGTCTTTGGCCAGGGACTCCCAGGTGCCGGTGGGGATGTTGCATTTTATCAAGGAGGCTTTGAGGGTGCCCTTGAAATGTTTCCTCTGCCCACCTGGGGCTCGCTTTCCGAGTAGAGCGCTTGCTTTGGGAGCCTTGTGTCAGTCCAACCAGAGAGTAAAGGGCCCTCCAATTCAGTGGTGACTTTGAGTTAAAGGGGGCCTACCACAGGAAGCTCAAAGCACCCTGCCTGTTTCAGGTGGTAGCTCCCTTTATACGACACAAATTGCTATTTTTGATTGGGGCAGGTCACTGCGCACGCTCCGATCATTTCCATGGACAACATAGCCGTGGAGGTAAGCTTCAAATGATTTTTGTGGGGCCCAGTGGCGCAGGATTGCGAGCCCCTGCCCCCCATCTCTCCTGCGTGGCAGCGATAATTGGCCAGCCTCGATACGCCAGCTTGGCTCCCTGGCTCAAAGCTAATGGGGCCAGAGCCTCAAAATCCTTGGCTTGCTCTGCCCTTCCCCCAAGCTAGGACCGCTTGAAGGCAACCACAAGTGGGATCCAGAGCTCCGGAGGCGCCCAGATCAATTATAGCACTTAACCCCTTGAATAATATCAGCTAAATCGGCGCAGGTGCGGGAATCAAACGCGAGACCTTCCAATGGCCAATGCCAGTGAGCAATGCCTTCAGCCACGAGGCCATGGGCAGAGCTTGCCATGTTGGTAACTTCAAAGGCCCCGGCTTCTCATCCCACCAAATCATTCTCCGGGGCCCCCTTTCAAGTTAATTTGTGAAAGAATTAATCGGCATAGCATTGACCGCTTTTGATGTGAAAGTGCTTCACCGGCATTGCAATCAGCCAGTGAAGCCTTCAGTTACTGTGGTGTTTCAGGCAGCTCCTGTCAACATGCCCCTCACACCAGGCCCTGGTCTGCAGCTCCATAGACAGCGCAGTACACATTGCTCTACTTTTTTCAAAACTGCAAAATGAAAACACATTTAGCGCATATTATTCAAGGTAAGTTGTGGAAGGAGTTAACAAATATTCCATTACCATTCACAAATCACTTGGGCTGATCCACTGGGCGTTTTAAAATATCATCAGCACCTTTCTGTTGAATAACAACCTTGGCAATTCCTTCACAACAGCCTCCAATTTATATAACTTCTATTTGTTCAAAGCGTTCTCAGCAGTAAACATTCCGTGTGCTTTGATTAATTGCTCTGGCCTCTAGCTCTGCCATTTAACCCAGCATGTATTACCTTATCCACTTGTGACAAAACAGGAGTTATTTTGATATATGTGCCAGGGAAAGGTTACCTACCTGATGGTTAGTCTCTGATACATGTAAGTGAGCTTGTCAGACAGTCTCAGTACTCAGCCTGAATACATGAATGGTATTACATGATGAAATGGCATTTGGATCTTTGCAAGCATCAAACTTACCGGTCCTGATATTGCTTGTCCTACTTACGAAGGCAAGGGGCAGAAGGAGAGGGGAATAGAGGGTTACCTTGATAGATTTAGATGAGGAAAGCCGTCCCACCAACTTCAAGGCACAAGTCATGAGTGTGATGGACTACTCTCCACTTGCCTGGATGAGTGCAGCTCCAACAACACTCAAGAAGCTTGACACCATCCAGGACAAATCAGCCCTCTTGATCGGTACCCCATCCACACCAACTTAAACATTCATTCTCTCCACCACCGGTGCAACGTGGCTGCAGGGTGTACCATCTACAAGATGCACTGCAGCAACTCACCAAGGCCTCTTCGGCACGCCCTCCCAAACCCGCGACCTCTACTGTTATAGATGTGGACTTGTACTTACTCTGTACAGTCCCCAGAGGGCTCATTCCACGAGTCCCAAGGGATCCCATAATCCCTTAGGAGAATAGGTATTTAAAAAGGCTTCACAGGTTGGAGAGGTATTCTGGAGACCTGCAATAAAAGACTACGGTCACACTTTACTTTGAGCTCTCAGTGTTCAGTCTGACTTTTTCCCCATACACAACAACTGGTGATGAGATACAGATAGCGAACCCAAAAATGCAGAGAACAGTGGGCATCCTGGAGACATTTTCAGAGGGAAATGAATGGGAAACGTTTGTGGAGTGATACTTCGTGGCCAACGAGCTAGATGGAGAAGGGAGCGCTGCCAAATATAGAGAGATCCTCCTCACCATCTGTAGGGCACCAACGTATGGCTTCATGAAGAATCTGCTCACTCCAGCGAAATCCACGGAGAAATCGTATGAAGATTTGTGCACACTGGTCCGAGAACATTTGAACCCGAAGAAAACTGTTCTGATGGTGAGGTACCGGGTCTACACCTACAAAAGGTCTGAAGGCCAGGAAGTGGCGAGTTATGTCGCCGAGCTAAGATGCCTTGCAGGACATTGCGAATTTTAAGGACATTTGGAGCACATGCTCAGAGACTTTTTTTCTTTGGCATTGGCCACGAAACCATACTTCGCAAGCTTTTGACTGTGGAGACCACAACCTTGAGTAAGGCCATAGCGATAGCCCTGGCCTTCATTGCCACCAGTGAAAATACAAAGCAAATCTCTCAGCACACAAGTGCTGCTACAAGTACTGTGAACAAAGTGATGTTGTTTTCGAATCGTAACATACAGGGCAGGTCACACATACCTGCAGCTGTACATCCGCAGATGTCTCAGAGTCCACCATCAAGGGTGATGAATGCAAGGCCATTAACACCTTGTTGGTGCTGCGGGGGTGATCATCGTTTCCATTCATGCCGATTCAAAGGATACGTTTACAAGTGCTGTGGAACAATGGGACACTTCCAACGAGTCTGCAGGTGAGCTGCTAAGCCTGTTAAACCTGCAACCTGCCATGTTGCAGAGGAAGACAGATCCATGGAGGATCACTACGAACCAAACCCTCAGATAGAGGAGGCAGAGGTACATGGGGTACACACATTCACCATGAATTGTCCCCCGATAATGCTGAATGTTGAACTAATTGGACTCCCGGTGTCAATGGAGCTGGACATGGGCGCAAGCCAGTCCATCATGGGCAAAAAGACTTTTGAAAGGTTGTGGTGCAACAAGGCCTCAAGGCCAGACTTAACTCCAGTTCACACGAGACTAAGAACTTACACTAAAGAACTGATACCTGTAATTGGCAGTGCTACTGTAAAGGTCTCCTACGATGGAGTAGTGCACAAGCTACCACTCTGGGTGGTACTGGGCGATGGTCCCACGCTGCTCGGCAGGAGCTGGCTGGGAAAGATATGCTGGAACTGTTACGACGTCCGAAAGCTGTTACCCGCTGACGACACTTCGTGCGCCCAGGTCTTCAACAAATTTCCTTCGCTGTTCAAACCAGGCATTGGGAAATTCCAAGGAGCAAAAGTGCAGAGCCACCTAATTCCGGGGGCGCGACCCATCCATCACAAGGCGAGAGTAATACCGTACATGATGAGAGAAAGGGTAGAGATCGAGCGAGACCGGCTGCAAAGAGAGGGCATCATTTCACCGATCAAGTTCAGCGAGTGGGCCAGTCCTTGTCCTAGTCCTCAAGGGAGATGGCACTGTCAGAATCTGTGGCTATTACAGAGTAACTGTTAATCGTTTCTCCCTGCAGGACCAATACCCACTACCAAAAAACGACCATCTCTTTGCAACGCTCGTGGGAGGAAAGACGTTCACGAAGCTGGATCTGACTTCAGCCTACATGATGCAGCAACTGGAGGAATCAGCGAAGGCTCTCACCTGCATCAATACGCACAAAGGTCTTTATGTTTATAAAAGATGCCCATTTGGAATCTGATCAGAGGGGGAGATATTCCAGAGAAACATGGAAATTTTACTGAAGTGGGTCCCACACACCGTGGTCTTCCAGGATGACATCTTGGTCACAGGTCGGAACACAGTCGAGCATCTGCAGAACCTGGAGGAGGTTCTTAGTTGACACAACTGCATGGGGCTCAGGTTAAAATGCTCGAAGTCCATTTTCCTGGCGCCTGAAGTGGAGTTCCTGAGAAGGAGGATTGCGGCGGACGGCATCAGGCCAACCACGCAAAGACGGAGGCAATCGAGAACGCACCGAGGCCACAGAACGTGACGGAGCTGCGGTCATTTCTGGGACTCTTGAACTACGTTGGTAATTTGTTATCGGGTCTCAGCACCCTGCTAGAACCACTGCATGTCTTACTATGAAAAGGGGGAAAATGGGTTTGGGGCAAAAGCCAAGAAATTGCCTTTGTAAAAGCGAGAAAATTGTTATGCTCAAACAAATAGCTTGTGTTGTATGACCCATGTAAGTGTTTGGTACTAGCATGTGATGCCTCGTCATATGGCGTCGGATGTGTATTGCAACAAGCTAATGATTTCAGGAAATTGCAACCGGTTGCTTATGCATTCAGGAGTATGTCTAACGCCGAGAGAGCCTACAGTATGATTGAAAAAGAAGCGTTAGCGTGTGTCTATGGGGTAAAGAACATGCATCAATACCTGTTTGGACTAAAAGTCGAATTGGAAACTGACCATAAGCCACTTATATCCCTGTTTTCTGAGAGTAAAGGGATAACTACCAAGTCATCAGCACAAATCCAAAGGTGGGCGCTCATGTTGTCTGAATAAACTAAGCCATCTGCCACAGGCCAGGCACAGAAAACTGTGCCAATGCTCTCAGTATGCTGCCATTGCCCACCAAGGGGGTGGCAATGGTGCAGCCCGCAGATTTAGCCATGGATGTGGAAGCATTTGAGAGTGAGCAATCACCCGTCACTGCCCGGCAGATCAAAACCTGGACAAGCCAGGGCCCCTTATAATCTCTGGTCAAAAGCTGTGTGCTTCACGGGAGCTGGTCCAGTGTCCCAGTGGAAATGCAGGACGAGATAAAGCCGTTCCAGCGGCGCAAAGATGAAATGTCCATATAGGCAGACTGCCTTCTGTGGGGCAATCGAGTAGTGGTCCCCAAGAAGGGCAGAGACACCTTCATCAATGACCTCCACATTACCCACCCAGTCATTGTAATGATGAAAGCGATAGCCAGATCCCACGTGTGGTGGCCCGGTATCGATGCGGACATAGAGTCCTGCGTTCACAGATGTAATACATGTTTGCAGTTAAGCAATGTACCCAGGGAGGCGCCGCTAAGTTTATGGTCTTGGCCCTCCAAACCATGGTCTAGGGTACCTGTCGACTATGCAGACCCATTCTTGAGTAAAATGTTCCTTGTGGTTGTAGACGCGTAATCCAAGTGGATTGAATGTGAGATAATGTCGGCTAGCACGTCCACTGCCACTACTGAAAGCCTGCGGGCCATGTTTGCCACACACAGCTTACCCAATGTCCGAGTGAGCGATGGCCCATGTTTTACCAGTGCTGAGTTCAAAGAATTCATGACCCGTAACGGGATCAAACATGTCACATCTGCCCCGTTTAAAATAGCATCCAATGGTCAGGCAGAGAGAGCAGTGCAAACCATCAAGCAAGGCTTGAAGAGGGTAACTGAAGGCTCACTGCAGACTTGCCTATCCCGAGTCCTGCTTAGCTACCACATGAGACCCCACTCACTCACTGGGATTCGACCTGCTGAACTGCTCATGAAAAGAGCACTTAAGACAAGGCAAGGGGAACAAAGAAATGGCAGACCAATTGAACAAATACTTTGGTTCTGTCTTCACGAAAGAAGACACAAATAACCTTCCGGAGGTATTAGGGGACCGAGGGTCTAGTGAGAAGGAGGAACTGAAGGATATCCTTATTAGGCGGGAAATTGTATTGGGGAAATTGATGGGATTGAAGGCTGATAAATCCCCGGGGCCTGATAGTCTGCATCCCAGAGTACTTAAGGAAGTGGCCCTAGAAATAGTGGATGCATTGGTGATCATTTTCCAACAGTCTATCGACTCTGGATCAGTTCCTATGGACTGGAGGGTAGCTAATGTAAAACCACTTTTTTAAAAAGGAGGGAGAGAGAAACGGGTAATTATAGATTGGTTAGCCTGACATCAGTGGTGGGGAAAATGTTGGAATCAATCATTAAAGATGAAATAGCAGCGCATTTGGAAAGCAGTGACAGGATCGGTCCAAGTCAGCATGGATTTGTGAAAGGGAAATCATGCTTGACGAATCTTCTGGAGTTTTTTGAGGATGTAACTCGCAGAGTGGACAAGGGAGAACCAGTGGATGTGGTGTATTTGGTCTTTCAAAAGGCTTTTGACAAGGTCCCACACAAGTGATTGGTGTGCAAAATCAAAGCACTTGGTATTGGGGGTAATCTACTGACATGGATAGAGAACTGGTTGGCAGATAGGAGGCAGAGAATCGGGATAAATGGGACCTTTTCAGAATGGCAGGCAGTGACTAGTGGAGTGCCGCAGGGCTCAGTGCTGGGACCCCACCTCTTTACAATATATATTAATGATTTAGATGAAGGAATTGAGTGTAATATCTCCAAGTTTCCAGATGACACTAAACTGGGTGGAGGTGTGAGCTGTGAGGAGGACGCTAAGACACTGCAGGTTGACTTGGACAGGTTAGGTGAGTGGGCAAATGCATGACAGATGCAGTATAATGTGGATAAATGTCAGGTTATCCACTTTGGGGGCAAAAACACGAAGGCAGAATATTATCTGAATGGTGGCAGATTAGGAAAAGGGGAGGTGCAACGAGACCTGGGTGTCATGGTTCATCAGTCATTGAAAGTTGGCATGCAGGTATAGCAGGCGGTGAAGAAGGCAAATGGTATGTTGGCCTTCATAGCTAGGGGATTTGAGTATAGGAGCAGGGAGGTCTTACTGCAGTTGTACAGGGCCTTGGTGAGGCCTCACCTGGAATATTGTGTTCAGTTTTGGTCTCCTAATCTGAGGAAGGACGTTCTTGCTATTGAGGGAGTGCAGCGAAGGTTCACCAGACTAATTCAAGGGATGGCTGGACTGATGTATGAGGAGAGACTGGATCAACTGGGCCTTTATACACTGGAGTTTAGAAGGATGAGAGGGGCTCTCATAGAAACATACAAGATTCTGACTGGACTGGACAAGTTAGATGCGGGAAGAATGTTCCCGATGTTGGGGAAGTCCAGAACCAGGAGACACAGTCTTAGGATAAGGGGTAGGCCATTTAGGACTGAGATGAGGAGAAACTGCTTCAATCAGAGAGTTGTTAACCTGTGGAATTCCCTGCCGCAGAGAGTTGTTGATGCTAGTTCATTGGATATATTCAAGAGGGAGTTAGATATGGCCCTTACGGCTAAAGGGATCAAGGGGTATGGAGAGAAAGCGGGAAAGGGGTACTGAGGGAATGATCAGCCATGATCTTATTGAATGGTGGTGCAGGCTCGAAGGGCCGAATGGCCTATTCCTGAACCTATTTTCTATTTTTCTTGTTTCTAAGGCTCTCGTTACTTCACCCTGATCTACATGAATAGGAAGAGAGCAGGCGGCTTCAAAAAAGTGCATACCATGTCACGCGAGATTGAAGTCAATGATCCTGTATTTATTTAAATTATGCACAAGGTCTCAAGTGGCTTCCCGGCACTGTCGTGGCCAAAGAGGGCGGCAGGGTGTTTCGGGTCAAACTTTCAAATGGACTCATTCACCGGAAACACTTGGACCAAATCAAACTCAGATTCACGGACTACCCTGAGCATCCCACCTTGGACCCTACCTTTTTTGATCCCCAAACACACACACCAGTGGCAACCAACACTACGGTTGACCACGAAGCAGAACCCATCATCCACAGCAGCCCTGCAGGGCTCAACACATCAGGCAGCCCAGCAAGGCCAGCTGCACAGCAGCCCAGCGAGGGCCCAACAAATGATTCAACAACACCAGCTTTCACACCGAGACGATCAACCAGGGCAAGAAGGGCTCGAGATCGACTCACATTGCAAATAGTTACACTATTGACTTTGGGGGGGAATGTTGTTACACATGTGGACTTGTATTTACTCTGTACAGCCACCAGAGGGCTCATTCCCCCGAGTCCCAAGAGATCCCATAATCCCTTGGGAGCACAGATATTTAAGAAGTCTTCACAGGTTGGAGAGGCACTCTGGAGACCTGCAATAAAAGACTAAGGTCACACTTTACTTTCAGCTCACAGTGTTCAATCTGACTCTTTCTCCCATTCACCCCCTTTTCGTAGTAAGACATGTAGTGGTTCTAGCAGGCTGCTGAGACCCGGTAAGAAGTTACCAAAGTAGTTCAAGTGTCCCAGAAACGACCGCAGCTCAATTATGTTCTGTGGCCTCGGTGCGTTCTCGATTGCCTCCATCTTCGCGAAGGTGGGCCTGATGCCATCCGCCGCAACCCTCCTTCCCAGGAACTCCAATTCCGGCGCCAGGAAAACGCACTTCGAACGTTTTAACCTGAGCCCATGCAGTTAAGTCAACTAAGAACCTCCTCCAGGTTCTGCAGATGCTCGACTGCGTTCCGACCTGTGACCAAGATATCGTCCTGGAAGACCACGATGTGCGGGACTGACTTCAGTGGGCTTTCCAGGTTTCTTTGGAATATCGCTGCCGCCGATCGGACTCCAAACGGGCATCTGTTAGAAACAAAAAGACCTTTGTGCGTGTTGATGCAGGTGAGGGCCTTCGATGATTCCTCCAGTTGCTGCATCATGTAGGCTGAAGTCAGATCCAGATTCGTGAACATCTTTCCTCCCGCCAGCGTTGCAAAGAGGTCGTTGGCCTTTGGTAGTGTGTATTGGTCCTGCAGGGAGAAATGATTGATAGTTACTTTGTAATCACCACAGATTCTGACGGTGCCGTCTCCTTTGAGGGCTGGGACGATAGGATTGGCCCACTCATTGAACTCGATAGGGGAAATGCTGCTCTCTCTTTGTAGCCGGTCTAGCTCGATCTCTACCCTTTCTCTCATCATGTACGGTACTACTCTCGTCTTGTGATGGATGGGTCGCGCCCCCGGAATTAGGTGGATCTGCACTTTTGCTCCTTGGAATTTCCCGATGCCTGGTTCGAACAGCGAAGGAAATTTGTTTAGACCTGGGTACACGAAGTGTCGTCAGCGGGTGATAGCGCTCGGACATCGTCCCAGTTCCAGCGTAACTTTCCCAGCTAGCTCCTGCCGAGCAGCGTGGGACCATCACCCGGTACCACCCAGAGTGGCAGCTTGTGCACCGCTCCATCGTAGGAGACCTTTATGGTAGCGCTGCCGATTACAGAAATCAATTTTTTTCATGTAAGTTCTTAGTTTCGTGCGAACTGGAGTTAAGACTGGCCTTGAGGCCTTTTGCACCACAACCTTTCCCATGATAGACTGGCTCGTGATAGACTGGCTCGCGCCCATGTCCAGCTCCATTGACACTGGGAGTCCATTTAATTCAACATTCAGCATTATCAGCGGACAATTCGTGGTGAATGTGTGCACTCCATGTAACTCTGCCTCCTCTATCTGAGGCTCTGATTCGTTGTGATCCTCCGTGGATCCGTCCTCCTCTGCAACATGGTGGTTTGCAGGTTTAATAGGCTTTGCAGCTCGCCTGCACATTCCTTGGAGGTGTCCCATTGTTCCACAGCCCTTGCAAACATACTCTTTGAATCGGCATGAATGGAAATGATGATCACCCCCGCAGCGCCAACAAGGTGCACGATTCCAAAATTCGTGGAAACCCCCCAGTGTTTGGACTCATTGAAAAGGAAATTCGATTTGGGACTATTAAGTAGAAAGTTTGGGATCCTAAAATGCTTATGGAAGAAATCTATGAGTTTTAACCAAGTTTGGGATTTTTAAAAGGTGAATGTTGGGTCTGTGAGGAAAAAGGCTGCAAAAACCAGAGGATGGGATCGACCTCTGTAAAGCCAGTTTGGATATTGGAGGTAATTAAATTGTCTGGGGGCACTGTTCAACCTCAGTCAGCCTCCTAGAAAACATTAGCATTTAAACAATTGACCACGGAAGAAACATTATCCACCCCACCCACAGGACTCAAATGTCACATACATATTCCAATACCTTTTCAACGGGCATAGAAATATCCAGCTTAAGCCAGACTTCCTGAAGCAAAGGCAGAGCTATCACAATGGACAAGAGCTCATCAACTCAGAGAAGTCTATCAACGCCAGATTAAAACTTAATCAAGTTTCAGTTAGCTGGGCAGCAAAACTTAAACAAAAGAAACGTTAGATTTGGCGTGAAGATTAAACAGGCTCTCAGAGTATAATTAAGGGCCGATCGTACCAAGAGAACTATCTCTATTCTGACCATCACAGAAAGAACTATTCTGACCAGCACTTCGGAACAACAAGACCGAGAGCACACGGTGAGAAATCACAGGAAGAAACATCGCGACATCGGAGAAAAGAACTCGCCCCAACTGGCTTCAATACGCAGCAGAGGTCTTCTACCACGTCCGGGGTACAGCAGGCAAACCGGCTATCACCAAAGAGCCCCAAAACTGCGAGACAGCCCAAACTGTCAAAGGAAGGATTGGTGAGCATTATCCCTGTTGCCCTTGAGTCTAACTTAGTTAGAGAGTGAGTGGGAGATGGGAGGTATTTCTGTTGTGTTTTATTACCTGTAATAAAGTATTCCCCATTGTTTAGAAACTTTTTGTAAGATTTCACGGTTTTATTGGAGTGTATTTGTGTCATTTACTTTCTTGAATAAAATCCATATCTTCTTTGTACAAAACAGTTGTCTGCTGCACTTTATCATACCCTGATTAATAAATTCAAACTCGAGAACCAGGGAGAGAGAGCGATTCGCAACTGCTCTGGGTCAGGAAGGCAAGCTGACAGACCCACCACTCCCTACAAGGGTGTTAATGGCCTTGCATTCATCACCCTTGATGGTGGACTCGGAGACATCTGTGGACATGCAGTTGCAGGCATGTGTGACCTGCCCTGTACGTTCCGATTCGAAAACAACATCACTTTGTTCACAGTACTTGTAGCAGCACTTGTGTGCTGAGAGATTTGCTTCGTATTGTCACTGGTGGCAATGAATGCCAGGGCTATCGCTATGGCCTTACTCAAGGTTGGGGTCTCTACAGTCAAAAGTTTGCGAAGTATGGTTTCGTGGCCAATGCCAAGTACGAAAAAGTCTCTGAGCATGTGCTCCAAATGTCCTTCAAATTTGCAATAACCTGCAAGGCATCTTAGCTCGGTGACATAACTCGCCACTTCCTGGCCTTCAGACCTTTTGTAGGTGTAGACCCGATACCTCGCCATCAGAACGCTTTCCTTCAGGTTCAAAATGCTCTCGGACCAGTTTGCACAAATCATCGTATGATTTCTCCGTGGATTTCGCTGGAGTGAGCAGATTCTTCATGAGGCCATACGTTGGTGCCCCACAGACGATGAGGAGGATCTCTCTACATTTGGCAGCGCTCTCTTCCCTATCTAGCTCGTTGGCCACAAAGTATTGGTCAAGTCACTCCACAAAAGTTTCCCAATCATCTCCCTCCGAGAATTTCTCCAGGGTACCCACTGTTCTCTGCATCTTTGGGTTCAGTATCTGTGTCACGTCGCCAGTTGTTGGGTATGGAGAAAGAGTCAGACTGAACACTGTGAACTCAAAGTAAAGTGTGACTGTAGTCTTTTATTGCAGGTCTCCAGAGTGCCTCTCCAACTTGTGAAGCCTCCTTAAATACCTGTGCTCCCAAGGGATGATGGGATCCCTTGGGACTCCAGGGGTTGAGCCCTCTGATGGCTGTACAGAGTAAATACAAATTTACAGATATAATAACCTGAAAGTTCCACCTCAAAGTCACACATCATGCTGACTCGGAAACATATCCCTATTCCGTCATCGTCGCTGAGTCAAAATCCTGGAACTCACTCCCCAACAGCACTGTGGGCATACCTTCACCATACGGACTGCAGCGGTTTAAGAAGGCAGATCCATCACCACCTTCTCAAGAGCAATTGGGGATGGGCAATAAATGCTGGCCTTGTCAGCCATGCCCACAACCCATGAACGAATAAAAAAAAAGAAGCTCGAGTGGAGCATAAACGTCGGCACAGACTGACGTTTATCATATGTAATCCTATGTAATCCTATGTCATCACTGGAAGCACACTTAGTCTGCCCAGCCCACCATACCTCTGAATTTGGTGTCCTCGACTATTGCATAGAAATACAGCACAGAAACTGACCATGATGTGCGTAAAATCAATCTCCATCGCCTACAGCAGTGCGGTCTCCAGGCGTGATTGACGGGGGGAAAGTATCCAATCAGCTCCTTCCTGAGTGGGACCTGTGGTGTTACTATCTGCTGCCTTGTTTAATGTAGGTAATATCTTGCTGCCGACCATGAGGCTGATCACACATCGAGTACACCAAGCTATCTTCACTGTAGGTCAGAGTGAATCAGGCAGTGAATCTGGCCAGTTGTCTCTGGGAACTTTTCCTTAATTGAAGCCCTGTCGTCGAGATCGGCGTTACTAGGCTCTCTGTGTGCGCCTCCTGCTGTGGGGCTCACGCGGACCATTCCCAGCCCCACCTGTAACGTGTACACCTGTGAGGATGCTCACAGGTGGGTGGAGCTGTTAAGTTGAGAGTGGCTTGGACAGTCACAAGATTGAATAAAACCCTGGCCATTTTGGTTCGGGGATCCATGGTTAGGCAGGTGGTTGTGAGCCTGGTGGATGAACTGGTAATGTGTAATGTGATTGTTAAACCCTTTGCTAATAAACCAACTAGTAATTTAGTAGCAATGTCTTGCTACGACTTATTGGGCCTGAAATTGCGGTCGGAGGCTTCTTTCGGACGAACCCCTCCGACCCGAGAATTTTTACAAAATTACCTGGTAGTCTCGGAGGCACTTGCGATTCCGGCGGAGAGGCCTTATCTTCCCGTGCTTCAGAGCACGTTCACGTCCTCGAGGTTCGGACGCAGGAGGTGCAGTCACGTGTGACAGCACGGTCAATCAGGTACAGTATTCTCGTTAATAGCAATGAGTACTCCGTATCTACGCATTCTTATTGCTATTAATGAGAAAAAAAGCACAAACACACACAACACAACATAAAAAATTAAAAAAAGACACCTCACAACATTTTAAATTTAAGTTAATAAATGTGTTAGAAAAAAATATACATTTAAAAAAAAATCCAAAAAATATATATATTTTTTCTAAGTTTGTAATTAGGACTTTAAATAAATTTACCTCGGGCAGAGTTTTTAACATAAAAAATGTGTTTTTAAATTTAATTTTTAGATGTTTTTTATATGTTTTAAAACTCTTATGATGGTAAAAGTAGGCTATGCTTTTACCAGGCGCAAGAGTTTTAAGGACATTTGCTGAGCAAGAGATGGGCAAATAGCCCAATCTTGCCCATGCGAATGTCCTTCTCCCCAAGATGCGTTGGATCTATCAAGCCAGAACTTGACAGGTTGGAAAAGCTGGCTTTCAGCGCATGTGCATCGCACGCCGAAAACCGGCTTTTGCCAATGCCTCCCCGGGTCCATACACACTCCATACGGAACTGGGGAGGCCAGAATGTCAGGACCATTAAGCAAAGAATCCATGAAGTAAATGCATTACACCATCCCACTCCCACCCCCTCATCATTCAATCCCAAAAAGCCCGTTCATTTCTCATAAATGAACCACTTCTATCCACCTTCTCACCAGACCCCACAATCCTCAACCTCATCGAATGGTCCCTTCCATCTATTTTTCTGTCAACTTCAAAGAACTTCCCTCGTAACGTTAATAAAAATGTGCCCATCGCACTGTTGTCAGGCACAAGTGACGAGAGGGGCACATTCTGATGTCTTTTGCGTCGCTCCACCATTGTTTGGAAAAAACCAGCAGAGATTGCCAGTCACTTCTCGTGAAGACGCCAACCGTTTAATTTATTCATTGCTGGCTGATCAGGCAGCAAAAATCTCATTAGTGACAGATCAGCCACTGCGGAGCAAACCGTGACTTTTAATGTCGTTAACCTGCTGCCGAGAAGCTCTCGAGGTGTCAGTCCCATCTTCCATTGTGATTGAATGTACCAAGCAGGAGAAGTGGAGGTGAGCCTGTGTAAATACAGCAACCTCCGTTGACATTATGTTCAGTGCACTCCCCTCTTGGCCCTGCTCTGAAGCAACGCACCCCAGAGTCTGACAGAATTTAATTAATGCAGCTGGGATGCAAATGAGCGTTTAAAATGTAATTTTTTTTTAAACTGAATTAAATGCTCTGAGTCTGATTTGGCTTCCATGGCTTGGCTGAGATGTCCTTTGCCTCTATCTCTCTCTCTCTCTCTCTCTCCCCTGCTCCTGATTTGAGGTGATTAAATTGCAGCCAGCTTGGCTTCGGTAATCAAATGTAATATATTACCCATAAATTTAATTTCTTGGTCCTGTCGTTGACAATAAATGGCACTCATGCTTTTATATGCCTGCATCTTGGGTTTGACATTTAGTTATTGCGGCATTGCTGTCTTGTGCATGCTTAGTAAACAAAAGGCTTCATTAAACAGAAAATATCACATAGGTGCAATGTAGTCCAGCTAAAAGGTTCCCATAAATTGTTCTATTTTGTTACTCGTGTGGTGTCTCACCATCTGGTAGGTCTACAGAAACAAGGGCATAATTACGTAGAATTGGCAGTACAGAAACAGGTAATTCGGCATAACTGGTCTATACCGGCATTTATGCTTCACACGAGCATTCTCACAGCCTACTTCATCTCACGCTATTGACATATAATTCTATTCCTTTCTCCCTCATGTAGTCCCTTAGGTACCTCTTAAATGCATCTATGCTATACGCCTCAACTACTCCATGTGGGAGCGAGTTCCACATTCTCCCCATTCGCTGGCTAAAGAAAAACTCCTCCTGAATTCCTTATTAGACATAGAAAACATAGAAAATAGGTACAGGAGTAGGTCATTCGGCCCTTCGAGCCTGCACCACCAGTCAATAAGATCATGGCTAATCATTCCCTCAGTACCCCTTTCCTGCTTTCTCTCCATACCCCTCGATCCCTTTAGCCGTAAGGGCCATATCTAACTCCCTCTTGAATATATCCAATGAACTGGCATCAACAACTCTCTGCGGTAGAGAATTCCACAGGTTAACAACTCTCTGAGTGAAGAAGTTTCTCCTCATCTCGGTCCTAAATGGCTTACCCCTTATCCTTAGACTGTGTCATCTGATTCTGGACTTCCCCAACATCAGGAAAATTTTTCTATCATCTAACCTGTCCAGTCCCGTCAGAATTTTATATGATTCTATGAGATCCCCTCTCATCCTTCTAAACTCCAGTGAATACAGGCCCAGTCGATCCAGTCTCTCCTCATATGTTAGTCCTACCATCCCATTCCAGGAACATGTCTTAGAGTTAGGAAGCAAAGGATAACGGTTGGTGGATGTTTTTGTGACTGGAAGGATGTTTCCAGTACTGGATCCCTTGTTTTTTGTGGTATATATCAACGATTTAGATTTGAATATCGGGAGCATGATAAAGATGTTTGCAGACGACACTAAAATTGGTTGTGTGGTTGATAATGAAGAGGAAAGTCATGGGCTGCAGAAAGATATCAAACTACTGGTCAGGTGGGCAGAGCAGTGGCAAATGGAATTTAATTCGGAGAAGTGTGAGGTAATGCATTTTGGGATGGCTAATAAGGAAAGGGTATTCACATTAAGCGGTAGGCCACTTAATAGTGTAGATGAACAAAGGGACCTTGGAGTGCTTGTCCACAGATCCCTGAAAATAGCAGGACAGGTGTATAAGGTGGTTAAGAAGGCATACGGAATGCTTGCCTTTTTTGGCTGAGGCATAGAATACAAGAGCAGGGAGGTTATGCTTAAATTGTATAGTACTCTGGTTAGGCCCCAGCTAGAGTTCTGCATAAAGTTCTGGTCACCGTATTATAGGAAGGACGTGATTGCACTAGAGAGGGTGCAGAGGAGATTTACTAGGATGCTGCCTGGAATGGAGAATCATAAGAATATAAGAAGTAGGAGCAGGAGTGCTGCACTGTCGGAAGTGCTGTCTTTCGGATGAGATGTTAAACCGAGCGGACGTAAAAGATCCCATGGGCACTATTTCGAAGAAGAGCAGGGGAGTTTTCCCCAGTGTCCAATATTTATCCCTCAATCAGTGTCACTAAAGCAGATTATCTGGTCATTAACACATGCTGTGTATCGGAGCTTGCTTGTGCGCAAATTGTCTGCCGCGTTTCCTACATTACAAAGTGACTATGCTCCCAAAAGTATTTCATTGGCTGTACATAAGAACATATGAACATAAGAATTTGGAACAGGAGTAGGCCATCTAGCCCCTCGAGCCTGCTCCGTCATTCAATAAGATCATGGCTGATCTGGCCGTGGACTCAGCTCCACTTACCCGCCCTCTCCCCGTAAGCCTTAATTCCCTTATTGGTTAAAAATCTCTCTATCTGTGACTTGAATACATTCAATGAGCTAGCCTCAACTGCTTCTTTGGGCAGAGAATTCCACAGATTCACAACCCTCTGGGAGAAGAAATTCCTTCTCAATTTGGTTTTAAATTGGGTCCCCGTATTTTGAGGCTGTGCCCCCTAGTTCTAGTCTCCCCGACCAGTGGAAACAACCTCTCCGCCTCTATCTTGTCTATCCCTTTCATTATTTTAAATGTTTCTATAAGATCACCCCTCATCCTTCTGAACTCCAACGAGTAAAGACCCAGTCTACTCAATCTATCATCATAAGGTAACCCCCTCATCTCCGGAATCAGCCTAGTGAATCGTCTCTGTACCCCCTCCAAAGCCAGTATATCCTTCCTTAAGTTAGGTGACCAAAACTGCACGCAGTACTCCAGGTGCGGCCTTACCAATACCCTATACAGTTTCAGAAGGACCTCCCTGCTTTTGTACTCCATCCCTCTCGCAATGAAGGCCAACATTCCATTCGCCTTCCTGATTACCTGCTGCACCTGCAAACTAACTTTTTGGGATTTATGCACAAGGACCCCAGGTCCCTCTGCACCTCAGCATGTTGTAATTTCTCCCCATTCAAATAATATTCCCTTTTACTGTTTTTTTCCCAAGGTGGATGACCTCACACTTTCCGACATTGTATTCCATCTGCCAAACCTTAGCCCATTCGCTTAACCTATCCAAATCTCTTTGCAGCCTCTCTGTGTCCTCGACACAACCCGCTTTCCCACTAATCTTTGTGTCATCTGCAAATGTTGTTACACTACATTCTGGCCCCTCTTCCAGGTCATCTATGTATATTGTAAACAGTTGTGTAAAGCGCTTTGAGACATCCGGTAGCTATGAAAGGCGCTATACAAATGCAGGTCTTTATAGGGAGAGCATGGGGTTGTGGGATTAGTTTTAGATTGTTCCAGTAAAGTGCGGGTCAGGGGCTGGGTATACTGCAGCGAGTGTCTCACCTCCTGTCTCCCTAAAACCTTTCCGCCGTTGACAAGGCACAGGTCAGGACTGACCCAATGGGCCAAATGACCTGCTTCTGGATTGTACACCTGTACGGCTCCATGGTTCTATGCCATTATAACACAAGGGGGATAGAGTATAAAAGCAGAGAAGTCCTGCTACAACTGTACAGGGTATTAGTGAGGCCACACCTGGAGTACTGCGTACAGTTTTGGTCTCTGTATTTAAGAAAGGATATACTTGCATTGGAGGCTGTTCAGAGAAGGTTCACTAAGTTGGTTCTGGAGATGAGGAGGTCGACTTATGAGGATAGGTTAAGTAGGTTGGGCCTATACACACTGGAGATCAGAAAAATGAGAGATGTTCTTATTGAAACTTGGGTGTCGCTGGCAAGGCCAGCACTTATTGCCCATCCCTACTTGCCCTTGAGAAGGTGGTGATGGGTCTGCCTTCTTGAACCGCTGCAGTCCGTGTGGTGAAGGTACTTCCACAGTGCTGTTGGGGAATGAGTTCCAGGATTTTGACCCAGCAATGATGAAGGAACGGCTGATATATTAGTGACTATTTATAAAGAATGAAAGAATTGGGTTTATATAGCGCCTTTCATGACCACCAGACGTCTCAAAGCGCTTTACAACAAATGAAGTACTTTTGGAGTGTAGTCCCTGTTGTAATGTGGGAAACACGGCAGACAATTTGCGCACAGCAAGCTCCCACAAACAGCAATGTGATAATGACCAGAAAATCTGTTTTTTTGTTATGTTGATTGAGGGATAAATATGTGCAAGGATACTGGGGATAACTCCCCTGCTCTTCTTCGAAATAGTGCCATGAGATCTTTTACGTCCACCTGAGAGGGCAGGTTTAATGTCTCATCTGAAAGACGCCACCTCCGACAGTGCAGTGCTCCCTCAGCACTGCATTGGAGTGGCAGCCTCGATTTTGTTTGTGCTCATGCCCCTGGAGTGGGACTTGAAACTGCAACCATCTGACTTTATAGTCACTATTAAAGGTATACTTATGTTGTGAATTGTAAAACGAGACTTGCTCTTCATTGGCTCAGGCTGTGCAAATTTCCAATTTGCTCATTTCCTGTTTGACTGCTACCTCACATCCTGTCTTCCCATGCATGTTGCTAAGCAACATCTCAAATCCCATTTCATGCTGTGCCACCCCCCCCACCCCCATCCCAACTTCCCCCTCCCACCCCCTCCCCGTGACAGTTCATGCTGCGGGTCAGTGGCAAACCCAACAGCCTGCGTCACATCCCAAGTACAGGAAACCGTGTTGCAATTAGCCCAATTGCTCGCGTTGCCTCAGTGCGGTTTTCTCTGGAAGCCTTAACCAAGCTACGTCTCCTGACTGCTCCTGTGCCGCTATCAGCCGTGGCTTAGTGGGTAGCACACTCGCCTTTGAGTCAGAAGGTTGTGGGCTCAAGTCCCACTCCAGGAACTTGAGCACATAAATCTAGGCTGACACTCCAGCGCAGTGTTAAGGGAGCACTGCACTGTCGGAGGTGCCGTCTTTCGGATGAGACGTTAAACTGAGGCCCTGTCTGCTCTCTCAGGTGGATGTAAAAGATTCCACAGCACTATTTCGAAGTCGAGCAGGGGAGTTTGCCCTGGTTAATATTTATTCCTCAGTCAACATAAGAAAAACACAGATTATCTGGTCATTATCACATTGCTGTTTGTGGGAGTTTGCTGTGCGCAAATTGTCTGCGCGTTTCCCACATTACAAGAGTGACTACACTCCAAAAGTACTTCATTGGCTGTAAAGTGCTTTGACTCATCCGGTGGTCATGAAAGACGCTATACAATTGCAAGTCCATTGTTCTTTCTTACATCTCTTTGTCTGGGATCGATCCCCCAACAGCCCTGAGGAAACTTCTGAGCTGCTCGTGCGTTCGGACATTGGGTGAGGTTGAAGATCGGGCTGGACCGCGATGTTCCCCGTGGCCAATCAGCCGGCCAGAGCTCACTCACTGCCGCCTGTAGAATGGGCACTTGGGTGAGGTGGCGGAGAGCAGTCGCACCTGTGGAGCTGCAGCTCAATATCTGTCTGATTTTGGGAGTCCGTGTTCCATGTATATGTTGAATGTGGGAGGTTGCAGCCCCTCTTCCATTATTCGAAGGGGCTGCTCCTCAAATTCTGGCTGCACTTCAGTCCCACATTCCTGATCTTTGGGCACCCTGTGCGGAGGGAAGCGGGCAGGTCCGATGGCCTCCTCGTAGGACTGCTCCTGGGCATGGCCAAGGGGGCCATCAGCCGGTCCAGGCAGCGGGCGGTCGAGGGGGTCGTTCAGCCCGACTGCCTGCCTCTCTTCCGTGGTTATATCCGAGCCAGGGTATCCCTGGAGATGGAGCACGCGGTGTCCACCGGTACGCTCGCGGCCTTCCGCGAGAGGTGGACACCAGAGGGACTGGAGTGCATCATCACCCCCGGCAACCAAATTTTAATTTGAACCATTATTGTTAAAAGTTAATTTGTTTAATGTGTCAGTTTTAGTGCCCCCCCCCCTTTAATCAGGGTGCACTTGATTATTGTTTCAACTTAAAATAGTTGTAGAGCTGTTGTGGGAGTGGCTTAGCAACATGAGAGCTGTGAGCCTCATAGAAGCTGCTGCAACTGCTGTCTGCCTGCCTGCCTGCAACCAGAGTCTCCAGGAGAGGAGGAAGAGATCTGTCTGATTTTGTCAGAATCAGAGGGCAGCAAATTCTGACAATTAATTCCGTAAAACCCAAAAAGGAAATGACAAAGTGAGTGTACACAATCAGAATAACACCCAGAACTCTTGATTACATTACCGGTTGCCGCCCAGTGTCAAAATCATCGGCTCGCTGGGGAAATCAGCCTGCTTTGGCTGCACAATAAATTTTTCTTTTCATAAACAGATATTTATTGATCACCGAAGGGAGTTATTTCCTGATGATGCTCCAATGATTGATGGGCGAGAGCTGCTCAAACTTAATACATACTGTTTGATAATTAGCCATCTGGTATGTGGAGTATAATTTCAGGCCCGTAGGGTCCATTTTACAGCTTTAAATAAAATACAGGCTTCAGTTGTAAAAGACAATCTTCACTCTTTAAATCAGCTGAAATGAAATCTTTAAAATACTATTAGACCTGAGAAAGTCTACAAGACTGAATTCTAAGGGTTTTTTTTAGGTTTAGGCCTGGAGAAATAAGCTGCGAACACTTCAAGCCTAAATCAAAGTCCAAACTCATCCAATTCTAGGGAATAAAAAAGAAAAGTCTTACAATCTGACACCTGATCCTTCTTTCACATGCAACCTCCTTTGCAATCTCACTTTGCTCTCTCTGTTTTATCAAGAGTAATCCTGGTTCCCTCAAACTTTCCCCTCCATAGAAACAGAAAATAGATGCAGGAGTAGGCCATTCGGTCCTTTGAGCCTGCACCACCATTCAATATGATCATGGCTGATCATGCAACTTCATTACCCCATTCCTGATTTCTCTCTATACTCCTTGATCCCTTTAGCCATAAGGGCCAAATCTAACTCCCTTTTGTATATATCTAACAAACTGGCCTCAACAACTGTCTGTGGTAGAGAATTCCACAGGTTTACAATTCTCTGAGTGAATAAATTTATCCTCATCTCGGTCCTAAATGGCTTACCCCTTATCCTTAGACTGTGACTCCTGGTCCTGGACTTCCCCAACATCCAGTTCCTCTTAGCTCCAAAGATGTCAGCTGTGGGAAGGGGGTAACAATCTTACCTGTGGGTCAGAAGGCTGTGGGTTCAAGTCCCACTCCAGAGAATGGAGTACAAAATCTAGGCTGACACTCCCAGTGCAGTACTGAGGGAGCGCTGCATTGTCGGAGGTGCTGTCTTTCCGACGAGAGGTTAAACCCAGGCCCCGTTTGCTCTCTAAGGTGGACGTAAAAGATGCCATGGCACTATTTTGAAGAAAAGCAGTGGAGTTAATCCTGGTGTCCTGGCCAATATTTATCCCTCAACCAACATCACTAAAACACAATGGCCCAGAAATTGTTTCCCGTGGGCGAATGCTTCTGACCGCAATAATTTCTACGAAAGTACCTGGTGCTCCCGGAGGTTCGGCGACTTGTGGTCCTGGGGCTCTACGCAAAGGCCTGCGTAGGGGCCCATGTATTCTAGCATCGTACGGGTTTCGTACGGATCTCTGGGAGATCCCCATTCATACTTTTGGTGTGCAATATTACTTCTTCTTCTGAGGCAGTTCCCCAGTGTCAAGGATGACTTGCTTTCACACTAAAATAGGTTCTAAGGTAACTGATGAGTGGTATCTGCAGCCTCTGACACAGGTAGGGCAGACGATGGTTGTAGGGACGGGTGGGTGGAGAACTTGGGTTGTCATGTGCTCCTTCCGCTGTTTGTACTTGGCTTCCACGTGTTCCCGGCGAAGAGACCCAAAGTGTTCGCCGCCTTCTCGGACGCTTCTCCTCCACTTTGAGCGGTCTTGGGTCAGGGATCCCCGAGAGTCGGTGGGGATGCTAAATTTTTTCCAAGGAGGCTTTGAGAGTGTCCTTGAAGCATTGAGGGAGTCCTTGAAGCGTATGTGTACGTCAGTGCAGGAGGGCGACGGCAGTGAAGAGAGACGTCATCAAGGTCCAGGTCGGTGATTGGAGCCTGGGCAGGTACAGCAGGAGCGGCAAGGTCGGAGCAAAGGAGCGGTGAGAGAATGTAGAGGGACGTGATCGGGGCCCGGGAGAGGCATGAGTTCGGGGCCAGAAGAGGCAAGGGCCCAGGGGCAGCATGGGCCAGCCCACACTGCAATGTGTGTGTGCACTAGGCCCAAGCGGCAGAGCTGGTCTCCAGTTGTCTTGGGTAATGCTTGTCACTGGACCAAGACCTAGCTCTGTCAAGCCTGTGTGGTGACGTTAAAAAAATCCACGCAAAGGCATCTTCCACCCTTCAAGATGTCGTTCGGGATCTGGAATATTAGGTCCTTCATTGAAACACCTTTGGCGTGGAAGCAAATCATCCACGTTTCGAGGGACTGCCTATGTGGCTGATGAGACATTTTAATTGGCAGATTATTGATGGTAGAAATTAATTAATAATTCTATACCCATATCAAAATAAGAGAACACCTTTAAACTTATCAAATGAATCATTGATTCATTGATTCATTTGTGTATATATTCCTAACCACTAGTTGATACTTTTATGCTGATCAATCGAGACCACAACAAGCACTGTGATGTTTTCAGTCTGAGTAGATGTTACCACAGTGGATCTAAACATCTGTGTAATTTCAGTATAAAGCACTTTTACTACATGCAATATGAGACACTTTATCAAGCTGTGTATGTTGGGCTGTTTTCCTCCTGACGGCTGTGCTCACTCTCTGCACTGAGGCACTGTGTTTAAAAGCCTCGTGTGCGATCATTCATTGAAAGTCAGCAGAAGTGCTCTGCCTGAAAGGGTGATGGCAGCAGGTGCAATTCTAAGTTTCAAAAGGGAAATTGGATAAACACTTGAATGGGAAATAAATTACAGAGCTATGAAAGACCTGTGATTTATATAGCACCTTTCACTACCACCGGACGTCTCAAAGTGCTTTACAGCCAATGACGTACTTTTGGAGTGCAGTCACTGTTGTAAGGTCAGAAACGCGGCAGCCAATTTGCGCACAGCAAGCTCCCACAAACAACAATGTGAAACTGATCAGATAATCTGTTTTTTCACATGTTGATTGAAGGATAAATATTGGCCAGGACATTGGGGATAACTCTGCTGCTCTTATTCAAATAGCGCCATGGGATCTTTTATGTTCACCTGGAGGGCAGATGGGGCCTCAGTTTAACGCCTCATCTGAAAGACGGCACCTCCGACAATGCAGCACTGCCTCAGCACTGCACCAGAACATTAGCCTGGATTTATGTGCCCAAGCTCCTGGAGTGGGACTTGAACCCACAACCTTCTGACTCAGAGGCATCAGTGCTGTCCACTGAGCCACAGCTGACACTGTAGGGAAAGAGTAGGGATGGGGAAGGGGGGAGTGGGGCATTTTGAACAGCTCTTTCAAAGAGCCAGCACAGGCACGATGGGCCAAACGGACTCCTTCTGCGCTGTGTGATTCTATGAGCACTGGCAAGTATTTCCTCTGCGTTATGGAACGTGACAACAGTTATCCGAGGACTGAGGCAGGTGTTCCAGCTGTGAGCTACAGATACGCCTCACAAAATTCAGAGGGTAATTTTGGCTTGCCTTTCCAGTGAGCAGTTTTGAATCACTATTACGCCTACAGCTGGAAGCCTCTCAGCCATCAAACTGCGATGACGTGGAAACTCCCAAAACGGCATCAAATACCAAATGTTCCTCAGGTGCTTCACAACATGGATCGGGCTGCCTTCATACTGCCGATAAAAGAGAAAGCAGGACTCACATTTATGCAGGTATAGCATCGTTCACGTTCTTACGACATCCCAAAGTGCTTTTACAGCCAATGAAGCGCTTCTGAAGTGTGGTCACTGTTGTAATGTAGGAAACGCGGCCGCCAATTTGCACATAGCAAGATCCCACAGACAGCAACCAGACTGGCTGACAGCGAAACACAGGCATTGAGACACTGGCCGGGGTCGGTGGTGGGTACTGACCTTGCTGCTGGCTCCAGCCTGCTCCTGATTGGGCTCGTTAAGCCGGCCCAGCGCATTTCCTGGACAACTGATGGAAGCGGGTCTGATGACATCATTTGATGACGCATCATCAGCCGGTTTCCTGAAAGGGACGATGCCTCCAATCATTTTGACAGTTGTGCTGTCAGTGTTCTGCAGCATTGAGCTGATGCAAACACTGACAAGCACTGCACAGAGGTGCACGGGCTGGACCCAGACTCTCCCATGGCTCCCTCCATATGCTTATGGAGAGAGTCACAGCACGCAAGGAGGTTTTCTTCCCTTCCCATAGGTGGAAGAGACCTCCCCAGGAAACCAACGCAGCCTGGTTGCACATTGCACAGGAGGACACAAGCAGGGATGTCGTCAAGAGGACCTGGCTGCAATGGCGCAAACCGTTCAATGATCTCAGTGGATCACGAAATGTTACTGCAAAACCACACTCAACCTCATCCTGCTGTGCCACTCATCACATCCCCATCACTCTGCCTTCCCTACCCTACTCCTGCACTTCCTTACTCACACCATCTTACCTTGCACCTTCACCGTCCCTCTCTCTCTGTCTACATTATCACATCCCCATCTCACTAGCCACCGCTCCCACTCACCCTCATCCTAGTGCAATCATACCAACTAACAACACACAACAGTAGGCATTTGGGTGTTTTAGTCAATGTTTCTGTTAATGTGCTGTCAAACATTGACATCTCTATTTTCAACACGTTGCGGGGAAAGATTTGTGTGCACCTTTGGAAGTGGATTAGTGAGTTGCAGTGAATAGTGAGACATAACAGTACCCCCTGCAATGGTGATGAGTGTGAAAGGAATGCCATGGGCATTGCAGGGATGATTTATGGTGTTGGTGTGGAGTGGTGCCAACCTGGTGCATCATGTGGCAGCCAAGGTGTACAGCATCAAGTGAAGGAATGCTGGCGATGGTGAGGCCATCCCTGATGTCCCGTGCATCAGTGTGACTGGGTGCCGATGCACTTCTTACCTCTGCAGCATCAGTTGATTGCGACAAAGGTTTGTGCTGTTGTTGGAGCTGCTAGTGTTGGTGCTGATCGTGGTGGGATTCTCTAGACCAAGGGGAGAGAGTTTCAAGGGCACTGATGCTGATGCAATAGATGGCAGGTGAACATGAGATGACAGAAGCGATCTGTCTATGGTAAGAAAGGTTGTTTCAATGAGGTGATACTGGTGGTGCGTTTCTGCCGTTGCATGTGGGAGCTGGTGGACACCATTGAGGTCCACGGCGAACACATCCGCAGCAATTGTCTGCAGCTCGAGGAACAGCTCCACGTTGATGAGCTGGAATCCGAGCTGCAGACACTACGATACATCAGGGAGGGGGAGAGTTACCTAGACACCGCGATCCAGCAGCTAGTCACACCAGTTAGATTAATTAATTAAAATTTGATCTGTGGTCAGAGACAGGAGGGTGTGACTACAACTGAGGCAGGTACGAGGACCCAGGAGGTTGTGATGGAAGAGCCTCGGCCCTTGCTCATATCCAACAGGTTCAAGGCTCTTACACGCTGTGTGGCCGAGAGCAGGGACTGCAGGGAGGATGAGCAAACTGATCACAGAACCATGGTACAGGGGGCCATTCAAGTAGGGGGAGTAAAAAGAAATGTTATAGTGGTAGGGGACAGTATCATCAAGGGGGATAGATACTGTTCTCTGCAGCCGAGAGCGTGAGTCCCGAAGGCAGTGTTGCCTGCCCCGGTGCCAGGGTTAAGGACATCTCCTCTGGGCTGGAGAGGAACTTGGAGTGGGAGGGGGAAGATCCAGTTGTCGTGGTCCACATGGGTACCAACGACATAGGTAGGACAAACAAAGAGGTTCTGCTGAGGGTTTATGAGCAGCTAGGGGCCAAATTAAAAAGCGGAACCACAAAGGTAATAATCTCTGGATTACTACCTGAGCCACGAGCAAATTTGCATAGGGTAAATAAGATCAGAGAGTTACACACATGGCTGAAAGACTGGCATAGGAGAAATGCGTTTTGGTTCATGGGACACTGGCACCAGTACTGGGGTAAGAGGGAGCTGTTTCGTTGGGACGGGCTTCACTTAGACCATGCTGGGACTAGGGACCTGGCAAATCAAATAACTAGGGCTGTAGAGAGGGCTTTAAACGAATTAGTGAGCGGGAGTGGGGGGGGGGTGGTGAGGGTTCAGATGAGCGAAAATTTAAACAGTAAAAGAATAAGGAGAAGGCAATAGAGCAGGGTAGCACTGGGGGAAATGATAACCAGAGCGTGACAGGAAGGGACAGAATTTATAAACATAAAGGTGCATCAGAAAGTGGGGTCAAAGCAGAAAAAAATGGTAATAAAAAACAAATTTAAAAGCTCTTTATCTGAATGCACGCAGCATTCGTAACAAAACAGATGAGTTGACGGCACAAATAGATACAAATGGGTATGATCTGATAGCTATTACAGAGACAAGGTTGCAAGATGACCAAGGCTGGAAACTAAATATTCAGGGATATTTGACAATTCTAAAGGACATTCAGAATTGAAAAGGAGTTGGGATAGCTCTGTTAATAAAAGATGAGTTCAGTGCATTTGTGAGAAATGATATTGGCTTAGAAGATCAAGATGTTGAATCAGTTTGGGTGGAGATAAGGAATAATACGGGTAGTCTATAGGTCCCCTAACACTAGCTACACTGTTGGACGGAGTATAAATCAAGAAATATTGGAGGCTTGTAAAAAAGGAACGGCAATAGTCCTGGGCGCTGTTAACCTTCATATTGATTGAACAAAGCAAATTGGCCAGGGTAGTTCTTCTCTCAGAGGATTGTAAATCTGTGGAATTCTCTGCCCCAGAAAGCTGTGAAGGCTGGGTCATTGAATATATTTAAAGTGGGTTGACAGCGGATTCCCCATTCAAGGTTATTGACAGAGTGGATAGAGAGCAAGTATTTCCACTTGTGGGGAAGAGCATAACTAGAGGCCATCATTATCAGATAGTCACTAAGAAATCCAATAGGGAATTCAGAAGAAACTTCTTTACCCAAAGAGTGATGAGAATGCGGAACTTGCTACCAGAGGGAGTGGTTGAAGTGAATAGATTTTCCTTGAACAAATTATAGTTTAACAGTCTTCATTCACGGGTTACCTCTGGAGCATTTGAACGACTTTCCCTACAACTGATGTTAAACTTGCTGGGCTACAGGCCCCAAGTTTCGTCCCGCGGCGAAAACGGCGCACCTCTGAGCAGGGCGCCTGCTTTTCGCGCCGAAAACTGCGCTTAAAAAAAAGTCTGATAGCTCGATGTCTGCTTGGCGTGGGTACAATTTAAATTAGCCTTCGTGGTGCCGGCGCGTGCGCGTTGGAGCGTGCGCACATGCGCAGTCTCAAACAAACATTGGCACTCGGCCATTTTTAAAAGGACTGCAGAAAAAGTGAAGATTTGTTTCTTGGACCCAATGACGCCGGCCCATAAGCGTGGCCGAACGGCCTAAAGAATCTTAATCAGCTGCGTGTGTCCTGTGTTCTTTCTTCGGCTCCCGGCCAGCCACTGACGCCGCTGCTATCTCATGGCCGAATGGCCTCAAGTCCGTCCGGGTGCTGCACCTTCGCAGGGAATGAAGGCCTGCCTCAAGCACCGCAGCTCAGCTCGAAGGCTGCTTCCCGCCTACCGCTGCCGTCGAGACACTGACGCCACACCCCTGCCTGTCTCCAACATGAAAGGCCTGCCTGAAGCACAGCAGCTCGAATGCTGCTGCTGTTTCACACAGGTAGGAAGATGGTTTATTTAATATTTTCTTTGCTTATATATTTTTATTCAGGTTGGATTTATTTGTATAATATTTGTATAAGTATAACTAAGGATTGATTGTAGAATTTAATGACTTCCCTTCCCCCCCTCGCCCCCCGCACCTCGTTCCCTACGCCTAATTTTCTAAAGTGTAGACAAGGTTTTTTCGAGCGTACAAAAATCTTCACTTACTCCATTCTAAGTTAGTTTGGAGTAAGTTTTCACTGACGAAACTTTAAAAACAGGCGTAAGTGGCCGGACACGCCCCCTTTTGAAAAAAAAATTCTGTTCCAAAGTGAAACTGTTCTCACTGACTAGAACTGGAGCAAACTAAATGGCGAGAATTCCGATTTCTAAGATACTCCGTTCTACACCAGTTGCTCCTAAAAATCAGGAGCAAAAAATGGCGAAACTTGGGGCCACAGTTTCTACATTTGTCCCTTGATCCATTTTCAAATAACGAGGTTATGTTAGTCCTGTCAAGCCTTCAGTAATTAAAACAAAATGTTACTCTCTTTCTAATTTTGGTTCCATCCTTTTAAGACTTGTGAATTCAAGCCTTCTTTACCCAAAGAGTGGTGAGAATGTGGAACTCACGACCACAGGGAGTGGTTGAAGCGAATAGTATCGATGCATTTAAGGGGTGGCTAGACAAGCATATGAGTGGCTTGACCCATCCACCTCCACGGAGGTGTGTGGGGGACCTGACCCATCCACCTCCATGGCACGAACCTGGTATTGCAGTACTTCCAGGAACGGTGCAGTGGCTCTAGGCCTTTTGGCTAAGAGCATTGGCGCAGAGTGATCCTTGAATGGGCCCAAGGTGACCTCTGGCGTTTGTGATTTGACAAAGAATTGGAACGATTGGCTACGAATTTCAAAAAAAAAAGCATATGAGGGAGAAGGGAAGAGAGGGCTATGCAGATAGAGTTAGATGAGTGTTATATCTTCAGTAATTCACAGACACACACACACAGCCTTAAGATGGCAGAACAATCCGAAACTCACCAGTTAAGTGTTCCCTGCTTTATTATAAACAGCACTGGTTGCAGTGCCACAGGAGTCCACAGGTGGAGCTATATATATTACAATGAGGAAAGATGGGAGGAGGCTCGAGTGGAGCAAAAATGTCAGTATGGACAGATTCGGCCGAATGGCCTGTTTCTGTGCCGTATATCCGATGTAATTCTGTGTAACTTGCATTTATGAAGTGCCTTTAACGTAGAAAAGCTGGGCCAAGATAACTTCACAGAGGGTGGAATCAGACAAAAACGTGCACTGATCCAAAGAAGGAGATATGAGGAGGGAGTAACCAAAGCCTTGGTTGAAGAGGTGGATTTCAAGGAGGGTCTTGAAGAAGCGTTGGAGAGGACTAGGGAGGGAATTTCAGAGAGTGGGAGCCTGATGGCCAGAGGCAAAGCCTTCTTCACAATGGGGCTCGTGGTTTGCTTCAGTTCAAAGGAGCAATCTACATTTTATGTAAATGAAGCATTCACTTCAAAGTTTGCCACAGGAAGAGAGAAAATTATGAGAAAAGAAAGATTTTTAATTTGATTTTAATTAGTCATTGGGTGTAATTCCCAGACAGATAGACGATGATAATGAAATGTCATTCTTTTAAAGAACTCAACAGTTGCTTGCTTCTCATTTCTGTTATGCAGTAAACCCTATAAGCCACAATTTGTTCTGATGGTCAAGGGCTCTGGGGGCAGGGGCGGAGGGAGCTTCTCTGTCAGTTCCATGCATGCTGATCAACTTGTAAGAGCTTCGCTTAAGATGGAATGGGTTTGTGCTGGGGCCGGATTGGCAGAGAGACTCCGAGTACGTGCGGGGCCGGAAGCGAAAAGGCGGAACGGGCAGGAAGGGGGCGCTCAGAACACGAGGCGCAGATCGGGGGCGGGAAGCGGCTGCAGGCGAATAGCTCGTGTTGCAAGAGCAGAAGGAATAAACAGAACCAGCGGCATTTTGTAGTTTACAAAAAAGTGTGGTACAATCGGGGACACCGAGTCCTCTCTGCCAATGTCCAAAAGCCAGGAGGGACAAGACGTTAAAAAGTTCAAAGCCTCCCCTTCAAGTACAGGCTGCTCTCAGGTTCAAAGAAATCACAGTCTCCCCGGGCCAACTACTTTTCAGCTCACAACAGCGACTCAAATCTCAGAAACAGCTTTACTTGCAGCAATATTCATTCTAAACTACCCGAGTGTACTCCTAATACAAAAGTTATCCAGAGGCGCTGGAGAAGGTGCAAAAAAGATCAACAGGAATGATACATAGAAATAGAAACATAGAAAATAGGAGCAGTAGCAGGCCATTCAACCCTTCGAGTTTGCACCACCATTCAATATGATCATGGCTGATCCTTAACACCATATTCCTGCTTTCTCCCCATACCCCTTAATGCCTTTTGTTTCTAGAAATCTGTCTATCTCCCTCTTAAATATATTCAGTGACTTGGCCTCCACAGCCTTCTGTGGTAGAGAATTCCACAGGCTCACCACTCTCTGAGTGAAAACATTTCATCTCAGTCCTAAATTTCCTACCCCGTATCCTGAGACGGTGACCCCTTGTTCTAGACTTCCCAACCAGGGGAAACATCCTCCCCGCATCCAGTCTGTCCAATCCCGTCAGAATTTTACCAAAACTGAGAGGTTCTGACGGTCAGGAAGGACTGACTAGACCGGGGTTCTTTACATTGGGAAAGAGAGCTGAGAGGGTGACCTTTAAATGGAGGTCTTTAAAATGATGAATGGGTTTGATAGGGTAGATGTAGAGAAGGTGACATAGAAATTCCCACGGGGGTTTACCAGCGGTAGTAACCCGTAGCGACACGCTGCGCCGGCGATAATGACGCCATAACCGCACACAACGCCCCGTTATCGCCCCAGACCCTAAATTGGGTATCGCCCCCTGAAACTGCGCCGGGCAAAAGAAATAATTTTCTATTTTTAATTTCTATTTCTTTGTCAAGCAATTATTTTCTACTTTTAAAATCATTGCAAATAAGCGTTTTATTTGAATTTTTTCTTTTCATGCTTCTCTCCATTCAACAATTCATTCTCAGCTCCATTTTCTCTTGGGGCCTCAAAATTAAGCCATGGCGCTATTGACTCATTTAGAACAAACAGCTTAACAAACCAATTAAAATAATAGCCAAACAAATTCAATACAAGAACATAAAGATTCAGGCGTCCAATGGCATCAGTGGAAAGTAAAAGTGTTAAATGAGCAGGACATCCATTCACCAGTTTCCCGCTGGGCAGTTTAGATTAAATTACCCCTCTTCTCTGGAATAGGAACAATCGGAAAAGGAGGCCATTCCGCCCCTCGAGCCTGTTCCACCATTCAATTAGATCATGCTTGATCTGTACTCAACTCCATTTACCCGCCTTTAATCCATATCTTTTGATACCATTATCGAACAAAACAATTGGCGACATCAGTCTTGAAAACTTCAATTCACTCAGTATCCACAGCTTTTTGGGGGAGGTGGGGGAGTGGGGGGGCGGGTGTGGGTGGTGATGGGGGCGGTGGGGGGGGAAGAGTTCCAGATCTCTACTATCCTTTGTGTGAAGAAGTGCTTCTTGCATTCACTCCTTTATATTCATTCATGGGATGTGGGCATCGCTGGCAAGGCCAGCATTTATTGCCCATCCCGAATTGCCGTTGAGAAGGTGGTGGTGAGTCGCCTTGAACTGCTGCCGTCCGTGTGGTGAAGGTGCTCCCACAGTGCTGTTAGGGAAGGACTTCCAGGATTTTAACCCAGCGACGATGAAGGAACGGTGATATATTTTCAGGTCAGGATTGTATGTAACTTGGAGGGGAACTTGCAGGTGATGGTGTTCCCATGCACCTGCTGCCCTTGTCCTTCTAGGTGGTAGAGGTCGCGGGTTTGGGAGGTGCTGTCGGAGAAGCCTTGGTGAGTTGCCTGGCTCTAATTTTACGATTATGTCGCGTCGTTCTGATTCCCCCACCAGAAGAAATCCCACCATTCACACCCTATCTTGACTAATGTTTTTCTAACTCCTGGCATTGCCATTTGAATTTGGCCATCATCCCTTTTGTCTCTCTAATCTCTCCTGTCTTCCACCCATCACAGACCTTCCCTTTTGTTCTTTCTTCCCCTCCCCCTTTCAGTGCGCGTTAAGAATCTGTTCTTTCCGAACACTCTCCGTTTCTGACGAAGGGTCATTGCCACGAAACGTTAACTCTGCTTCCTCTCCACAGATGCTGCCTGACCCGCTGAGATTTCCAGCATTTTCTGTTTTTATTCTAGAAGAAATGGCTTCACACGCGCAATACAAACGTATAATTTAGGCCAACTCGTCAGTGAAGTGCTGAAGAAGAGTTGGCTTATTGGAGCTGTTCTCTTTTGGATAATACATTGAACTGAGTTCCTGTCTGCCTGCTCATAAAAGATCATAAAACATCCCATAGCACAATTTGAAGAGCGAGGAGGTTTCCCGGTGTCCTGTCCGTTTTACTCCGAGCTCCGACACGGCAAGCGAGTCTCAGGAGGGCAGAGAAAACCCTTCAAGGACATCCTGAAATCCTCGTTGAAAAAGTGCATTATCCCCACCGACTCTTGGGAATCCTCGGCCCAAGACCACTCAAATTGGAGGAGAAGCATATGCCGAACACTTCGAGTCTCTTTGCCGGGAGCATACGGAAGCCAAGCACAAGCAACGGAAGGAGCGTACGACAACCCAAGCACCCCACCCACCCGTCCGTTCGACCACTACCTGCCCCACCTGTGACAGAGGCTGTAGATCGCACATCAGTCATCTTCGAACTCATTTTTGTGTGGAGGCAAGTTTTCCTCAACTCCGGGAGACTACCTAAGAAGATTTCTCACTCCACCAATGCCACCAAAAACAAAGTGGTCATGGTGCGAGATGTTGTTGCAAGCTGATTCACTACTGTGTTTGCCTAAGTACATTTCAAAACTGGTTCATTGGTCTTGTATTTATTCATGTATTTATTTAATGCTTTTAAGGAGAAGCTAGATAAGCACAGGAGGGGGACAGGAATAGATGGTTGTGCTGATAAGGTTAGGTGAAGAGGAGTGGCAGGAGGCCCGTGTGGTGTATATACACTGGCATTAACAGTAGTGAATCTGCTTGCAACAATATCCCACTGATGGCAATGGACGCCTGAACTCTTTATGCTCTTGTATTGAATTTATTTGGTTATTATTTTAATTGGTTTGTTAAGCTGTTTGTTCTAAATGAGTCATTAGCTCCATTAAAATAACAGCACAAGGAATGTCACGGGTAGATATTGAGCTTTTCTTTGTATATTTCTGTCATGTATTTGATTCATGGGTTCTTTGCTGAAGAATTCACAGCAACACATTGCTATTAAAAACTAGTTGGTTTATTAACAAAGCTTTAACAATCACACTACACCTTACCAGTTCATCCACTGGGCTCACAACTGCATACCTCATCATGGATGACCTGACTGGGGTTTTATTGAGTCTTGTGAACATCACGTAACTGGCTAAGCCAATCACAATGCAACAGCTCTACAAACCTGTCAGCATAATCACGGATCCATACGTTACAATTTCAAAACTGATTCATTTGGCCTTGTTTTTATTAATTAATTTAATTAATGCACTTAAGGGGAAGCTAGATAGGAAGACAAGGGTTAGAAAGATAGGGAAAGAAAGATGCATGATAATGACCAGATAATCTGTTTTTGTTATGTTGATTGAGGGATAAATATTGGTCAGAACACCGGGGATAACTCCCCTGTTCTTCTTTAAAATAGTGCCTTGGAATCTTTTACATCCACCTGAGAGAGCAGACGGGGCCTCGGTTTAACACCACATCTGAAAGACAGCACCTGTGACAGTGCAGCACTCCCTCAGCACTGCACTGGAATTGTCAACCTAGATTTATGTGCTCAATTCCCTGGAGTAGGACTTGAACCCATGATCTTTTGATTCAGAGGTGAGTGTGCTACCCACTGAGCCACAGCTGGCACTGGTTAGATGAAGTAAGGTGAGAGGAGGCTCGTGTGGTGAATAAACACCGGCACAGAGCAGTTGGACCGAATGGCCTGTTTCTGTGCTGTACCTTCTATGTATTTCTATATATGTAGTATGTTTGGACATCTTGAGGCTGTAAAATGTACTATATAATTACAAATTGTTTGCTTAAATGCTTCTAAACCTAATCACATTGTTCTTGATACTTGGAGAATTTCCTTGCTATACCCTCACCTAAGTCGTTAATATATATATTAAAACCAGCAAGTGTTCCACCACTCCTAACCATGGTCCAGTCTAAAAAGCTCTCATTTATGGTTGCTTTCCGCTTCCTGGTTTGAAGGCAATTTGTTATCCAATGGCATTCTTTATCTCCTTCCCCGTGACTCCTTTCTCCTGTCATTAATTGGAACCTTGTCAAAACCTCTCCCAAAATTCCAGTGCAGGTCAGGTGCATTTCCCTCGCCTACCCCATAAATAATACCTACGAGAAACACCCGGTTAGTTGTACATGATCTTCCTTTCTTGAATCAAATCCTGATTGTCCTTGAACAAATTATAGTTTAACAGTCTTCATTCACTTGTTGCCTCTAGAGTATTTCAAAAACTTTCCCTACAACTGATATTAAACTTGCTGGGCTACAGTTTCAAGGCTTGTCCCTTGATCCTTTTTCAAATAACGAGGTTATGTTAGTCCTGTCAAGTCTTCAGTAATTGCTCCTGATTTTAAAAAAGAACATACAAAAATGTTACACTCTTTCTAATTTTACTTACATCCTTTTACGGCTTGTGAATGCAAGCCTTCTTTACAGAAAGAAGGGCTTGCATTTATGTATTGCCTTTCATGATCACTGGACACCTCAAAGCACTTTACAACCAATGAAGTACCTTTGGAGTGTAGTTACTGTTGTAATGTGGGAAACGCGGCAGCCAATTTGCAAACATCAAGCTCCCTCAAACAGCAATGTGATAATGACCAGATAATCTGTTTTTATTATGTTGATTGAGTGATAAATATTGGCCAGGGCATCTTCTTCGAAATATTGCCCTGGGATCTTTTACGTCCATTGAGAGGGCAGACCAGGCCTTGGTTTAACGTCTCATCCGAAAGGCGGTACCTCCGACAGTGCAGCACTCCCTGAGCATTGGGAATGTCATATAATCAAGTCCCTGGAGTGGGACGTGGGACATGAACTCACAACCTTCTGACTCTAAAGAGTGGTGAGAAAGTGGAACTCGCTACCACAGGGTGTGACTGTAGCGAATAGTACAGATGCACTTAAGTTCAGGCTGGACCAGCATATGAGGGAGAATGAAATGGAGGGTTACACTGATGGAGTTAGATGAAGAAAGATAAGAGGAGGCTCGAGTGCAGCATAAAAACTGGCATGGACTGGTTGGGCTAAATGGCCTGTTTCTGTGTCGAATATCTGCATGTTGTCTGGATCAGGCACTTTTTCCAATCAAGACCATCTAAACTTTCAAGAACTATTTGCTCCATCTGCTGTCCTTGGTAATCAGAGCATTGAATATCCCAAAGGATATTCCCGATCATCCACCATAACCTCAGCATAATTTCTCCAGGGTATCTGCAGATATTCCACTGAAGTTCCAACGGATGTTCCAGCAAACCCCTGTGAAAATTCAAATCCCAGATATATGTTGGAGGCAAGTTTTGCCTTGAAATTGGGCTCTTTGAATAGGACCCGAGGAACCCTTAGGAAGCAAATTTTCCCCCTTTTATCGTCCCGTCAGCGCCTCTGTGGGGAGCTAACGAGGCACAATGGCGACTTCGCCCGGGTGAGGGGTTTGTTGTCCCGTTAGCGCTGCGCCCCGTGATTAGCACCCAGTGCAGCGCACAACCTGTGATGACGCCATCGCCGTGTGCGCCAACCCCTCACCGCCCTGCGCCAATACCTTTGTGCCCCACAGGGGACATTGCCCCACGGGCCGCGAGACTGGTGCGGAGGATGTCAAGGCCGGCTTCACGGACATCCGCCAATGGGTGCACCCACTAAAGGGTAAACCCTGAGCACACCAATTTTTATTTTTGGCGGCCCTCGTGTCGACTGGGCCGCCATCATGCTCCACGCTCCCTTTTGGGTGCCAGGTTGCTGGCCCGGTCGATCACGTCCCTGGTGGCCCATTAGCGGCCACCAAAGGCCCATGCAGCCTGTGCAGCGGCCCTGCCCTTTAGCGCTGGCCTGCTCAGTGCGGCGCTGGACTCAGTGTGGCACTGCCGCCCCGGGAGCACCCCTGCAAGGAAGCGGAGTGCTAGAGACAGCCCTCCACTTCCTTTGAGAAGCACACGGCCCAATTCCATGTCGGGGACTTCCAGGCCGGGTGATAAACGTCCCGGCCCCGGAAAGTTACCACCCCCAATCGGGGCGAGGGGCAATTTCACCCCCGTAGCATTTCTATATAAAATTCCGAAGTGATTAGTCATCATCATCATCGTAAACATCATAGGCAGTCCCTCGAAACGAGGATGACTTGCTTCCACACCTAAAAAAGGTGGTTCAATGAAGGACACGAACTACATCCTGAAGGGTGGAAGATGACTGTGTGTGGATATTTTTAACGTGGGGTGGCCGTTGCACACCAGCCACCACACGGGCTTGACAGAGCAAGGTCTTGCTCCAGTAGCAGCTAATGAGCTTGAGGCGGGGCGGATTTACTGCAAACAGTGTCTCCACGAACTACAGCAAACAGAATATAAGTGACCGAAACTACCGATAGAAGCAGGATGTTTTCTCCAGCACAATGCAGTGATTGGAGGATAGATTCATAATACCAATTTTGTGTGTAAAATTAATCACAGTTGCTTACAGCAGTGCAGTGTCCAGGTGTGATTGGCGGGGGATCTACCCAATCCTCCCCATGTGGTGCCACTATCGGCAGCCCCTTTACATACGGTGCAGGCTACACTAGTGGGGTTAATAGGGGCGGTAAGGATGCCCATCCACACTTTGAGGCTGTTAACCGTCTCATTGAAGCCAGGCGCAAAACGTTACCCAATCATCAATATTTTTGTTATGTCTTTATGTCTTGTTATGACCTTAGTCCCATTTATTGTAACTCCAGAGTGAGGCACAAGCATGGTGGGCAGCCTTTTATACTGGGCCCGGCACACCTATGCAGGTGACCCTCAGGTCTCCCACTGCAGTGCCCTCTGGTGGCACACCTTATGTGACTATACAGTTAGTACACATGGTCTACATACATGACAATTCTGGCTGGGACTCCTGGTGTCATGATATCTTGATAGCCATGAAGTTCTTCCTCTGTTGCATTCACAGAGGCATTAAAAGGTATTAAAGCCTAAAATAGCAGAAAGCTCAATAGTATATGAGTGTGCAAAGGGATCAAAGTCATTTCCCTTCTTTTCTTCATGAGGACAAAGACTGTTGCGCTGTTTGTATCAAATTCTATACACAAGGAACCATTTGAGAAATGACTGGTTGATATTGTTTTCACATATAACCTGCTATAGTGTGGGTTAATGGAGCGTGAAAAGCTGGGTCTCACTCAAATTTAAATCAACTGAAGTAGTGATTTGCCAAACCCTTTGTTTATCTAGTTGATAAATGTGGTATTTGTACTTCTTCAAATCTATTCTAAAATGTTATCTTTAATGTTGGTGGCACATCAACTCAACTGAAAAGCTAATAATGAGACTCATGCAAGCAGTATTAAGCAAAGATGCACAATTGCATTAGATAGAAATTACAGCACAGAAACAGGCCATTCAGCCCAACCAGTTCAGGTTGGAGTTTATTCTCACCGTCAGCTGCAGTCTGAATCCCATATGCTGCCCGATTCCTTTATCTTTTAATTCCCTGTTTCTTTCAACCACATATCCAGTCATAAATGCCGGCATGGCCTCTGGTTCAGCCGCTGGAAACATTCTGGGGGTGAAATTCGCCAGGTATGGAAATCCCGCTTGAAAAATTTGGAACGCTGTCCCCGAAAGGAATTGGGGTGTGTAAGGGATAAAATGTAAGAGTTGCAAATCGGTGGTCAGAATTATGCTGAGGATAGTGAACTTATAAATTGCCTATGTATGTAACACTTGCTTGTATAGGTATAGCACACTTATATGCATTAAACTATAAGCTTAACCTTAGTAACACTTTAAAACTGAGTTGAGAAGTTAAAACCGAGTTGAGAAGGAATTTCTTCTCCCAGAGGGTTGTGAATCTGTGGAATTCTCTGCCCAAGGAAGCAGTTGAGGCTAGCTCATTGAATGTATTCAAATCACAGATAGATAGATTTTTAACCAATAAGGAAATTAAGGGTTACGGGGAGTGGGCAGGTAAGTGGAGCTGAGTCCACGGCCAGATCAGCCATGATCTTGTTGAATGGCGGAGCTGGCTCGAGGGGTTAGACGGCCTACTCCTGTTCCTAATTCTTATGTTCTAATGTCCTTATATAACACTTAAAGAGCCGAAGTCAGCAGCTTTGTTTAAAAGTCCCTGAGGAAGAGATAAAGAAGCCAGTACAGCCACCCTAGGCATCGGATAGACTGGGGTAGAGGGCAAAATGGAACAAAACAATGATGAGAGATGGACAGTTGCATGTACCACTCAGAGCCCGTCTGATAACAGTCGACAAATCAATGTAACTTCGCTGATAACAATAGACTTATCGATGATTTTGTAGGAGGATAGCTCCTCTCCAAAACGTGTATAAATTATGCTTGGAAACTCTTCTGTTTCGGAGATTTTAGGCTGAACCTTCCCGCGCGTTGCTCGTAATAAAACCGGTAAACCTGAAGTTTCACTTGTTTACTTCCATGATCATTATACAGTGGGAAGCTGGGCGAGGTGTCGATTAACTATATCAGTTAGTCCACCTTGAGGGAGAGAAGCCTCCTTTTACCCTAACAGATCGGCAAGGTGTCGATTAACTATATCAGTTAGTCCACTTTGAAGGAGGGACGCCTCCTTTTTACCCCAACAGGGTGCAAAATAAACCGCTCCAGTTCATTTCTGGGGCGCTAGTGCGGTGGACGGGTCGGGAATGGGCACAGCACTATGCACTGGGCCGTGTGATGCTGCCATGTAGGAGGGGGCCTTCCCTTCATTAACAGGAAGGGCCCAAGCTGCAAACTCTGCAGGTCAGAAACAGGCATCCATGGACCACTGGGGAAGGGGAGTTGCCGTGCCGACAGCCCAGCACTCAAGCAGAGTGCGGGGCTTGACCAAACGCGGCACGGTCCCCGCGAACGCAGCGCCAATGGGGCACCGAAGAAAAACATCGCTTTTTGTTTAACATGGCCGCCACCTCCCCTTTAACTCGTGCCCCGCACGCGGCCCTCCACTCCAGTTCACGACCCCCTGAAGTTGTCGCTGGCATTGCCCATGGCAGCGTGCATGGGGCGATACCCAATTTTCATCCTGGGGCACAAGCGGGGCGCTGCGCACCGTGATGTCGTCGTCATCGCCGGAGCAGTGAAGCAGGGCGCTATGCATTACCACCGCCGCTAAACTCCGGCGGAATTTATCGGGAGTCGTCAGCAATGTCGCGCTGTGGCGAAAATTCATTTGCGCCCCATTAGCATGAGAGGGGATCTCATAGAAACATGTACAATTCTGACGGGATTGGACAGGTTAGATGCAGGAAGAATTTTCCTGATGTTGGGGAAGTCCAGAACCAGGGGTCACAGTCGAAGGATAAGGGAGAAGCCATTTAGGACCGAGATGAGGAGAAACTTCTTCACTCAGAGAATTGTGAACCTGTGGAATTCTCTACCACAGAAAGTTGTTGAGGCCAGTTTGTTAGATATATTCCAGAGGGAGTTAGATGTGGCCCTTGCGGCTAAAGGGATCAAGGGGTATGGAGAGAAAGCAGGAATGGGGTACTGAAGTTGCATGATCAGCCATGATCATATTGAATGGTGGTGCAGGCTCGAAGGGCCGAATGGCCTACTCCTGCACCTATTTTCTATGTTTCTAAGTTAGCGCCCCCCTTAGGATGCTAATGGGAGGCATAAACGACCCCAATATCTAGGTCTCTGTCTTTATCTACCCTGTCCCATCTCGTCATAATTTCTGTCAAATCACCCCAACATCTTCTCTGTTCTGAGGAGCTCCAATTTTCCATCAATTACATTTTCCCCTCAGCTTGCCACAGCCCATAATTTGACACTGACAAAAATTGTGGTGTTATTCCCTCTATGTCCTGGTCATGTATTCTTGGAAGAACAAGAGAGGCACCAACACCGCTCCATTAGCTGCCTATTGGCAAAAAAAAACAACATGACTGATCCCATTATCAACATTTGGCTGTAGAAAATGAACAATAGGGCTAAAATTCCGGCCTCGCCGGGTACTTACGAAGTGCGCACGGATCCGGCGAGGCCTCACAAAAGCCGATTTTCGGGGCACGATGCGCATGCGATGAAAACCAGCTTTCCGATCTGTCAAGATTTCTCTTGACAGATCCTCCACATCCCCAGAAGGAGGACATCCGCGCGGGAGAGATTGGGCTATTTGCCCAACTCATGCCCAGCGAGTGTCCTTCAAACTCTTACGCCTGGTGAAAGCAAGCGCATAGCTTATGTTTTCCAGCGTAAGAATTTTAAAACATATAAAAATTAAATTGAAATATATATTTTTATTGTAAAAACTCTGCCCATTGAGGTAAGTTTATTTTTCACACTATTAAAAAAACGTTGAAAAATTTCCAAAAAATATATACTTTTTCTAAATCATTTAATTACATTTAATTTTAATTAATTTTAAATATGTGAGGTGTTTTATTTATTATGCTGTGTTTGGGTGTTTGAGGGGTTTTCTCATTGATAATACAAACGAAGTTCCCATTATTATCAATGAGAATACTGCATCGTGATTGGTTGTCCAGACCCACGTGACTCCAGCTTGGACTTAAGTACCTCAAAAACAGGTCCCCATGCGCTGCGCAGTGAATCTCGGCCTCCGACCGGGATCTTATGTTTCTCCAAGACCCCAACCTAGGTAGATTCGTAGATTTTTATCGGGTCGGAGGCAGAGGCCACAATTTTAGGCCCAGTACATTGGGCTTGGGGTGGTTGTCAGTCAGATCGGTAGAGAAAAAAGTGGCTTACTTTCTCGTTCCATTTTATCTGCCCATCCGCTTCATGGTTTCCTACTGAGGGGAGGGTGTGGAGCGAGGAGGGGTGGTTGGTGACCATAGCCCAGCTCAATCCTGACCTTACGCAATATCTATGGACACTTCTGGATGGCAATCAAGAGCAACTAATAGTGTCAAACCACACTAATCCTGACCAGTACTTTACAAAATAAAAAAGTAAAAACTGGCTGGATAATGACACAAATACTTTGTTTGTAGTAACAGCAGTGACAATAACAACAACTTGCATTTATATAGCACCTTTATCTTAGTAAAACTTTCCAAGGCTTTGTCAAACAAAATTTGACACCAAGTCCCAGAAAGATGTATAAGGGCTTTAAAGAGCGTCTTGAAGCAGGAGAGATTGGTGGAGAGGTGGAGCGGTTTAGGGAGGGGAATTCCAGAGCTTAGGGCCCAGGCGGCTGAAAGCATTCTTGGTATTTTCAGCTTCCTGGGGAAAGCGAGTCCGGCAGTGGACATATGTTGGTCAAAACCATGAGGGGTCTAGACAGAGTAGATAGAGAGAAACTCTTCCCATTGGCGGAAGGGACGGGAACTGGCAGACACAGATTTAAGGTGATTGGCAGAAGAACCAAAGGCGACAGGAGGAAAAACATTTTTTACGCAGCGAGTAGTTAGGATCTGGAATGAACTGCCTGAAAGAGTGGTGGAGGCAGACTCAATCATGGCTTTCAAAAGAGAATTGGATAAGTACCTGAAGTAAAAACATTTGCAGGGTGAAGGGGAAAGAGCAGGAGAGTGAGACCAGCTGAAGTGCTCCTGCAGAGAGCCGGTACAGGATCGATGGGCTCAATGGCCTCCTTCTGTGCCATAACCATTCTATGATTCTAGGAAAATCATGGAGTACATTTTGCAAGGTCCCACCAGTTGCATGGGGCCTTGGCAGCAGGTATGTGACAGGTTAAAAATCAGGCACAGGACATCTCATGTCTGACTCATAGCGTGCCCAATGCTATGACAGGTATTTGGAGAAATTATACATCACAACTCCTGGGTCTTTTTTTTGCATGACATATCGATGTTAATGAGGCCCAACATGTGTGGTAATTAATGTAGAGTAAGGACCCATACTGTTGCGATGTAGCAGGACATTTGGAAAAGCAAAATTCGGTCAGGCAGAGTCAGCATGGATTTATGAAGGGAAGTCATGTTTGACAAATTTGCTGGAGTTCTTTGAGGATGTAACGCACAGGGTGGATGAAGGGGAACCAGTGGATATGGTGCATATGGATTTCCAGAAAGCATTTGACAAGGTGCCACATAAAAGGTTACTGCACAAGATAAAAGTTCACGGGGTTGGGAGAAATATATTAGCATGGATAGAGGATTGGCTAACTAACAGAAAAGAGAGAGTCAGGATAAATAGTTCATTCTCTGGTTGGCAATCAGTAATGAGTGGGGTGCCACAGGGATCAGTGCTGGGACCCCAACTGTTTACAATCTATATTAACGACTTGGAAGAAGAGACTGAGTGTAACGTAGCCAAGTTTGCTGATGATACAAAGATGGGAGGAAAAGCAATGTGTGAGGAGGACACAAAAAATCTGCAAAAGGACATAGACAGGCTAAGTGAGTGGGCAAGAATTTTGCAGATGGAGTATAATGTTGGAAAGTGTGAGGTCATGCACTTTGGCAGAAAAAAATCAAAGAGCAAGTTATTATTTAAATGGAGAAAAATTGCAAAGTGCCGCAGTACAGCAGGACCTGGGGGTAATATATGCATGAAACACAAAAGAATAGTACAGCAAGTGATCAGGAAGGCCAATGGTATCTTGGCCTTTATTGCAAAAGGGATGGAATATAAAAGCAGGGAAGTCTTGCTACAACTATATGAGGTATTGGTGAGGCCACACCTGGAATACTGCGTACAGTTTTGGTTTCGATATTTACGAAAGGATATACTTGCTTTGGAGGCAGTTCAGAGAAGGTTCACTGGGTTGATTCCGGGGATGAAGGGGTTGTCTTATGAGGAAAGATTGGATAGGTTGGGCCTCTACTCATTGGAATTCAGAAGAATGAGAGGTGATCTTATTGAAACGTATAAGATTATGAGGGGGCTTGACAAGGTGGATGCGGAGAGGATGTTTCCACTGATGGGGGAGACTAGAACTAGAGGGCGTAGTCTTAGAGTAAGGGGCTGCCCATTTAAAACAGAGATGAGGAGAAATTTCTTCTCTCAGAGGGTTGGAAATCTGTGGAATTCGCTGCCTCAGAGAGCTGTGGAAGCTGGGACATTGAATAAATTTAAGACAGAAATAGACAGTCTCTTAAATGATAGAGGATCGGACAGGGAAGTGGAGCTGATTGCATGATCAGTTCAGCCATGATCTTATTGAATGGTGGAGCAGGCTCAAGAGGCCGCATGGCCGACTCCTGGTCCTATTTCTTATGTTCTTATGTTCTTGATTGCAGGCTGTATCAGGTATTTTTTTTTTAAATCACACTTGTGTAGTTGTATTTTGTACAGTGTTGAAAACATAATTTCATTACACAATAGCTACTTGCAAACTGTATTAAGCCGAGAAAGTGGTAAACTAATGAAACAAAAGCTTAGTACAACCAGCCAAGAGAGGAAAACTAATTAACACCAACAAAGGAAGAGGGATGGCTCATGTGCGAATGTCTTGAGTTTGAGCTGAACATTGTCAAAACGCCAGTAATTAGAAGCTATACGTTTGATCTAAGGAATAGCAAATAAGATGGTCTGGGGGATGGCAGGAACTTGCAATAAACAGACAGGATATAAATAGAGCTCGGTATCCAACTGGGAAATTACCAAGTTGCAGACCTTCTGAAGGAAGAACTATCAAAAAAACGTGCCCTACCGTGAGGGGAGAGGCCTTCAAAAAAAGAAGGCTTCACTTCCGATTGATCATCATAGGCAGTCCCTCGGAATCGAGGAAGACTTTCTTCCATGCCCAAAGTGAGTTCTTTGATGGCTGAACAGTCTGATACGAGAGCCACAGGCCTTGTTACAGGTGGGACAGACATTCGTCGAGGGAAGTTTTCGCTCGAGTTCTCCTCAATTGTCTTCTCCCTGTGGCCGAGGACCTCCTCCCGGAATCACAATGCGGATTTCGTCCCCTACGGGGCACAACAGACATGATCTTTGCAGCGCGACAGTTGCAGGAAAAATGCAGGGAGCAGCGCCAGCCCTTATACATGGCCTTTTTCGATCTTACAAAGGCCTTTGACACTGTCAACCGTGAGGGTCTATGGAGCATCCTCCTCCGTTTCAGATGCCCCCAAAAGTTTGTCAACATCCTTCGCCTCCTTCACGATGACATGCAGGCCGTGATCCTTACCAACAGATCCATTACAGGCCTAATTCACATCTGGACCGAGATCAAACAGGGCTGCGTCATCGCTCCAACCCTCTTCTCAATCTTCCTCGCCACCATGCTCCACCTCACAATCAACAAGCTCCCCGCTGGAGTGGAACTAAGCTACAGAACCAGTGGGAAGCTGTTTAACCTACGCCACCTCCAGGCCAGGTCCAAGATCACCCCACCCTCTGTCGTTCAGCTGCAGTATGCGGACGACGCCTGCTTCTGCGCACATTCAGAGGCTGAACTCCAGGATATAGTCAATGTATTCCGATTGAAGCACTGCGATCAATTACTTTCCTAAACCTTCACGGTGAGCGGCTGACATAGATTGGCTGGGGGGTGGTGGGGAGAAGCAAAGAACAAGGAAGACTTCACATCCAATTAAACCAGTACGATAGCGAGAATCTCTGTACACTAACTAGTGCAACCTATTGACCGAGCAAACAGTTTGTGATCTATGGGGCATTACGCATCTAAAGGAAAAGAAAAGGGATCGTGAAGGAACATGCCTGAAACAACTATATTTTTCCTTTCTTGCTGCTCGACCTGCTGAATGTCTCCAGCATTTTCTGTCTATATTACAGATTTCGAGCATTTCTAAGATTTTGGCTTTCTATTTCAAAGAACACCAAGGTTGCCCTTATCCTCAACTCAGCTGAGATCAACTAACTCCAAAAACAACTTGCATTTATATAGCGCCTATAGTGAAGGAAAATATCCCAAGCGTTTCACAGGATCGTAGTCAGACAAGCATTGACACCAAGCCACATAAGGCACATCAAGCAATTAAGAAAGCAAAGGGTATGTTGGCCTTTATTACAAGAGGATTTGAATAAGAGTAAAGATGTCTTACTGCAATTATATAGGGCCCTGGTGAGACCGTACCTGGAGTATTGTACACAGTTTTGATCTCCTTAGCTAAGGAAGGATAAACTGCCATAGAGGGAGGGCAATGGAGGTTCACCAGACTGATTCCTGGGATGGGGGGATTGTCCTATGAGGAGAGATTGAGCAGACTAGGCCTATATTCTCTAGAGTTTAGAAGAACGAGAGGTGATCTCATTGAAACATGTACAGGGCTTGACAGGGTAGATGCAGGGAGGATGTTTCCCCTGGCTGGGGAGTCTAGAACCAAGGGTCACAGTCTCAAAATAAGGGGTCGGCCACTTAGGACTGAGATGAGGAGAAATTTCTTCACTCAGAGGGAATCTTTGGAATTCTCGACCTCAGAGAGCTGTGGATGCTCAGTGGTTGAGTATATTCAAGACAGAGATTGATAGATTTTTGAATATCAGGGGAATCAATGGATATGGGGAAAGTGCAGGAAAGTGGAGTTGAGGTAGAAGTTCAGCCATGATCTTATTGAGTGGCGAAGCAGGCTCGAGGGGCCGAATGGCCTGCTTCTGTTCCTAATTCTTATTTTCTTATAAAGGGAAACTAGAACAGATGACGAAGAGCTTGGTCAAAGAGACAGGTTTTAAGGAGTGTTTTAAAGGAGATGAGGTGGTTGACTTATGAAGATAGGTTGAATAGGTTGGGCCTATACTCATTGGAGTTAAGAAGAATGAGTAGTGATTTTATCGAAAGATATAAGATAATGAGAGGGCTCGACAAGGTGGATGCAGAGAGGATATTTCCACTCATAGGGGAAATTAAAACTCGGGGGCATAGGCTCAGAATAATGGGCCATCCATTTAAAACTGAGATGAGGAAGAATTTCTTCTCTCAAAGGGTTGCAAATCTATGGAATTCTCTGCCCCAGAGAGCTGTGGAGGTTGGGTCATTGAATATATTAAAGGTGGAGATAGACAGATATTTGAGAGAAAAGGGGATAAAGGATTATGGGGAGTGGGCAGGGAGTTGGAGCTGAGTCCAGGATCAGATCAGCCATGATCTTATTGAATGGTGAAGCAAGCTTGAGAGGCCTAATGGTGCAATCAGACCTGGGTGTCATGGTTCATCAGTCATTGAAAGTTGGCATACAGGTACAGCAGGCGGTGAAGAAGGCAAACGGTATGTTGGCCTTCATAGCTAGGGGATTTGAGTATCGGAGCAGGGAAGTCTTACTGTAGTTGTACATGGCCTTGGTGAGGCCTCACCTGGAATATTGTGTTCAGTTTTGGTCTCCTAATCTGAGGAAGGATGTTCTTGCTATTGAGGGAGTGCAGCGAAGGTTCACCAGACTGATTCCCGGAATGGCTGGACTGACACATGAGGAAAGACTGGATCTTCTGGGCCTTTATACATTGGAGTTTAGAAGGATGAGAGGGGATCTCATAGAAACATACAAGATTCTGAAGGGACGGGACAGGTTAGATGCGGGTAGAATGTTCCCGATGTTGGGGAAGTCCAGAACCACGGGACACAGTCTAAGGATAAGGGATAGGCCATTTAGGACGGAGATGAGGAGAAACTTCTTCACTCAGAGAATTGTTAACCTGTGGAATTCGCTGCCGCAGAGAGTTGTTGATGCCAGTTCATTGGATATTTCAAGAGGGAGTTAGATATGGCCCTTACGGCTAAGGGGATCAAGGGGTATAGCGAGAAAGCAGGAAAGGGGTACTGAGGGAATGATCAGCCATGATCTCATTGAATAGTGGTGCAGGCTCGAATGGCCGAATGGCCTACTCCTGCACCTATTTTCTATGTTTCTAAGTTTCTATGAAAAAAACAAAACATTCAAAGTCCTTGTTTTTTCCTCCTGGCGGAATACGTTAAAAACAGCCTCAAGAAAGTAGTTGCTTCCACTGCACCATCGATATTACGGTGCACAGGATGTGTTTTTCAGTCCAGAAATATAACTATTATATCTTTAGTCACTCACCTGACCAGATCAAGTTGATTTAGTTTGGTTCATTTAATTACAAATTCAGATCAGTAATTGATTTCCATTCTCCTATGCACTTCCTCCATTTATAAAGCACATCAATATGGTAGAATTCTTTAATAAGATGGAGAGTGACACAGTTAATTCGGAAACTAGGGTCCTGAACTTAAGGAAAGGTAACTTCAATGGTATGACTGGTGAATTGGCTAGAGTAGACTGGCAAATGATACTTAAAGGGTTGACGGTGGATAGGCAATGGCAAACATTTAAAGATCACATGGATGAACTTCAGCAATTGTACATCCCTGTCTGGAGTAAAAATAAAACAGGGAAGGTGGCTCAACCGTGGTTAACAAGGGAAATTAAGGATAGTGTTAAAGCCAAGGAAGAGGCACATAAATTGGCTAGAAAAAGCAACAAACCTGAGGACTGGGAGAAATTTAGAATTCAACAGAGGAGGACTAAGGGTTTAATTAAGAGAGGGAGAATAAAGTACGAGACGAAGCTTGCACGGAACATAAAAACTGACTGCAAAAGCTTCTATAAATATGTGACGAGAAAAGATTTGTGAAGTCAAACGTAGGTCCCTTGCAGTCGGATTCAGGTGAATTTATAATGGGGAACAAAGAAATGGCAGACCAATTGAACAAATACTTTAGTTCTGTCTTCACGAAGGAAGACACAAATAACCTTCCAAATGTATTAGGGGACAGTGGGTCGAGTGAGAAGGAGGAACTGAACGATATCCTTATTAGGCGGGAAATTGTGTTAGGGAAATTGATGGGATTGAAGGCCGATAAATCCCCAGGGCCTGATAGTCTGCATCCCAGAGTATTTAAGGAAGTGGCCCTAGAAATAGTGGATGCATTGGTGATCATTTTCCAACAGTCTATTGACTCTGGACCAGTTCCTATGGACTGGAGGGTAGCTAATGTAACACCACTTTTTCAAAAAGGAGGAAGAGAGAAAACGGCTTATTTTAGACCGGTTAGCCTGACATCAGTAGTGGGGAAAATGTTGGAATCAATCATTAAGGATGAACTAGCAGCACATTTGGAAAGCAGTGACAGGATTGGTCCAAGTCAGCATGGACTTATGAAAGGGAAATCATACTTGACGAATCTTCTGGAATTTTTTGAGGATGTAACTAGCAGGGTAGACAAGGGAGAACCAGTGGATGTGGTGTATTTGGACTTGCAAAAGGATTTTGACAAGGTCCCACACAAGAGATTGGTGTGCAAAATCAAAGCACATGGTATTGGGGGCAATGTACTGACGGGGATACAGAACTGGTTGGCAGACAGAAATCAGAGAGTCGGGATAAACGCGTACTTTTCAGAATGGCAGGCAGTGACTAGTGGAGTGCCGCAGGGCTCAGTGCTGGGAATCCAGCTCTTTACAATATACATTAACGATTTAGATAAAGGAATTGAATGTAATATCTCCAAGTTTGCAGATGACACTAAACTGGGTGGCGGAGTGAGCTGTGAGGAGGACGCTAAGAGGCTGCAGGGTGACTTGGACAGGTTAGGTGAGTGGGCAAATGCATGGCAGATGAAGTATAATGTGGATAAATGTGAGATCCATTTTGGGGGCAAAAACACGAAGACAGAATATTATCTGAATGGTGGCAGATTAGGAAAAGGGGAGGTGCAACGAGACCTGGGTGGCATGGTTCATCAGTCATTGAAAGTTGTCATGCAGGTACAGCAGGCGGTGAAGAAGGCAAATGGTATGTTAGCCTTCATAGCTAGGGGATTTGAGTATAGGAGCAGGGAAGTCTTACTGCAGTTGTACAGGGCCTTCGTGAGGCCTCACCTGGAATATTGTGTTGAGTTTTGGTCTCCTAATCTGAGGAAGGACGTTCTTGCTATTGAGAGAGTGCAGCGAAGGTTCACCAGACTGATTCCCGGGATGGCAGGACTGACATATGAGGAGAGACTGGATCAACTGGGCCTTTATTCACTGGAGTTTAGAAGGATGAGAGGGGATCTCATAGAAACGTATAAGATTCTGACGGGACGGGACAGGTTAGATGCAGGAAGAATGTTCCCGATGTTAGGGCAGTCCAGAACCAGGGGACATAGTCTTAGGATAAGGGGTAGGCCATTTAGGACTGAGATGAGGAGAAACTTCTTCACTCAGAGAGTTGTTAACCTGTGGAATTCCCTGCCGCAGAAAGTTGTTGATGCCAGTTCATTGGATATATTCAAGAGGGAGTTAGATATGGTCCTTACGGCTAAGGGGATCAAGGGGTATGGAGAGAAAGCAGGAAAGGGGTACTGAGGGAATGATTAACCATGATCTTATTGAATGGCAGTGCAGGCTCGAAGGGCCAAATGACCTACTCCTGCGCCTATTTTCTATGATTCTATGTTTCTATGTTTCCCTCGATGTGCTATTTCTTTTACGTTTAACCCTATTGCTCTCCCTCTTACTAAAGAACGTCTCTTGTTTGTCATTCCCCAATATGGCGGTCGGCCCACTCCGAGACGTAAGTGTACGCTCACTCCCTACCTACCAGCTTGGGACCTTAATAGGCCGCGGAGCGCTTGAAAAACAGGTGCCACATGACCCAATTTCTAAGCCACTGTTTGCAAGCATCCTCCTCTTTCCTTGTCCTGTGACTGAAATGAGCTGAGGAGCGACAGCACTGAAACCCAGTGACAGTCTGGTATACTTGCAAATAGCTGTTAATTCTTCCTATTTAACTGGAAGTAACATCAAATTAGGAGATGAAAATAAAAAACTCAAGACACGACTTTTAAATGGAGACAACATTATATGGGTGCAACCCTGGTCCAATTATTCCCTGCCATCTAATCCTGCTTCATGTGAAGACGACACTTGCTCTTGACTCCGTGTCCAAGGCCATGGACTCTATGTCATGAGACAGCACCATGTCTTTCTAAGATACAAGGGTTCATTGTGTGCGAACCACACTTTCGGTGCAGAATCTCGCTAAGCAGGCGTACTGGTCACAGAATTTGCCCCAAGGTGTTTATAGCTGTATATCTGAACCATGTCTCCAATGTAGTGAGGCTCCATCAACAACAATAACTGCATTTACATACTGCTTCTATCGTAGTAAATATGACCCTTGGTGATCCACAGGAGCATTATCAGACAAAATTTGATAGCGAGCCGCTAAAGGAGATTGGTTCTAAGGAGCATATTAAAGGAGGAGAGAGAGGTAGAGAGGCAGAGAAGCTCTGGCAGGGAATTCCAGAGCTTGGGGCCGAGGCAGCTGAAGGCATGGCCGCCAATGGTAGCAGAAAGGAAATTGGGGATGCGCAAGAGGCCAGAATTGGAGGGAGGAAAGCAGAGTTGTCAGAGGGTTGTACAGCTTGAGGAGATTGCAGAGATAGGGAGGGCTGAGGCCCTGGACAGATTTGAGCAGAAGGTTGACTATTTTCAATTCATGGCTTTGCTGGACCAGGAGACTAGTCTTGCAAAATGACCCCTGCAATATTTGCAAGTGTAAAAATACCATTGATTTTGCAAAGAATTTTTAATAAAAATGAATGAGACTTGCCTCCATGCTCCTTTCACCTCATGACTGGGATTTGCTGTTGTTATTAAAACCGGTCAAACTATACTGTCAAAATCTGTTTGACTCACAAGAGCTGTTTAATTGAATTAATACCCCATGACTCAGTGCCAGTCCCAAAATGCTTCTTATTTTATGTGTCTCTGGTCTGAATTCTAGCATCGATGGCCAAACAGTAATAGGTTTCTTCACACTAAAACTATGTGCTATCACTCTCTGGAGATGACCAGCTGGCCCACTTTTGTGTGTGTTTTTCCTTTGTATTACTTGTATGTGCAATGTTTCAAATTGAAAGAATTATGTCTCAGCACATACCATCTGGGATCTCTACATCAATACACTTATAATTTTATATTGTTGTGATTATACTAGCAGCCCAAGGGTTTCTTCAAATTCAAAGTTTTTCCTAATTAAAACGGCACAAAGGAAGATTGTGTTTTAAAATTGCCAAGTGCTCTGTGAATCCCACAGAAGGACTACAATAAGTGAGAAGGAACAGACACTTGACTTTCATCTGTGTGGCTCACAGCTTCTAAACCAACTACAATCTAATTGGCAGGGAGGAAGGCAAGACAATCGGATCGAAGGAAGGCAAGGGGGAATGAAAGAAGGAGAGAAAGAGAAAGAGAGAAAGAGTGAAGGAGTGAGAGAAAGAGAAAAGAGAGAAAGAGAGAAAGAGTGAAGGAGTGAGAGAAAAGAGAAAGAGTGAAAGAGAGAAAGAGAGAAATAGAGTGGAATAGTGAAAGAGGGAAAGAGAACGAGTGAAAGAGAGAAAAAGATAAGGAGTGAAAGAGAGAAAGTGAAAGAGTGAAAGATAAGAAAAAGACTTGAATTTTAATCAAGTCTCAGCAACATTTCAAAGCATTTCACATACAATGAATAACTTTTATAGTTTAGTGATTGTTGTTTTGTCGACCAACATGGCAGCCATTTTGTAGACTGCAAATGGCGAATGAGGTTAATCATTTCTTGCTGGTATTGGGTGAGGGAGTAGCCGCTACTCTTCTTCAAATATAGTGTATGGAATCTTTAAGATCCACCAAGAACAAGCACACAAGACCTAAAATCTCTCCTGGAATGTCACCTTTGATCATACAAGGCTTCCACAGTACTGAAGTGTCAGCCCAGATTATGTGCTCAAATTCTGCAATGAGGATCTGGTGTGAGAGGCACAACGCAAACTAAAAGATGACCTTCGACAAAAATGAAATGTCGCCCGCATAGGTGCCGACTGCTGGATCATAGGAACAGGAGAAGGCCATTCAGCCCCTCGAGCCTGTTCCACTATTCAACTAGATCATAGTTGATCGGTACCTCAATTCCATTTACCCACTGTTGATCCATATCCCTTGATACCATTACCCCTTTAACATTTCAATTGACCCACCATCTACAGCTTTTTGGGAGGAAAGAATTCCAGATTTCCACTACGTTTGTATGAAAAGGGGGTTCCTGATTTCACTCATGATTGGCCTGGCTCTAATTTTAAGAGTGTGCCCTCTTATTCAAGATTGCCCACCAAGAGGAAATAGTTTCTTTGTAGATATTGTCTCAAATTGTTTTATTCTTTTAAAGATCTCAATTAGATCACCCCTCAATCTTCCAAACTCAAGGGGATGGAGTATAAAAACAGGGCAGTCTTGCTGTAGTTATACAGGGTATTGGTGAGGCCACACCTGGAATATTGCGTGCAGTTTTGGTTTCCATATTTAAGAAAGGATATACTTGCTTTGGAGGCAGTTCAGAGAAGGTTCACTAGGTTGATTTTGGAGTTAAGGGGGTTGACTTATGAGGGAAGGTTGAGTAGGTTGGGCCTCTACTCATTGGAGTTCAGAAGAATGAGAGGTGATCTTATCGAAATGTATAAGATTATGAGGGGGCTTGACAAGGTGGATGCAGAGAGGATGTTTCCATTGATAGGGGAGACTAGAATTTGGGGGCATAACCTTAGAATAAGGGGCAGCCCATTTAAAACTGAGATGAGGAGAAATTTCTTCTCTCAGATGGTTGTAAATCTGTGGGATTTGTTGCCTCAGAGAGCTGTGGAAACTGGGTCATTGAATATATTTAAGACAGAGATAGACAGTTTCTTAACCGATAAGGGAATAAAGGGTTATGGGGAGTGGGCAGGGAAGTGGACCTGAGTCCATGATCGGATCAGCCATGATCATATTAAATGGCGGAGCAGGCTCGAGGGGCCATATGGCCTACTCCCGCTCCTATTTCTTATGTTCTTATGTTCTTATAATACTAGCCAGGTTTATACAACCTAATCTCATTATTTAACCCTTTAAAATCTGGTATCATTCTGGCAAATCAGTGCTGTGCTCCCTCCAAAGCCAGTACATCATTCATGAGGTAGTGTGTCCAAACCTGACAGGAGTACTCCAGATGGGGTCTGTACAACAAAAAGCATATCTTTCCTCCACTTGGTATTCTAATAACTAGGCTTGCCAATAACCCTTGCATGCTGTCCAAATATATAAATATATATATATAAAAAAAAACAGGAAACACTAGGGAAAGCAAAGGGCGTTGAACCCAACCAGCCCACTCCTTCCACAGACTGTGTATAATTCACTCCACTAAAGCTTCTCCACACATTAATCATCTCAGGAACATCTCTCTGTGGCCTTCAAGAAGATAATGAAACAAAATGCCAGATGATCTTTTCAAGTTTGCATCCTGCATTATTTATCTTTGACCAGATGCCTTCTTCGACAATGACTTCTCCTTACAATCTCTCAATCTTGCTCGGAATCAAAGATTTAGCCAGTCTTTTATTTCCTTGAAGGTGCTGATCAGCAGAGCATTAACTGCGTTTACCCGGTTTTGTGCGGAGAAGGTCTCGTGATAATGTCAAGTCAACATGAACAATTATTTGTTAGGAAATAGTGGAGAGGTACAAGATTTTTAAAAAATCAAACAGCCCATTATTTACAACAGATGCAAACAACGGGCCAGCCAGAAATAACTAACGGGAGCCAGGGTGGCCTGCTTCGCAAGGGTTTTCTAAGAGTTCTGGGCCTAAGTTTCCTGTTGTTTTTTATCCACGATGGAAATCATGGGCTCCGGGCCTGCAATTTCCCAGCCTGCGTCCCCTGTGTGGCCCTTTCCTCACTGGAAGCCCTGGATCACGGAATCATAGAATAAAACAACACAGAAGGAGACCATTTGGCACATCCTGACCACACCGGCTCTTTGGTAGAGCTTTCCAATTAGTCCCGCTTCCCCTGTCCTTTCCCCGCAGCCCTGCAAATCTTTCTGTTTCAAGTATTTATCCAATTCCCTTTTGAAAGTTACTATTCCAATTGCTGCCACCGCCCTTTCAGGCAGCGCGTTCCAGATCGTAACAACTCGCTACATACAAACTTTTTATTCTCATTTCGCCACTGGTTCTTTTCCAATTATCTTAAATCTGAGCCCTTTGGTTACCGTCCCATCTGCCAGTGGAAACAGTTTCTCTCTATTTACCCTGCAAAACCCTGCACAATTTTGAACGCTGCTGTTAAAGTTGGCCAATTGTCCTGGCCAATATTTATCCCTCAATCAATATAACAAAAAAAAACTGATTATCTGGACATTATCACATTGCTGGTTTGTGGGAGCTTGCTTGTTGGCAAATTGGCTGCCACATTTCCCACATTACACAACAGTGACTACACTCCAAAAATACTTCATTGGCTGTAAAGTGCTTTGAGATGTCTGGTGGTCATGAAATGCATTATATAAATCCAAGTCTTTCTTTCTCCCATTAAACTTCTTCCTCTAAGAAGAACGATCCCAGTTTTTCGAGTCAAGAATTAGACACAATACTCCAAGTGAGGGTACTAGAACTAGGGGACATCATTTCAGAATAAGGGGTCACCCATCTAAAATGGAAACGAGGAGGAATTTCTTCCCTCAGAGGGTTGTGAATCTGTGGAATTCTCTACCCCAGAGAGCTGAGGAGGCTGGGTCATTGAATATATTTAAGGTGGAGATTGTTGTATATGCTGACGATGGATGCACTCTATGTGTAGTCACTGTGAAATTGTATAAGATGGAAACTTGTTTACCTGATGTACGATCAATAAGGTTCACACTGTGTACATACATGCTGGCACCACTAGAGGGTGCAATTGGTGGGGGCCGGGGGTTTCCTGCCCTGGTGGCAGAGCCCTGTATAAAAGGCTGCACACCATGCTTGCAGGGCACTCTGGAGTTTGGAATAAAGGACCAAGGTCACTACAGTTCAAGTACAACACATTGCCTTGTGGAGTCATTCATAAGTACACTATAGACATAACAGAGATAGTCAGATTTTTGAGCGATAAGGAAGAAAAGGGTTATGTGGAGCTGGCAGGGTAGTAGAGTTGAGGCCAAGATCAGATTAGAGCTTCTTGAATGGCGGAGCAGGCTCGAGGGGCTAAATGGCCTACTCCTGCTCCTATTTCTTATGTTCCTATGAGGTCCAATCAGTGAGTTATAAAGGTTTAGCATGACTTCCCTGCTTTTGTACTCGATGCCTCTATTTATAAAGTTAAGGATCCTGTGTGCTTTTTATAACAGCCTTCATCAACTTGTCCTGCCACCTTCAAAGCTTTGTGTGTGTACACCCTCGGGTTCCTGTTCCTGCACTCTCTTTAAAATTGTGCAATTTAGTTACATTGCAGGCCCTCTTATTCTCGGAAATGGTCTTTGCGGCTATAACATCTTGAGGAAGTTCAGAGCTCAGGGGGTTAACACTAAGTACAGTATCAATAGAAAAGTAAGAAACAGCAGGACACTGCTGACATAGATGGATGATGAGAAGCTCAGGGAAATTTGTAGACTGCACAGCGCAGCGATTCAAACTTATTGCATGAGGAACTTCCAGCACTGGCATTCAACAGAAAGAAAAAGTATCTCCAAGAATGAAAGAAACACCAACTAAAATTGGCACTTTGAACACCCAAGAAATCATTGATCATTTTGATATACACCAACTCCTATTTCCTGCACTACAACATTAGAAACAGTAACTTTCCATAAATTTTTAATGTTAACATTGCACAATAAAAACATTCAGATATAGAACATAAGAAATAGGAGCAGAAGTAGGTCGCACATCCCCTCGAGCCTGCTGCACCATTCAATAAGTTCATGGCTAATCTCTTACCCCAACTCCACTTTCCCGCCATATCCCTTGATTCCCTTAGTATCCAAAAATCTATCGACCTCTATCTTAAATATACTCAACAACTGTGCACCCACAGCTCTCTGGGGTAGAGAATTCCAAAGATTATCAACCCTCTGACTGAAGATATTTTTCTTCATCTCAGTCCTAAATGGCCGACCCCTTATTCTGAGACTATGACCCCCTAGTTCTAGAGCGATGAAACTCTGCTTGATGTACAACAGTCACAACTACTGCATCCTTTCTCAATTTCATGACAGGGGAGGACAAGCTTGCATTTATGTACTGACTTTCATGACTTCAGGATGTCCGAATGCCTTCACAGACAATGCATTACATTAATATGCAATGGCCATGACTTCACTTATCGTTACTATGCTCTCTGGATGTGGGTGACCCTGGCAAGGCCACATTTATTACATATATAATGTCAGCTGTGGCTCAGTGGGTAGCACATGTGCCTCTGAGTCAGAAGGTTGTGGGTTCAAGTCCCACTCCAGGGATTTGAGCACAAAGAAAAATCTAAGCTGACACTGCAGTGTAGTGCGGAGGGAGTGCTGAATTGTTGGAGGTGCTGTCTTTCGAATGAGATGTTAAACCGAGGTCCCGTGTGTTTTCTGAAGTGGATGTAAAAGATCTCATGGCACTATTTCGAAAAAGAGCAGGGCAGTTAGTCCTGGCCAATATTTATCCTTCAATCAACATAACAAATTGGCTGCAGCGTTTCCCAAATTACAACAGTGACTACGCTCCAAAAGTACTTCATTGGCTGCAAAGCACTTTCAGACATCCGGTGGTCATGAAAGGTGCAATACAAATCCAGGTGTCATGGTACATCAGTCTTTGAAAGTTGGCATGCAGGTACAATAGGCTGTGAAGAAGGCAAATGGCATGTTGGCCTTCATAGCTAGGGGATTTGAGTATAGGAGCAGGGAGGTCTTACTGCAGTTGTATAAGGCCTTGGTGAGGCCTCACCTGGAATATTGTGTTCAGTTTGGGTCTCCTAATCTGAGGAAGGATGTTCTTGCTATTGAGGGAGTGCAGCGAAGGTTCACCAGACTGATTCCCGGGATGGCAGGACTGATATATGAGGAGAGACTGGATCGACTGGGCCTGTATTCACTGGAGTTTAAAAGAATGAGAGGGGATCTCATAGAAACATATAAAAGGTTAGATGCAGGAAGAATGTTCCCGATGTTGGGGAAGTCCAGAACCAGGAGTCACAGTCTAAGGATAAGGGGTAGGCCATTTAGGACCGAGATGAGGAGAAAATTCTTCACTCAGAGAGTTGTTAACCTGTGGAATTCTCTACCTCAGAGAGTTGTTGAGGCCAGTTCATTAGATATATTCAAGAGGGAGTTAGGTATGGCCCTTCCAGCTAAAGGAATCAAGGGGTATGGAAAGAAAGCAGGAAAGGGGTACTGAGGTGCATGATCAGCCATGTTCTCATTGAATGGTGGTGCAGGCTCAAAGAGCTGAATGGCCTACTCCTGCACCTATTTTCTATGTTTCTAAGTCTTTCTTTATATGTTGACTCCGATATTGCTTTGCTTAGTCCCTGGGGGTCACTCATTGCCCAGGGACCAAGGAGAGGAAAGGGGGTAAATATCATCAGCCATCAAATTCCCACAATCTGCAATTAGGTGAACAATGAGTTTTATTGATGGGGCTGTTTGAGGGAAAACTTAGATGCAAGATAAATAATGAAATGAAACAATATTTAAAATATACAGGTATATGTATTTTGCAATCTATATTATTTACAATCTTGTGACTGTACCAGTTTAACAAGCCTGTAAATCTGCTGAGTGTTTCATGCACACTTGTGATATGATGGACCAATTAAATGACAATATTGATCTGTGCATCCCATGTGACAATTACATTGCCACAAGAGTGCATACAGAAACCATTTTAAAATATTCTACTTATGATTTTTTTTTGTATTTTATTATTCATCCTTTTCTTTTCAAAAGGATATATTTTTCTCCCACAGAACAGGCTCAAACTCAATCAGCCTCTCTGCTCTGCCCAAATCTTTCCTTTCAACAAAAACATGTATTTATTTTGTGACTTTAATGTAGTGAAACATCCCAAAATGCTTCACGGGAGTATTATGAGCCACGTAAGGAGATATTAGGGCAGGTGACCAAAACCTTGGTCAAAGTGGTAGGTTTTAAGGATTGTCTTAAAGGAGGAAAGAAAGATAGAGAGGTGAAGAGGTTTAGGCAGGGAATTCCCAGAGCTTGGGGCCCTGGCAACAGAAGGCAAGGTCACCAATGGTTGAGCGATTATAATCAGGGATGTTCACGAGGGCAGAATGTGAGGACCGCAATTATCTCGGGGAGTTGTGGGGCTGGAGGAGATTACAGAGATAGGGAGGTGCGAGACCATGGAGAGATTTGTAAACAAGGATGAGAATTTTGAAATTGAAGGCGCTGCTTAAGCAGGAGCCAATGTAGGTCAGCGAGCACAGGGGTGATGGGTGAGCGGGGTTTGGTGTGAGTTAGGACATGGGCAGCCGAGTTTTGGATCACCTCTAGTTTACGTAGGGTAGAATGTGGCCAGCCAGGTGTGCGTGGGAATAGTCACGTCTAGAGCTAATAAGGGCATGGATGAGGGCTTCAGCAGTGGATGAGCTGAGGCAAGGGAAGAGACGGGTGAAATTATGGAGGTGGAAATAGGCGGTCTTAGTTATGCTGTTGATATGTGGTCGGTAGCTCATCTCAGTGTCAAATATGACACCAAGGTTGTGAACAGTGTGGTTCAGCCTCAGACAGATGTTAGGCCTCCAAGTATGGTCCCGTTAAAGTCTTATCTTTTATATCTAGCCCACCCTCTCTATCTGCCTGATCAGACCCTAAACCATCTTCTCTAATCAACCCTACTGACCCCAAACTGATCATTCCACCTGGCCAGCCCGACCTCTCCTGTCTTAAGTTTCAGACCACCCAGCCGTGTGTAGTTAGCAGTGTATGAAGATAGCCTCCCTTATCGTCTCTTACCAATTCAATCCCGAGAGAGATAGTAGAAAATAGTCAACAAACCTTACACAGCCTGGCTAGATGGTTATTGGACATAGAAACACTGGAGAAAGTGCAAAAACTTTTTTTTTTACAAGGATAATACCTGAACTGAGAGGGTAAAACTATCAGGAAAGAATGAACAGGCTGGGGCTCTTCTCTCTAGAAAAGGGAAAACCGAGAAGTGGCCTGATAGCGCTCTTTAAAATTATGATGGGGTCCGATAGGGTAAAGGTAGAAAAGATATTTCCACATTCGGGGGCAGCTTGAAACTAGAGGCCATACATTTAAGATAGTCGCTAATCAATCCAATAAGGAATTCAGGAGAAAAGTCTTAACCCAGAGAATGGTTAGAATGTGGAACTCGCTACCACAGGGGAGGGGTTGAGGCAATAGCACAGATGCATTTAAGGGGAAACTGGATAAGCACATGCGAGAAGGAGGAATATGAGGAGATGTTGACAGGGTGAGATGAAGTAAAGAGAGTGGGAGGAGGCTTGAGTGGAGCATAAACACTGGCACAAACCTGTTGGGCTGACACCGGCCATTCAGTGCTGTAAATTCGATGTAACTCTCTGCTACACTCCTGTTAGTGGGCTTTGATTTCAGAGTTGGTTACCTACACTTAGTGAGCATTAATGAATCAGAACTGGAAACTGTGTTAATATAGATCATGCGTTTTGATTTAAATTCTGGGACTCCCAGCCCAAGCAAAGCAAGAGTCCTCCTATTCTGCTCAGCAATGTAACCAAATCTAAATTAACCAAACGCTTTCCCTGACTAACACCAGGCTGTTGCTCGCACAAGCCATCGGTGTGGCCTCTCTGAGTGCGACTGCCAATCTGTGAGCAACTTAGTGACTCCACCTTCTGAAGACTGGGTTAAAAGTGCCCAACTTCACTGCAGTTACACCTGACGCCCCATCAGTTTGGGCTGGATTGAATATCAGCTGCTAGTGAGGTGGAGGAACTGTGTGTGCATCTACTACAGTGCACAGTCTACACCAACCCGTCCTCATAGCTGAAATCTGCAACTTGATGACAATTATATTTGATGACAAATACATGGAGTCAACACTTGGGGAGGGGGGAATTAGCATAGCGCCCTGTTTGGGGATGGTATTAGCAGCGAGGCGGGAGTTCTTGCGCCTGGTATGGAAGTCCCACCCCAGCGACATATATTCAGGTTACCGCCCCTGAGAGCAAGTGGAGCGCAAAATATCGGGCTACACTTGCTCTGTGGGGCAGAAGGGCTCCGTGTTACACGGTGGGATGCACAGCGCTGCTGCGTAGACAGGCCCTCTGCTTCGTTAAAGGGGAGGCCAAGCTGCCGACAGGAAACGGCATACAAGCGGAGCGCCGAGCTGCAAGAATGCGGCATGCAGTCCGTGATCCAAAATGGAGAAGGCCACAACTGGTAAGTCAAATCTGTTTTTGTTATGTTGATTGAGGGACAACTATTGGCCCAGGACACCAGGGATAACTCCCTCTATTCTTCTTCAACATAGCACTGTGAGATCTTTTACATCCACCTGAGAGAGCAGACAGGGCCTCGGTTTTAATGTCTCATCCGAAAAACATCACCTCCAACAGTGCAGCACTCCCTCAACATTGCACTGGGACAGTCAGCCTAGATTTTTGTGCTTAAGTGTCTGGAGTGGGATTTGAACCCACACCTTTCGACTCAGAAGCAAGTGTGCTGCCCACTGAGCCACAGCTGACACTTAAGCAAAGTTAGCTCTACACAGCCACTATTGCATGATAAACAGAAACGGCAGATCTGTTTCGACACTTGCTTGAGGCTTATTATTCAGCGATTCAGGTCACTCATCTGTGAAGATTGAAGAGCTGGTTTACATTATTCGATTTTGCACACTGCATGAGGTTCTGATGTAGCTAAAGGAATAAGACAGTCGGACAAAACAGAGAACCGCTAATTCATTTATTTTATTCAGAACCCCGCAAAATGCGAAGGACACAAGGCATTATTAGTCCATGATTGGCAGGGGCACTACCTTTCACTGGCATGCATGTTGGAGAAGTCTCGCTGAGGGTTGCTGCAAAGTTATTTATTCATGTTTGGTTACGTAAGGCAGCAAACAAGATTGTATCATCTACCAGGTTCAGCAACCAAGGCTGGCAATGAGCAACTGCCCTTGGCATATTGTAGACTGAATAATTGTACCATTATCTTGTCTGGGTGTATCATACATCTCCGATGTGGCCTTTACGCTTTTCCTGCGCAGCCCTTCTCCTTCTTTCGACAGAAGTTCCATTTTAGAAGTCCCTTTCTGTGAATCAATCACTTATTCAGGTGACAGTTCTTTGCAGCTCTGCGCGCCCTTGGAAATCGATGGCCTTCCTTTTATCACTAATGGATATTGCCATTTTTTTTGTCCCTTTGTTGCCTGCAACTTTGCATCCCTTGGAAGCACTGTATATAAGCCGGCCCCTAAGGCCTGTTCCTCTCTGTGGAGTGTCTTAATAAAGATTGAGGTCACTGGTACTTTAACCTCCTTGTGTGCAGTCTCATCTGTGTTAGGGACAGAATAACTGGCGACAAGTATACGATTCCAACGCAAAGATGCATCAAACTGTGGGCATCCTGGAGAAGTTCTCGGAGGGTGAGGACTGGGAAGCCTATGTCAAACGGCTAGACCAGTACTTTGTAGCCAACGAGCTGGATGGAGAAGGAAGCGCTGCAAAAAGGAGAGCGGTCCTCCTCACGGTCTGCGGGGCACCGACCTACAGCCTCATGAAGAATTTTCTGGCTCCGGTGAAACCCACAGATAAGTCATGAGCAGCTATATACACTGGTTCGGGAGCAGCTTAACCCGAGGGAGAGTGTGCTGATGGCGAGGTATCGGTTCTACACGTGCCAGTGATCTGAAGGTCAGGAAGTGGCGAGCTACGTCACTGAGCTAAGGCGACTTATAGGACAATGTGAGTTTTATGGCTACCTGGAGCAGATGCTCAGAGACTTTTTTCTACTGGGTATTGGCCACTAGACCATCCTATGAAAACTTTTGACTGTAGAGACCCTCAGTAAGGCCAATGCAATAGCACAGGCGTTTATGTCCACCAGTGATAACACCAAACAAATCTCTCAGCACACAAGTGCTAGCAATGTTCATAAATTAACTGGAGCTGTGTTTGCGAGCAGAAATGTACAGGGCAGAACCTACGAGTCTGCAACTGCCAGCAGGCCTCAGGTGACCCAGATGACTCAGAATCCGCAATAAAGGATGAATGCAAGGCAATTCACACCTTGTTGGCGTTGTGGAGGCTTCCATTCAGCCTATTCATGCCGCTTCAAAGGGCATATTTGCAAGAGCTGTGGACAATGGGGCACCTCGAACAAGCTTGCAGACGAGCTGCAAGCTCTGCAAAACCTGCTAACCACCATGTGGCAGAGGAAGATCGGTCCATGGTGGATCACAGCAATTTCGAGCCTCAGAGGAGGCAGATGCTGAAGTACACGGGGTACACACATTTTCAACGAAATGCCCACCTATAATGCTAAATGTAAAATTGAATGGCTTACCCGTAGCCATGGAACTGGACACTGGCGCTAGCCAATCCATCATGAGTAAAAAGATGTTTGCGAGACTGTAGTGCAACAAGGCACTCAGACCAGCCCTGAGCCGCATCCACACGAAACTGAGAATGTACATCAAAGAGCTTATGACTGTCCTGGGCAGCGCCATGGTCAAGGTCACCAATGAGGGCACGGTGCATGAACTGCCAGTCTAGATTGTCCCGGGCGATGGCCCCACACTGCTTGGAAGGAGCTGGCTGGGCCAAATCCGCTGGAACTGGGATGACATCCGAGCGCTATTACATGTAAATGAGGCCTCATGTACCCAGGTTCTGAACAAATTTTCTTCCCTTTTTGAGCCAGGCATTGGAATCCGGGGCAAAGGTGCGAATCCACTTGGTCCCAGAGGCACAACCCATTCACCACAAGATGCGAGCGGTACCTCACATGATGAGGGAGAGAGTGGCAATCGAGCTGGACAGGCTGCAACGCGAGGGCATCTTCTCCCCAGTGGAATTCAGTGAGTGGGCCAGCCCGATTGTTCCAGTACTCAAAAGTGATGGCACCGTCAGGATTTGCGGCGATTATAAAGTAACTATTAATTGTTTCTCGCTACAGAACCAATACCCGCTGCCTAAGGCAGACGACCTATTTGCGACGTTGCAGGAGGCAAGATGTTCACCAAGCTTGACCTGACTTCGGCCTACATGACGCTGGAGGAGTCTTCGAATGGTCTCACCTGCATCAACACGCACAAGGGACTGTTCATCTACAACAGATGCCCGTTTGGAATTCGGTCGGCTACAGCGATCTTCCAGAGAAACATGGAGAGCCTACTCAATTCGGTACCATGCACGGTGGTTTTTCAGGACGACATATTGGTCACGGGTCGGGCACCTACAAAACCTAGAGGTGGTCCAGGTTTTTGGGGAGAAAGATCACGGCGGACGGCATTCGGCCCACAGACGCCAAGACAGAGGCTATCAGGAACACGTCCAGGCCACAGAACGTCATGGAGCTGCGGTCGTCCCTGGGACTCCTCAACTATTTTGGTAACTTCCTACTGGGGTTAAGCACCCTTTTAGAGCCCCGATATGTGTTATTGCGTAAAGGTGAGAACTGGGTATGGGGGAAAAAAACAAGTAATTGCTTTTGAGAAAGCCAAAAACATTTTATGCTCCAATAAGCTGCTTGTATTGTATAACCTGTGTAAAAGACTTGTGCTCGCATGTGATGCGTCGTCGTACGGAATCGGCTGTGTATTATAACAAGCTAATGTTTCGGGGAAGTTGCAACCTGTCGCCTATGCCTCCAGGAGCTTGTCTAAGGCCGAGAGGAGCTACAGCATGATTGAGAAAGAGGCATTAGCGTGTGTGTTCGGGATAAAGAAAATGCATCAGTACCTGTTTGGCCTCAAATTTGAGCTCAAATTTGATCACAAGCCCCTCATATCACTGTTCACTGAAAACAAGGGGATAAATACTAATGCCTCAGCCCGCATACAAGGGTGGGAACTCGCGCTATCAGCGTATAACTATACCATCCGCCACAGGCCAGACACCGAGAACTGTGCGGATGCTCTCAGTCGGCTACCATTGCCCACCACTGGGGTGGAAATAGCGCAGCCTGCAAACTTGTTGATGGTGGCGCAGCCCGCAGACTTGTTGATGGTCATGGAAGTGTTTGAAAATGATAAATCACCTGTCACGGCCCGCCAGATTAGGACTTGGTCCAGCCAAGATCCTCTGCTGTCCCTAGTAAAAAACTGTGTACTGCATGGGAGCTGGGTCTGCATCCCCGTTGAAATGCAAGAACTAAATCAAGCCGTTCCAGTGGCGAAAGGACAAGCTGTCCATTCAGGCAGACTGCCTGTTGTGGGGAACTGCATAGTGCTACCCAAAAAGGGCAGGGAGACATTCATCTCGGATCTCCACAGCACACACCCGGGCATAGTAACGATGAAATCGATAGCCAGATCCCACGTGTGGTGGCCCGGTATCGACATTGACTTAGAGTCATGTGTACGGCAATGCAGCATGTGTGCTCAGTTGAGCAACACGCCCAGAGAGGCACCACTAAGTTTGTGGTCCTGGCCCTCCAGACTATGGTCCAGGATCCATGTCGATTATGCGGGCCTGTTTCTCGGTAAAATGTTCCTGGTGGTGGTGGATGCCTTTTCAAAATGGATTGAATGTGAAATAATGTCGGGAAGCACAGCCACCGCCACCATTGAAAGCCTGAGGGCCATGTTTGCCATCCACGGCCTGCCTGACATACTGGTCAATGACAACGGGCCATGTTTCACCAGTGCCGAATTTAAAGAATTCATGACCTGCAATGGGATCAAACATGTCACATCGGCCCCATTTAAACCAGCCTCCAATGGGCAGGCAGAGCGGGCAGTACAATCAATCAAACAGAGCCGTAAACGAGTCACAGAAGGCTCACTCCAAACCCGCCTGTTCGAGTACTGCTCAGCTACTGCACGAGACCCCACTTGCTCACAGGGGTGCCCCCGGCTGAGCTACTCATGAAAAGGACACTTAAAACCAGACTCTCGCTGGTTCACCCCAACCTGCATGATCAGGTAGAGAGCAGGCGGCAGCAACAAAATGTAAACGATGGTCGTGCCACTGTGTCACGGGAAATTGATCTGAATGACCCTGTGTATGTGCTAAACTATGGACATGGTCCCAAGTGGATTGCGGGCACGGTGATAGCTAAAGAAGGGAGTCGGGTGTATGTAGTCAAACTAGACAATGGTCCAGGTGCTTTCTGCAAATTTGTCAAAACAAGACTGCGGTTCACAGACTGCCCTGAACAACCCACAGCAGACACCACCTTTTTCGAGCCCAAAACACACATCCAAAGGATCAACGACACCACGCCGGACCAGGAAATCGAACCCATCACGCCCAACAGCCCAGCAAGGCCAGGCTCACACAGCAGCCCTGCAGGGCCAACAACACGCCAGTCCAGCGAGGGTACAGCCAACACACCAGAACAGACATTTGTACCGAGGCGGTCCTCCAGGGAAGGAAAGGTTCCCGACCGCCTCACCTTGTAAATAGTTTTCACTTTGACTTTGTGGGGGAGTGATGTTGTGTATCTGGAATGCATGCACTCCCATGGGAGCCACCAGGGAGCGCATCCCCTGAAGTCCCAAAGGATCCCAGCATCCCTTGGGAGCACTGTATATAAGCCGGTCCCTAAGGCCTGTTCCTCACTCTGGAGTGTCTTATTAAAGACTGAGGTCACTGTTACTTTAACCTCACTGTGTGCAGTCTCATCTGTGTTCGGAACACAATATTACCGAAACATGGGCCTGTAATTTCCTGGAAACTTGCAGGAAAACAGCGATGTAAACTTGCCGCTAGGCCGACTCTCAGCACAACACATCAACAACAACAACTTGTATTTATATAGCACCTTTAACGTAGTGAAACGTCCCAGGGCGCTTTGCAGCAGTATTGTAAGACAGAAATTTGACACCAAGCCACATAAGAAGAAATTACGGCAGATGACCATAAGCTTGGTCGAAGAGGTAGGTTATAAAGAGCGTTTTAAAGGACGAAAGAGAGGTAGAGAGGCGGAGAGGTTTAGGCAGGGAGTTCCAGAGCTCAGGGCCCAGGCAGCTGAAGGTACGGCCACCGATGGTTGTGTGATTATAATCAGGGATGCTCAAGGGGACTGAATTTGAGGAGCGCAGATGTATCGGGGGGGGTTGTAGGGCTGGAGCAGATTACAGAGATACTGAGGGGCGAGGCCATGGAGGGATTTGAAAATAAGGATGAGAATTTTGAAATCGAGGCGTTGCTCAACTGGGAGCCACTGTAGTTCAGCGAGCACAGGGGTGATGGGTGAGAACAGGACTTTGTGCGAGTTAGGTCTGGGGCTGCTGAGTTTTTATGCTGATCGGAAGGCTCCATGTTACCGAAACATGGGCCCGGAATTTCCTGGAAACTTGCAGGAATAAAGCGATGTAAATATGCTGTTGGGCCGACTAGCACCGCAAAAGATCGAGGAGATTTGGGGCGGAGGTGACTTACGGCGGATTTTTGAGCCGCGTCGAGTTTCTTTGGTCTTTTGAGCCAATTCCGCCAAACTTTTGCTGAGTGCCTCTGCTGCTCATTAACATAGCCCCCCCCTCCCCCCCGAGCAGGTATAGATTTAAGTAAACAAAGAGGTGCAACAGGGACTAAAGCCATTAATGGTCTGGATTTTCGGCTTTGATACGTTCGGGGCGCGAATGGCGGCAGAACGGTAAAGTTTGCACCCGAGAACAGTTTGCGCCTCCGTAAGTAACAGTGGACAGCTGGGCCCTGAGTCAGGGGGCGCAGCGCTAAGGGAGGTGTTGTACATGGGGAAACACCCGAGTTAAAGAGCCGGGCCGGGAGCGCTCCGAAAGACGCCTGGGGAGAAAACAAAGCCACAAAAACATTCCCAATACATTGCACACGTCAGCACAAACACAAATCGCAAACAAAATTTAAAGAAAAAAACAAATCACACTTACTTTCGGTGTCCGTTACTTACCCCTCCACGGTCAGTGTCCTTGCACCGCCTGATTTCCCAGGCGGTCAGTGCAGGGCACACTGCGGGGCGGACGGGTCAAAACTCACGCCGGTGTCGCAACGAGAGGCATTGCACACCGGGCGTAGCTCTTCCGGGCGGTACTGCTCAGCGCCTCCGCCAGACCGGACCGAGGATCACCGCGGGGCGCTGGAGGCTGATCGCCCGGCCAAAACACCGCACCGCCGCCACTGCCGCCACTCCGGGGCGAAAAATGGAGCCAAGAGTAGCCGAAAATCCACCCCATTATTTCTGGAGTTTTACACTGATTTGTTTAGCGATTTATTTTTTTCTTACAGATACCTGCAGTGTATTTCTATACCCAGAGATTGTTTTTCTGCCATCAGAAAGGGTTACATTCAAAAATGACAAGTACCATTAGAACGTTAGCAACAGGCCATTCAGCCTGCTCCCCCATTCAATTGGATTGTGACTGATCTGCACATCGCCATTTTCCCACCTGTGCTCCATATCCCTTTGGCGACATGATCCGAAAACACGGCGTCAGTTTCAATACGTGCGCTGCCGACACCACCGCTTCTCTCAACCCCCTCCACGGTCTCTGAAAAAGTCAGACTGCTTGTCCGACATCCAGTACTGGATGAGCAGAAATTTTCTCCAGTTAAATGATGGGAAGACCGAAGCTATCGTCTTTGGTCCCCGCCACAAACACAGTTCCCGAGCCACCGACTCCATCTTTCTCCCCAGCTTCTGGAGCTGAGGCTGAACCAACCTTGGTGTCAAAATGGTCAATAAATGGTTGAAATATGTTCACCTTCACATTACTTTGCCCTGTTTCCAACAATACAACAGTGACTACACTTCATAATGCACTTCATTGGATGTAAAGCGTGTGAGACGTCCGGTAGTCATGACAAGTCTTTCTGTCTTTCTTTCTTTAAATGATCTCTGCCTGCTTCACTATCTCACAACAACCCTGGACACCGATTGGACACGGATGATGAATGCACACCCTGCATGCATGACCCGCCCACATTTGAATATTTAAATGAAGCTCCCACCTATTCTTAGCCAGGCTCATTCCGACCCTAAATTTTTGTCCTCCAGATATATTTATCGCACACATCGAGTGAATCATATTGGATAACACCACTAAGCCAATCCAAATGCAAAGCACTGATGGGTCACCACGTCATGAGTGCTTAGCGCTCAGTGGGCAGCACACTCACCTCTGAGTCAGAAGGTTGTGGGTTCCAGTCCCACTCCAGAGACTTAAACACAAAAATCTAGGCTGACAATTCAGTGTAGTGCTGAGGGAGCGCTGCACTGTCGGAGGTGCCGTCTTTCGGATGAGACGTTACACCGAGGCCCTGTCTGCTCTCTCAGGTGGATTTAAACGATCCCATGGCACTATTTCAAACAAGAGCAGGGGAATTCTCCCTGGTGTCCTGGCCAATATTTATCCCTCAATCAACATGGCTAAAACAGATAATGTGCTCATTATCACATTGCTGTTTGTGGGAGCTTGCTGTGCGCAAATTATCTATTGCGTTTCCTACATTGCAACAGTGACTTCACTTCATTGGCTGTAAACTGCTTTGAGACCTCCTGAGAACGTGAAAGGCATACATAAATGCAAGTCTTTCTTTTCTCAATGTATGCAAAGCGTCTTTGTACCCAACATACTTGCTGAGTATGTTGGTTAGACTTTTCCTCCAATCGATTCTTCACGACGTTTTGTATATATATATATAATATATATGTGTGTTTCAGGTTACTTTCACGACACATGGCGTAGGTAAATAAAAGAGAAAGCCAGGGTTTGGGGACATGTGTGTAACATCGGGAAACAAAGTAGCTGTCAGAATTCCAGAGCGTGTCCATATCTCATCCAATCCCCAAACACGTTTTGATGAATTCTGTGCTGTCAGGCAATGCAGGAAGTCATCCTGACACAAGGAACACTAGCTGTTGCTTCTACTGACTCTGATTTTATTGTAGAGCAGCAAATGCCTTCTTTAAATTGCCTGCCAAAGTCACGACTTGCATTTGCAAAGCACCTTTCACAACCTCAGGACGTCCCAAAGGGATTTACTGCCAATTGCCACCTTGGAAGTGTAGTCACTGTTGTAACGTAGAAAGTACGGCAGGCAATTTGCTCCCACAAGTAGCAATAAGATAATGACCAGATTTTTATTGATGTTGGTCGAGGGATGAATATTGGCCAAGGCACGGAATCTTTGTCATCCATCTGAGAGGGCAGGCTGGGCTCTCGATTTAACGTCTGAAAGACAGCACCTCCGACATAGGGTTGCCAACACTGGTTGAATGTATTCATAGAATCAAAGAAATTTAAGCACGGGAGGAGGGCATTTCGGCCCATTGTGTCCGTGCTGGCCGACAAAGAGATATCCAGCCTAATCCCACTTCCCAACTCTTAGTCCGTAGTCCTGTAGGTTACGGCACTTCAAGTACACATCCAGATAGTTTTTAAATGTGTTAAGGGTTTCTGCCTCTACCACCCTTTCAGGCAGTGAGTTCCAGACCCCCACCACTCTCTGGGTGAAAATGTTTCCCCTCAATTCCCCTCTAAATCTCTTACCAATTACTTTAAATCCATGCCCCCTGGTTGTTGATCCCTCTGCTAAGGGAAATATGTCCTTCCTATCCACTCTATCTAGGCCCCTCATAATGTTATATACCGCAATAAGGTCTCCCCTCAGCCTCTTCTGTTCCAAAGAAATCAAACACAGCCTATCCAATCTTTCCTCATAGCTAAAACTCACCAGTCCAGGCAACATCCTCGTAAATCTCCTCTGTACCCTCTCCAATGCAATCTTTCCTGCAATGTGGTGACCAAAACCGCACACAGTACTCTACCTGTGGCATAACTAGTGTTTTATACAGTTCAAGCATAACCTCCCTGCTCTTGTATTCCATGCCTTGGCAAATAAAGGCAAGTATTCCATATGCCTTCTTAACCACCTTATCTACCTGGCCTGCTACTTTCAGGGATCTGTGGACATGCACTCCAAGTTCTCTTTGTTCCTCTACATTCGTAGTGTCCTACCATTTAATGTGTATTCCATTGCCTTGTTAGCCTTCCCCAAATACATTACCTCACATTTCTAAGGATTGAACTCCATTTGCCACTGTTCTGCCCACCTGACCAGTTCATTGGTATCTTCCTGCAGTCTATCGCTTTCTTCTTCTTTATCAACCACGCATGACCTCTTGCCTCCAACTGCCCCGCCCCCACTCTCCTGCCATTGGTCGCTCAACACGTCCATTCTTACAGCACACCGCCCACCCATGTCAATTGGAAAGCAGAAGTCTTTATTACTCAATGCTTCCCCCCGCCCCAGTCTCCAATACTAATCAACAGAAGTGTTCAAAGAACATTTTTTTAAACTATTTTTTTTTAAATGCCGCTATGAATTTTCTTGCGGGCTTTGCTCGCCCGCAGGGTCCTGGAGATCAATCTTCAATTCCTGGGGATTCCAGGGCAATCCGAGTGGGTTAACAACCCTATTCCAACAGTGCAACGCTCCCTCAGTACTGCGCTGGAGTGTCAGAGTAGATTATGTGCTGAAGTCCCTGGAGTAGGACTTGAACTCTCGACCTTCTGACTCAGAGGTGAGTATGCTACCCGCTGAGCCACAACTGAAACCTGTCAGCCGCGCCTCATTGCAGTTGAGCCGAAATGCAAAATAACTGTCGGCAACTGACAACGTGCGATGTCTTGAAGACTCTTTCACAAAAACCAGCTCGCTTTGACATTGGGGCCGGACATCCTTCGATCGATGATTTGAGACTCCTTTTCGTTTATGTTGCTTTAAGATTTCTTAACGTGGATTTTGTTTGATGGATGGAGCAATGGAGGAATGGCACCATGCCCGCGTACAGACATGGGGGCCAAAATTGCACCCCCCCGCCCCAAACGGGGAGCACCTTCCGTTTTTCAAAATTTCTCCGCCCCAACCCATGCTGGCCAACCGGCCCAGCCCGGCCGAACCCGGCGGGCATAATTGTCGGGCCAACCTGGCAGCGGTTCCCACAGGGCAATTCTGCTTGGGGCAATTTCCCGCGGTGATTGGAAAGTGGTTTGTCGCCGGTCAGTAAGATGTAGGCAAGTGCCCGAGGTGGCGGGTAAACGAGCGGAGTGGAAACCCGTTCCCGCTGCTCCCGGCCTGGGGGCAATTTCCGACAGCCCGTCTGTCCACCCCACTCTTAGAGGCAATGGAGCTTATGGAGGGGGACAGTTTCAGCCCCATGGTGGCCAGGCACATGTGCGAATTGGCCTTTGGATACCATGCTTTACTTTTCTGTTAGTGCGTCTCAAATGAAACTATTTAATCAAATTATTTATGAATCGTCTCCATAATCAACTGTGAACTGAAATGTATATATTTCCAGAGCTGAGGGACTGCAAGAGGAAACAGCGTCCTGGAATAATTCATCTGGATACATGAGAAGGTGTGGAGAAAATGAAAATCTATATGTTGTCTCAAAAAATTCTTCCCAACAAAACGCTAGCTGATGAAGCTGAAAACTGTTATCGATCACAAATAAAGGCCTTGCTGTTGCCATGACAACAAGCTCCCTTCTCACTGGGGAAATCCCAGTCCAGCTCTAATAGTGAAACCTTCTTCCAAACCTGTGGCTTGTATTTGATTAATCGTACTGAATGTGTAAAGCTGCCCTGGTACATTTGAGAAAAGTCATACTGTTTGCTGAATTGTCCCTTCTTGAAACTGCATGGGTGAGAGATCAGTACACCAGCTTTTAGAACGCATTACAGGAAATTAAGGGTTGCCATTGTACTGTGCGACATTGGCTTGAATCTCACTGCTGCAATCAGGGGTTAATTCCCTGACAGATTACCTCCTCAAAGTGATCTCATGCCACTTACCAGAACTTTGTGGGGTTGTTTATCACTCCCTTTGCCTGCTGTTAACGATGGAGGTAACAGCCTCAAAATGGGGTCGGTGTCCTAACTACCACCGTTAACAATGGTAATGGGTCCAGCGCCATCTTGAAAAGGGCCTACTTCCGAATGTCCAGAACGCCATCTTGCGACAGGTGATAAGAACATAAGAAAGAGGAGCAGGAGTCAGCCATTTGGCCCTTCGAGCCTGTTCCGCCATTCAATAAGATCATGGCTGATCTGATCTTGGCCTCAACTCCCCGCCCGTTCCCCATAATCCTTGACTCCCTTATTGTTCAAGGCCCCTCTTACTACGGCAATCAGATACTGATGAAGTAAATAGGGCCCCGACTGCCATTTTAGCTCAGAAATGATTGGAGTCTGAAGTGGGGGCGGGGCATTAAGGCTCTCCACCACCTGGGTGTTTTCCTCGCCTCATGTCTGGCTCTGTTGCAGACTAATTGATAGAGATTGATGGCTATGATTAGTCAACAACTCCATTATTGTTGTAACATGTGACTAAGAGAAGAGTAGTCGGCAAACTGAATGCACGCTGGTCTTTACTCATCTAACAATTATTAAGCCCCTTTGTTCACCAACCCTGATGTTGAGGTCATTTTTTTTAACTGAAAATATTCAGTGGAGGACCAAGGCCCACAGTGTTGAAAAGAATTGGAGAGAGGGCAAAGTAGACCAGGAGGTTGTGACGAAGTGAGGCCACTCTTAGGTTTTGACAAACATCTTGAGCTGGATTTTCTGTTTCCGGGGTGAAAACGGAGGCAGGGCGGGAAAGTTACTGGCCAGGATTGATCTGCATGTTGGTAAGGAATTTTCGCCAACTGGGCCCTGCGTTTGGGGGCGCAGCGCGAAGGGAGGCGCAAAATGGGAAACTCGTGAACTAAAGTGCCAGGCCGTGTGCGCTCCAAGAGAAGCCTGAGGGGAGGCGGGGGGACAGTAAAAAAAAAACATTCCCAAAACATTGCCCAGGCCACCACATCACAAATCACTGAGAAAATTCAAAGAATAAACACTCGCACTTACCTTCGATGTACTTTACCTTCCTCTGGGCCGCCGGTTACGCTGGTCCGCGATGATTTCCCAGGCGGTCATTGCGGGCGCACTTCCGGGCGGAACGGATCGGGCAAAAGGCCAAAGTACTGCCGGTGTCACCACCAGAGGCGCTGCACACCCGGTGCAGCTCTTTCCGGCGGTGTCGCTAAGCGGCGGCCTAAAAACAGACCGGAGGATCGCGATGGGGCGCTGGAGAGCTGAACGGCGCCTTTCACACCGCTCCGGGGCAAAGCCCCGAGCGCAAAGGACCGTAAAACCCAGCCGTGAGCTTTAAAAGGAAGGGATATCCGAGCAAGTTTGATTTGGAACGCAGGCTGACGTGGGAAGGATTGTGTCGGACGCTGTGTGTGTATCTTGGGGTGAATGACAGAGGAAAATTCAAAGCCGTAAAAACCATCACAGTACCAATAGAGACATCAACATTTACGTGGTATATTTTACTCAGCGTGAAAATATAATTTGCAGTTATTGGAATCATTGTAGCGACCATGCACTTAAAGCACTGAAAGGATCTCAGAAATTGGCGAGGGTTTGACAAAACGAAAATAAACAGATGTTTATCATAGCATCACTCACCCAGATAATAATACAGTACATAGCAAATAACACGGCTTTTAAATGAAAACATTCAACTGAAGGAAACCGTGACTCAGACACATCTTCACGCTCAGTGCATTCTAATCATTCTGCTTCCTCACACAAGCTTGGAGAAAGAAAGACTTGGGGAATGAAATTACCCCTTTTTATACCACTGTTGGCGCCCTCCCGGAAATTGCCCCGGAGGTTTGGGGGCGCATGGTGCCGGTCGTATCGCGCCCCGCGATTTGCGTTCTTCGCCGGCGCAGACCCAGCGATGACATCATCGGCACGCGGGCCGACCCCTTACCACCCTGCCAACTGCTTTGCGCCCCGTCGGGGGGTGGGGGAGGTGTGGGGGGAAATTGCCCCGCCGGCCTCGAAGCTGGCAGACATCTGCCACCGGGGCTACCTTTAAAGGGGTGGGGCATTGGTGCCCAAGGAGCACCAGTCCAAGTAAGTGGAGTGCCAGAGACAGCGCTCCGCTTCCTTTGATTGGCGCACAGCCCAATGTCGCAACGTCGGGGGTGGGACTTCCGGGCCGGGTGATAAAAGTCCCAGCCCCAGAGGGTGACCGCCCCCAAATTCGCCCCCTTACAGCGCCTTTCATGATCATAGGATGTTACAAAGTGCTTTACAGGCAACGAAGTACTTTTGGAGCGTAGTCACTGTTGTAATGTAGGAAACGCAGCAGCCAATTTGCACACAGCAAACTCCTACAAAAGTCAATGTGACAACGAACAGATAATCTGTTTTGGTGATGTTGATTGAGGGATAAATATTGGCCCTGAACACCGGGGATAACTCCCCTGCTCTGCTTCAAAATAGTGCCGTGGGATCTATGAGGGCAGCCAGAGCCTCGGTTTAACGTCTTATCTGAAAACAGCTCGTCCGACAGTACAGCACTAGAGAGGAGCGTCAGCCTAGATTTTTGTGCTCAAGTCTCTGGAATGGGACATGAACCAACAACCTTCTGACTCAGAGACAAGAATGCTACCCACTGGGCCGACTGAGTAATACTTTAAAGCGACAGTTCGCGATGGCACTGTAACGAATGCATTGTTGGATTAGCTAACAAGGAACTGTTCCTTTAGATTGGATAATTGGACTGGTGTCACTCCAGTTAGCCTAACATCTGTTGTCGGGAACTTACTAGAGTCTATAATTAAGGATAGGGTGATTGAACACCTTGAAAATTTTCAGCTGATCAGGGAGAATCAGCATGGATTTGTGAAAGGAAGGTCATATTGGGTTACGGGGAGCGGACAGGGAAGTGGAGCTGAGTTCATGATCAGATCAGCCATGATCTTATTAAATGGCGGAGCAGGCTCGAGGGGCCATATGGCCTACTCCTGCTCCTATTTCTTATGTTCTTATGTTCTTATGGCTGACAAACTTAATTGAATTTTTTGAGGAAGTGACTCAAGTAGTGGACAGGGAAATGCTGATGGAAATTATTTATATGGATTTCCAGAAGGCATTTGCTAAAGTTCCTCATAAGAGACTGTTAATTAAGATTGAAGCACATAGAATTGAAGACAAATTATTGACCTGGTGAGGAAATTGGCTGAGTGGTAGGGGACAGAGAGTAGCAATAATGGGCAGGTCCTCAAATTGGCAGGATGTGATCAGTGGTGTCCTATAGGGATCTCTGATGGGGCCACAACTATTGACAGTATTTATTAACGACTTAGATGATGGCATAGAAAGCCACATATCCAAATTTATCGATAACACAAAGATAGCTGTCACTGTAGGCAGTGCAAATGAAAGCATAAAATTACAAAAGGATATCGTTAGATTAAGTGAACGGAAAAAATTGTGGCGAATGGCTTTCAATGTAAGCAAATGTGAGGTCATCCACTTTGGACCTAAAATCGATAGAATTGATTTCTAATTGATGAAAAGCTAAAAAGAGTGGAGATCCAAAGAGGCTTGGGATCCAGGTACATAGATCAATAGAATGTCATGAACAGGTACAGAAAAAAGTCAAAAATGCTAATGGTATGCTAGCCTTTTGCATTTTTACCCTGTTTCTTGTCATTGCTCTGCGATGAGTTTGTTAATCTCAAACCCGGCAACACTTAGGCTCAGCACCCTTGGTGCGAGACAACAAAAAAGAGAAGCCAGTATTCAGGCAACTTTGGGGTGAAATTGGTCCTTTTTATAGCCCTGTTAGCACCTCCGTAGGACGCTAATAGGGCACAAGACACTTTTCACCCGGGCAGGCGTGGGCGCTACCGCATCCTGGGAAATTGGCAGCGAGCTTGCGGAAGTGCTGCCATGGCAGTGCCGTGCCGTGCCGTGCAGTTAACGCCCCAGTCCACCGCGCATCCAGCGATGACATCATCAACGTGCGCGGCGACCCCTCAGCTCCCAGCGCCGAACCCTTAATGACCCTCGGGGGGAAACTGCTCCGTAGGCCGCGAGGCTGGCAAACATCCGCTCTCAGGGCGCTCCTTAAAGGGGAGGCCGCCATCTTTTCTTGCCTGCCGACCCCCGGGTTGGCTCAATGATGGCAGCCCCAGCGTGATCCGGGGCGCCGTGCCACTGTGCAGCCCGGCACTCCTTCTTGGGTGCCAGGGTGCAGACTCGGTCGCACGCTGCCCTGGTGGCCGAGTGGAGACCTTCAGAGGCCGTGCAGAGCGCACAGCGACCCTCCCCTTTAATCGAAGGGGAGGGGAGTTGAAACGCGTTAGCGCTACACGGAGTGCTTCCCTGAGTGCTCCAGTAGCCCCCCCCCTGCGTGTTACCGCCCCCAAAGGAAGTGGAGCGCGCAGGATAGGGGCCCGCTTCCTTTACGGGGCGGTAAGGGCAATACCGCGCCGGGCGCTAAAATCCCATTCCCGGAAGGTTACCGCCCCTAATCGGGTTGCAGGGCAATTTTGCTCTCCCTTATCTGCTGGAACAGTGTGTGTGCAAGAGCAGGATCAAGCTGATTGTAACCCCCAGCATGCACCAGAAGCCAGAAGCCTAAGGCTCATCTGGAATTGAGCCTGGGGCCTCATCGCAATAGCTGCGGGCGCCCAACGGGTCTCATGAGGTAGCTCGCTCATTTTCTCTGGACCCATTTGGCCAGCTGTAATGCTGGGAACAGCCCTCAGGTAGGTTCCGGGGACGGGGGTTGTGATGGTGGGGGTGGGAGGTGGGAGAGAAGGTGAACAACAGGGGGGGTTTTCATGGGTGGGCAGCAGCCTTCGGTCGTGCTGTGGCGCTGGAGGAGAATGCCTGCTCCTTCTAGCTCCGTATTAAGTCAAGTTAAAAAGAAATACATTTACCTTTTTGTAATGCTGGCCTCTAGATCGAGAAGACTAGAATACAAGGGGGCAGAGGTTATGCTGGTTCAACCACACCTGGAGTACTGAGGGCAGATCTGTTTTTAGGAAGGATGTATTGGCTTTGGAGGGAGTGCAGCGTGGGTTTACTGGAATGATACCCGGAATTCAAGAAAGAAAGATTTGCACCTTTCATGACCACTGGACGTCTCAAAGCGCTCACAGCCAATGAAGTACTTTTGGAGTGTAGTCACTGTTGTACCGTGGGAAAAGCAGCAACTAATTTGCACAGAGCAAGTTCCCACAAACAGCAATGTGATAATGACCAGATAATCTGTTTTTGTTATGTTGATTGAGTGATAAATATTGGCCCAAGACACTGGGGAAAACTCCACTGCTGTTCTTCAAACTAGTGCCATGAGATCTTTTACATCCACCTGAGAGGGCAGACGGGGCCCCGGTTCAACATCTCATCCGAAAGTGGGCACCTCCGACAGTGCAGCGCTCCCTGATCACTGCGCTGGGAATATCAGCTCAGGTATGTGCTCATGTCTCTGGAGCGGGACTTGAACCCACAACCTTCTGACGCAGAAGTGAGTGTGCTACCCACTGAGCCACTGGCTGAGTTAAGGTGCAAAGAGAGATTATGCAAATTAGGGTTATATTCCATAGAATTTAGGTTCGGGGTGATCTAATCCAAGTTTTCAAGATACTAAGGGGAACAGATAGAGTAGATAGTGAAACAATTTCCACTAGTAGGGGGGTCTAGGACTAGGGGGCATAGTCTAAAAATTACAGCCAGACCTTTCAGGAGTCAAATTAGGAAACACTTCTACACACAAAGGGTGGTAGAAATTTGGAACTCTCTTCGGCAAACAGCAATTGAGTTTAGATCAATTGTTTATTTCAAATGATCAGCCATGAGGGAATGATCAGCCATGATCTTATTGAATGGCGGTGCAGGCTCGAGGGGCTGAATGGCCTACTCCTGCACCTATTTTCTATGCTTCTATGTTTCTATGTTTCAAATCAGAGATTGATAGTTTTCTGTTCATCAAAAGTATCAAGGAGTATGGGCCAAATGTTGTTAGGTCGCAGGTCAGCCATGATCCCAATTATGGCTTTAGGCTCGAGGGGCTGAAAGGCCTACTCCCATTCTTTGGTTCCTACGTTGTTGGCAACCGCCAGCAGTTCCTTTAAAGACCACTAGTTAGGCCACAGAAGGAAACCGGAACAACTGAGTGGAGCATACACTCTGTTTGTGACCGATTTTGGAGGGAGGGTTCATAAACAGGTTTTAGGCCTCTCCCTATTGTCTGTTTTAGGCTGCCGCCAGAATATCGCTTCAGCCAATCTGGCGTTGATTGTATTTCTGGCGCATTTGGGTTGCAGGTTACCCATGACATTGGACATATTTGCTCATGTTTTGTACCTGAGAAACAGGCAAAACATGGTTCGAAATTAGCCCCCCCGCCACCCCACCCCCCCCCCCCCACGCCCCCATCTGTTTCACCCGCGACTTTTTAGCGAGTTTAAATTACTAATGTCATCTTCTATCGAAATGGTTCACAGAAATATAGAGCTGTAACTTAGAATGTTCCGGAAAACTGAATACAGCAGCTGAGTATGTCCATAAATTAAACAATTTTCTGCAAGTGACCAAATTCAGCACGGTGCAAGGATTTGAAATTCAATATTCAATGACGCGGGTCATGCTAATATTGACTTGCATCATTGATACAGATGGAGTAACATTAATGTCTATCGCTCTTCTGAGGTTCCTGATTCGCCATTATGCTCGCTGCAGCTTATTCAAATTGCTTGCCCAGGAAATGTTTGGAGTATGTTTGCAATGGAAAGATTGGGGCAAGAAATGGAGTCATTAATATTTGCACTCTTTCGGACCTTATATTGCTACTTTCAGTGATTTATTCCCAGATCTGTTTGCTCCTCTACCCTGGTTAGTTTCCTACCTTCAAAGGAATGAGTGACTTCCTCATTACTTCAAACAAAATGAACAACCTTCCACTTCTCCATATATTCAATTTAATGTTCCATTCTTCTGCCCACTTTGCAAGCCTGTTTATGTATTTTGGCGTAGTCCTCCATGTTATAAGCTGAACCCCCAAATTTAAGAACATAAGGAATAGGAGGAGTAAGCCATTTGGCCCCTCGAGCCTGCTCCGCCATTCAATAAGATCATGGCTGATCTGGTCATGGACTCAGCTCCACTTCCCTGCCCGCTCCCCATAACCCTTTACTCTCTTATCACTCAAAAATCTGTCTATCTCCGCCTTAAATATATTCATATAGTATTAGGCAGTCCCTCGTATCGAGGATGACCTGCTTCCACACCAAAAATAGAAGAGTTCACAGGTGTTTCAATAAGGGACCTGACAATCTCGGTTCCGAACTACATACTAAAGGGTGGAAGATGCCTGTGCATGGATTCTTTTAACGTGGGGTGGCCGTTGCACACCAGCCACTACATGGGCTTGACAGAGCTAGGTCTTGATTCAGTGGTAAGGGTTAACCAAGACGACTGGAGACCAAGCTCTGCTGCACAGACTTAGTGTGCTCACATGCTCTGGCTATCCACAGATCGCAGTGTGTGCTGGCCCATGCTGCTCCTGGGTGCTCGCCTCTCCTGGGCCCCGATCACGACGCTCCTGGGCCCCGATCTCTCTCTGCTCCTCCGCCCCGATCAAAAATGGAGCAGTCAGAAACAGGACATCAGTTAGTCTCCTCTTATCTTGGAGACATCAAATATCAAAATATTAGACTCCAGCCTAGTTGAAGGCTTATTATCAACAGAAACAAACGCCAACTAACAGAATGAACACAGTTCATTTGGATGTGAATAACAGCAGCAACAACAGCAGAATCCAAACCCTGCAGTCACTTGTATATTCAATATATTCACAGCTCTCTGGGGCAGAGAATTCCATAGATTTATAGCCCTCTGAGTTTTAAATGGGCAGTCTCTAATTCTGAGACTATGTTCCCTAGCTTTAGTTTCCCCAATGAGTGGAAATATCCTCTCTGCATCCACCTTGTCGAGCCACATCATTATCTTATATGTTTCAATAAGATCATCTCTCATTCTTCTGAACTCCAATGAGTATAGGCCCAACCTACTCAAACTATCCTCATACGTCAACCCCCTCATCTCCAGAATCAACCTAGTGAACCTTCTCTGAACTGCCTCCAATGCAAGTATATCCTACCTTAAATATGGAGACCAAAACTGTACGCAGTACTCTAGGTGTGGCCTCACCAATACCCTGTACAGTTGTAGCAGGACTTCTCTGCTTTTATACTCTATCCCCCTTGCAATAAAGGCCAACCTTCCATTTGCCTTCCTGATTACTTGCTGTACCTGTATACTAACTTTTTGTGTTTCATGCACAAGGACCCCCAGGTCTCTCTGTACCATCTGCAAATTTTGACACTATACCTGTCATTTCTGAATCCCAATCAATGATAAACATGGTGAACAACAGTGGTCCCAGCACGGATCACTGCAGGGGTTCAATTTTACATATCGGTCAGTCCGCCAGAGTTACTTTAACTCCTACCCTCTGTTTTGTAGCCATCTTTCTGGCCCCATTCCACATACCGTGACCTGATGTAGCATCTTATCGAAAGCCTTCTGAAAGTCCATACAAAGCACGTCTGCTGAATTGTCCTGGTCTGCTCTTTCTGTTACTTATTCAAAGAATTCAATGACTGCCTTTCTGTTTCGAAATTCATACTGACTATTTTTTAAATTATGTTCGCTGTCTTTAACTATTTTATCATCTCAACTTTTAACAAATGTTCTAATATCTTTCCTACCAATGACATTAAGCTAACTGTTCTACAGTCCCCTGGGTTAGTTTCATCTCCCTTTGTGAAGATACAAATGAGTTGACCTTGCATTTTCTGGCAAGGGCAGCTCATTTGTGCACAGGCACATAACACCAGTGGATGTGGCATATATGGACTTTCAGAAGGCCGTCGATAAGGTGACACATCAGGATTGGACCAGGTAGCAGAAGATGCGATTTATGGTATTGGCCCCTCTGTGCACACTCAGCTGTCCTTTTGTATTTGAGCACCACATTGATGTTTAACATTCGTATAATGAGCCGCACATTACACAGGAGGAATGGGAAATCAGTACACACGTACACTTGCCCATGATCCTGTGAGAAGGCGGCTGGGTTTAAAAAACAAAGCAAGGGTAGCTTCATCAAAGCCCTGTGCAATGTATTTGCTCCATGGGTTCTTGCTTAAGAATTCATAGCAACGCATTGCTATTAAGAACTAGTTAGTTTATTAACAAAGGTTTAACAATCACACGACACGTTACCAATTCATCCACTGGGCTCACAACTGCATACCTCATCATAGATGACCTAGACTCAACTGACTGGGGTTTTATTGAGTCTTGTGAACATCACATGACTGGCTAAGCCACTCACAATGCTACAGCTGCACAAACCTTTAAGCACACTCACAGGGGCACACATTTTACCCTGCACTCACAACATGGAGCTGCATTCGAAAGGAACAGTGGTCAGAGATTAGTGCGAATGCCTTCTCGCCTAATATCTGATCCGTGCTCACTTCAGGTGAAAGCGCATATTTCATCATTTAACAGTTTGCTTCTCTGGAACCTTCTCCATGTGCTCAAGCAGCTTTGGTACCTCTGGCTATTTGAGCATACAAAAAAAAAGATTCCATTTAGATTTATTTCAGTAAATGGGGCAAAAACCATCACTTTTTGATGACATTAGGCTCGTTCCTAATGTGTTTTGATTTAAAAATGGTATCTAGGTGTCTTCAGTTAATGTTCCCAGTAATTTCCTCCTGAATTATGTATTTGTTATCCCTCTTTTTTTTTTGATTTAGTGGAAAATGAAACCTTAATTTTTTTTTAATTGGAAAATGTGTCCTACCCAACTTCATGCTGCTTCAAATCTTGAAATGAGAAACCCAAGGGTTGTTTTAACAGAGAGTTGAACAGTGATAGATTCTTTCCATGGGCTGCTGAGATGGCAACAAGAGGAGGCAAATTTCAGATATTCACAAGGAATTAAAGGGGAGGTTGGTGCAAATAATTTACAGGAGCATCCAATTGGTGAGCAGTGCAGAGTTTGGGGAAGAGTGTGGTTCACATGGCAGAATTCTCCACCACAAACTGTTTCAGCCCACACTGTAAATTCTTTTCAAAAGAAAATGAGTTATTTGCTGCTATTTTTAACTTCAAAATTTGGGTTGAAACATTGTGTTTACTCATTTGCTCTCCTGTTTGTTTGCTCTAAAGACTGGTTTCCACTTAAGCTGTTTTACGGTCTTGAATCAGGATGTAAACAAATATATTTTCAATAATGTAGTCTGTGTTAAAAGTGCCACTGTCATTGTAAAACCTATATAGAAACATAGAAACATAGAAAATAGGTGCAGGAGTAGGCCATTCGGCCCTTCTAGCCTGCACCGCCATTCAATGAGTTCATGGCTGAACATTCAACTTCAGTACCCCATTCCTGCTTTCTCGCCATACCCCTTGATCCCCCTAGCAGTAAGGACCTCATCTAACTCCTTTTTGAATATATTTAGTGAATTGGCCTCAACAACTTTCTGTGGTAGAGAATTCCACAGGTTCACCACTCTCTGGGTGAAGAAGTTCCTCCGCATCTCGGTCCTAAATGGCTTACCCCTTATCCTTAGACTGTGACCCCTGGTTCTGGACTTCCCCAACATTGGGAACATTCTTCCTGCATCTAACCTGTCTAACCCCGTCAGAATTTTATATGTTTCTATGAGGTCCCCTCTCATTCTTCTGAACTCCAGTGAATACAAGCCCAGTTGATCCAGTCTTTCTTGATAGGTCAGTCCCGCCATCCCGGGAATCAGTCTGGTGAACCTTCGCTGCACTCCCTCAATAGCAAGAATGTCCTTCCTCAGGTTAGGAGACCAAAACTGTACACAATACTCCAGGTGTGGCCTCACCAATGCCCTGTACAACTGTAGCAACACCTCCCTGCCCCTGTACTCAAATCCCCTTGCTATGAAGGCCAACATGCCATTTGCTTTCTTAACTGCCTGCTGCACCTGCATGCCAACCTTCAATGACTGATGTACCATGACACCCAGGTCTCTTTGCACCTCCCCTTTTCCTAATCTGTCACCATTCAGATAATAGTCTGTCTCTCTGTTTTTACCACCAAAGTGGATAACCTCACATTTATCCACATTATACTTCATCTGCCATGCATTTGCCCACTCACCTAACCTATGTACCCAAGTCGCTCTGCAGCCTCACAGCATCCTCCTCGCAGCTCACACTGCCACCCAACTTAGTGTCATCCGCAAATTTGGAGATACTACATTTAATCCCCTCATCTAAATCATTAATGTACAGTGTAAACAGCTGGGGCCCCAGCACAGAACCTTGCGGTACCCCACTAGTCACTGCCTGCCATTCTGAAAAGTACCCATTTACTCCTACTCTTTGCTTCCTGTCTGACAACCAGTTCTCAATCCATGTCAGTACACTACCCCCAATCCCATGTGCTCTAACTTTGCACATCAATCTCTTGTGTGGGACCTTGTCGAACGCCTTCTGAAAGTCCAAATATACCACATCAACTGGTTCTCCCTTATCCACTCTACTGGAAACATCCTCAAAAAATTCCAGAAGATTTGTCAAGCATGATTTCCCTTTCACAAATCCATGCTGACTTGGACCTATCATGTCACCTCTTTCCAAATGCACTGCTATGACATCCTTAATAATTGATTCCATCATTTTACCCACTACCGATGTCAGGCTGACCGGTCTATAATTCCCTGTTTTCTCTCTCCCTCCTTTTTTAAAAAGTGGGGTTACATTGGCTACCCTCCACTCCATAGGAACTGATCCAGAGTCAATGGAATGTTGGAAAATGACTGTCAACGCATCCACTATTCCCAAGGCCACCTCCTTAAGTACTCTGGGATGCAGTCCATCAGGCCCTGGGGATTTATCGGCCTTCAATCCCATCAATTTCCCCAACACAATTTCCCGGCTAATAAGGATTTCCCTCAGTTCCTCCTCCTTACTAGACCCCCCGACCCCTTTTATAACCGGAAGGTTGTTCGTGTCCTCCTTCGTGAATACCGAACCAAAGTACTTGTTCAATTGGTCCGCCATTTCTTTGTTCCCCGTTATGACTTCCCCTGATTCTGACTGCAGGGGACCTACATTTGTCTTTACTAACCTTTTTCTCTTTACATATCTATAGAAACTTTTGCAATCCGTCTTAATGTTCCCTGCAAGCTTCTTCTCATACTCCATTTTCCCTGCCCTAATCAAACCCTTTGTCCTCCTCTGCTGAGTTCTAAATTTCTCCCAGTCCCCAGGTTCGCTGCTATTTCTGGCCAATTTGTATGCCACTTCCTTGGCTTTAATACTATCCCTGATTTCCCTTGATAGCCACGGTTGAGCCACCTTCCCTTTTTTATTTCTATGCCAGACAGGAATGTACAATTGTTGTAGTTCATCCATGCGGTCTCTAAATGTCTGCCATTGCCCATCCACAGTCAACCCCTTAAGTATCATTCGCCAATCCATCTCAGCCAATTCACGCCTCATACCTTCAAAGTTAGCCTTCTTTAAGTTCTGGACCATGGTCTCTGAACTAACTGTTTCATTCTCCATCCTAATGCAGAATTCCACCATATTATGGTCACTCTTCCCCAAGGGGCCTCGCACAACGAGATTGCTAATTAATCCTTTCTCATTACATAACACCCAGTCTAAGATGGCCTCCCCCCTAGTTGGTTCCTCGACATATTGGTCTAAAAAACCATCCCTTATGCACTCCAGAAAATCCTCCTCCACCGTATTGCTTCCAGTTTGGTTAGCCCAATCTATGTGCATATTAAAGTCACCCATTATAACTGCTGCACCTTTATTGCACGCACCCCTAATTTCCTGTTTGATGCCCTCCCCAACATCACTACTACTGTTTGGAGGTCTGTACACAACTCCCACTAACGTTTTTTGCCCTTTGGTGTTCTGCAGCTCTACCCATATAGATTCCACATCATCCAAGCTAATGTCCTTCCTAACTATTGCCTTAATCTCCTCCTTAACCAGCAATGCTACCCCACCTCCTTTTCCTTTTATTCTATCCTTCCTGAATGTTGAATACCCCTGGATGTTGAGTTCCCAGCCCTGCTCATCCTGGAGCCACGTCTCCGTAATCCCAATCACATCATATTTGTTAACATCTATTTGCACAGTTAATTCATCCACCTTATTGCGGATACTCCTTGCATTAAGACACAAAGCCTTTAGGCTTGTTTTTTTAACACCCTCTGTCCTTTTAGAATTTTGCTGTACAATGGCCCTTTTTGTTCTTTGCCTTGGGTTTCTCTGCCCTCCACTTTTCCTCATCTCCTTTCTGTCTTTTGTTTTTGCCTCCTTTTGTTTCCCTCTATCTCCCTGCAATGAGCAGGAAACATTTTTATGTAGTCCAGAGATGGTTCTATCCACCTCAGGGAGGTCTTGCTGCAGTTGTACAGGGCCTTGGTGAGGCCACACCTTGAGTATTGTGTGCAGTTTTGGTCTCCTAATCTGAGGAAGGATGTACTTGGTATTGAGGGAGTGCAGCGAAGGTTCACCAGACTGATTCCCGGGATGGCAGGACTGACATATGAAGAAAGACTGGATCGACTAAGCTTATATTCACTGGAATTTAGAAGAATGAGAGGGGATCTCATAGAAACATATAAAATTCTGACGGGATTGGACAGGTTAGATGCAGGAAGAATGTTCCCGATATTGGGGAAGTCCAGAACCAGGGGTCACAGTCTAAGGATAAGGGGTAAGCCATATACGACCAAGATGAGGAGAAACTTTTTCACCCAGAGAATTGTGAACCTATGGAATTTTCGACCACAAAGTTTGTTGGATATATTGAAAAAGTAGTTAGACATGGCCCTTATGGCTAAAGGGATCAGGGGCTATGGAGAGAAGGCAGGAGTGGGGTACTGAGGTTGCATGATCAGCCATGATCATATTGAATGGTGGTGCAGGCTCGAAGGGCCGAATGGCCTGCTCCTGCACCTACTTTCTATGTTTCTATGTTTAAATCTTTCATTGACTACCCCGAATCTGGCACTTAAAAACTTAAAATGGACATAATCAAACCACAGGAAGGTTTATGTGTATTGGTTGGAGCCAGTCTAATTCTGGACACAGTAGTTGTCATGAAGTACTCTGGCCACAGGGTGGTATTTTTCCAACTGGACAGAAAAAAACAAAGAGAAAGCAAAACCAAAGAGGAAACAGCAGCAGAGGGTAAACAGCATCCATTTTAGCTTAGACTGTCTGTAACTTTTAGTGATTAGAAACAAACCTCCTGCTGTATCAAACCCTCCCAGAAGTACAGTGATGTAAGTAACTTCTCCTCATCTAATTGTTCTGGAATTGTTGTATTTATTTGTGATGCACAGTAAGAGATAGGTAACTTGTCTTTATTACTGCTTGTATTCGATTGTTAATGTTGAGTTACAAGAATATTAGATCTGTCTTTTATTCTTTCTCAACAGTGTTCACATTACATTATTAAAGGATTTGGATTCTGAAGCTCTGACCTTAGGCCATATTTCTTGATGTAGTGTTGTGGCTAGCTAGCTGGAGAATCAGAGCTACGCTTGCAGTATGCTCCGCTCTGATAGAAACCGGTACATTTTGAGCGGAGGCGACTTAGAGTTGCGTAACTACTTTGGGTACAACATTGAGATTAATAACGTTATTATCCTAGTTCTAGAACTGCAAACAGGAAATAAAAATTGATTCCGGGCAATAGTTCAAATCACTGGACCTGTTGTTAACATTATAAAGTTATAACAGTTATATCTTGATATGGAGGATATAGAGGAAAAACATAAAATATATACCTTAGAGCATTCATCAGTGTAGTATATTCAAGACAGAGATCGACAGATTTTTGGATATTTAGGAAATCCAGGCATATGGGGATAGTGCAGGAAAGTGGAGTTGAGGTAGAATGTCAGCCATGATCTAACTGAATGGAGGAGCAGGCTCAAAGGGCCAAATGGCCTACTCCTGCTCCTATTTCTAATGTTATCAGTGAATTTGCCCTGTAATTTATTGATCTGCTTTACATAGAAACATAGAAAATAGATGCAGGAATAGGCCATTCGGCCCTTCGAGCCTGCACCACCGTTCAATATGATCATGGCTGATCATGCAACTTCAGCACCCCATTCCTGCTTTCTCTCCATACCCCTTGATCCCTTTAGCCATAAGGGCCACATCTAACTCCTTTTTGAATATATCTAACGAAGTGGCCTCAACAACTTTCTGTGGTAGAGAATTCCACAGGTTCACAATTTTCTGAGTGAAGAAGTTTCTCCTCATCTCGGTCCTAAATGGTTTACCCCTTATCCTTCGACTGTGACCCCTGGTTCTGGACTTTCCCAACATCGGGAACATTCTTCCTGCATCTAACCTGTCCAATTCTGTCAGAATGTTATATATTTCTATGCGATCCCCTCTCATTCTTCTAAATTCCAGTGAATATAAGCCGAGTCGATCCAGACTTTCTTCGATATGTCAGAATTATATCGAGCGTACAGCACAGAAACACGCCATCCGGCCCAACTAGTCTGTGCCAACATTTATGCTCGACACGAGTCTGCTCCCACCCTATCCTTCTATTTCTCCCTCATGTGGTTATCTAGCCTCCCCTTAAATGCATCTATATTATTCGCATCAACCACTCCATGTGGTAGCAAGTTCCAAATTATAACAAATCTCTGGGTGAAGAAGTTTCTCCTGAATTCCTTATTGGGTTTATTTATGACCTCCAGTTTTAGACTACCCCACAAGCCGAAACATCATTTCTACGACGACCCTATCAAACCCTTTCATCATTTTAAAGACCTCTATCAGGTTACGCCTCAATTCTTGTCTTTACTAGCTCTGCTTCCATTTCGTTTATAAACATTCCCTACAGCCTTGAAATTAGGCCCTGCAAATATTACTGGCTGAAAGCTCTCATATGAAATCCCTTTGCCTGCTTTTTTACTGGAAGCATTTAGCCATTAGCATTACGCACTGGCATTGTGATATTTGCACAGATTAATTTCCAGAGCGCTTTCTCCATCCCATTTCTCTAATTGAGTATTTACCTACTTGAATTCAATCTCATCTCATGTTCTTTTTTTCACTTTTTCTCTCAGTCCTTTATATTCAGAATCTCCTGTCAAATGTTCGAAAAAAAACAAGCTAGAAAGTGCAGGAGACTAATAGCAGATCAGGCAGCATCTTTGGAGGGATCAGGCAAGGTAACCATCACCATGTCCGCCTACTTCCACCTCCGTAGAATCACCCATCTCCACCCCTTCCTTAGTTCATCTACTGCTGAAACCCTCATACTGCCTTTGTTACCTCTACACTTGACTATTCCAGCCGCCCGCCTTGCACACTCCAGAAACTTGATCTCATCCAAAACTCTGCTGCCCATATCCAACCCTCTCTATCTCTCTCTCCTCCTGAAAACACTCGTTAAAACCTACCTGTTTGGTCACCTGTTCTAATATTTCCTTATGGGGCATGGTGTCAATTTTTTTTGTTAATAACGCTCCTGTGAAGTGCCTTATATCACGACAATAAAGGCGCTATAGAAATGCAAGTTGTTATTGTTGTTGATAACATTCAAAGCATACAGCCCTTCATCAAAACAGTATGTCTGAAACATTATCTAGTCTGCTCCCTCCAGAAATGCTGACTGAAATGTACTTCCTCATTTTCTTGTGATGATTCAGATTTCTAGTATTTACAGGTGTCTTTGTTGCTTTTATTACGTTATTTCTAATCCCACTTCTTTCTTTTTTCCCTATCTCTTTCAAATATACACGTCAGCTGTGGCTCAGTTATAGCACTCTCGCCTCTGAGTCAGAAGGGTGTGGGTTCGAAGCCACAATACAGAGACTTAAGCACACAAACTCGGCTGGCACTCCCAGTGCAGTACTGAAGGGAGTACTCCCAGTACTTTCGATGAGACGTTAAACCGAGGCCCCGTCTACCCTCTCTAGAAGGTCCCATGGCACTATTTTGAAGAAGAGCAGAGGAGTTCTCCACGGTGTCCTGGCCAATATTTATATCTCAGCCAACACCTAAAAACTGTTTATCTGGTCATTATCTCATTACTGTTCGTGGGAGCTTGCTGTGTGCAAATTGGTTGACATGTTTCCAACAGTGACTTCCCTTCAAAAGTACATCATTGGCTGTAAAGCGCTTTTGGACATCTTGAGGTAGTGAAAGGTGCTATATAAATGCAAGATCTTTATTTCAAGATGTCCTAATGTCTTCTTGCATTTCTTGCATGTGTGTGGGTTGGGGCTGATGTTTATTTGTCGGGATACAGACAGGCAGTGTTAGCTTTCACGTCTCTTTCCCCTTTCTTCCATCTAAAATGTGCAGTTACACTCGGCACGATAAAGAAACAGTGGAACTGTGCAACCACTGAATAAATCATGTTGAGAGACGGCACAATAATCTGTATTAACACACACAGTCCACTGAGAAAGACTCTAATTCATTTAAATCACTAAATTCCAGCAGTTTAGGATGTCTTTGTAAAAGGTACAGGACTTTTCTCAGGGTAAATTGAAGGTAAACAGGTTGGGTAGCGATGGAGAGGCAGGGACAACTATAGCCCTCCAAATGCAGCTGGTTACTTGCCAATACTTAAGGCTACAATATGAAAGAGAATGGAGGAAGAGAACCATAGAATCATAGAAAGATTATAAGCACAGAAGGAGGCCATTCGGCCCGTCGAGTCCATGCCAACTCTCTGCAAGAGCACTTCAGCTAGTCCCACTCCCCCGCCCTTTCCCCGTAGCCCTGCAAAATTTTTTCCTTCAGGTACTTATCCAACCTCTTGAAAGCCACAATTGAGTCTGCCTCCACCACCCTCTCAGGCCGTGCAGTCCAGGTCCTAACCACTCGCTGCGTAAAAAGTTTTTTTCCAAATATCGCCTTTGGTTCTTCTGCCAATCACCTTAAATCTGTGTCCTTTTGGTTCTCAACCCTTCCACCAATGGGACATGTTTCTCTCTATCTACTCTGTCTAGACCCCTCATGATTTTGAGCAGCTCTATCAAATCTCTCAATCTTCTCTGCTCCAAGGAGAACAACCCCAGCTTCTCCAGTCTATCCACATAACCAAAGTCCTTCATACCTGGAACCATTCTTGTGAATTGTTTCAGTACCCTCTTGCATTTTTGTACAATTCGGCCCCTCATAAATAGATATTTAATACTTTTTGTTATGGAGAGATCTGTAAGAAGCCCAAGGCCCATGCAATAAGGATAGATGATGCTGTCCATTAAAGAAGAGTGGTCAATTAACTGCAAGCTTGAGATTTAAATCAGTTTTATGGCAAGCGGTATGGATAGAAAAGTTGAAATATAATAGGGAATCTATATAAAACCTTAGTGTGTAGATTGTGCTCCATACTATAGGAGGGATATTGAGGCAATGGAGAGGTTATAGCCTAACTTCAGTGCATCTGTAAACACAAATTGTCGAAATATACAGAAAGACTTGGAAAATTTGGGGCTATACTCATTAGAACAGTTGAGATTACAGGGTGATTTAATAGAGGTGTGCAAAATAATGGAAGGATCGGACAGTGCAGATAGAAATAGACTGGTTCCAGTGATTGAGGGGCCTACAACAAGATGAGGAGACGTAGAAATAGAATGAAAGGTGTAGGATCCGTTCCTCCGCCTTGCTCCCACCCAACGGTAAAAATTAGACTATTGAAAAAAAAACGAGAATTGCATTACAGCCCACAAAAAGAGCTGGAAAGGCAGTGTATCTCACACTACTGTACATAACTGTATCTTACCATGCTATACATGACTGTAACTAGATATGACCTGTAATCACAAGCATACCTTACCACCAGGGGTGCACTTGCAGGAGACACTGCATACCTGTTCCACACAGGTATATAAAGGCAGGTTTCAGGCAAGTGTGGCATTCGAGAGCTGTGTAATAAAGGTGCAGGTCCTGAGTGACTTTGACTTCAGCATGTGCCTCGTGTGAGTCTGTACTGCAGGGACAGGATTTTACAGGCAGGAAAGGGTTAATTCAAACATTGCAGCCAAATCATCAGAGCACCAGAAGAGAGACATCCATACCTTCAGTGGTTTCCTGCCTGGGCCAGGGAGTGGTGGCCAGGGACAATCAACACAGACAATGTCATTCACACATTCAATGGTCCCGACCATTGCAGCGAAACTATGACTCATCGAGAGATTGGACATCATCAGAGCACCAGAGGAGAGACATTCACACCTTTAATGGTTTCTGTCTGAAAAGTTACGAAACATTCACATATTCATTTACCTTAAGGGGTTACATTGTTAAGGAAGCGTAGCTTGGACCAAGGCTCCAGAAAGGCTAATATCAGTGTAGGCCCAGACAGTGGATCGGACCCTGAACCATTTGCATACGAATGCTACTAGTAATCTTGGGAAGGTTACAGGTTACATTGTAAAGGACCTCCCCCTACAGACAGGCGGGGGCCAAGGTAATCCATGGACAATGACCATAAATGAGGGACAATTAGCCATCAAGAGTTCACATTTGATGCTGCCATCATGTTAAATCTGTTTCAAGATTGCAAGTTTGTTTTTGTTATAAAGAAGACCCATTTTCGAAGGCCAGGAAGCAGGAACAGAATCGAAACAGCAACAGAAGTTTGTGGGGACACACACACATGCTGCAACCAAGAAAAAGGCCTACAGTCAACCTCAGAAGACAGCCAAGGAATTGGTGACTGTATGTTTGTTTCAGCCAAATCATAGAAGGGTTTTTTGATTGGGTCTGGGTAACTTTATATGTTACAGTCAAATCGCGGATGGGTTTAACTGTGTCATATTGTGCCGATACAAATGAGCCTTTCGTAGAGGGTTGTATTTTTGGGTTTGTTAGTCCCACATAGATCGTAATGATTTATACGGGGGAGGTAACTGTGTGATGCCAATGACCCTTTCACAGGGGGTTGTATTTTGGGGTCTGTTAATCCAATATAGATCATAGTGATTGATACTAGGGAGGTCGTTGTGTGTGTATGTTCAATAAAACAAACAAATCTTGATTGATCCAAAACCCTGTGCCATGTGTATTTTTTTTGTTCTTATAAAACCTGACGTCAAAGAACTGTGTGACGAGGGACTAGGTATTTAGAAATCCTTACAAAAGTAAGATATTTAAGAACAGGAGAAGGCCATTCAGGCCCTCAATCCTGTTCCGTCATTCAATGAGATCACGGCTATTCTGTACCTCAGTTCCATTTACCTGCCTTTGTTCCATATCACTGAATATTTTTACCGAACAAAACTCTGTCGATCTGAGTCTTGAAAGGCTAAAATTGACCTCCAGCATTTTGGTGAGCCAGTTCCAGATTTCTACAACCCTTTGTGTGGAAAAAGTGCTTCCTAGTGTCATAGAATCTGTGGGCCGGATTTTCGGGTCGTTTGCGACCGGATTTTTGCTGTGTTTTGACTCTCCGCGGGGAAAACCCGGGCGGGATCCTGGGCTCGTTGTTTGCGGCGGCGACGGGACATACCGCCGGGGAGAGTTGCGCTGACATGCAGCACCATGTACTTTTGGCTCTCTCTCGACCTGTACACCGCTCCCAGAATAACATTAGGTCAGACCTGTCGGTGCAGCCCTGCCAGCAGCGGTAAGTATGAAAACCTGCAAAATAGGTACGTTAAAGTTTTTATTTTTAAATTATTTTTCAGCGATTTGGTAGCTAAGGGTTCTGTGAATGTTTTTGGCACGTTTTTTGCAATTTAATTTTCCTGTCCCCGTGACCCTCCCACCCACGCGCCCCCTCCCCCCCCCCCCCACCACCCACCCACCCAGGCCTTTCTCGCAGCACAAACGACCACGGACTAAAGTGGCCGAAACTTGCATTTTGTGCCGCGAATAATCAGCAACGCCTCCTTTACTACAAACGTAAAGGCTGAAATTTCGGCCTAAAAACAGTAACGCAGTGAAAAACGTAATTTTCACGCATCGCTACCATTTTCGCTGAAAAGCCCCGAAAGCCTAAAATCCGGCTTAGAAATTTACAGCACGGAAGGAGGCCATTTCGGACCATCATGTCCGTGCACGCCGACCAAGAGCTATCCAGCCAAACTCCAGCTCTTGGTCCATAGCCCTGTAGGTTACAGCACTTTAAGTGCATATCCACGTATCTTTTAAATGTGGCGAGGGTTCCTCCCTCTACCTCCCTTTCAAGCAGTGAATTCCAGACCCCCATCAACCTCTGGGTGAAGAAATTTCACCTCCTATCTCCTCTAAACCTCCCCCCAATTACTTTAAAGCTATACTCCCTAGTTGTTAACCCCTCTGCCATGGGAAACAGATCCTTCCGATCCGCCCCTCATAATTTTATACACCTCAATCAGGTCTCCCCTTAGCCTCCTCTGTTCCAAAGAAAATAGACACAGCATCTCCAATCTTTAATCATAGCCAAAATTCTCCAGTACAGGCAACATTCTTGTAAATCTCCTCTGCACCCATTCCAGTGCAATCACATCTTTCCTGTAATGTGGTGACCAGAACTGCACACAGTACTCCAGTTGCGGCCTAACCAGTGTTTTATACAGTTCAAGCATAACCTCCTTGCTCTTGTTTTCCATGCCTTGACTAATAAAGGCAAGTATTTCATATGCCTTCTGATCTACCTAGCCTGCTATCTTCAGGGATCTGCGGACCTGCACTCCAAGGTCCCTTTGTTCCTCTGCATTTTTCATTGGCATATCATTTAGTGTGTATTCTCTTGCCTTGTTAGACCTCCCCAAATGCATTACCTCACACTTACCCGGATTAAATTCCATTTGCCACTGTTCTGCCCACCTGACCAGTACATTGATATCTTCCTGCAGTCCGCAGCTTTCTTCTTCATTATCAACCACACGGCCTATTTTAGTCTCATCTGCAAACTTCTGAACCATACCCCCAACATTTAAGTCCAAGTCATTGATATGCACCACAAAAAGCAAGGGACCGAGCACTAAGCCCTGCGGAACCCCACTGGATACAGTCTTCCAGCCACAAAAACACCCATCAATCATTATCCTTTACTTCATGCCTCTAAGCCAATTTTGGATCCAACTTGCCACTTTGCCCTGGATCCCATGGGCTTTTACTTTCGTGATCAGTCTGCCATGTGGGACCTTATTAAAAGCTTTGCTAAAATCCAGATACACTACATCATACGCACTGCCCTGATCGATCCTCCTGGTTACCTCCTCAAAAAATTCAATCAAGTTAGTCAGACACGACCTTCCCTTGATAAATCCATGCTGACTATCCTTGATTAATCCATGACTTTCCAAATTAAGTTTTATCCTGTCCCTCAGGATTTTTTCCAATAATTTTCCCACCAGAGGTTAGGCTGACTGGCCTATAATTATTCAGTCTATTCCTTTCTCCCTTTTGAAAGGTACAACATTAGCAGTCCTCCAGGCCTCTGGCCAGAGAGGATTGGAAAATGATGGTCAGAGCCTCTGCTATTTCCTCTTTTGCTTCTTGTAACAGTCCAGGATACATTTCTTCCAGGCCTGGGGATTTATCTACTTTCAAAGCTGCTAAGTAGGTTGAGCCTCTACTCATTGGAATTCAGAAGACTGAGAGGTGATCTTATTGAAACATATAAGATTATGAGGGGGCTTGACAACAAGGTGGTGCAGAGAGGATGTTTCCACTGATGGGGGAGACTAGAACAAGGAGGAAATAATCTTAGAATAAGGGGCCGCCCATTTAAAACTGAGATGAGGAGAAATTTCTTCTCTGAGGGTTGTGGATCTATGGAATTCGCTGCCTCAGAGAGCTGTGGCAGCTGGGACATTGAATAAATTTAAAGACAGAAATAGATAGTTTCTTAAATGATAAGGGAATAAGGGGTTATGGAGAGCGGGCGGGGAAGTGGATCTGAGTCCATGATCGGATCAGATATAATCGTATTAGATAGCGGAGCAGGCTCGAGGGGCCATATGGCCTACTCCTGCTTCCATTTCTTATGTTCTAAGACCCTTAATACTTCCTCTCTCACTCTTTTTATTTCATCTAATATTTCACACTCCTCTTCCCTCATTGCAAAGTCTGTATCGCCCCTCTCTTTTGTGAAAACGGATGCAAAGTATTCATTAAGAATCCTACCCACGTCTTCCACCTACACACACAGATTTTCTTTGTGGTCTTTAATAGGCCCCAGTCTTTCTCTAGTTATCCTCTTGCTCTTAATGTATTTATAAAACATCTTTGGGTTTTCCCAGATTTTACTTGCCAACATTCTCTCATGCTCTCTCTTTGCTTTCCTGGTATATTTTTTAATTGCACCCCTGCACTTCTTATACTCCTCTAGAGTCTCTGCAGTATTGAGGTCTCGGTATCTGTCATAAGCTCCCATTTTTTTCTTTATCTTACCCTGTATATCCCTTGACATCCAGGGGGCTCTAAATTTGTTAGCCCCACCCTTTCTTTTAAGGGAACATACTTGATCTGTACCCTCAGGATCTCCTCTTTGAATGCCTCCCACTGCCCTGACACTGATTTACTATTAAGTAGCTGTTTCCAGTCCATATCCCAGTCCAAATCCCACCGAATCTGAGGAAGGACGTTCTTGCTGTTGAGGGCGTGCAGCGAAGCTTCATCAGACTGATTCCCGGGATGGCTGGACTGATATATGAGGAGCGACTGGATCAACTGGGCCTTTATACATTGGAGTTTAGAAGGATGAGAGGGGATCTCATAGAAACATATAAGATTCTGATGGGACGGGACAGGTTAGATGTGGGTAGAATGTTCCCGATGTTGGGGAAGTCCAGGACCAGGGGACACAGTCTTAGGATAAGGGGTAGGCCATTTAGGACTGAGTTGAGAAGAAACTTCTTCACTCAGAGAGTTGTTAACCTGTGGAATTCCCTGCCGCAGAGAGTTGTTGATGCCAGTTCATTGGATATATTCAAGAGGGAGTTAGATATGGCCCTTATGGCTAAGAGGATCAAGGCGTATAGAGAGAAAGCAGGAAAGGGATACTAAGGAATGATCAGCCATGATCATATTGACTGGTGGTGCAGGCTCGACGGGCCGAATGGCCTACCCTGCACCTATTTTCTATGTTTCTATGTTTCTCAGCTCAGCAATATTGGCTGCACCGCAATTGAGAACTTTTATTCCTGGTTGCCCCTTTGTCCTTTTCCATAACACCCTAAATTTAACTGATTATCACTAGCACCAAAATGCTCTCCCACTGATGCTCCTTCCACCTGCCCCTCTTCATTCCCCAAAACCAAGCCCAGAACCACCCCCTCCCTTGTTGGACTTGTTACATACTGGCCAAAGAAGATCTCCTGAATGCATTTTAGGAATTCTGCACCCTCTGTACAATTCACACTACCTTTTTCCCCAGTTAATATTAGGGCAGTTAAAATCCCGCATTATTACAACTCTATAGTTGTTGCACTCCGCAGTAATTTGCCCATATATTTGTTCTTCTATCTCCCTCTGACTGTTGGGGGTCTATAATACACTCCCAGTCATGTAATTGCCCCTTGTCTGTTCTTTAATTCAACCCATATGATCTCATTTGATGATCCTTCTAATGTATCATCCCTTCTCATAGCTGTAATTGTTTCTTTAATCAATACTGCGATCCCCCCTCTCTCTATCCCATCTGAAAACCCTGTCACCAGGAATGTTGAGCTGCCATAACTGTCCTTTTTTTAGCCATGTCTCAGTAATAGCTATAATATCGTACTCCCAAGTGTCAATCTCTGCTCTCAGCTCATCAGCCTTATTCCATATACTCCTTGCATTGAAGGATATGCCATTTAGTATTGGTCACACTTAAATGGCCTAGCTCTAATTATAAGATTATATACTCTTATTCTGAAACCCCCCACCAATAACAACAATAACAACTTGCATTTATATAGCACCTTTAACATAGTAAACCATCCCAAGGCATGGCACAGAAGCTTGGTCAAAAAGGTAAGTTTTAATGAGTGTTGTAAAGAAAGAGAGAGGTAGGGAGGAAATTAAAGGAAATACTTTCTATATATCTACCCTATTGAATTATAATTTGAAGCAATTTCATTGGATCATCCCTCAACTTTCTAAACTCAAGACAATATTTAATACAGAAAGCAGGAGAGTTTGTTGTGCAGAGAGGATTGTAAGACTCTGTAATGTCTACAGGTTGAGCTTCCAAAATCTGGAGTTCCAAAATTTGGAATGTTCCGGAATCCGGACACCGGGCTGATCTATGGCGGGGTCGTCCGGAAAATGGAAAATGTTCAGAAATCCGAACTCTCCCCACCTCGGCGGCCTGACCTTGCCCCGGCCCTTTGCGGCCCGACCTCCCGCCCGATTTCGCCGTGACTTCGCCCGCCCCGGCGCTCGGCGACCTGACCTCGCCTCGGCCCGGCTTCGTCCCGGCCCTGGCTGCCACCCTTCTCCCCCCAACTTCTCCCCCCTCTCCCCCTTACCTTGGCGGGCCGACCTCGCCCCCTTACCTCGGCTGCCCGACCTCACCTACCTCGGCCCAGGAAAAGACGTTCCAAAATCCGGAAATACCCGGAAACCGGAACGGCCTCGGTCCCGGGGTTTCCGGATTTCGGACGCTCAACCTGTACCAGTTATTGATTAATGCGGAGACCAGGTTTGCTAGCTGGCTGAAGGAAAGGGGATTAAAATATGGGAACTGGCCGGTTCGTGGGATTAGGACTGCTCGTGTGGAGGTTAAGATTCAACATAGACTAGTTGGTGCCAAATGACGTGTTGTAATTTCTATGCAATTTCATTTAATAGAAATAGTAGGATAATGATATAGGACTAAGGGAGGTCAAGGGTTTTACAGCTTTAAGGTGCTGGGACAGAACGAGCCAGAGCACAGTATGGTGAACTGGGAGGAAGAAGGGAGTTTTGTGTAAGATAGTGTGTTTGGAGCTGAGGAAAGTTCAGAGGACCCTTGACTGTAGCAGTATCTATAAGACAAAGGTTTGGTAAACCCTGGACGGTGCGAGAGCGATCACCTTTCAGAAGAAAAGTTTTGCCTTGTCGTTCAAACTCAGAGGGAGAGAGGAGCTGGAAAAGCCTACTCAGAGACGACAGCAATAGTTGACGCTAGCATTTTGACGGGGAGTCCTAACGCTCCGCTAATGAGAGTGTATAGTGAATCGGAACAGAGGTGGACCACCACCACATTCAGAAAGGCAACCTTTGACAGTGGCTAAACGACGTTAAGGAGTATTATTTTCTTGGCCCCTTCCCTAATCCCTTGTGCCCAATGCCTTTCCACCACTAATGCTTCAGTAAAGGAATCATAAAGCATTCTCAAGAACCTTTCAAGACTAATGAATGGTTTGTGCACAGATTTTCCTCTGCAGATTCCTCTCTTACACATGTGACATATCATCATCATAGAATCATCGAAATTTACAGCATGGAAAGAGGCCATTTTGGACCATCGTGTCCATGCTGACTGACCAAGAGCTATCCAGCCTAATCCCACTTTCTAGCTCTTGGTCCATAGCCCTGTAAGTTATGGCACTTTAAGTGCACATCTAAGTATTTTTTAAATGTGGTGAGGGTTTCTGCCCCCACTACCCTCTGCCTCCCCTCATATCTCCTCTAAACCTCCCCCCAATTACTTTAAATCTATGCCCCCTGGTTGTTGGCCCCTCTGCAAAGAGAAACAGATCCTTCCTATCCACTCTGTCCAGGCCCCTCATAATTTTATACACCTCAATCAGGTCTCCCCTCAGCCTCCTCTGTTCCAAAGAAAACAGAATCCAGCATCTCCAATCTTTCCTCATAGCCAAAATTCTCCAGTCCAGGCAACATCCTCGTAAATCTCCTCTGCACCCTCTCCAGTGCAATCACATCTTTCCTGTAATGTGGTGACTAGAACTGCACGCAGTACTCCAGCTGTGGCCTAACCAATGTTTTATACAGTTCATTTTACACGATCAATAGGTGACTGGAAGAAAGAAAGATCCTGCTCGCAAGAACAGAACTATCACTGAAGGAACTTGAGCAATTGCTTCAGCCCAACAATTTTGGTTGCAGGAGTGCTAAACACAGGTATCCATGTTCAACGTTGGCAAATCTCAGATTTGCTATCCCTTCTCTATGGAACTCATTTTCTTGAGACATAGAAACATAGAAACATAGAAAATGCTGCTACCTATTCCTGGTAAAAAAAATTACTCCTGATTTTTCTCAGACTACAACAGTTGAATTGAAAGTCTTCACTTCAACAGTAGAATTATTCATTGAATAGCACAGAAGGAGGCCATTCGGCCCATTGAATCTGCGCCGGCTTCTTTTGAAGAGCAATCCAGCTACTCCCACCACATCGCCCTTTCCCCATATCCCTGCAACTTTTGCGTACAGTTTTGGTCTCCGTATTTAAGGAAGGATATACTTGCATTGGAGGCTGTTCAGAGAAGGTTCACTAGGTTGATTCCGGAGGAGGGGGTTGATTTATGAACATAGGTTGAGTAGGTTGGGTCTACATGTTGGAGTTCAGAAAAATTAGAGCTGATCTTATTGAAACTTTTAAGATAATGAGGGGGCTCGACAAGGTGGATGCAAAGTGGATGTTTCCACTCATAGGGGAAACTAAAACTCGGGGACATAGTCTTAGAATAAGGGGTCGCCCATTTAAAACTAAGATAAGGAGAAATTTCTTCCCTCAGAAGGTTGTAAATCTATGGAATTCTCTGCCCCAGAGAGCTGTGGAGGCTAGGTCATTGAATATATTTAAGGCGGAGATAAACAGATTTTTGAGCGATAAGGGAATAAAGGATTATAGGGATTGGGCAGGGAAGTGGAGCTGAGTCCATGATCAGTTCAGCCATGACCTTATTGAATGGCGGAGCAGGCTTGAGGGGCCAAATGGCCAACTCCTGCTTCTATTTCTTGTGTTCTTATGATCACTCTTTCCTAGAGGATCCTTTACTATGATATAATTTGTTAATCCTGTCTCATTATATACTACCAGATCCAGGACAGCCTGCTCCCTGGTTGGTTCTGCAACGTACTGTTTGAGAAACCCATCCTAGATACGCTCTATGAACTCCTCCTCAAGGCTACCTTGGCCAATTTGATTTGTCCAATCAACATGAAAATTAAAATCGTCCATGATTATTGCTGTACCTTTCTTACAAGCCTCCATTATCTCTTGATTCATACTCCGTCCAACAGTGTTTCTACTCTTAGGGGGCCTATAGACTACGCCACCAGTGACTTTTTCCCCTTATTATTTCTTATCATCACACAAACTGATTCTACATCTTGATCTTCTGAGCCAATATCACTTCTCACCACTGCATTGATCTCATCCTTTATTAACAGTGCTACCCCATCTCCTTTTCCCTTCTATCTATCCTTCCAAATTGTCTAGCATTCCTGAATATTCATGATGACAGTTTTTCTGTATTAGAGCTGTCTTGAGTAGAGTGTTTATTAGTGAGCTCTGTAAAGATATCTCACTGGTGTGCCAGGGTGTCAGTGATTCCTTAATTTGGAGGTCATCGAAGGAACCTTGAATCAGAATTCTTCTATCACATGTGTCACTCAGAATGGTCAAGAGAATTGAGGACGTTTCTTTGACACTTAAAGGATATACAAGATGCTCTTTTTCCCATCAAGGTTTTCAGTCCTCAGTTTAGCTCTAATTTTGTCAGCAATTCTTACAGTCATCCTTGTAGTGTAGAGAGAAGAGAGAGAGGAGAGAGAGAGAGAAACAAATATACAAGAGAGAGAGAGAGAGAGAGAGAACAAACACACGAGAGAGAGAACGAGAAATTACGAGAAGTCAAGTTGGTGCAACTGCAGTCTCAGAAGACACCAGCAGCTCTCGGAAAGCAAGGTAAGCAGTTCGTCCATACCAGTGCATAAGGACAAGGTTCTGTAAGTACTGGAAACATTCCTAACTACAGGCATACAGGGCCCGAATTTGATGTAGGCCTCCGCCCGGCCAAGTGCTGCCCAAAGGACCGCTGATGGCCGCTGAGGTACCTGACAGCACTTTGAGTGGGGTTTTCATGGGCGAGGTCCCTCGAAGGTCTGCGGGTGGCAAATGAGCGACTTACGCCACCAATCTGGGCGGCAGCCAGTGGGAGGTCTCATTCTCAGCGGCAAAGGCGCTTGCCGCCAAAGTGCCGCCGCGGATGGAGTCGGGCCCATGGAGGGTCGAAAAGCTGAAAAGCAAAAACATTAAAAAAAACATCTTTAAACCACCTGAAGACCTTCAGGGGACGCCATCCAGGTAAGTCGCTGTGAACATTTTTTTTTAAAGTTCACGAAACTTTTTTTTGAGGATCTTCCTCCCTACCACCGGGGACAGACCAGCTTCCAGCCAGCGGACCACCCCCATTCTGGCGCCCACTCCTGTCCGCACCAATCTGGCAGCTCGGCGGGCGCGAGGTCACTTACGCCACTCGGCCGTCCGCTGACGTCAGAGGGCGGTTCCCGGCGGCTGTCCCCTCCCGCCCATTCCAGACCACCTCGAAAGTGGCACTGGGCAGATCTTCACGAGGAATGTCAGCGGCAGTGGGCAGTAAGGTGATCAAATTTGGGCCCATAGACTAATATATTCAATTGATTTGCTTCCCAATGGTGTCAACTTGTCGTCTATCTCACAACTCTAAACCTAAATTAACCTCAGCACTTTATACCAATTGTAGACACTGTAAATTTATAAACAGCAAGCAGCTAATAATGGAACTGCCTCTGTTATTTACTTAAGTAACTAACCATGGCTACTAATTATTTCAATACTCTATGTTTAAGTTTAAGTACGGCTCATTATGACTCTAATAAATAATTGTTAGTTCACAACTTTGTTGCCCAACACCTTCATTGATAATTGGCAAGCGAGGGTTAATTTGCGCACGCGCTCAGTAGATTGTGCAGACCCTGATGGAAGATTAGTAGTGCAAAATGCTAACAGCATCTGAGCAGGTTGATGTATGACAATTCGGCGACACAAATGCAGGTATCTAAACCCTAGATGTTCCCTTACCGAGAAGCTAACATAAGAACATAAGAAATAGAGAAATAGGCCATTGGGCCCCTCGAGCCTGCTCCGCCATTTAATAAGATCATGGCTGATCTGATCTTGGCCTGGACTCCACTTCCCTGCCCGCTCCCCATAACCCTTGACTCCCTCATCATTCAAAAATCTGTCGACCTCCACCTTTAATATATTCAATGACTCAGCCTCCACAGCTCTCTGGGGTAGAGAATTCCAAAGATTCACGACCCTCTGAGAGACAAAATTCATAAGAACATAGAAATAGGAGCAGGAGTAGGCCATACGGCTCCTCGAGCCTGCTCCGCCATTTAATACGATTGTGGCTGATCCGATCATGGACTCAGGTCCACTTCCCTGCCCGCTCTCCATTCCCTCCTCATTTCAGTTTTAAATGTGCAATCCCTTATTCTGAAACTATGCCCCCTCGTTCTAGATTCCCCCATGAGGGTAAACATTCTCTCTGCATCTACCCTATTGAGCCCCCTCAGAATCTTGTATGTTTCAATAAGATCACCTCTTATTCTTCTAAACTCCAATGAGTAAAGGCCCAACCTGCTCAACCTTTCTCCATAAGGCAACCCTTCATCTCAGGAATCAACCTCGTGAACCTTCTCTGAGCTGCCTCCAATGCAAGTATTGGTGAAGGGGTTAAAGATTCATCCGGTGCCCCTGGTGAATATCCTTTGTCACAAAATCAAACCCTGCCTTCTCACAAATCAAGTGTCTATGGCAATGCCACAGAGATCGATGGAGCAGACCCTGGTCACCTTGGCAAGCATACGGTGTATTGTGATAGGTAACCAGCTGGAAGTTGGGGGTCAGACGCTTAACTAAAAATCTGGGTTGAAACTTGCATTCTGTGCTACTAACAAAGGCTTACGACGTGGCTGTTATCGTAACTAAGGCATTAGCCAGTTGATTTAAAATCGATTATCACACAGCATAATATCGCTTTGAAACCACATGGCGGTTAACCTAGACTTGCGGGAAACTGTCCAATTTACATTGCAGCACTAAGTATGATACTCATTTAAATTTGATCAAAATTAACGGCCTGAGAGCAGGCACATCCCCAGTCATGAATGAAGTGTGAACGAATTAACATATTTTACCGTGCGCAGTATTGGTACTGATGTTGCCACAGCCCTGTCACTTGGCACATTCCATGCTCCAGTTACATAATTCAATCATTATAAACCGCTCAAACTAACAAATGAGTTGACCGGTGATTATGTGCAGGGCAAGCAATCTGGCATGTGGTGTCGTCCCATGACAGATCTCGCGAATTGCGACACTTACTATGTGTCACGTAATTTGCACTGCATATAAAAAAGCCTTTCAGATGTTTGACAGACATGATGAAACACTGCATCAACACAAGTCATTTTTGTTCTTGAATTACAAGGCAGAGTGAAGCTTGTAAGGCTGATTGTAACGTTGCACAGCTTCAGACAATCTTACAGGAAGTCTATGCTTTCCTTCTGATCTTATGTTTATGAAGTTGGGTAAAGCAGAGCAATGTGTGTCCGTCCTCCAGAGAGATTGCATTTATAAAGCACCTTTCACAACCACAAGTCGCCCCACTACTCTTTACAGCCAATGCAGTACTTTTCTTTGAGGCGTAATCACTGTTGGTAATGTGGGAAATGCAACAGCCAATTTGTGCACAGCAAGCTGCCACAAACAGCAATGTGATAATGACCAGATAATCTGTTTTTTTATTGATGTTGATTGAGGGATAAATATTGGAAGGACACCGGGGAGAACTCCACTGTTCTTTTTCGAACAAGTGCCATGGGATCTTTTACATCCACCTGACTGAGTTGACGGATCCTCGGTTTAATGTCTCACCCGAAAGACGGCACCTCCGACAATGCAGCACTCCCTCAATACTGCACCGGAGTGTCAGCCTAGATCTGAACCCACAACCTATGCGTCTACATCTTCCAGAGTTACATTTGTACCTATTCTGCTACACGTGTGCGTTCAGGTCAGAGGCTGGGTATTCTGCAAGGCACAAGTCAGGAGTGTGATGGAATACTTTCCACTTGCCTGGATGAGTGCAGCTCCAATAACACTCAAGAATCTCAACACTACCCAGGACAAAGCAGTCCGCTTGATCGGCACCCCGCCCACCTTCTTCAACATTCACTCCCTCCACCACCGGCGCACCGTGGCTGCAGTGTGTACCATCTACAAGATGCATTGCGGCAACTCGCCAATGTTTCTTCGGCAGCACCTCCCAAACCCGCGACCTCAACCGCCGAGGACAAGGGCAGCAGGTGCATGGGAACACCATCAGCCTCCAATTCCCCCTACAAGTCACACACCATTCTGACTTGGAAATATATCACTGTTCCTTCATCGTCGCTGGGTCAAAATCCTGGAACTCCCTACCCAACAGCATTATGGGAACACCTTCACCATGCCGACTGCAGCGGTTCAAGAAGGCTGCTCACCACCACTTTCTCAAGGACAATTAGGGATGGGCAATACATGTTGGCCTTGCCAGTGATGCCCACAACCCAGGAACGAACAAAAAAAAATACATACTCCAGAGCTACATGGGTACCTATTCCGGTACATGTGTACTTCACAGCTACACGTGTGCATGTTATATATGTGGACTTGTATTTACTCTGTACAGCCACCAGAGGGCTCATCCCCTGGAGTCCCAAGGGATCCCATAATCCCTTGGGAGCCCAGGTATTTAAGGAGGCTTCACAGGTTAGAGAGGCACTCTGGAGACCTGCAATAAAAGATTACGGTCATACTTTACTTTGAGCTTACGGTGTTCAGTCTGACTCTTTCTCCATACACAGCACATACTTCAGAGCTCTGTGTTGCTTTGGAAATACACGTGTATCTCTGAAGTAGGTAGACGTGTACATCCAGGGCTACATTTTTCTCATGCCCACCTCCTCTCCTGCCGGTGCGACTTCTTGCTGAGATACAGACACGCAACGCTCCGCACTGCCTCGTCCAACTGGCCACTGTTCACATGCAGTCCTCAATGATGCCTGTCGGCTGTCGATGCACACATAAGGGTCCTTACAGTGGAGAACCTGACTCTGGCCTTGCTTGTCGTCCATACCCAGAATGCACTGCCTTCCAGGGGTCACCAGTTAACAGGCAGGGGTGCGGATCCAACCTAATATTCCGCTCCCTGACCGAGGTGCACTGAGATCAATCCCAATGAGCTAACTCAGTGCAGAACCTGGATTAAACCTGGGGCCCATCCTACTCTGTGTGAGTCACTTACTGACTGAACCGGCCAAAATCCACAGGTGATCAAAGCTTGTGGTTTTAAAGCAAGGTTCGACATTTTGGGCACGAGGTGACGGCCTTGGGTATATGCGGTTAGCTCACAATCGAAAGTTATGACACTTACCATCTGTCCAATTTTGACGGGCCTACAGTTCGGGTGTTCAAAGTGCCTGAATACTCTGATGTCAAATTAAAGTAAGCAGCTTACAGTGTCAGCCGTGGCTCTGTGGGTAGCACACTCGCCTCAAAGTCAGAAGGTTGTGGGTTCAAGTCCCATTCCAGGGATTTGAGCACAAAAGTCTTGGTTGACACTCCCAGGGGAGTGCTGCATTGTCGGAGGTGCCGTCTTTCAGATGAGACGTTAAACCGAGGGCCCTGTCTGCTCTATCAAGTGGACATAAAAGATCCCATGGCACTATTTCGAAGAAGAGCAGGGGAATTATCCCCGGTGTCCTGGCCAATATTTATTCCTCAATCAACACAACAAAAAAACAGATTATCTGGTCATTATCACATTGCTGTTTGTGCGAGCTTGCTGTGCGCAAAATGGTATCCATGTTTCCTATATTACAACAGTGACTACACTTCAAAAGCACTTCATCGGCTGTAAAGCACTTTGAGACGTCCGGTGGTCGTGAAAGGCGCTATATAAATACAATTCTTTCTTTTTTTATCTTTAGATTTGCAGTCCCCGAGTGCCGGAACCGGAGGCACAATCATCCTCAGCACCAATGGGCGGGAGCTCAGGAGGCTGACTCAATTTTGCAACTCATCATCATAGGCGGTCCCTTGAAGCGAGGATGACTTGCTTCCACGCCAAAAAAGGATAAGTACACAGGTGTTCCAATGAAGGACCTAATATTCCAGATCCTGAGCTACATCCTGAAGGGTGGAAGATGCCTGTGCGTGGATTTTTTTAAGGTGTGGTGGCCATTGCACACCAGCCACCACACGGGCTTGACAGAGCTAGGTCTTGGTCCAGTGGCAAGGGTTAACCAAGACCACTGGAAACCTGCTCTGCTGCACAGACCTAGTGCACGCACATAATCGCAGTGTGGGCTGGCCCGTGCTGCCCCTGGGCCCCTGGCCCCGAACTCACGCCTCCCTGGGCCCCGATCAGGTCCCTCCACAGTCTCTCGCCGCTCCTTCGCCCCGACCTCGCCGCTCCTGCTGTATCAGCCCACCGACCTGGACCTTGATGACGTCACTCTTCGCTTCCGTCACAGCTCGCGCTGCTCCCAAGTACCAGTAACTTATTAACTGCCAAGGTTCAAAAAGGATTGAAAAGCCAGAGCTACATCTCCCCATAGCAGTTAACAATTTTGCAACAGGAGGCTGTGGGCATGCAAGGTGAAAAAAACGGGAAGAGGGAAGAAAAAAAATTACTAAAAACTTCTCCGATCCACACAAACACACACACACACACGCTTTGCTACTGTTAAAACTAAGGAAAACATTCAGAAATAAATAAAGAGAAAAACTTCCCTTCCTTTCTGGGCGATTCTGCCCAAGAACCGCTCTGTAACCACGAATTTATTCATGCTGTACGGCCGCCTGCCAATACGGCAGCCCTACAAAGCACGTCACAGAGGCGTCAAAAAAGCGCTGTATGCTGGATGACGTCACCACGCGGGTGGCATTAGCCGGCACAGCGTTAGCTCTTGGCACCTCTGCCAAAGAGCCGACTCAATTTCAGCCGGGGTGTGGACGCCACTTAACGACGACAGTAGGCCCTTGGCGCCCATTTGCCGCATATCGCCGGCGGTAACGGGCGGCGTCCACAACCCAACTTCGACCCCTACGTCTTTGGCTAAGCTTTTGCTCACTGTACTATATATAGCTCCACTTAGTGCACTACTGTGGCATTGCAGCCATTGCTGTTTACAGCAATAAAAAGGGAACAAGGCACCTATGTGTTTGTGAGGTAGTACCGAAAACATAACACTCACCAGCTCGAATATCTCCCGTGAAGCACCTTGGGAAGCTTCACTATGTTAAAGGCATTATATAAAGGAAAGTTGCTGTTGTTGAGACTGCACAAGATAAAAGTTCACGGGGTTGGGGGTAATATATTAGCATGAATAGAGTATTGGCTAACTAACAGAGAACAGAGAGTCGGGATAAATGGTTCATTCTCGGGTTGGCAACCAGTAACTAGTGGTGTGCCGCAGAGATCAGTGCTGGGACCCCAACTATTTACAATCTATATTAACGACTTGGAAGAAGGCACCGAGTGTAACGTAGCCAGGTTTGTTGACGATACAAATATGGGAGGAAAAGCAATGTGTGAGGACATAAAAAATCTGCAAAAGGACATAGACAGGCTAAGTGAGTGGGCAATAATTTGGCAGATGGAGTATAATGTTGGAAAGTGTGAGGTCATGTACTTTGGCAGAAAAATTCAAAGAGCAAGTTATTATTTAAATGGAGAAAAATTGCAAAGTGCTGTAGTACAGCAGGACCTGGGGGTACTTGTGCATGAAACACAAAAGGATGGTATGCAGGTACAGCAAGTGATCAGGAAGGCCAATGGAATCTTGGCCTTTATTGCAAAGGGGATGGAGTATAAAAGCAGGGAAGTCTTGCTACAGTTATACAGGGTATTGGTGAGGCGTACAGTTTTGGTTTCCATATTTATGAAAAGATATACTTGCTTTGGAGGCAATTCAGAGAAGGTTCACTAGGTTGATTCCGGGGATGAGGGGGTTGACTTATAAGGAAAGGTTGAGTAGATTGGGCCTCTACTCATTGGAATTCAGAAGAATGAGAGGTGATCTTATTGAAATGTATAAGATTATGAGGGGGCTTGACAAGGTGAATGCAGAGAGGATGTTTCCACTGATAAGGGAGACTAGAACTAGGGGGCATGATCTTAGAATAAGGGGCCGCCCATTTAAAACTGAGATGAGGAGGAATTTCTTCTCTCAGAGGGTTGTTAATCTGTGGAATTGGCTGCCTCAGAGAGCTATGGAAGCTGGGTCATTGAATAAATTTAAGACAGAGACAGACAGTTTCTTAACCGATAAGGGAATAAGGGGTTATGGGGAGCAGGCAGGGGAGTGGAGCTGTGTCCATGATCGGATCAGCCATCATCATATTAAATGGTGGAGCAGGCTCGAGGGACCATATGGCCTATTCCTGCTCCTATTTCTTATGTTCTTATGTTTTAGGTCCCGGCTGGCAAAGAGTCCTGCTGCGTGTCTGCAGGTTGATTCGTCCATCATGATTTACCAGAGGCAAAAACTCTGCCGTTACACTGATCATTAAGATATATCTTTGTACACGAGAGATGAAGTAGGGCAAAGAGGCCACTTCCCACTTTAAACGACAGGCTCGTTCAAAGCTGGAGTAAAGGCACTGATTGTTCCATCGGAGCCAACAGCTTTAATGAGATTGAAGACAGAAGATGGGGAACACAAATCATTCGAACATTTATACTGATTGATAAAGTAATGGAAGAAACGGATGCTGCTTCAAGTGCTGAAAACTAAGGGCAAGCGTCTGAAGAAATATCGATAGCCCATGGTTGAAAATAAGGCTGACAGAGAAAATGGAGAGCGAAATCATACTGACACGTAAACAAATTGAATGGGCAGGATTTTCCGGTATTCTGCACATCGGTTTTCACCCCGGATCGGCGGCAATGGCGGCGGTGAGATCTCCAGTGCTGGGCGGCGATCCTCCGGCCCGGTTTTAGGGCAGCGCTAAGTAGCACCGCCTGGAATGTCATGTATTCAACCAGCATGGTAACCCATGTATAAATTGACCTAAGTTGTACACCGTGAGAACACTGACCACTAGGTGGGAGACACTCCTAACCTGGACCTTCAGGTATAAAAGGGGAAGCTCCACCCACCTTCATCACTTGAGTGCTAAGCAATAAAGGACAGGTCACAGACTGACCTTCTCTCAAGCATGGGCCTCGTGTGCATTTATACTGTATAGTAAGGACGTATCAATGGCGACGAGAAACTGGGATTTAAACCACGCGAGCATGGCCACTAGCAGAACAGACGAGAGGTACTGTGTTAAGGAATGGTTGGGACAGAGATTCAACATTGTTAAAGCAGCACACAGTTCTCCAGGCACACAAGGGTAGTCGGGCATGCCCCAACATGTAGTCGAACCCAGAGGGGGAGTTCGACAGAGACAATGGCAAGTTGAATGGCGATTCACGCCATTGCAAGTGACAATGCGGCCAGTAATGGGGCCATCAACACCTGTTAATGGTGCACTCAAGGACAGTCACAGGGGCAGTCAGGGACGATCGACTGGAAAGGGGCCTTTTGTTTCCAACAGCAGCTCATATTGGAGGCATGGAGGCACACACTCAGCCGGAGTTTGCAGAGATGAGTAAAATACCTGCAGAAATTGCAGAAATGAACGCTGGGGGAAATCGCTGGAAGCTGAAGTTCAGCGAGTTCATGTGGAGCACGTATACAGTTCATACACCAGGACGCCATCAATAATGATGAAAGTGCTCCTCAATGGCATCCCAGTATCAATGGAGCTAGATACGGGGGCCAGCCAGTCCCTGATGGGTATCAAACAGTTCGAAAAGTTGTGGGCATCCAAGGCCAGGAGGCCAAAATTATCGCCGATTGACGCACAGCTACGGACTTACACAAAGCAGATCATTCCGGTGCTGGGCAGCGCCATGGTAGTCGTGACCCACAAAGATTCGGAGAACAGGTTGCCACTCTGGATTGTCCCAGGGGACGGGCCCGCACTACTGGGGAGGAGTTGGCTTGCTTTCATGAACTGGAAATGGGGTGATGTCAATGCAATTTCCTCTGTGGAGCGAGTATCATGCTCACAGATCCTGGACAAATTTGACTCATTATTTCAACCCGGCATCGGCACTTTCATGGGGGCAAGGTAGTGATTCACATAAACCCGGATGCCAGGCCAATACACCACAAGGCCAGAGCGGTGCCGTACATGATGCAGGAAAAGATAGAAGGCGAATTGGACCGCCTGCTGAGGGAAGGCATCTTCTCGCCAGTCGAATTCAGTGACTGGGCGAGCCCGATCGTGCCGGTGCTCAAGGCGGATGGGTCGGTCAGGATATGTGGTGATTACAAGGCCACCATCAATCGGGTGTCACTCCAAGACCAGTACCCGCTACCGAGAGCAGAGGACCTCTTTGCGACGCTATCCGGTGGCAAACTTTTTTCAAAATTGGACCTGACCTCAGCTTACATGACCCAGGAGCTGGCGAATGAGTCGAAGAAGCTGACCACCATCATGACACAAAAGGGGTTGTTTGAGTACAACAGATGTCCGTTCGGGATTCGCTCGGCCGCCGCGATCTTCCAACGAAATATAGAAAGCCTCCTCAAGTCGATTCCAGGGACAGTGGTTTTTCAGGAAGACATCCTCATTACGGGTTACGATACTGAAGAACACCTCCATAACCTGGAGGAGGTGCTACGCAGACTGGACCGGGTAGGGCTGCGACTGAAAAAGGCGAAGTGCGTCTTCCTAGCTCCAGATGTAGAATTCCTGGGGATGAGGGTAGCAGCAGACGGGATCAGCCCTACTGCATCCAAGACGGAAGCGATCCAGAGAGCACCCAGACCCCGTAACACGACGGAGCTGCGTTCGTTCCTGGGGCTCCTGAACTATTTTGGTAACTTTCTTCCCAAATTGAGCATGATGCTAGAGCCGCTACATGTGCTCCTAAGCAAAGGTCGCGAATGGGTCTGGGGGGACAGCCAGAAAAGGGCTTTTAATAGAGCATGCAATTTGTTATGTTCCAACACTCTGTTAACACTATACGACCCATGTAAGAAACTTGTGTTAACGTGCGATGCGTCGTCCTATGGTGTCGGGTGTGTGTTGCAGCATGTCAATGTCAAGGGTCAGTTATAGCTGGTAGCTTATGCCTCCAGGAGTCTGTCCCAGGCAGAAAGGGGTTATGGGATGGTAGAAAAGGAGGCGCTCGCATGTGTATATGCGGTAAAGAAAATGCACCAGTCCCTGTTTGGCAGGAAATTTGAGCTGGAGACAGATCACAAACCCCTAACGTCCTTTTGGCCGACAACAAGGCCATAAATGCAAATGCATAGGCCCGCATACAGAGGTGGGCACTCACGTTAGCCGCCTATGACTATACAATTCAGCACAGACCGGGCACCAAAAACTGCGCTGATAATACTCAGCAGGCTCCCACTAGCCACCACTGAGGGGGCTACCGAGCATGCTGCTGAGATGGTCATGGCTGTTGAAGCTTTCGGAAGCGAAGGCTCACCCGTGACAGCCCATCAGATTAAAGTCTGGACAAATAGAGACCCGCTATTGTCTCCAGTCAAGAAATGTGTCCTGAATGGGGACTGGGCAGCCACGTAGTCATGCCCCAGATGGGCAGAGAGGTGTTCATCAGAGAATTTCACAATCAGCACCCGGGCATTGTTATGATGAAGGTAATTGCCAGGTCACACGTTTGGTGGCCAGGGATAGACGCAGATCTGGAACTTCGTGTTCGCAGGTGCAACACGTGTGCCCAGCTGGGCAATGCGCCCAGGGAAGCCCCCCTGAGCCTCTGGCCATGGCCCACCAAACCTTGGTCACGCATCCATGTGGACTACGCAGGTCCTTTCATGAGAAAAATGTTTTTGGTTGTAGTAGACGCCTACTCCAAATGGATCGAGTGTGACATTTTAAATTCAAGCACATCCTCTGCCACGGTAGAAAGTCTATGGGCAATTTTTGCCGCCCACGGTCTACCGGACGTCTTGGTCAGCGACATTGGCCTGTGCTTCAGAAGCACTGAATTCCAGGACTTCATGGCAGGCAATGGAATTAACCATGTCAGACCGGTACCGTTCAAGCCGGCCTCAAACGGCCAGGCAGAACGAGCAGTGCAGATTATCAAACAGAATCCAAGGGGGTTTCCTACAAAGCCGCTTATCATGCCTCCTGTTGGCTTATAGATCCCGACCACACTCACTCACAGGGGTTCCACCCGCAGAGCTGCTAATGAAAAGGATGCTCAAAACCTGGCTATCCCTTATACACCCCACCATGAAAGAAATTGTCGAGAGCAGGCGCCAGCCACAATATGACTACCATGATAAGAATGCGAGGGCGCGATGTATTGATGTAAATGATCCTGTTTTTGCCTTCAACTACACTGCAGGGCCGAAATGGCTCGCAGGCACTGTGATTGCCAAAGAGGGAAATAGGATTCTGGTAGTTAAACTTACCAATGGACAAATGTGCCGCAAACACGTGGATCAAACAAAAAGGAGGTTCAGCAACCCCATAGAAGAAGCAGAGGAAGAACACGATATAGAGTTCACTCCACCACAGGTGACCGTGCACCGGAACCAAAGGGAGGAGAGCCCAATCACTGTGGGCAGTCTGGACAGGCCTGAGGCACCGCAAACAGCAGACACTAAGGCCAGCGCCCAACAACCGGAGCCCCAACTCAGGCGCTCTACAAGAGAGCGTAAACCACCAGAGAGACTCAACCTGTGATCCCAATAAGACTTTGGGGGGGAGGTGATGTCATGTATTCAACCAGCATTGTAACCCATGTATAAACTGACCTAAATTGTACACTGAGAACAATGACCACTAGGTGGGAAAAATTCCTAACCTGGACCTTCAGGTATAAAAGGGGAAGCTCCACCCACCTTCATCACTTGAGTGCTAAGGAATAAAGGACAGGTCACAGACTGACCTTCTCTCAAGCATGGGCCTCGTGTGCATTTATACTGTATAGTAAGGATGTATCATGGAAGAGCTGCACCCAGCATGCAACGCCCCTGGTTGCGACACCGGCGTGAGTTTTGGCTCCTGCCCAACCCGTCCGCCCCGCAGTGCGCCCCACAGTGCCCGCCTGGAAAATCAGGCAGTCCAACAATCTCGTCGCCAAAGAGGTTATTTTTTTCTTTTAATTTTTTCAGCAATTTGTGTTGAAGTGGCACGGGCAATGTTTTGGGAATGTTTTTGTGGGGGGATGTTTTAGATTTTTTCCCATCCCAGGCGTCCCTCGGAGTGCTCCCGGCCCGGCTCATTAGTTCGGGGGTTTCCCATCCTTGCGCAAAGAGAGTTGTACAGGTCTGAAATCCGGAAACCTCAGGACCGAGGCCATTCTGGATGCTGGGTGTTTCCGGATTGCGGAAAGTCTTTCCTTGGCCGAGGTAGGTAGGGGAGCGGGGTCAGCCGGAGGTCTGGGGGGGGGGTGGCAGCGGGGGTCGGTCGGGCCGAGGTAGATAGGGGAGGGGGGGGGCGCGTTGGGGTCGGTCGGGCCACCGGAGGTCGGCGGCGGGGGAAGATCGGACCAAGGCCGGTGAGGGGGGGAGGTCGGGCCGCCAGAGGTGGGCTGAGGCCGGGCAAAGGTAGGTCGGGGGGTTCGAGCCGAGGCGAGAGGGAGGGATGGTGTGTATGAGGGGAGGTCAGGCGGCTGGAGGTTGGGCCGAGGCCGGGGAACGTCAAGGGGCCGAGGTGGGGGAAGGTTAGATTTCAGAACATTTTACGGTTTCCGGATGACCCCTGCCCGGTGTCCAGATTCCGGAAAATTACGGATTTTGAATGTCACACCTGTACAACGCCTCCCTTAGCACTGCGCCCCCTGATGCAAGGCCCAGATGCCCAAACTTAAATACTAACACGCAAATTATTCTCTGCCGTTAACTTTCCCGCCCTGCCGCCAGTATTGCCCCAAAAACATAAGAACAATAAAGGCTGAGCTGAGGATGGCGGACACAGAAAGTGTTTTATTACCGACTTCAATCATGAAAGTCCAATTGATGTTGGGGGATCTAATCTGGAGCTGAACTGAATGCGATTCCTTCACCATAGTCACCATGTGGCCAGTAGATGCATTTGGCAAGTTATCTCCCCTAACTTTTGCCAGCCGTGGCTCAGTTGGTGGTCATTTTCCAACATTCCATAGACTCTGGATCAGTTCCTATGGATTGGAGAGTAGCTAATGTAACACCACTTTTTAAAAAAGGAGGGAGAGAGAAAACAGGGAATTATGGACCGGTTAGCCTGATATCGGTAGTGGGGAAAATGTTGGAATCAATTATTGAAGATATAATTGCAGTGCATTTGGAAAGCAGTGACAGGATCGGTCCAAGTCATCATGGATTTATGAAAGGGAAATTATGCTTGACAAATCTTCTAGAAATTTTTGAGGACGTAACCAGTAGAGTGGACAAGGGAGAACCAGTGGATGTGGTGTATTTGGACATTCAAAAGGCTTTTGACAAGGTCCCACACAAGAGATTAGTGTGCAAAATTAAAGCACATGGTATTGGGGGTAATGTATTGACGTGGATAGAGAACTAGTTGGCAGATAGGAAGCAAAGAGTAGGAATAAACGGATCCTTTTCAGAATGGCAGGCAGTGACTAATGGGGTACCGCAAGGTTCAGTGCTGGGACCCCAGCTATTTACAATATACATTAATGATTTAGACGAAGGAATTGAATGTAATATCTCCAAATTTGCTGGTGACACAAAGCTGGGTGGCAGTGTGAGCTGTGAGGAGGATGCTAAGAGACTGCAGGGTGACTTGGACAGGTTAGGTGAGTGGGCAAATGCATGGCAGATGCAGTATAATGTGGATAAATGTGAGGTTATCCACTTTGGTGGCAAAGACAGGAAGGCAGAATATTATCTGAATGGTGACAGATTAGGAAAAGGGCAGGTGCAACGAGACCTGGGTATCATGGTACATCAGTCATTGAAAGTTGGCATGCAGGTACAGCAGGCGGTGAAGAAAGCAAATGGCATGTTGGCCTTCATAGCGAGAGGATTTGAGTATAGGAGCAGGGAGGTCTTGCTGTAAAGGGCCTTGGTGAGGCCACACCTTGAATATTGTGTTCAGTTTTGGTCTCCTAATCTGAAGAAGGACATTCTTGCTTTTGAGGGAGTGCAGCGAAGGTTCACTCGACTGATTCCCGGGATGGCAGTACTGACATATGAAGAACGACTGGATCAACTAGGCTTATATTCACTGGAATTTAGAAGAATGAGAGGGAATCTCACAGAAACATATAAAATTCTGACGGGATTGGAAAGGTTAGATGCAAAAAGAATGTTCCCAATGTTGGGGAAGTCCAGAACCAGGGATCACAGTCTAAGGTTAAGGGGTACGCTATTTAGGACTGAGCTGAGGAGAAACTTCTTCACTCAGAGAGTTGTGAACCTGTGGAATTCTCTTCCACAGAAAGTTGTTGAGCTCAGTCCATTAGATATATTCAAAAGGGAGTTAGATGTGGCCCTTACGGCTAAAGGGATCAAGGGGTATGGAGAGAATGCAGGAGTGGGGTACTCAAGTTGCATTATCAAGCATGATCATATTGAATGGTGGTGCAGGCTCGAAGGGCTGAATGACCTACTCCCGCACCTATTTTCTATGTTACTATGTTAACTCTCGCCTCATGAGTCAGAAGATCATGCATTCAAGTTTCAAAGCACATAATCCAGCCACACTCTCCCAGTGCAGCACTGTCGGAGGTGCCGTCGTAAAGATGACAAACAGACCTTGGTAAAAATTCGGGTCGTTTGCGCCTCCCATTAATGCTAATGAGGCATAAATAACCTTTCGCCCGGGCGCGTCACCACTGTCGACTCCCGCAGAATTCCGCGGGAGTTTATCGGTCGCGCTAACCAGTAGTGTCCCGCTCCTACTGCTCGTGCCCTGGGCCACTGTGCCAGCTATCACTGCATGCAGCAACTCATTTTTCGTCCCTGTGGGAGGCGATTTGCATGACAGCTGCGCGGGGCGCGTACCGGACTTTAGGCAAGTCGCGAGGCAAAAATTAAAGGGGATGTGCGGCGGTGAAAAATAAAAAATGGAAGACTTTACAGGTCAGGGCCACTCCCGCTTCTTTGCCGGGCTGCTGTCACGGCATCCCGCTCCCCGGTGGTCCAGGGATAGCCCTGTTTACCACCCACAATGCCGGCAGCTTAGCCCTCCCCTTTAATGGAAGGAGAAGGCCCTGTTGCCACAGTTTCTGCCTCAACCATTAATCTTGGAAGTGAATTCCACAGCCTCACAACTGTGTAAACATGTTACTCCTGCCTTCTGTTCTAAATCTTGTACATTTAATCTTGCATCTGTTGGACCTTGACCCCCTCGGTCTGCTTCTACAGTCACAGTACCGTATTTCCATCATTTTAAACACTTCTATCATATCACCCCGTGGTGTGTCTTGTTATAATGTAAAAAGACCCAAAAGTTACAAGGCTCGCATTAAAACCAGGCCGACGTTCCTGTGCAGTGCTGAGGGACCGCTGTGTTGTCAAGGGTGTTGGGATGACCTGTTGAATGGAGGCCCCATCTGCCTCTTCTAGTGGTTCAATTGGACGAGAAAGATCATGGGGCAGAAATTCTGATGTCCCGGGCCCGTACGATGTTTCTACGGATCCGGGTAGGCATCGGATAAGCCGGTTTTCAGCATGCAATGCGCATGCGCTGAAAACCGGCTTTTCCGATCTGTCAAGCTGGAGCTTGACATGATCCGCATATCGGGAGCGAGGACATTTGCTTGGGCAGGATTGCGGGATTTATGCATATCTTGCCCAGCAAATGTTCTAAAAAATCTAGTGCCTGATAGAAGCAGGCACATAGCCTACTTTTACAGGTGCAAGTGTTTTAAAACACACAAAAACATGTTAAAATAAAATTATAAAAACATATTTTATTGTTAAAAATCCTTCCCACTACAGTAAGTTTATTTTTAACCATAATTAAAAAAACATTTAAAAAAAATCAGAATTGTTTTTTTATAAGACATTAATAACTTTAATTTCAATTAATTTTAAATATGTGTGGTCTTTTTTCTATTTTTTATTATAGTGTGTTTGTTCTTTTTCCCCATTAATAGCAATGAGAACTGGTAGATACGGAGTTCCCATTGCTATTAATGGAAAAGCTGTGGAATACTGTACCTGATTGGCTGAGCAATCACACGTGACTGCACCGTCTCCGTGGGAACCAGGAGGACAGGAGTGCGCTTCGCAGCGCGGGAAGAGAAGGCCTCACCACCAGAATCCAAGGCGCCTCCTAGACCATCAGGTAGATTCGTAAAGATTCTCCGGTTCGGAGGCAATTGCCCGCGGGAAGACCTCGAGAGGAATTTCCATCCCAATGTAACACTCCACTCTTTGAAGAAAGACCAGAGAATTCTCCCGGCGTCTTGGGACTTGGCCAGCATTCCTTCCACTAATAACAGATTGATTGACCATTCATCACATCACTGAGGCATGTGAGAGACGGTCGATGAAACCAAGCCATTCGTTCATTCATTCAGGCAGCCAATCTAGCCAGGTTTCTGCCCATTTCATGCCAGGGTAGCTTTACTTCCGCCTGAGCCACACAAAAGCATATTTGATCATTGAAACATTGGTTCAATAATTAAAGAGCAGCACTTTGCATAATGATACAAGTCATTTATTTGCAAGAGATCACTTTATTTCCTTTCATGAATATTTAAAAGTAGATTTTATAACACACTAGGAGCATATTCCCCACTGAGTGCTTTAAAGTAATAATGTTGTAAAATACCACGCATCAATACTGGAGGCCTGCATGCTACCTGATAAAATTGACTGAAAAAGGGATTGCTCCTCAGTATATCTCTCAGAAACATCTGAATGTCCTCTACATACAATGAATTACTTCTGAAGTGCCAGGGCTGTTACTGCACAGCTGAACGTGGTAACCATTGTGTGTACCAATTAATGGTCTTATTGAGGGAGGAATGTTGACCAGGATTCCTCACCAAGAGAACTCCTTTTGTCTCTCTAATCTCTCCTGTCTTCCAACCTATCACAGACCTTCCCTTTTGTTCTTTCTGCCCCTCCCCCTTTCAGGGCTTCTCAAGAATCTGTTCTTTCTGAACACTCTCCAGTTCTGACGAAGGGTCATCGACCTGAAACGTTAAATCTGCTTCCACTCCGCAGATGCTGCCTGACCCGCTGAGATTTCCAGCATTTTCTGTTTTTATTCCAGATTCCAGCATCCGCAGTATTTTGCTTTTGTGGGAGAATTCCTTGTTTTCCTTCAAATAGTGTCAGGGATCTTGAACATCTCGCAGAATCATCAGAAGTGGCAGAGGAGGCCTCTATTTCACATCTGATCCAAACCAGGTGGAACAGGCAGACGGGACCTCAGTTTAACACGTGACAATTCACTTGTTCCGCCCTAGAATGGCTGTGGAACCCACAATTTCACTGTCTCAGATGTGCAGGTTTTACCAATTGAGCCAAGCTGACAATTGAATGAAGCAATGGGCCCAAGTTTTGAGCCATGCCTAGAACGGCGCAGTCCCGACCTGGACGCCCATTTTTCGCGCCACAAAGTGCGCCTAAAAAAAACTTCCAGATTCTCCAGATCCCTGCAGGTCGTTTGCAGCTCGGCGCAGCGCAGCAGGAGCTGCAGGGGGCAGAGCCAGGTCCCTGCGCTGAAAACAGAGCCGGGACCTCTGCACATGCGCGCTATAGTGGGCGCGCATGTGCAGTAGCTCCAGGCGCCCAAAACTGTGTGGGAGGGGCCCGAAGCACGCAGCCCCTAGCCCTGGCCGAATGGCCTAACTGGGGCTGCGTGAATAAGGCTCCTCCCACGCCCAGCTCCTGCTTCCTCCCGACCAGACTCGACTCCCACTTCCACGCCCCCCCCCCCCCCCGCCCCCAGACTGGACCCCGACTCGACTCCCGCTTCCCGCCCCCCGCCCCCCCGCCTCCAGACCGGATCCGACTCCCGCTTCCCCCCCCCCCCACCGTACCGGGCCCGACCCCGACACTGACCCGACTCCCGCTTCCCCCCCCCAAGCCCCCGGACCCGACCCCCCGGACTGGACCCGACCTGACTTCCGCTTCCCCCACCTCCGGACCGGACCCGACACCGACACCAACCCGACTCCCGCTTCCCCCCCGACTGGACCCGACCTGACTTCCCTCTCCCTCCATTCCCTCGACCCGAACTGAACCGACCTCCCTCCCACCACCCCACTGACCCGTGCTCCCCCCGACCCGACCCGACCCAACGCCACCTACCTGTAAATCTGGTGCTGGGGACGGGCCCTGCCCGAAGTCTTGGGCCAGGCCGGGCCCAGCCCGTTCAGCCTCCCTCCCCCATCTCCTTTTCCCCCCCCCCATCTCCTCTCCCCCCTCCCCCCTTCTCCTCCTCCCCTCCTCGCCCCCCTTCTCCTCCCCCTTCTCCCCCCTCCCCCCCCTCTCTCCCTCTACCCCCTTCCTCTCGCTGTCAGAAACACAGACACTGACAGACAGAGAATGAGAGACACACACAGACAGACAGAGAGATAGAGACACTGACACATTGGTGGGGGGGGGGCATCCCAGCACGCTGTTGGAGGGCTCCCGGTGCTGCAGTCGGTAAGTAGAAAATGTTTTATTTATTGATTTAAAAAAAAATATATTTCTTATTAATTTTTTTTGATTGATTTATTGGTTGATTTATTGATGTTTTTATCATTCATTATTGATGATGGCTCTTTATTTGTAAAACTGAAGTGTTTAATGTTTGTAAACTTCCCTTTAAACCACCCCCCCACCATTCCCTACGCCTGATTTGTAACCTACGCCTGATTTTCTAAAGTGTAGACAAGGTTTTTTCGAACGTACAAAAATCTTCACTTACTCCATTCTAAGTTAGTTTGGAGTAAGTTTTCACTGACGAAACTTTGAAAACAGGCGTAAGTGGCCGGACACGCCCCCTTTTGAAAAAAAAATTCTGTTCCAAAGTGAAACTGTTCTAACTGACTAGAACTGGAGCAAACTAAATGGCGAGAATTCCGATTTCTAAGATATTCCATTCTACAGCAGTTGCTCCTAAAAATCAGGAGCAAATCATGTCGATACTTGGGGCCATAGAGTCTGGAGGCTATTCAAATAAAAAAAACAGTCCGTAAGCATGACCCCGAGCTTCCGGTCGCCTGTCACTTTAATTGTCCGCTCCCAGCCTGACCTCACCATCCTCAGCCTCCTCCACTGTTCCAACGATGCTCAACATCAGCTTGAGGAACAGCACCTCATCTTTCGAAGAGGCACGGTACATTGAGGCGTAACATTGAGTTCAACAATTTCAGACTATAACCTCTGCCCCTATTTGTTCAGACGGCAGCTGTTGCTGATTCTGCCATTCCCATTTACACCTCATCTTGATTCACCTTTTGTTTCTTTACCCGTCGCCTTTAGCTTTGTCATCATCATCATAGGCAGTCCCTCGGAATCGAGGAAGACTTGCCTCCACTCTAAAAGTGAGTTCTTAGGTGACTGAATAGTCCAATACGAGAACCACAGACTCTGTCACAGGTGGGACAGACAGTGGTTGAAGGAAAGGGTGGGTGGGACTGGTTTGCCACACGCTCCTTCCACTGCCTGCATTTGGTTTCTGCATGCTCTTGGCAACGAGACTCGAGGTGCTCAGCATCCTCCCGGATGCACTTCCTCTACTTAGGACGGTCTTTCACCAGGAACTCCCAGGTGTCGGTGGGAATGTTGCACTTTATCAAGGAGGCTTTGAGGGTGTCCTTGAAACGTTTCCTCTGCCCTCCTTGGGCTCGCTTGCCGTGTAGGAATTTCGAGTAGATCGCTTGCTTTGGGAGTCTTGTATCAGGTATATGAACAATGATTGGTGGAATCATACGCAATCACTCCTGCCTTCCATGCGATCACAGACCTTCCCTTTTGATCTTTTCTCCCCTTCCCCCCCATTTCCCTGCCCCTGTATTTGCTTAAAAACCAATAATATCTCTAACTTGTTCGAGTACTGATGAAAGGTCATCGACCAGAAACGTTAACTCTGTTTCCCTCTCCACAGATGCTGCGTGACCCGCTGAGTATTTTCAGCATTTTCTGTTTTTCTTTCAGATTTCCAGCAGCCGCGGCATTTTGCTTTTGGAAAAGCAGAACGTGTTGGAAAAGCATAGCAGATCAGTTCACATCTGAAAGAGACAGTCACCATAATGTTTTTGGTGCAAGCAGTTTGACTTCTAGGGTTACATCTGACGTGACATCTGTGGTTGGGAAAATGTTGGAGTCCAGTATTAAAGAAGCAGTAGCAGGATATTTGGAAAAGCAAAATTCGGTCAGGCAGAGTCAGCATGGATTTTTGAAGGGGAAGTCATATTTGACAAATTTGCTGGAGTTCTTTGAGGATGTAACTAACAGGGTAGATAAAGGGGAACCAGTGGATGTGGTATATTTGCACCTCCAGAAAGCATTTGACAAGGTGGCACATAAAAGGTTACTGTACCAGATAAAATTTCAAGTGGTTCAGGGTAATATATTAGCATGGATAGAGGATTGGCTAACTAACAGAAAACAGAGTGTCAGGATAAATGGTTCATTCTCGGGTTGGCAACCAGTAACTAGTGGGGTGCTGCAGGGATCAGTGCTGGGACCCCAACTATTTACAATCTATATTAACGACTTGGAAGAAGAGACTGAGTGTAACGTAGCCAAGTTTGCTGACGATACAAAGATGGGAGGAAAAGCAATGTGTGAGGAGGACACAAAAAATCTGCAAAAGGACATAGACAGGCTAAGTGAGTGGGCAAAAATTTGGCAGATGGAGTATAATATTGGAAAGTGTGAGGTCATGCACTTTGGCAGAAAAAAATCCAAAGAGCAAGTTATTATTTAAATGGAGTAAGATTGCAAAGTGCCGCAGTACAGCGGGACCTGGGGGTACTTGTGCATGAAACACAAAAGGGTAGTATGCAGGTACAGAAAGTGATCAGGAAGGCCTGTGGTATCTTGGCCTTTATTGCAAAGAGGATGGAGTATAAAAGCAGGGAAGTCTTGCTACAGCTATATAAGGTATTGGTGAGGCCACACCTGGAATACTGTGTGCAATTTTGGTTTCCATATTTATAAAAGGATATACTTGCTTTGGAGGCAGTTCAGAGAAGGTTCACTAGGTTGATTCCAGGGATGAGGGGGTTGACTTATGAGGAAAGGTTGAATAGGTTGGGCCTCTACTCATTGGAATTCAGAAGGATGAAAGGTGATCTTATCGAAACGTATAAGATTATGAGGGGGCTTGACAAGGTGGATGCAGAGAGGATATTTCCACTGATGGGGAGACTAGAACTAGAGAGCATGATCCTAGAATAAGGGGGCGCCCATTTAAAACAGAGATGAGGAGAAATCTCTTCTCTCAGAGGGTTGTTAATCTGTGGAATTCGCTGCCTCAGAGAGCTGTGGAAGCTGGGTCATTGAATAAATTTAAGACAGAAATAGACAGTTTCTTAAATGATAAGGGGATAAGGGGTTTCGGGGAGCGGGCACGGAAGTGGAGCTGAGTCCATGATCAGATCAGCCATGATATTAAATGGCGGAGCAGTCTCGAGGGGTCGTATGGCCTACTCCTGCTCCTATTTCTTATGTTCTTATGTGTTAATATATCTTTCCCTTTCAGGAGCTCACTGACCTGCTGAGCACTTCCAGTGTTTTGAAGTTTTCATTTCAGATTTCAGCATTTATTTTCATTCTTTTTATTAGTTTTGTTTCAAAGCCTTCTCTTGCCACCCATACACAGAAAGGTTGTATTCAGAATTTCTAACTCCACTTTCAACCAATTTTACCTCAGCTGAAGTATTTTTTTTTCTACAACCCTCTCTTTGTAGGCTGTTTGCAATCCTTTCTTATTCATCTACAGACGTTTTCTCCATCCCTGAGGATATCTATATTCTATCCGCTGCACAATTCCCACGACCCTCCCAGAGTCTAGTCCACAAGTCCATCTTCCCCAGCCTTAACAACTACACTTTATTAAGCTATCTGCTCAAGCCGTGGGCACACTCAATTTGCCAGTACAATATACATAAATTCGATTGTTCCATCAGATCGAGGGATTGATGAACTCAACCTTCAATCCTTTGGCCGTCACACTATTGGCAAAACAACTATCTTCTTAGTTTCTAAATTCCATCACGATGAGGTACAAAGCAGACTTATCAGCCTGCTGGGCACAGGATGCCATTATTGCACTGAAACAGGTAAGCCCGATCGAAATTGGCCCTGTTTGTGCTCCCCAAAACCCCTTATCCCCTTATCATTTCAGAAACTGTCTATTTCTGTCTTAAATTTATTCAATGTCCCAGCTTCCACAGCTCTCTGAGGCAGCGAATTCCACAGATTAACAACCCTCTGAGAGAAGAGATTTCTCCTCAAGGGGAGACACGATCGGAAAGAAGTACCAGATTTTGGCTGGCTATGGTCTTCAGGACTGCTGCGGAGCTGGGAGGAATGCTCCTGCTCTTCCTGGCTCCATATTTGGATAAATTCACAATTTTGGGAAGGGGTAGTCAAACAGGCGTGTGAGGCCACTCATTAACATATGCAAAGGGAGTAAGACTTATTTTGGAGATGCCTGAAAAATTGCCAGACCCAATATGGGATCGGACCTATTTCCGCTGTCTTTGTGGCATGGGACATAGCCCCATAGAATTGGCCTTTTTGTGCTCTGAAAAATGGGCAAAACGAGGTCCAATTTCTAGTCCACAATATTTAAAATAGTGGCCTTGAAATCATGGCCATCCCAGGTCCGTACCGAGTGTGTACAGACCAAGGAAGGCATCACAAAAGCCGGTTTTCAGCACGCAACGCGCATGCGGTGAAAACTGGCTTTTCCGATCTGTCAAGCTTTTGGCTTGGCAGATCCTCCATATCCCCACAGCCAGGACATTCGCATGGGCAAGATTGCAGTATTTGTCCATTTCTTGCCCAGCGAATGTCCTGAAAACTCTTGCACCTGATAAAAGCAGGTGCATGATCTACTTTTACCAGCGTAGGTGTTTTAAAACATACAAAAACATATAAAAATAAAATTTTAGAACACATTTTAACATTAAAAACCCTGCCCCCTAAGGTAAGTTTATTTTAAACCTTAATTAAAAAACTTTTTTTTAAAAATCAGAAAAATTTATATATTTTTTTAAGACATTTATTTTAATTTAAATTAATGTTAAATATGTGATTTTCTTGTCTATTTTTTATTGGTGTTTGGGTGTTTGGGGGCGGGGGGTGTTAAGAGAACTCTAACTGACGGAGTTCCCATTATTATCAATGAGAAAATACTCGACCTGGATTGGCTGCCCAGTGCCATGTGACTCCAGCTCCAGCATACGTCCGTCCAGACGTGCACGCGCTCCGATGCGCAGGGAGAGGAGGCCTCAGGACTGGGATCGCTGGTGGGGGCAGCAGGAAAAGGTAGGTGCGGATCTTATGGGCCATTTTCTGTCTAGCGACCACGGGAAACAGAGGAGCGGGATTTCAGGGCCCGTGTTCTGGCGAATTGAACATTCATACTCAGTTGATGAGAGTTCGGCTTGATTAAACATGGGGCTCACAAGAGCCTCTTACATATTAGGATAATTGCCAGTTAGATCCCTATTTTATGCTGAGTGACTTGACTTAAAAAAAAATTATAACTGTAGGTGAAGGCCCAAGGCACATACTGCAGGATAGCAACAAAACATGGAAAAGAGACATGGTAAGTTAGATCTTAGCAGTCCTCAGAACCTCTAGATAGAGAGAAACTATTTCCGCTGGTTGAAGAGTCTAAGACGAAGGGATGTAGCCTAAAGATTAGAGCCAAGACTTTCAGGAGTGAAGTTAGGAAACACAAAATGGGTGGCAGAAGTTTGGAACTCTCTTCTGCAAATGGCAGTGGAAACTAGATGAATTGTTACCTTTAAATCTGAGGTTGATAGAGGTTTGTTAAGCAAAGGTTTTAAGGGATATGGAGACAAAGGCATGGATATGGAGTTCAGGCACAGATCAGCCACGATCTCATTGAATGGCGGAACAGGCTCGAGGGGCTGAATGGCCTCCACCTGTTCCTAAGTTCCTAGGCTGGAGAGGGGAAGCAAGAGTTGCCAATCCTGACTGCTATCTTGCCTGGGTTCAGTGATATCACTTCTACCTGTAAATCAGAAAAGAATGGATTCAACCTTAAACACATAATCTAGACCGACACTTTAGTGCAGTACTGAGGGAGCACTGCGCAGTCAGCAGATGCCATCTTTCAGATTAGATGTTAAACTGAGGCCTACTCTTCCCTCTCAAGAAGGCATAAAAGATCCCATTCCACTAGTTGAAGAGCAGGGGAGATCGCTTGATATGCTGGCCAACTTTTCTCCCTTAACCAACACCACCATAAACAGATTAACTGCTGTTTTTGGGACCTTCTGTGGACAATTTGCCTGCAAAACAATAGTGACTATACTTCAAGAATAATTCCTTGGCTGTAAAGCGCTTTGGGATGTCTTGAGCATGTAAACAGTGTGATATAAAAATGTATTTTCTTCTTTTCTATCTTAAGCTAAGGCTCTGGTTGGGGTTGGGGTGGAGTGTAGAATGATTCGGTGCAAGGGGTGTCACAGTTGCGTGAGGCGGACTGGTTGGGCTGGGTGCTCTTTACCTTTCCACGATTGTTCATTATTCATAGGTTTATATGTAACCTTCAGGGCTGCTGACCGAGAGCCATGCAGCTCTTTGTCGGCCGACGCGGACACGATGGGCCGAAATGGCCTCCTTCTGTGCTGTAAATTTCTATGTTTCTCATGACTGAAGCACTTGCGGTCATCAAGATATTTGATCTCACCTCGAAATACTGATGGATTTTTCTCCCCACTGGCCAGTGAAATGCCAACAAGGAGGTAACATTGGAGATCAATTCAGATGGTTGGAATTCTCTGCCGCTAAGCAAAGCTGAGAGAATGTCCAGAGATTCCGTTTGAAAGGGAATTAGGTAGTTGCTGGAAATAGAAGACGATTCAAAGGTATTGGGGGAGGTCAGGAGATTGGATTAGACTAGGTGGCTCAGGTGGAGGAAAGAACTGACACAACTATGATGGGCCAAATGGCCAGTTTCTTTGCTATAACTTCACTCCATCTCCCCATGCTCTATCCCCCAGTTTGATAGCCTGCCGACACTCATTGTCTCGGCTCATAGTTGCCGAATGGACATCTGAGGAAGGCATTCAGTGATGGTAGATGCTTCTGAAGGTTTCCCCCAGCATGACTCAGGGCCGTCGGGAGGAGAGGAGAGGGTGAAATTTGGATAGAAAAATAAAAAAGCTCTAACATATTCATACATGATCAGCTAAGTAAGGGGTTAATGTATAAGTTGTGTCTTACTGGAACTGCTTAAGTTTCGGTTTCCTGGAAACTCGTGTTAGAGTTTGAGATGCAGGCCTAGAAATTCCGTGCCGCCCCGTTTGGGGGAGATAACATCCAGGAGGTGCGAGACTTTGTGCCAGCTGCTACCCTTCCTTCCTGGGGCGTTAACGGGATGGATGCCTCAGCAGTGCTATGCATTTGGCCGCGTAGCGATGCCACGTCCGAGAGGCTCTTCCCTCAATTAAAGGGTAGGGCCCACGCCGCCGACTCTGCCAAAGACAAAGGCACCTACCTGGACCATCGGGGAGCGGGGGTGCTGTGCGATCAGCCCAGCACTCAAGCAGAGCGCCGGGCTGAGTGATCGCGGCACCTGACCCCACGTAGAAACCGCATCCAGAGCAGCAACGAAAAGGTGAGTGATTTTCAGCAGCCGGCCAACTCCCCTTTAATTTTCAGCCTGGTAGCAGCCGGCCGCCCGGTGCGCGTCCCCTGAAGTTGTCGCCGTCATCGGCCGGTGCAGCTGCAAGGGGAAAATCCCAATTTAGGGGCCGGGTGCTAATGGCCCGCTGCACACAGCAATGATATCACGATCTCCGGGTGCAGGAGATTGAGGCGCAACGCCGTAGCGCCGCCGCTAAACTTCCACCCAATATGGCGGGAGTCGTTAACAGCACCGCACCCAGTTACAAACACATTTGTGCCCCATTAGCACCTCCGGTGGTGCTAACAGGAGGCACAAAGTAGCCCACTTTCTCTCCCAAAATGTCTTCAGTTAGTTAGATTGGATGATGCATAACATTCCACACAGGGGCCCCACAGCATAGCCTTGCCGCCCAGGCTAGCTCTCTGTTATTTGTAAGTTCCGACAATGACTTTGTTTAATGTATCTTTAATTTGGCCAACTAAGGCCCAACCTACGTTTCTTCAATTATTACTAATATCCATATTATAATGCTAAGTTAGGAATTGGAGTTCCCATATCAGAACTGCTTGCGAAGACATGTAAAAGTTAATTATTATAAAAGACATGGAATAGAAGGAATTTATGGGTGTTAAGGTATCATCTCAGGATGAAATAGTCTGTTAGATTAAGGGGAGATAGTCTGGATGGCGGATGGTTGAGTAAGACAGCTCTAGCTTTGGCCTCTGATTAAAGGGCCCAAAGCTATGCCTCGTACACACACTGGCTGCACCAAGGAGAACTGGATGGATGAGATATGAGTAATCCAGATGGATTGGCCTTCAAAATGTATAAACAAGAAAGACATGTGTGGGGAAAGCATAGGTACCCTTGAGGGGAGGTCTTCATCTGTAAGCTTAGACAAAGAACTTGACATGCCATTGGGCACCTTGTTTTAAGGGGAACCTCCCTAGGCTAAATTATCCTGTCCATATTCTACCGCAGGCCCACCCCTAAAAAGAGAATAAAAGGAAGACATATAGAGTCTTTAGTTCAGATGGTGGAACGGAGAGCTCCCGAGGGTAGATACCATGCTGACTTCGGTCTAATACTCTTGGGTAGTTCAAGAAGAGAGAGAGAGACACGTGAAACAAGAAAGAGAACTGTTCGCTCACGCCAGCTGTCTGTCTGATTTGTCACGGTCGTATGTTTTTGCTCTATAACTAGTGTCTTATATTCCAAAACACAATATACCCACAATAGTGGTTTGCACTTGATCCTGATTATTTGAAAGATTAAAGATAAGTTAATCTCAACATCCTCCCACTTCTTTTCATCTCTAATTTCAGCGAACTTAATTTCCTTCCATAACCTCCTTTGGAAAAAAAAGAAGCAATATTGCTAAATATATTTATGTTACTTATTTCCACCTCAGCAGATATGATTCAAATTCCTTTTTAACTGACCCAAATATAGCTGCCTCCTATGGGAGTTTTTTTCTATCTATCCACCATGGAATTTCTCATCTCCTCTGTGTCTACCCTTCCTCTTAACCGTGTAGACTTTTAAATGAGCTCGGTGTTGCCTGTTAAAACATTTTGATTCATTTAATCTTTTCTCCCACTCTGTTTAGCTATGGTGGTATTGTATAGGCAAAGATCCTTCACCTAGATTTTTCAAACAAGTTAAAAGTCTGGATCCTGAGTAAATACCATTCTGTAACTAACTGCCAACAATTCTTAATTCTTTCACGGAATCTTACAGCACAGAAGGAGGCCATGCGGCCCATCATGCCTGTGCAGGCTGTCCAATTTAATCCCACACCCCAGCTTTTTTGCCCATAACGCTGAAAATTAGTCCTCTTCAATTACATGTCAGTTGTCTTTTCAAAGTTCCTGTGGAATCTGATACCCCCACCCTTTCAGGTAGTGCGTTCCAGATCGTAACAACTCTCTGTGAAGAAATATTCCTCATTTCCTCTCTATTAATTTTGCCAATTACTTTAACTCTGTGACGTCTGGTTAGCGACCCACTTGCCAGAGGAAACTGTTTCTTCCAACTTGCTCTATCAAACCCCCTTATCGTTTTGAATATCTTTGTTAGGTCTCCCCATAACCTACTCGGCTCTAAGGAGAACAATTCCAGTTTATCCAATCTCTCCACATAACTGAACTCCCCCATCCCTGATATCATCCTGGTAAACCTCCTCCATACCCTCTCCTTGACATACTTCCTAAAGTGTGGTGCCCAGAATTGGACACCATACTCCAACAGAGGCCCAACCAGAGATCTGTAAAGGTTCAGCATGACTTCCTTGTTTTTTGTATTCAATGCCCCTATTTACAAAACCAAGTATCTCAGATTTGGGATTTATAAGAACATAAGAACTTAAGAAATAGGATCAGGAGTAGGCCATCCGGCCTCTCAAGCCTGCTCCGCCATTCAATAAGATCATGGCTGATCTGATCATGGACTCAGCTCCACTTCCCTGCCCGCTTCCCATAACCCCTTATCCCCTTATCATTTAAGAAACTGTCTATTTCTCTCTTAAATGTATTCAATGTCGCAGCTTCCACAGCTCTCTGAGGCAGCGAATTCCATAGATTTACAACCCTCTGAGAGAAGAAATTTCTCCTCATCTCTGTTTTAACTGGGCGGCCCCTTCATGCCCTCTAGTTCTAGTCTCCCCCATCAGTGGAAACATCCTCTCTGCATCTATCTTGTCAAGCCCCCTCATAATCTTATACGTTTCGATAAGGTCACCTCTCATTCTTCTGAATTCCAATGAGTAGAGGCCCAACCTACTCAACCTTTCCTCGTAAGTCAACCCCCTCATCCCCGGAATCAACCTAGTGAACCTTCTCTGAACTGTTTCCAAAGCAAGTGTATCCTTTCGTAAATATGGAAACCAAACTGCACGCAGTATTCCAGGTGTGGCCTTACCAATACCTTATATAGCTGTAGCAAGACTTCCCTGCTTTTATACTCCATCCCCTTTGCAATAAAGGCCAAGATACCATTGGCCTTCCTGATCACTTGCTGGACCTGCATACTATCCTTTTGTGTTTTATGCACAAGTACCCCCAGGTCCCGCTGTACTGCGGCACTTTGCAATTTTTCTCCATTTAAATAATAACTTGATTTTTTTCTGCCAAAGTGCATGACCTCACACTTTCCGACATTATACTCCATCTGCCAAATTTTTGTCCACTCACTTAACCTGTCTATGTCCTTTTGCAGATTGTCTGTGTCCTCCTCACACGTTGCTTTTCCTCCTATCTTTGTATATCAGCAATCTTGGCTATGTTACACTCAGTCCCTTCTTCCAAGTCGTTAATAAAGATTGTAAATAGTTGGGGTCCCAGCACTGATCCCTGCGGCACCCCACTACTTACTGGTTGTCAATTAGAGCATGAACCATTTATCCCAACTCTCTGTTCTCTGTTAGTTAGCCAATCTGTTATTTCCTATATTCTCATAGGCAGTCCCTCGAAATCGAGGAAGACTTGCTTCCACTCTAAAAGTGAGTTATCAGGTGACTGAACAATCTAATACAGGAATTATAGTCTCTGTCACAGGTGAGACAGACAGAGGTTGAAGGAAAGGGTGGACGGCTCTTTCCGTTGCCTGCGCTTGGTTTCTGCATGCTCTCGGCCACGAGTCTCGAGGTCCTTAGCGCCCTCCCGGATGCACTTCCTCCACATATTCCTTCTACATTACAGCCGCGGTCACACCCTGGAATGTGAGAGTTGTGAATCTTTATGTCGGTTGTCCCCCACACTTTGGAACATTCTCCCACAACCTTTCCACGCTGCTACCTCTCTCCTCTCCTTTAAGATGCTCCTCAAACCTTACCTCATTGACCATGCTTTCAGTTACCTCCCCAACTCTTCTCCCATCAAATACTGCCTGAAACGCCTTCGGAACTACAACTATGTTAAAGATGACATACGGAGGCAAGTTGTTAACACTGCCAGGATATCTGTGTTCACCTTTCTGAAATATCTTGGGACATTTTCTGACTTAAAGAAATTACATTGATAAAGTTGTTATTGTAAAGAATTTTAAACTACTATTTGATACAAGATAAGAACATAAGAAATTGCAGCAGGAGTAGGCCATTGGGCCCCTCAAGCCTGCTCTGCCATTCAATAAGATCATGGCTGATCTATGACTGAATGTAAGAAATTTAGCATAGATAACAGGAGAATCTTTTCTTTTTAAAACACAAAGGGTTGTGAGGCTATGGAAGTCACAGATAGGTTGTTGATGTAAAGGGGGATAAATGGATTAGTGTGGACATAGCAGATCAGGACTTCAGCTCGTGTAGAGGATATACACCAACATGGACTGGTTGGGCCGAACGGCCTGTTTCTGCGCAGTAATTTATTATTCTAATTTCAGCATATTTAAAATCAGTGCAACTGATCTTTGTTCAAGAGCATAAATGTTTTTTTTTAAATCTCTTCCATTTTTCTTACCCACACTCGAGTTCAGTTCCCAGAATGCTCACTGCTGCATCAATCTCAAGGGCAATCAGGGACGGGCAATAAATGCTGGCCTTACCAGCGACCCCCACATCCCGTCTTTAAATAAATATATATTTTTAAAATCAGGCCGCGGATCTTCATTCGTGAGCCTGTGTAGTGTCACCAAGGGCAATGCCGCTAAAGGCAACACTGCCATCACAGCTGACCTCTTCTACTAAAGGTCACTCAATGGCAATCAGGAGCAGGAACCAGTCCAAATGACTTTGCGGTTAACCGTACAGCCTTTGTTATGTCTGTAATGCACTTATGAATGACTCCACGAGGCAATGTGTTGTACTCAAACTGTAGTGACCTTGGTCCTTTATTCGTAACTCCAGAGTGAGGCACAAGCATGGTGGGCAGCCTTTTATACTGGGCCCTGCACACCTATGTCGGTGATCCTCAGGTCTACCACTGCAGGAAACTCCGGTCTCGACCAGTTGCACCCTCTAGTGGTGCCAGCATATTATATACACAGTGTAAACTTTATTGATTGTACATCAGGTAACAATTGTCCATCTTATGTAACTGTACAGTAACTACACACAGGGTATATCTATAGTTTGCAGTCTTATTGCTGCATAGGCTAACTCATCCCTCTTGTGCCCTAACTCTCCCATTACAAGGGCTGGCTACATTTTCAATGTCACTAATACTTGTATAAGAACTTAAAAACATAAGAAATAGGAGCAAGAGTAGGCCACTTGGCCCCTCGAGTCTGCTCCGCCATTCAATTGCTGATCTGATCATGGACTCAGCTCCACTTCCCTGCCCGCTCCCCATAACCCTTTACTCTCTTATCACTCAAAATGTGTTTATCTCCACCTTAAATATATTCAATGACCCACCTCCACAGATCTCTGGGGCAGAGAATTCCATAGATTTACAACCCTCTGAGAGAAGAAATTTTTCCTCATCTTAGTTTTATGGATGACCCCTTATTCCAAGACCACGTCCCCTAGTTTTAATTCCCCCTATGAGTGGAAATATCTTTCCTGCATCTACCTTATCGAGCCCCCTCATTATCTTATCAGTTTCAGTAAGATCACCTCTCATTCTTCTGAACTCCTGAGTGTATAGGCCCAAACTACTCAACTTCTCCTCATAAGTCAACCCTCGCATCTCCGGAATCAACCTCGTGAACCTTCTCTGAACAGCCTCCAATGCAAGTGTATCCTTCCTTAAATACGGAGACCAAAACTGTTCGCAGTACTCCAGGTGTGGCCTCACCTTAAGAAAGGAGGCAGACAAGAAGCAGAAAACTATAGACCAGTTAGCCTAACATCTGTGCTTGGGAAAATGGAGTCCATTATTAAAGAAGCAATAGCAGGACATTTGGAAAAGCAAAATTCGATCAGATAGAGTCAGCATGGATTTATGAAGGGGAAGTCATGTTTGACAAATTTGCTGGAATTCTTTGAGGATGTAATGAACAGGGTGGATAAAAGGAACTAGTGGATGTGATGTATTTGTACTTCCAGAAGGCATTTGACAAGGTGCCACATAAAAGCTTACTGCACAAGATAAAAGTTCACGGGGTTGAGGGTAACATATTAGTATGGATAGACGATTGGCTAACAGAAAACAGAGAGTCAGGATAAATGGTTCATTCTTGGGTTGGCAATCAGTAACTAGTGGGGTGCCGCAGGGATCAGTGCTGGGACCCCAAATATTTACAATCTATATTAACGACTTAGAAGAAGGGACCGAGTGCAACGTAGTCAAGTTTGCTGATGATACAAAGATGGGAGGAAAAGCAATGTGTGAGGAGGACACAAAAAACCTGCAGAAGGATTGAGACATGCTAAGTGAGTGGGCAAGAATTTGGCAAATGGAGTATAATGTTGGAAAGTGTGAGGTCATGCACTTTGGCAGAAAAATTGCAAAGGAGAAAGATTGCAAAGTGCCGCGATACAGCGGGACCTGGTGGTACTTGAGATTAAAACACAGAAGGTTAGTATGCAGGTACAGCAAGTGATCAGGAAGGCCAATGGAATCTTGGTCTTTATTGCAAAGGGGATGGAGTTTAAAAGCAGGGAAGTCTTGCTACAGTTATACAGAGTATTGGTGAGGCCAAACCTGGAATACTGTAGTTTTGGTTTCCATATTTACGAAAGGATATATTTGCTTTGGGGGAAGTTCAGAGAAGGTTCACTAGGTTGATTCCGGAGATGAGGGGGTTGACTTATGAGGAAAGGTTGAGTAGGTTGGGTCTCTACTCATTGGAATTCAGAAGAATGAGAGGTGATCTTATCGAAACATACAAGATTATGAGGAGGCTTGACAAGGTGGATGCAGAGAGGATGTTTCCACTGATTGGGGAGACTCGAACTTGGGGCATAAACTTAGAATAAGGGGTCGCCCTTTTAAAACTGTGATGAGGAGGAATTTCTTGTCTCAGAGGGTTGTAAATCTGTGGAATTCACTGCCTCTGAGAGCTGTGGAAGCTGGGAGAGTGAATACATTTAAGACAGAGTTAGACAGTTTCTTAACCGATAAGGGAATAAGGGGTTATGGGGAGCGGACAGGGAAGCGGACCTGAGCCCATGATCGAATCAGCCACGATGGTATTAAATGGCAAAGCAGGCTCGAGGGGCCGTATGGTCTACTCCTGCTCCTAGTTCTTATGTTCTTATGTTCATCAATACCCTGTACAGTTGTAGCAGGACTTCTCTGCTTTATACTCTATCCCCCTTGCAATAAAGGCCAACATTCCATTTGCCTTCCTTCCATTTACCATCATGCCAGGCAGACTTGGCATGTATTTTACAACCATTGGTGATTAATTTAAATGTATGTTCTCGGTTCTGCTTTCCTGAATTCATTCATTAACAGAAAATAACATTTTCATATATATACTGGCTTAATTAATAATAGTCTAAAAGCTTTGCACAATTAATTACTTGGAAATGCTGTAACTGTTACACATTCAAGTCATTCTATGTCAGTGCTACACCACAAACAGCAGTAAGAGAATGACCAGTTAATCTGTTTTTCATGACTTCATAGAATCACAGTATGGTTACAGCAGTTAAGTAGGCCATTCGGCCCATCGAGCCCATGCCGGCTCTCTGCAACAGCAAGCTAGACCCACCGCCCTTTCCCCGTAGCCTTGCCAATATTTTTCTTTCAGGTATTTATTCAACTCCCTTTCGAAAGCCGTAATTGAGTCTGCCTCAACCACCCTTTCAGGCATTCCAGATACTAACCACTCATAAGAACATAAGAATTAGGAGCAGGAGTAGGCCATTCGACCCCTCGAGGCTGCTCTGTCATTCAATGAGATCATGTCTGATCTTCCACCTCAACTCCACTTTCTTGCATTAACCCCATATCCCTTGATTCTCTTAATAACCTAAAATCTATCACTCTCTGTCTTGAATATACTCAACGACTGAGCCCCCACTGCCCATATGGGTAGGGGATTCCAAAGTTACTCCTCATCTCAGTCCTAAATGGCCGACCCCTTATTCTGAGACTGTGACCCCTGGTTCTAGACTCCGCAGCCAGAGGAATCATCATCAAAGGCAGTCCCTCGGAATCAAGGAAGACTTGCTTCCACTCTTAAAATGAGTCCTTAGGTGGCTGAACTGTCCAATACGCCCTGAATCTATTCGCTGTGTAAAAAGGTTTTTTCTCATTTCGTCTTTTGTTCTTTTGGCAAGCACCTTAAATGTCTCCTCTGGTTTTCGACCCTTCTGCCAATGGGAACAGTTTCTATCTACTCTGTCCAGACCCTGCAGACATCAGCTGCTGGTTCATAAATCGGGGAGAGCTACCTGCTCTTCTTTGAGTCACGCCATGGGATTTTTAGCATCCACCTGAAACAGGCAGATGGGACCATGCTGTAATAGTTTGATCCTTGAGCTCTGGCTTGCAGCCCAGTTTATGCATTCAAGTCCGGTCGTGGTCCCGAGCACAGAACCTCCTGACCCTGAGGGTGTACCCAGCTGATTAGTGCCATGGGATCATTAACAACCATTGGAAAGTGCAGGCAAGGCCTCACTTTAATAATCTCAGCCTAGATCATGCACTCATCCACTTTACACAAGGGATCAATATTGCCATGCTCCAGTGCTTGTGTAAGCTCTTTGGAGCAACCAGAATTGAAGACAATATTCCTAACATAGAAACATAGAAAATAGGTGCAGGAGTAGGCCATTTGGCCCTTCAAGCCTGCACCACCATTCAATATAATCATGGCTGAGTATTCCTTCAGTACTCCTTTCCTGCTTTCTCTCCATACCCCTTGATCCCCTTAACCATAAGGGCCATATCTAACTCCCTCTTGAATATATCCAATGAACTGGCATCAACAACTCTCTACAGCGGGAATTCCACAGGTCAACAACTCTCTGAGTGAAGAAGTTCCTCCTCATCTCAGTCCTAAATGGCCCACCCCTTATCCTAAGACTATGTCCCCTGGATCTGGACTTCCCCAACATCGAGAACATTCTTCCCGCATCTAACCTGTCCAGTCCCGTCAGAATCTTATATGTTTCTGTGAGATCCCCTCTCATCCTTCTAAACGCCAGTGAATAAAGGCCCAGTTGAACCAGTCTCTCCTCATATAACAGCCCAGCCATCCCTGGAATCAGTCTGGTGAACCTTCACTGCACTCCCTCAATAGCAAGAACGTCTTTCTTCAGACTAGGAGACCAAAAATGAACACATTATTCCAGGTGAGGCCTCACTAAGGCCCTGTACAACTGCAGTAAGACCTCCCTGCTCATATATTCAAATCCCCTAGCTATGAAGGCCAACATACCATTTGCCTTCTTTACCGCCTGCTGTACCTGCGTGCCCACTTTCAGTGACTGATGAACCATGACACCCAGGTCTCGTTGCACTTCCCCTTTTTCTAGTCTGCCACCATTCAGATAATATTCTGCCTTCGTGCTTTTGCCCCCAAAATGGATAACCTTACATTTATCCACATGATACTGCATCTGCCATGTATTTGCCCACTCACCTAATCTGTCCAAGTCACCCTGCAGCCTCTTAGCGTCCTCCTCACAGCTCACACCGCCATCTAGTTTGGTGTCATCCGCAAACTTGGAGATATTACACTCTATTCCTTCATCCAAATCATTAATGTATATTGTAAAGAGCTGCGGTCCCAGCACTGAGCCCTGCGGCACCCCACTAGTAACTGCCTGCCATTCTGAAAAGGACCCGTTTACCCCAACTCTCTGCTTCCTGTCTGCCAACCAGTTCTCTATCCACATCAGTACATTACATTAACACGGTCCAGTCTGTACATTGTAAAGCACCAGAACAAGATGAGGATTAAACCTACGTCCTTCTTGAACCGGTTCTTATTTTTAAACAGAACAATGATGGGGAAATTGCTGCAATACGCATTAATCAATCGGAGCTGTGGCTGGCTGATTATCTAGCATGTAAACTTCAATGAAACTGAAAAGCATTACGACTGAAAAATGAGTGGGAAGAAATCATTACATAAATTAAAATGGGTAAAGGATTGTCCGTCCATTTATTTTCATATATTTTTTATAAATTTGATGAAAAGCCCAGGAAAAGGCTGTCCCTTCAAATTTTAACAAAATGCAAAACTGTCTGAGGTTGAACCAGATTATTCGCAATCTTAATGTTATATTTGACCCCAAGTTGAGCTTCCGACCATGTATCTGCACCATCACTATTTCCACCTCTGTAATACAGCTCAACTCAACCCTTGCCTCAGCTTATCTGCTGCTGAAACCCTCACCAATGCCTTTGTTACCTCTCGACTTGACTATTCCAATGCACTCCTGAGTGCCCTCCCCAGCTCCACGGTTTGTAAGCTAGAGGTGGTCCAAAATTGTGCCGCCTGTGTTCTAACTCGCACTGTCCCGCTCGCTGACCTACACTGACTGCCGGTTAAGCAACGCCTTATGTTTAAAATTATTATCCTTGATTTCAAATCACTCCAAGGCCTCACTCCTCCCTATCTCTATAATCCCCTTCAGCCCCACAACCCTCCGAGATCTCTGCGCTTCTGCAAATCTGGTCTCTTGAGCATCCCCGATTTTAATCACTCCACCATTGGCGGCTGTGCCCTCAGCTGCTAAGGCCCTGCGTTCTGGAATTCCCTCTCTAAACCGATTGGTCGCCGCTTAGTCCCATTAGTTTCTCCAGTACTACGTCTTTACAGGTTAACAACTCTCTGAGTGAAGAAGTTTCTTCTTATCTCAGTCCTAAATGGCCTACCTCTGATCCTAAGACTATGTTCCCTGGTTCTGGACTTCCCCAACATCGGGAACATACTTCCCACATCTAACCTCTCCAGTCCCGTCAGAATCTTATACGTTTCTATGAGATCCCCTCTCATCCTTCTAAACTCCAGTGAATACAGGCCCAGTTGATCCAGTCTCTCCTCATATGTCAGTCTAGCCATCCCTGGAATCAGTCTGGTGAATCTTCGCTGCACTCCCTCAATAGCATGAACGCCCTTCCTCGGTAAGGCGTGTTTTGGATGGGTTAAATACCCGGTTTCCTTCGTTAGAAATAGGTTCAAAGTCTCTTTGGGTAATGTTTTCACCTGTTGGTAGTCAGGACTTAGATTGTAGAGTGGAAACTTTCGATTCTTCAGTTTCTTCCTTGTGGAGTTTCGTTTCGAAATTGGTTAATCGCGGTGATTTTTCAGTGGTATTACGTTGGCTGTGGTTGGTTACTGTCGCGATGGTGATGCTTTTCCTTCCTTTTGGACTTCAGGACTTCAAGGCTGCAGAAGTTAGTTTACAACTGTTGCGTTGGTTTCGCTCCCTTCTGATGACATAGGCACAGTATGGCACACACGTAGTATTGCATCTGGCATAGTATGGCATCTGGTATGGTTTCTATAGAATCATAGAAAATAGGTGCAGGAGTTGGCCATTCGGCCCTTTGAGCCTGCACCACCATTCAATAAGATCATGGCTGATCATTCCCTCATATGACATACCCTCTGTTAAAACAGGGGGCCAGTTATATGGTTTGAGTTGTCCTATTCTTCGTGCCAAATCAGTCCTGAATTCTTTGTTTAAAAATGGCACGCTTGACATTTCTTTGTAATATTTTGGTGGGCTCGTTAAAAGTTACTATGTCTTGGGTAGATTGCTCTTCTAAATCTGTTTCCTGATGGAAATATTAGCTTGGTAATCGCAATGTCCTTTTGTGCTTGGTTTTTGCATACAGGCTGTAGTGGGCCCTTTGTTCTCATTCATGTTGAAGATGGCTTTTCTCAGTTCAGTTCGATGGCTGGCCATCTCTGAGTTAGTGTTGTAATGTTAATGTCTCCTGTGGAGAAGAGTTTTCGAGTATCCATTTCTCCAATTTACCTTAGTCCCAACACCCAGACAGTTCAAATAATCAAATTGGCTTCTTTAGTTCCTTAGGCCCGCCCACAGACTTGAATTTGTCTTGTAAAAGTCCAAAATTCGATTAAAGTTCGTAGTTTCTTCCATAAGCACTTTAGGATTTCAAACTTTCCGGTAGATAGTCCCAAATTAAATTTCCTTTCCAATGAGCCCAAACACTGGGGGGGGTTCCTGTGAATTTTGACCTTTCACTGCCCCCAAAATTTTGTCACCATCCTCCGCAAGCTGCACAATGATTTAAAATAGCCTGTTCCCCAGTTGGTTCCTCAACTTACTGATCTGGAAAACTATCTTGTTTACATCCCATGAACTCGTCCTCCACACTATTACTGCAAATTTGGTTTCAGGCCTCTCAAGCTGGCTGGCTGCGGGCAGAAAACCGAACAAATCAGACCCTGCCATTAAAATCAAACCGCCTCCCTTGATAAAATTCTGCCCATAGTGTAAACAGTTGTGGGGCACGGTGGGGGGGCGGGGGGAAGTGAAATTAATGATAGAATAATTAAACACTGAATCTGTGGATTAATGGCCCGATGACCTTGTCTAATTCTGGATTTTTTAATGTTTTTGTCAGAACATAGGAATTGTTAGAATAAAAAAGACCTTCTCCCATCCTGGTAGTCGCTCAATATAGTGGAGTTGTTGACTGATCATAAGAACATAAGAAATAGGAGCAGGAGTAGGCCATTTGTCCTCTCGAGCCTGCTCCGCCATTTATTAATGCCTGATCTGATCATGGACTCAGCTCCACTTCCCTGCCCGCTCCCCACAACCCTTTACTCCCTCATCGCTCAAAAATCTATCTATCTCCACCTTAAATATATTCAATGATCCAGACTCCACCGCTCTCTGGGGCAGAGAATTCCATAGATTTACAACCCTCTGAGAGAAGAAATTTCTCTCATCTCAGTTTTAAATGGGAGGCCCCTTATTCTAAGTCTATGTTCCCCTAGTTTTAGTTTCCCCTTTGAGTGGAAATATCCTCTCTGCATCCACCTTGTTGTGCCCCCTCATTATCTTATTCTCTCATTCAATCTCTCATTCTTCTGAACTCCAATGTGTAGAGGCCCAACTTACTCAACCTAGCTTCATAAGTCAACCCCCTCATATCCGGAATCAACCGAGTGAACCTTCTCTGAACAGCCTCCAATGCATGTATATCCTTCCTCAAATATAAATCAATCTCTTTCAATTAGCCTACAGCAGACCCAGACATGAAAGCTCCACTTATGGAGAACTTCTGAAACCATAGGTCCAAAGTCCCCTTTTCCTCCCAAGCACGCTACGCTCACCACATGTCTTAAATTACTCATATGCTGTATCCCAAAATGTTATTTTCTGAAAGGAATCTATCTGATTTGCATTGAAATGAATCAATACTAACTGCTTCCACCAATTCACTAGGGAGCCGATGCCATATATTGACCACTCACGCACTGAAATATTGTATCTGCAGATCAGTTTTGAATTTACCCCCACTTCTAGTGCAGGGCGTGTCCTCTCAATTCAATTAGGTGGCGAGGTTGTAAGATAAAACTTACCTGCATGTTGTGATAAGTGTTTTTGAATGTGTAATAATGTTTGTGTTTAACTATTATATGATAAAAGTAACTAAAATGTGTGTAAGCTTAGCTAAACATGGTAAAAACTGAGAAGCAAAGCATGATGGTAAATTGAGCCAATATTATGTTAAGAACATAAGAATATAAGAAATAGGAGCAGCAGTAGGCCATAAGGCCCCTCGAGCCTGCTCCGCCATTCAATAAGATCATGGCTGATCTGATCATGGATTCAACTCCATTTCCCTGCCTGCTCCCCATAACCCCTTCTCCCCTTATCGTTTAAGAAACTGTCTATTTCTGTCTAAAATTTATTTTATGTCCCAGTTTCCACAGCTGTCTGAGGCAGCGAATTCGACAGATTCACAACCCTCTGAGAGAAGAAATTTCTCCTCATCTCAGTTCTAAATGGGTGGCCCCTTATTCTAAAATTATGCCCTCTAGTTCTGGTCTCCACCACCAGTGGAAACATCCTCTCTGCATCCACCTTGTCAAGCCCCCTCATAATCTTATAAGATCACCTCTCATTCTTCTGAAATCCAATGAGTAGAGGCCCAACCTTCTCAACCTTTCCTCATAAGTCAACCCCCTCATCCCCGGAATCAAACTACTGAACCTTCTCTGAACTGCCTCCAAAGCAAGCACATCCCTTCGTAACTGCCATAACTCTTGAAGTAGCTCTGTTATGTTTGAGCCAGAACGGTCAAGGTCAAGCCATGAAATAAAACACAGGTCTACAATGCATAATTCTTATCGCTAAAGCTACAGACCAAACTAAATAATGCAAGAATGTTTGTGTGAAAGTTCTTAGAGAGGAATACTCGGTCTGCAAAAAATACCAGATAAGGTGCTGAAGTTCGAAGGCTAGAGTTAATAGTGAAGAGTATTGAAATGGCATGTGAAACTCAGGCAGCTGCAAGCTGTCATGTGTGCGTGTGTGGGGGAAAAAAAGGTACAAAAGAAGCAGCTATTGAACCCTTAAGGCAGCGTGAATACAGGGGAAGACTGGGAGAGAACTACAGTCAACAGAACACAGCAAGCGACCACGCCACAGTCACTCGGTGAGCACCGCCAGGGATTCGAGGAACAGACTATCAACTATCGCATTGTTAAATATTACGTCTTTGTACTGAATGTAAACCACTTAATAAAATCCGTTGTGCTTATTTACAATATACCCGTACCCAGCATGGTTTGTTGTGGTCATGGACATAAGTCTCATGTCTTACAAGGTGAAATAGCTCATCGTAGTCTACATTTGTCTCGTCCCTTTAGATTCCTAAAAACAGCAATCATATCACCTCTCAACCTTTTCTTTTCCATGTGAGAACATGGACCAATTTACATATTAGTTCCTCATAATCCAATCGCTCCGTCCCTTCAATCATTCTGATTGCTCTCTCCTGTATCCTTTCTACTTTCTGTACTGCGGCGACCAGGAGTGCACACACTATCCCAAGTGCAGTCGCACTAATGATTTATAAACTGGCATGATTACCTCACTATCTCAGCATTTATCTACAATGAAATGGTCCAAGGGCATAATGTGCTCTAATTAGTCCAGTGTGCCCCATTGTAATATGTCCATTATTTGATGTCCTATTGTAATATTGCTAACAATTCCTTGGTACACTATTTAAGAACATAAGAAATAGGAGCAGGAGTAGGCCATTCGGCCCCTCGAGCCTGCTCCGCCATTCAATAAGATCATGGCTGATCTTCTACTCAACTCCACTTTCCCGCCTGATCCCCATATCCCTTGATTCCCTTTATATGCAATAAATCTAATGAACTCAGCTTTCAATATTCTCAATGACTGAGTCTCCACAGCCCTCTGGGGCAAAGAAATCCAAAGATTCACCACCCTGAAGAAATCTCTCCTCATCTCAGTCCTAAATGGCCAACCCCTTATTCTGATGAGACTGTGACACTTGGTTCTTGACAATCCCCAGCCAGGGGAAACATCCTCCCAGCATTTTTAACATGCAGGTGACTGAATTTTCGATAAATGTATTAACCAATACAATAGCAAAGCAACCTAAACCCTGATAACTAAAAAGGCCAGATATCAAATGATATATAAAAAGGAGGTTGAGCAGCGAGACAAATTAATTACCAATCCACGCAATATCTTTCTAAACATCAAACATGTTGTGCGGCTTTGAGATAATATTTCTGCTTGGTATAAATCTCAAGAGTGAGCTCCCGCTGAGATTAGATGTCAACTCTCATTCTGCCAGGCGGCCTCCTTCTTCTCACTAAAGCTGTCATTTCTTTCTTCTTTTGCTTTTGACCTTTCCTGACATGCTGGGCCCATTGGGAATGTAATGCAGTATAATGAGGCACAGAGTAAGGTGCACTGCAAGCATTTATTGTGTGGTTAAGCAGCTGAGGTGCTATCTGGAGAGCAGCTACTTCCAGGAGCAGAACAGTGCCAAGACCTCCCATGCAAGTGCAACGCGCACCGGGGCAAAAGCTGTCAATTCGCCCACACTGCCTGTATTCCATGTGACCTCCTTGTTTGTCTGTATGCTTTGAACTGAGCGAACTGGTTGACTAGGAAACAACGGAAAAGCTGCAACCGTCAAAATTGAGAGAGGAGGCAGCAATAAAGATGAGTAAAACATAGAAACATAGAAATTTACAGTGCAGAAGGGGGACATTTTGGCCCACCATGTCCGCACCGGCCGACAAAGAGCCGTACGGCCCTCGGTCAGCAGCCCTGAAGGTTACATATAAACCTATGAACAATGAACAATGGCGGAAAGGCAAAGAGCATCTGGCCCAACACAACTGCAACACCCCTTACACTGAAACATTCTCCACTCCATTCTAACCAGAGCCATGTGATCTCCTGGGAGAGGCAAAAACCAGATAAAAACCCAGGCCAATTTGGGGGAAAAAAAATCTGGGAAAATTTCTCTCCGACCCATCCAGGCGATTGAAACTAGTCCAGGAGACCACCCTGGCCGTATTCGATTCCCTACAGTACTTACCATCATATTTGCGTCGGCCAACAAGAGGTTATCCAGTCTAATCCCAATTACCAGCTCTAGTGCAGTTACGGCACTTTAAGTGCCCATCCAACCATCTCTTAAAAGTGGTGAGGGTTTCTGCATCCACCACTCTTCCAGGCAGTGAGTTCCAGATTCCCACAACCCTCTGCATAAAGAAGCTCCCCCCTCAAATCTCCTCTAAACCTTCCATCAACCACCTTAAAACTATGCCCCTTCATAATAGATCCCTCCATCAATAGAAATAGGCCCTTACTATCCACTATGTCCAGGCCCCTCAATATTTTGTACACAAAACCAGAAGCGATAATTATGCATATGTGCTCAGGACCAGGAGCTGGGCCTTGAATCCTCAACTAGATGAGATGTTAAACCGATGTCCCATTCGTTCTCTAAGGTAGATGCACAAGATTCCACAGCACTATTTGACGAAGGACAGGGGAGTTCTCCCCAGTGTCCTGGTCAATATTTATCCCTCAAGCAACACCATTAAAAAAACAAACAGATTATTAGGTCATTTATGTCATTGCTGTTAGTGGGATCCTGCTATGCACAAAGTGGCCACCACGTTTCCTACATTATTGAGCTTTAATAATACTCCACTAGCTGCAAAGTGCTTCGGGACGACTCGAGATTGTGAAAGGCGCTTTATAAAAATACAAATCTTTCTTTCGACTCAAGTGGCTCAGGGAACCAACTAGTCATTTTTCTTCATTCATTTGTAAAACCAGATTTACAGCTGGCAATCATGAAGCGCAACACCAAAAGGTCCGATGAATCACTCCGTGGAATAGCCTATACAGCCTCAATAATTCTTTACGAGGTGCGCATGTACCCATGGGGTCCAAGCAAGTTACGGGTTTAGCTAAAATCCGGAACCTGCGATCTGTCAAGAACTCCCTCGACAGATCGCACGACATCCCCGGGAAAAGGGCCTCTGCGGGCGGAGAGTTGGGCTTCTGCCCAGCGAATGCCTGTGAAATTCTTAGGCCAAGTAAATGGAGGCATAAGGCCTGCTTTTATCAGCAAAAAGAGTTTTAAAAGTCACAAAAGTAACTTTTTTTCATTCATTTAAACATGAAAACAGATGTACAGTAAGATTATTTTTAGCCCTTTCAAAACATTTACATTTATATTTCAAAAAATAAAATATTTATTTTAAATGTTTAATTATAATGTAGTTTAATTAATTTTAAATATGTAATTTTTAAAAATTATTTGTTATGTTAAATGTATTTTTTATGTGATCCCCATTCATGCTTTTTGGGGATCCCGTACATATCTTTCTTTGATTGGCTGGGTCTGCTCATGTGATCCAGGGGCGCTTGCGAACCGCCTGCGTCCTTGGAGTACGTGAGCGTCTTCGCAGGCCTACGCAGAGAGGGCCAGGAGCCCCGTGGATCCTGAGGCAGAATGTAAGTGCGTAGATTTTTTGCTGGTCGGAGGCACCCTCCTGTGGGAAGCCTCCGACTGCAAATTCAGCCCCAGCGCTCCTAAAACAACAGCAGGCTCCCTGCTGATTCATTACATGGCATAGTATTACATCGTATTTACAGCACAGAAACAGGCCAGATGGCCCAACTGGTCTGTGCCGGTGTTTATGCTCCACACGAGCTTCCTCCCACCTGACTTCATCTCACCCTATCTGCTAAAGCTGAGTATCACAAAAGAGAACAAAAAGCTTCACAAATCTTATAAAAAAGAAAAGACTTGCATCTATATTACGCCTTTCACAACCACTGGACGCCCCAAAGCACTGAACAGCCAATGAAGTATTTTTTGAGTGTAATCACTGTAGTAATGTAAGAAACACAGCACTCAATTTCTGCACAGCAAGCTCCCACAAACAGCAACATGATAATGACCAAATAACCTTTTTTTTTAAAGTGATGTTGATTGAAATATTGGTCAGGACACAGAGAAAAACTGCTCTTCAACGAAACAGTGTTGAGGGAGCTTTTACATCCATGTGAGAGAGCAGACGAGGCCTCAGTTTTAACGTCCCATCTGAAAGACAGCGCCTTCGACAGTGCAGCACTCGCTCAGTACTGCACTGGAGTGTCGGCCTAGATTTTTGCACTCAAGTCCCTGGAGTGGGATTTGAACCCACAACCTTCAGTCTCAGAAATAAGAGTGCTATCCACTGAGCCACAGCTGACACTGGCTTACGAGGGTTCAAAAGACATCTCAACCCATTAGCAACCTTGGAAGGCTGAAGGGGTGAGGGGGAGGTGGTGGTGGGGGAGGTGCGTGGGCTAAGGAAGAAGCGACAGGAAAAAAATGAATCAAAAGGACACCCAATGTTCAGCCATGAGTCTCTGTAGGAAAATGAATGAGCAGCCCAGTGTCTGATCCCCTGGTTGAACATAAGAAATAGGAGCAGGAGTAGGCCATATGGCCCCTCGAGCCTGTTCCGCCATTAGATAAAATCGTGGCTGATCTTCGACCTAAGCTCCACTTTCTTGCCCATCGTTCCTGAAGTGACAGTGATACTGCGTGAGGTTGTCATGAGGAGGGTTGCCCTCTGTGTTACTCTATCCACATAGATCAGCTTTGCAACTTGCCCGCCAAGAGGCGGAGCTGAGTTTGGGGCTGCAGCTGACTGGTTGCGCCAGCCCTACCCGGGCATTGCAACTGTAGGAGTCTCTGCAGCAAGCTGCCTAACAGCACAGAGTGGGAAAGTCCACCCAGTGATCCCAAGGGCAGCAGTACAGGCTGCCAGGATTGTCACCAGTGCACCCCAGACATGGGCGAGATTGAGAAAAATAGGCAGTAAACTCCAGCTGGACCGGACCGGGCTCTGCCATGACACCTCCCCCCCTCCCCCCATGGTGGAGCAACTTGTCTAAACTTGCGTGAGAAGAACAGTCATTGGGTGGAGTAATGAAGAGATGAAGAAATTCACCGGTGATATAAGCACAAACAACCACAACAACTGGCGCCTTTAATATAGTAAAGCATTCCCAAGGCGCCTCACAAGAGCGACTATCAAACAACAACAACTTTTATTTATATAGCACCTTCAATGTAGTTAAAACATCCCAAGGCGCTTCACAGGAGTGTTATAAATTTGACACCGAGCCACAAAAGAAGAAATTACGGCAGATGATCAAAAGCTTGGTCAAAGAGGTAGGTTTTAAGGAGCGTCTTGAAGGAGGAAAAAGAGCTAGAGAGGCGGAGAGGTTTAGGCAGGGAATTCCAGAGCTTGGGGCCCAAGCAGCTGAAGGCACGGTCACCGATGGTTGAGCAGTTATAATAAGGGATGTTCAAGAGGGCAGAATTTGAGGAGAGTTGACATCTCGGGGGGTTGTGAGGCTGAAAGAGATTACAGAGATCAGGAGAGGCAAGGGCCATGGAGTGATTTGTAAACAAGGATGGGAATTTTGAAATCGAGGAGCCAATGTAGGTCAGCGAGCGCAGGGGTGATAGGTGAACGGGACTGGGCACGAGTTAGGACATGGGCTGTTGGATGACAAACCCCGGCAGCCCATGTGGATGACAAACAAAATTTGACAGCGAGCTAAATAAGGAGATATTGGGCGGATGACCAAAAGCTCGGTCTAAGAGATAGGTTTTAAGGACCATCTTAAAGGAGCGCGGAGAGGCGGAGAGGTTTAGGGTGCCAATTCTAGAGAACAGGCAGCTGTCGGCGTGACTACTAATAATGCAATGATTAAAACCGGGGCTGTGCACGAGGCCAGAATGGAGCAAGGAGCAATCCTTAAAAATTTAGCAAGCAGCCCCCCTGCCCGCCCCCACCCCCCGCCCGCCCGGCCCCCCACTCCCCCTGCCCCCCGCCCCCCCTGGCCCGCCAGACACAATCCTGAAGTGATTAGACTGGGCTCGTAACAAAATAGTTAAACCTCATGTCTGAAGCCGTGCTGCTTAGGAGCCCGCGAGCTGCAGTGTCTGCTATTAAGCCCTCTGATCATGTAGCTTGCCTGAGCAGCAGTCAATTACACGCCACAAAACATTATATTTCTTCTATCACGAGAAAGGCAACACTTGCACAGTTTGCCAATAAGGCATCCGTGGCAGTATTGAAACTGACGGTCACACATCTGTAGGAAACAAGGCATGTTAAGGATCCGATTGCCTAGATTGTGTCCTGTGAATACACAGGAGATGTGTCCTCTCTGATCTGACTTACTCTCTTCTCCTTCATCCATATTCTGACTTTGAAGCTTCCGTAATGAATGCAAAAGCAGACAGTAAGTAGGCTATCATTATTTTCTTTCCAATTTCTCCTCTTTTGCGAAGTTTTTTTTGTACTCATCAAGGTATAGGATGTTAGCGCTGGGGGGAGTGGGGGTGGAGTGGAATGGACCATTTTCTATCTTGGGCATCCAGTGTCAGCATCAAGAACTCCCAGGTCAGACACTATCCGAGCAGGCTGCCTCAGACCTTACTTCAGAAGAAACGCTCCCTGATGCATCAATGTGTCATCCTGTGGCATGTTGGGATGAGATGGCCATTTAGTGCATTTAGTTCTTCAGCAGCACCTCCCAAACCCACGACCTCTACCACCTAGGATGAGGGCAGCAGGCGCATGGGAACACCGCCACCTCCAAGTTCCCCTCCGAGTCACGCATCCTCCTCCTGACTGGGAAATATATCGTCGTTCCTTCACCGTCGCTGGGTCAAAACCTTGGACCTCCCTCCCTAACGGCACTGTGTATGTACCTTCACCACACAGGCTGCGGCTGTTCAAGAACATAAGAAATATGAGCAGGAGTCAGACATCTGGCCACTCTAGCTTGCTCCACCATTCAATAAGATCATGGCTGATCTGATCATGGACTCAGCTCCACTTCCCGCCCGCTCTCCATAACCCTTTACTCCCTTATCGCTCAAAGATCTGCCTATATCCGCCTTAAATATAGTCAATGTCCCAGCCTCCACAACTCTCTGGGGCAGAGAATTCCACACATTTATGATCCTCTGAGAGAAGAAATTCCTCCTCATCTCAATTCTAAATGGGTGACCCCTTATTCTGAAACTATGCTCCTGGTTCTAGATTCCACCACGAGGGGAAACATCCTCTCTGCATCTACCTTGTCGAGCCCCCTCTATCTTATGTGCAGCTTACCACCACCTTTCCAAAGTCAATTAGGGATGGGCAATAAATGCTGGCCTTGATAGCGACACCCACATCCCAAGAATGAATACAAACAAAAGAATTGGGGGTATTTTTGTGTTGTGACCCGGTGTAACTGGCAATTGAGTTCAACTTTTAGCAAGAGGCTCACTTGGCCATTTGGAGCAGGAAACGCTGGCTGATATGTCCTTTCCTTAGCTCGGGGCACAGAGGACAATTTTAGCAGCCTGTAGGCAAAGACTGGGGGTCGCACATGGGACTTTCCTAGTCTCCAGAGCTCAATGCCGCACTGGGTGACTCATGAACTAACTAGGCCATTAGGAATTCACCACTTGTTTTATTTATGCTTGTCTACAATTTAATCAGGTAAAAATTTCTCTGGAATCCTTTCTGGGCCAATACTCGGTGCAGCCTGAACCAGGAGGCCCGAGGGACGATGAAAATTGGTCCTAGAGCCTCATAAGCCTCTTCAGACCAAGCAGACGGTGCTTGTCGCACCTCTACAGCCAGCTCACCCGACAGTAGACATCAATGTCCATCCCACCACCTTGCCAGCAGCGGCACACGGGTAAGTCCCAGGAGATGGGGTCGGCAAGGGGCGGGTGGGGGAGAGCGGTGTTGGAGAGGGCCACGGGGGATAGGGGTGGCTGATCACACTGCCTGTGGTGTCGGGAGGGGATACAGACTCACACACACACACACTCACTCCTGTTTCTCCTGGCTCCATGGGAAAGGTTTTGAATAAAAGAAAAATAATTCTGAAACTGAGCTTTCGTTGGCCGGTCACACAGTTGCTGATGAATCCCGAGTGGGGTAGGCCCAAAGCCTTCCCCGCTCAATGCCGCCTTTCCAAGGGGTCCTTCAGCGAGGCACTGGGACCCTAATTAATATATTCAAGGAGCGTTACGCCTATTTGAGGCATCAGGCCAGGACGCCTAAAAAAAACTGGCCCCGCAAATTTAGCAGTGGGACCAGCATCTGTGTAGATTGGGTGCAGATTGGTTGCACTAATAAATTAGTATGCTTTGCACCCGGATAAATGGGCATAATGCACTCATAATTGCTAACCGAATGAGTTGTGGTCTGACACTATTCTACGGACACTGTCAGAATAGCTAAACAGCACCTTCCAGGACACTGGGGTGGCAATGCTGCTGACAATTAAATCGAGCACACCATTACAGTGATTTGCCACTGGTGCAAGCAATCACTGTCGGCCATTGTGCGAGCACTAACATGCCAGTCCAACATGATAAAGCGACCCATCAGTGGGGAAGGATTACCACAACAACAGTGATGCATCCGTCTCACAGCCTGAGAACCCTTCCAAAGAAATTTGTATTAGTATACAAAAAGCCTTTCAGTACCATGGGCTGCAAACAGCATCTGCCTACATATGGTCACGACTCAGGAATATAATAACAGCCTTTCCGAACTGACTGACATGGAACTCCAATAGAGTAAAATGTTAATGACTGTTGATGGTTTTAGCCTGGGAACACTTAAATATGTTTGTAAGTCATTCCTTTATTCACTATTGTAAGGCGCGCATTAACCCATTATCTGTCATAAAGCAATGTCATGGCAATACATTAAGCGTTCTGATGCCTGGACTCAACATTGAGTTCAACAATTTCAGAGCATAACCTCTGCCCATCTTCACTCCCCCCAACTCCCCCCCGCCCCTCCCCCGTCCGAGCTTATGTTCTTTTTCTCTTTGTCTCCAATGGCAGCTGGTCATTATTCCACCATGGACACGCTATCGAGACTAACTTTTTTCTAACTCCGGCCATTATCATTTCAATTTGGCCCATCATGCCTTTTGTCTCTCTAATCTCTCCTGCCTTCCACCCTATCACAGACCTTCCTTTTTGTTCTTTCTTCCCCTCCCCCTTTCAGTGCTTCTTCAGAATGTGTTCCTTTCGAACATTCGCCAGTCCTGACGAAGGGCCCTCGACCAGAAACATTAACTCTGTTTCTCTCTCCACAGATGCTGCCTGACCCGCTGACATTTCCAGCATTTTCTGTTTTTATTCTAGTTTCTCTGGCTCCACAATGAACGTTTACACTTGCGCCTCTGTGTCAGAAGGTCTCGAGTTTAAGTCCATCTCCAGGGACTTGAAAACATAATCCAGTGCAGTACTGTGGGAGAGCTGCACTGTCGGAGGTGCTGTCTTTCAGGTGAGACCTAGTCTGCCCTCTCAGATGGATGTAAAAGACCCCACGGCAATATTCAAAGAAGAGCAGGGGGAGGTCACCTCGCTGTCCTGGCCAATATTTATCCCTCAACCAACATCTAAAAACCCCCCAGATCATACATGCATTATCGCAATCCTGTTTGTGGAAGCATGCTATGTGCAAATTGTGCTGCCGGGTTTCCTACATGACAACAGGGCCACACTTCAAAAGTAAATAATTGGCTGTGAAATGTTTTAGCACATCCTAAGGTCAAGAAAGGCACATATTCTTTGTAAGTTCTTTGTTTTTTTTTCTTTAATTAACATGAAGTGATATAGTGTGACATCTTTAAGAATTGAAATATTACACTGACCTTTACTATTGGAAATCTCATCTGTTCATTGATTCAATTTTCTGCCTTGAACTTCTGAAACCACACACTTGTGCTGGAATATGTCAAATCCAAGTGTCCAGTCTTTATGTGTTTGCTAAACAGTAATTGCTGTGAACTAGTTTTTAATGGGGGTAATTGTCTTCCTGATGGGATGCGGCAATTGGTGATCCCCAGGGATGTGTACTGGGGCCACAGCATTTCATCACACATATTAATGACTTGGATGAATCATAGAACAGTTACAGTACCGAAGGAGGCCATTTAGCCCATCGAGTCCATGCCGGCTCTCTGCAAGAGTACTTCAGCTAGTCCAATTCCCCCGCACTTTCTCACATAGCCCTGCAATTTTCTTTTCCTTTTCGGTACTTATCCAATTCCCTTTTGAAAGCCACGATTGAATCTGCATTCCAGATCCTAACCACTCATAAGAACCTAAGAATTAGGAGCAGGAGTAGGCCATTCAGCCCCTCGAGCCTGCTCCACCATTCAATGAGATCATGGCTGATCTTCGACCTCTACTCCACTTTCCTGCTCTAACCCCGTAATCTCTTGATTCCCTTAATAACCAAAAATCTATCGATCTCTGTCTTGAATATACTCAGCGACTGAGCCTCCGCTGCCCAAAGGGGTAGAGATTTCCAAAGTTTCTCCTCATCTCAGTCCTAAATGGTCGACCCCTTATTCTAAGACTGTGATCCTTGGATCTAGACTCCTCAGCCAGAGGAAACATCCTCCCTGAATCGAATGACTGTGTAAAAAAGTATTTTCTTATGTCACCTTCGTTCTTTTGCCAATCACCTTAAATCTGTCCCCTCTGGTTCTCGACCCTTCAACCAATGGGAACAGTTTCCCTCTATCGACTCTGGCCAGATCCCTCCTGATTTTGAACACCTTTCGCAAATCTCCTCTCAATCTTCTCTGCTGTAAGGAGAACAACCCCAGCTTCTCCAGTCTATCCACGTAACTGAAGTTCCTCATCCCTGGAACCATTCTAGTAAATCTTTTCTGCACCCTTGCTAAGGCCTCCACATCCTTCCTCAAGTGCAGTGAAGGAAGAGAGAGTTGTATATCAAAATTTGCAGATGGCACTAAGTTGGAAGGCACAGTAAGTGTGTAGGTGTGAAGTGAAAGTTACCAAGGGGCATAGACAGACGAAGTGAGTGGGCAATACTATGACAACAACATCAGCTTGCATTGATATAGCATCTTTAATGTAGTGAAATGTCCCAAGGCGCTTTCCAGGATTATTATGAAGCAAAACCGAGCCACGCAAGGAGAAATTAGCGCAGGTGACCAAAAGCTTGGTTAATGAGGTAGGTTTAAAGGTGCGTCTTGAAGGAGGAAAGAGAGGTAGAGCAGTGGAGAGGTTTAGTCAGGGATTTCCAGAGCTGAGGGTCGAGACAACAGAAGGCACAGCCACCAATGGTTGAGCGATTATAATCAGGTATGCTCAGGAGGGCAGAATTAGAGGAGCGCAGACATCTCGGTGGGGTTGTGGGACTGGAGGAGATTCATCATCATCATAGGCAGTCTCTCGAAATCGAGGAAGACTTGCTTCCATTATAAAAGTGAGTTCTCAGATGGCTGTACAGTTCACTATGGGAATTACAGTCTCTGTCCCATGTGGGACAGACAGTGCTTGAAGGGAAGGGTGGGTGGGTAGTCTGGTTTGCCGCAAGCTCCTTCCGCTGCCTGCGCTTGATTTCTGCATGCTCTCGGCGACGAGACCGGAGGAGCTCAGCGCCCTCCCAGATGCTCTTACATAGAAACATAGAAACATAGAAAATAGGTGCAGGAGCAGGCCATTCAGCCCTTTTAGCCTGCACCGCCATTCAATGAGTTCATGGCTGAACATGAAACTTCAGTACGCTCTTCCTGCTTTCTCGCCATACCCCTTTATCCGCTGAGTAGTAAGGTCTTCATCTAACTCCCTTTTGAATATATTTAGTGAATTGGCCTCAACTACTTTCTGTGGTAGAGAATTCCACAGGTTCACCACTCTCTGGGTGAAGAAGTTTCTCCTCATCTCGGTCCTAAATGGCTTACCCCGTATCCTCAGACTGTGACCCCTGGTTCTGGACTTCCCCAACATTGGGAACATTCTTCCTGCATCTAGCCTGTCTAAACCCGTCAGAATTTTAAACGTTTCTATGAGGTCCCCTCTCATTCTTCTGAACTCCAGTGAATACAAGCCCAGTTGATCCAGTCTTTCTTGATAGGTCAGTCCCACCATCCCGGGAATCAGTCTGGTGAATATTCGCTGCACTCCCTCAATAGCAAGAATGTCCTTCCTCAAGTTAGGAGACCAAAACTGTACACAATACTCCAGGTATGGCCTCACCAAGGCCCTGTACAACTGTAGCAACACCTCCCTGCCCCTGTACTCAAATCCCCTCGCTATGAAGGCCAACATGCCATTTGCTTTCTTAACCGCCTGCTGTACCTGCATGCCAACCTTCAATGACTGATGTACCATGACACCCAGGTCTCGTTGCATCTTTCCTTTTCCTAATCTGTCACCATTCAGATAATAGTCTGTCTCTCTGTTTTTACCACCAAAGTGGATAACCTCACATTTATCCACATTATGCTTCATCTGCCATGCATTTGCCCACTCACCTAACCTATCCAAGTCACTCTGCAGCCTCAGAGCATCCTCCTCGCAGCTCACACTGACACCCAACTTAGTGTCATCCGCAAATTTGGAGATACTACATTTAATCCCCTCGTCTAAATCATTAATGTACAATGTAAACAGCTGGGGCCCCAGCACAGAACCATGCGGTACCCCACTAGTCACTGCCTGCCATTCTGAAAAGTACCCATTTACTCCTACTCAATCCACGTCAGCACACTACCCCCAATCCCATGTGCTTTAACTTTGCACATTAATCTCTTTTGTGGGACCTTGTCGAAAGCCTTCTGAAAGTCCAAATATACCACTTCAACTGGTTCTCCTTTGTCCACTTTACTGGAAACATCCTCAAAAAATTCCAGAAGATTTGTCAAGCATGATTTCCCTTTCACAAATCCATGCTGACTTGGACCTATCATGTCACCATTTTCCAAATGCGCTGCGATGACATCCTTAATAATTGATTCTATCATTTTACCCACTACTGAGGTCAGGCTGACCGGTCTATAATTCCCTGTTTTCTCTCTCCCTCCTTTTTTAAAAAGTGGGGTTACATTGGCTACCCTCCACTCGATAGGAACTGATCCAGAGTCAATGGAATGTTGGAAAATGACTGTCAATGCATCCGCTATTTCCAAGGCCACCTCCTTCAGTACTCTGGGATGCAGTCCATCAGGCCCTGGGGATTACTTGGCCTTCAATCCCATCAATTTCCCCAACACAATTTCCCGACTAATAAAGATTTCCCTCAGTTCCTCCTCCTTACTAGACCCTCTGACCCCTTTTATATCCGGAAGGTTGTTTGTGTCCTCCTTAGTGAATACCGAACCAAAGTACTTGTTCAATTGGTCTGCCATTTCTTTGTTCCCCGTTATGACTTCCCCTGATTCTGACTGCAGGGGACCTACGTTTGTCTTTACTAACCTTTTTCTCTTTACATACCAATAAAAACTTTTGCAATCCGCCTTAATGTTCCCTGCAAGCTTCTTCTCGTACTCCATTTTCCCTGCCCTAATCAAACCCTTTGTCCTCCTCTGCTGAGTTCTAAATTTCTCCCAGTCCCCAGGTTCGCTGCTATTTCTGGCCAATTTGTATGCCACTTCCTTGGCTTCAATACGATCCCTGATTTCCCTTGATAGCCACGGTTGAGCCATCTTCCCTTTTTTATTTTTACGCCAGACAGGAATGTACAATTGTTGTAATTCATCCATGCGGTCTCTAAATGTCTGCCATTGCCCATCCACAGTCAACCCCTTAAGTATCATTCGCCAATCTATCCTAGCCAATTCACGCCTCATACCTTCAAAGTTACCCTTCTTTAAGTTCTGGACCATGGTCTCTGAATTAACTGTTTCATTCTCCATCCTAATGCAGAATTCCACCATATTATGGTCACTCTTCCCCAAGGGGCCTCGCACAATGAGATTGCTAATTAATCCTCTCTCATTACATAACACCCAGTCTAAGATGGCCTCCCAACCGAGTTAGTTCCTCGACATATTGGTCTAGAAAACCATCCCTTATGCACTCCAGGAAATCCTCCTCCACCGTATTGCTTCCAGTTTGGCTAGCCCAATCTATGTGCATATTAAAGTCACCCATTATAACCGCTACACCTTTCTTGCTATTGAGGGAGTGCAGCGGAGGTTCACCAGACTGATTCCCGGGATGGCGGGACTGACCTATCAAGAAAGACTGGATCAACTGGGCTTGTATTCACTGGAGTTCAGAAGAATGAGAGGGGACCTCATAGAAACGTTTAAAATTCTGACGGGGTTAGACAAGTTAGATGCAGGAAGAATGTTCCCAAAGTTGGAGAAGTCCAGAACCAGGGTACACAGTCTAAGGATAAGGGGGAAGCCATTTAGGACCGAGATGAGGAGGAATTTCTTCACCCAGAGAGTGGTGAACCTGTGGAATTCTCTACCACAGAAAGTTGTTGAGGCCAATTCACTAAATATATTCAAAAAGGAGTTAGATGAAGTCCTTACTACTAGGGGAATCAAGGGGTATGGTGAGAAAGCAGGAATGGGGTACTGAAGTTGCATGTTCAGCAATGAACTCATTGAATGGCGGTGCAGGCTAGAAGGGCCGAATGGCCTACTCCTGCACCTATTTTCTATGTTTCTATGTTTCTATGTTTCTATTGCATGCACCCCTAATTTCCTGTTTGATGCCCTCCCCAACATCACTACTACTGTTTGGAGGTCTGTACACAACTCCCACTAACGTTTTTTGCCCTTTGGTGTTCTGCAGCTCTACCCATATAGATTCCACATCATCCAAGCTAATGTCTTTCCTAACTATTGCATTAATCTCCTCTTTAACCAGCAATGCTACCCCACCTCCTTTTCCTTTTATGCTATCCTTCCTGAATGTTGAATACCCCTGGATGTTGAGTTCCCAGCCTTGATCATCCTGGAGCCACGTCTCCGTAATCCCAATCACATCATATTTGTTAACGTCTATTTGCACAGTTAATTCATCTACCTTATTGCGGATACTCCTTGCATTAAGACACAAAGCCTTCAGGCTTGTTTTTTTAACACCCTTTGTCCTTTTAGAATTTTGCTGTACAGTGGCCCTTTTTGTTCTTTGCCTTAGGTTTCTCTGCCCTCCACTTTTCCTCATCTCCTTTCTGTCTTTTGCTTTTGCCTCCTTTTTGTCTCCCTCTGTCTCCCTGCATTGGTTCCCATCCCCCTGCCATAATAGTTTAACTCCTCCCCAACAGCACTAGCAAACACTCCCCCTAGGACATTGGTTCCGGTCCTGCCCAGGTGCAGACCGTCCGGTTTGTACTGGTCCCACCTCCCCCAGAACCGGTTCCTATGCCCCAGGAATTTGAATCCCTCCCTGCTGCACCACTGCTCAAGCCACGTATTCATCTGCGCTATCCTGCGGTTCCTACTCTGACTAGCACGTGGCACTGGTAGCAATCCAGAGATTACTACTTTTGTGGTCCTACTTTTTAATTTAGCTCCTAGCTCCTTAAATTCGTTTCATAGGACCTCATCCCTTTTTTTACCTATGTCGTTGGTACCAATGTGCACCACGACAACTGGCTGTTCTCCCTCCCATTTCAGAATGTCCTGCACCCGCTCCGAGACATCCTTGACCCTTGCACCAGGGAGGCAACATACCATCCTGGAGTCTCGGTTGCGGCCGCAGAAACGCCTATCTATTCCCCTCACCATTGAATCCCCTATCACTATCGCACTCCCACTCTTTTTCCTGCCCTCCTGTGCAGCAGAGCCAGCCACGGTGCCATGAACTTGGCTGCTGCTGCCCTCCCCTGATCATTCATCCCCCACAACATTCATCACTCAAAGCGGTGTATCTGTTTTGCAGGGGGATGACCACAGGGGACCCCTGCACTATCTTCCTGCTGGTCTTCCATTCCCTATCTGGCTGTTGACCCTTCTCCTGCGGTAAGACCAACTCACTACACGTGATACTCACGTCATTCTCAGCATCGTGGATGCTCCAGAGTGAATCCACCCTCAGCTCCAATTCCGCAACGCGGACCGTCAGGAGCTCGAGGCGGATACACTTCCCGCACACGTAGTCGCCAGGGACACTTCCGGTGTCCCTGAGTTCCCACATGGTACAGGAGGAGCATAACACGCGACCGAGCTCTCCTGCCATGACTTAACCCTTAGATACACTTAAATTGGCAACAACAATGTTAAAAGTTACTGACTAATGTAAAAAGAAAATGAAAAACAACTCACCAATCACCAGCCAATCACTTACCCCCTAGGCTGTGACGTCACCTTTCTGTTTCTTTCTACTTCTTTTTTGCCTTCTCCTTGTAGCTGCACAAGCACGCCTCACCAACGAACTCCCGACGCCTCTCGCGGCCTTTTATAGGCCTCCGACCCCGGACTCACGCCTCACCAACGAACTCCCGACGTCTCTCGCGGCCTTTTTTTGGCCTCCGACCCCGGACTCACGCCTCACCAACGAACTCCCGACGCCTCTCGCGGCCTTTTATCGGCCTCCGACCCCGTACTCACGCCTCACCAACGAACTCCCGACGCCTCTCGCGGTCTTTTATCGGCCTCCGACCCCGGACTCACGCCTCACCAACGAACTCCCGACGCCTCTCGCGGCCTTTTTTTGGCCTCCGACCCCGGACTCACGCCTCACCAACGAACTCCCGACGCCTCTCGTGGCCTTTTATAGGCCTCCGACCCCGGACTCACGCCTCAGCAACGAACTCCCGACGCCTCTCGCGGCCTTTTATAGGCCTCCGACCCTGGACTCACGCCTCACCAACGAACTCCTGACGCCTCTCGCGGTCTTATATAGGCCTCCGACCCCGGACTCACGCCTCTTCCTCCATTTTGAGCGGTCTTGGGCCAGGGATTCCCAGATGTCGGTTGGGAAGTTGTACTTTATCAAGGAGGCTTTGAGGGTGTCCTTGAAACATTTTCTCTGCCCACTTGGGGATTTCTTGCCGTGTAGGAGTTCCAAGTGGAGCACTTGCATAGGGAATCTCGTGTCGGGTATGCGGACGATGTGGTCCGCCCAATGGAGCTGGTCAAGCGTGGTCAGTGCTTCGATGCTGGGGATGTTGGCCTGAATGAGAACACCGACATTGATGCATCCGTCCTCGCAGGGGATTTGCAGAATCTTGCGAAGGCAGCATTGGTGGTACTTCTCCAGCGCTTTGAGATGTCTGCATTTTGGCTGCCCCCAAATGTTTGTCGCCATCCTCCGCCTGCTCCACAATGACATGCAAGCAGTGATCCTGTCCTATGGATCCAACACAGACCAATCCATGTCCGTCCGGGTTCAAGCAGGGCTGCATCATTGCACCAACGCTCTTCTCGAGCTTCCTTACTGTAATGCTCCATCTCATTATGAACAAGCTCCCTGTTGGAGTGGAACAAGTGGGAGTGTGTTCAACTTATGTCGCCTCCAGGCTAGATCCAAGCTCGTCCAATCCTCTGTCATCGAACTACAGTACGCGGGTGACACTTGGGTCTGAGCACACTCAGAGGCCAAACTCCAAGCCATCTTCACTGAGGCATACGAAAGCATGGGCCTTACGTTAAACATCCATAAGACAAAGGTCCTCCACCAACCTAACCCCATTACACAGCACTGCCCCCCCGGTCATCAAAATCCACAGTGGTGTGCCACAGGGATCGGTGCTGGGACTACAACTGTTTACAAAATACATAGATGACCTGGAAGAGGGGACAGAGTGTAGTGTAACAAAATTTGCAGGTGACAAAAAGATTAGTGGGAAAGCGGGTTGTGGAGAGGACACACAGAGGCTGCAAAGAGATTAAGATAGGTTAAGCGAATGGGCTAAGGTTTGGCAGATGGAATACAATGTCGGAACGTGTGAGGTCATCCACCTAGGGAAAAAACAGTAAAAGGGAATATTATTTGAATGGGGAGAAATTACAACATGATGTGGTGCAGAGGGACCTGGGGGTCCTTGTGCATGAATCCCAAAAAGATAGTTTGCAGATGCAGCAGGTAATCAGGAAGGCGAATGGAATGTTGGCCTTCATTGCGAGAGGGATGGAGTACAAAAGCAGGGATGTCCTGCTGAAACTGTATAGGGTGTTGGTGAGGCCGCACCTGGAGTACTGCGTGCAGTTTTGGTCACCTTACTTAAGGAAGGATATACTGGCTTTGGAGGGGGTACAGAGACGATTCACTAGGCTGATTCCGGAGATGAGGGGGTTACCTTATGATGATAGATTGAGTAGACTGGGTCTTTACTCGTTGGAGTTCAGAAGGATGAGGGGTGATCTTATAGAAACATTTAAAATAATGAAAGGGATAGACAAGATAGAGGCGGAGAGGTTGTTTCCACTGGTCGGGGAGACTAGAACTAGGGGGCACAGCCTCAAAATACGGGGGAGCCAATTTAAAACCGAGTTGAGAAGGAATTTCTTTTCCCAGAGGGTTGTGAATCTGTGGAATTCTCTGCCCAAGGAAGCAGTTGAGGCTAGCTCATTGAATGTATTCAAGTCACAGATAGAGAGATTTTTAACCAATAAGGGAATTAAGGGTTACGGGGAGCAGGCGGGTAAGTGGAGCTGATTCCACGGCCAGATCAGCCATGATCTTGTTGAATGGCGGAGCAGGCTCAAGGGGCTAGATGGCCTACTCATGTTCCTAATTCTTATGTTCTTATGTTCTTCTGTTCTTATGTGGCATTGGACAACGTGGGCCATTTTCCATACCTCGGGAGCCTACTATAAGCAAGGACAGACATCAATGACGGGGTCCAACACTGCCTCCAATGTGGCAGCGCAGCCTTTGGTCGCCTGAGGAAGAGTGTGTTTGAAGACCAGGACCTCAAATCTGGCACCAAGCTTATGGTTTTGAAGAGTGAAAAATTCATGAGAAGCCGCCCCCCCCCCCCCCACCAAGTGTTTGGGCTCATTCTAAAGGAAATTTAATTTGGGACTATCTACTGGAAAGTTTGAAATCCTAAAGTGCTTTTGGAAGAAACTACGAACTTTAATCGAATTTTGGACATTTACAAGACAAATTCAAGCCTGTGGGCGGGCATAAGGAACTAAAGTCAACTTGATTGTTGGATCAGTCTGGGTGTTGGGACTAAGTTAAATTGTCAGGAGGAATGAACATTCGAAAACCCTTCTCCACAAGAGTCATTTGCATTACTACAATAACTCAGAAATGGCCAGCCATCAAACCAAACTGAGAAAAGCCATTTTCAACATGAATAAGAACAAAGGGCCCACTGCAGCCTGTATGCAAAAAACTAAGCACAAAAGGACATTGCGATTACCAAGCTAATATTTCCATCAGGAATCAGATTGAAAAATGCAACCCACCCAGCACATATTAACTTTTAACGAGCCCCCCAAAATATTACAAAGAAAAATCAAGCCTGCCAAATTTAAACAAAGAATTCTGGACTGATTTGGCGCTATGATGGGTACTTTTCAGAATGGCAGGCAGTGACTAGTGGGGAACCACAAGGTTCTGTGCTGGGGCCCCAGCTGTTTACACTGTACATTAATGATTTAGACGAGGGGATTAAATGTAGTAGCTCCAAATTTGCGGATGACACTAAGTTGGGTGGCAGTGTGAGCTGCGAGGAGGATGCTATGAGGCTGCAGAGTGACTTGGATAAGTTAGGTGAGTGGGCAAATGCATGGCAGATGAAGTATAATATGGATAAATGTGAGGTTATCCACTTTGGTGGTAAAAACAGAGAGACAGACTATTATCTGAATGGTGACAGATTAGGAAAAGGGGAGGTGCAACGAGACCTGGGTGTCATGGTACATCAGTCATTGAAGGTTGGCATGCAGGTACAGCAGGCGGTTAAGAAAGCAAATGGCATGTTGGCCTTCATAGCGAGGGGATTTGAGTACAGGGGCAGGGAGGTGTTACTACAGTTGTACAGGGCCTTGGTGAGGCCACACCTGGAGTATTGTGTACAGTTTTGGTCTCCTAACTTGAGGAAGGACATTCTTGCTATTGAGGGAGTGCAGCGAAGGTTCACCAGACTAATTCCCGGGATGGCGGGACTGACCTATCAAGAAAGATTGGATCAACTGGGCTTGTATTCATTGGAGTTCAGAAGAATGAGAAGGGATCTCATAGAAGCGTTTAAAATTCTGTCGGGTTTAGACAGGTTAGATGCAGGAAGAATGTTCCCAATGTTGGGGAAGTCCAGAACCAGAGGTCACAGCCGAAAGATAAAGGGTAAGCCATTTTGGACCGAGATGAGGAGAAACTTCTTCACCCAGTGAGTGGTGAACCTGTGGAATTCTCTACCACAGAAAGTTGTTGAGCCCAATTCACTAAATATATTCAAAAAGGAGTTAGATGTAGTCCTTACTACTTGGGGGATCAAGGGGTATGGCGAGAAAGCAGGAATAGGGTACTGAAGTTGTATGTTCAGCCATGAACTCATTGAATGGCGGTGCAGGCTTGAAGGACCGAATGGCCGACTCCTGCATCTATTTTCTATGTTTCTATGTTTCTATGATATATTCACAGAGCACAGCACACACAGCTCCTAACATGGCAGGCAGCTTTCTCGGAAGCCTCCGGAATCTGCCTGGTTCTGTTTATTATTAACTCTGCAGTTGCAGTACAGAATATGTCCACATCCACAGTGTGGAGCTAAAAACATTACAAGCTTACAGACATTACACTTCTCCCTCCTAAATGACGAAGTTATTATAACAAACATGAGACATAACTTTCATGTTTATACATAACACAGGATATAAACTTATTTTCTTTTCCATATTTACAAATTTAACTTTTCCACTTGTTTTCTGTTTCAAAGAGGATACCTTCGCTCTCAAACAGAACCTTTCAAACCTGGTGTCGATTTCACACTCATTCAAGGCAACGTTTTCCTTCACAGAATTTCCTTGATTTTCATTTGAACTCACTCTAACTTCAGGCTCTTTGTTTTCCTGACTCAGACTCAAACTTTCATTCCGATTCTCTCCTGGATTTGTTTCCAGTACATTGGATTTAGGATTTGCTACTGGTGTCTCAAAACTATCTGATGAGTCAGAAATAATTGAATTATTCCCACCTTCAACTCATTCCATGTCTGTCGGTAAAATATGATCAATATGAACAAACTTAACCTGTCCATTATCAAACATCTTCACCAAATATGTGCGAGGACCACATATCTTCACCACTCTTCCTGGTCACCAATTTAACCATTTATGGTGATGGTTCTTCACTCTCATCTTCTGGTTTAATTTCACACTTCTCTCTTTTACTTTACCTCTGTCATGATTCTCTTTCTGTCTTAATTGTGTCTCTTCTACGGACTGTGCCAAATTTGGCTTTAATAACGAGAATCTGGTTCGTGGCTATCGTTTGAGAAACAACTCTGCTGGTGTTCTACCAGTAGTTTTATGAGGAGTATTTCAATATGTAATCAAAAAATTAGCCAATTTGTGATCCACTGACAACTGTCATTTCCTTTTATTTGGATCTAACATTTGTTTTATGAGGGCACGTTTTACAATTTGTACAGTGCACTCTGCTGCACCATTCGAAGCAGGATGGTATGGTGGAACCTTGGTATGTTTCACACCATTTTTGCTCATGAATTTTGCAAATTCTTCTGAAGGAAATTGTGGTCCATATCCGAAACAATCTCTTCAGGGAGGCCAAATGAAGAAAATAATCTTCGCAAAATGTCCAATGTTTTACTTGTTGTTATTTTCCATATTGGAAACACCTCAACCCACTTCGAATGGCTATCAATCACAATGAACAATTATTGTCCTTCTAACTCAGCAAACTTAATATGTAGCCTTTGCCACACCCTGGAAGGCCATTTCCATGGCTGCAATGGTATTGATGGTGGTTGCTTGCTTACCGATTGACATGTCGGACACTGACTCATGATGTGCTCTATATCTTTATCAAGACTTGGCCACCATAAATAACTGCATGCAAAACTCTTGGTCAAGCACATTCCCGGTGCTGGTCATGGAGGTCTCCTAATAATTTGGACCTGAATTTATTTGGTATAACCACTCTTGCACCCCACATGATACAATCTTTATCTACTGATAATTCATTCGTACGAATGAAGAATGGATGTGTATCTTTGTCTGTTATCTGGTTTGGCCATCCATTTGCAATATACTCATACACCTTTGACATTACTGGGTCACGTTTGGTTGCTCTACCAATTTCTTCAGCTGTGACTGGCAGTCATCAATGTATGAAAAATAAAACACTTCTTCCCTATCGGGTGTAACTTGTGATGGGGAAGGCAATCTAGACATTGCATCAGCATTACTGTGATCAGCTGTTCGTCTGTATTCAATATCATATGTATATGCTGACAAAATCAAAGCCCATCTCTGCATTCGGGCTGCAGCTAATGTTGGAACTGGAGACTTTAGATGGAGGATTGCTGTTAGGGGCTTATGGTCCGTAACGATGGTAAACTTACGACCATACAAGTATTTGTGGAAATTCTTGACCCTAAAAATTAATGCCAAAGCTTCCCTTTCAATTTGCGCATAGTTACTCTCACTGGCACTGAGAGTGCGTGAAACAAAAGCAATTGATCTCTCCTCCCCACTACGTGATACATGAGAGATCACTGCCGCAACTCCATACGGAGAGGCATCATATGCTAGCTTAATCTCCTTAGAGATATCATAGTGAACTAACATGGTGCTCTCTACCAATTTGCTTTTACACTCCTTCAATGCTGTATCGCATTCTTTTGGCCACTTCCAAGGACGTGTTTTTTCAAAAGATCATTCAAACTGTAGCCAAATTTGGTAGGAACTTCCCATAATAGTTCAAAAGACCCAAGAGTGATCGAAGTTCAGTGATATTCCTGGGAGTGGGTGCATTTCTAATTGCATTGAATTTTTCCATGGTTGGATGTAAACCATCTTTGTCTATTTTGTACCCTAAGTACTGCAATGAGTTTTTAAATAACTCACACTTACGAGCAGACACTCGTACTCTGTACTTCTCTAGCCGTTTGAGGACTTCATTCAATATGTTATTATGAATTTGCCTATTTGGTGCTGAAATTAGTATGTCATCCAAATAACATTCTACCCCTTCAACACTTTGCAAAATCTGGTTCATCACCCCTTGGAATATGGCAGGGGCGGAATACACTCCAAACGGTAGCCTATTAAATTGATATAGGCCAAACATGACTTGGACTCCTCATCTAGTTCAAGCTGTAAGTAGGCCTTCGTAAGATCCAGTTTTGAGAAGATCTGACCACCTGTCAGTGTTGTGAACAAATCTTCTATATTCGGCAATGTATTGGGGACATTACCCTCTCGAACCTGGTTTACGGTTACTTTATAATCACCACACAATCTTACCTTACCATCGGACTTATGTACAACAACAATGGGTGTAGCCCAATTACATCGATCTATCTTACAAATAATATTCTCAGTCTCTCGTCTTTTGAGTTCTTGCTCAACTTTCTCCTTGAGTGCATATGGTACGGAACGTGGCTTGTAGTAAACTGATCCAGCGGCCTTCTGGACCCTGACACTCACCTTGAAGCCTTGGATCAGACTGCTCGTTTCGCAGAACACCTTCGGATACTTCTTCAGAACCTCATCCGTTGATGAAAATCTCTCTTCCACACAATCTTACTCCAATCCAGCTTCAGTGAGCTCAACCAATTTCTTCCTAGTAAAGCAGGCTTGTCTCCTTTCACGACTATTAGAGGTAAGTTCTGAAATTGATCTTTATATTTCACCGGTACGGTGATACGACCCACCATAGGAATTTTCTCTCCCGAGTAGCTTCGCAGCTCTTTCTTGGATTTCTCCTTTTGGAAATCACGCAATTTGTCGCAGTATAGTGACTCCGGTACTACACTCACGGATGCACCAGTATCAATTTCCATTGGTATCTTGAACCCCGCAACATCTATGCGGATTTTGATACTTTCCGAATCACTGTCCGTTAACCTCGTGCTCCTGATGACGTGTAACTCTAACATCTCCTCATCCTGTTGTTGTTCTTCCATGCTACGTAGTCGCTTGGGATTTCTACTCATAGCTTTGAACTCTGGACTCATAGCTTTGGAAGCTGGTTTACCCTTCAGTCGGCATGCCTTCACAAGATGCCCAGTCTTTCTGAAGAAGAAACACTCTGCCTTCACGTCTGGACAACTTTGAGCAATGTGTTGTCCCAGGCACCTATAGCACGATTTCGACGCTCTGTTAGAATTTCCAGTTTCTGAGACTTTGGGCCCCCACCGTCTTTCACTTTGAACCTGCAGGTGATTTCCTTCGGTTGACTGACGGCCGTAATTATTATTTAATTCTCGGGAATATTGTTCGGCCATGCCCATCGACCTCGCTGTCTGACAAGCAATCTCAAAAGTCAAGTCATCCGTCGTCAATAACTTCCTTCTGACCGCATCATTTTTCACCCCACAAACAAAACGATCCCGTAATGTTCGGTTTTGAAAGTTTCCAAAATTACAGTGCATCGATAGCTTTTTTAATGCTACGATGTAATCACTGATACTTACATCAGCCTTTTGATTCCAAATCACGAAACAATAGCTTTCAGCAATTTCGAACGGTTTGGGGTTATAGTGCTGCTCCAGCTTCGTTAAAATCTCTATGAGCGTTGTGTCCTTTGGCTCGTCAGACACAAGCAGATTTTCATACAACGCCGGACCCTCCTCTGATAAGAAGATCGCTTTCTTACGTTCCAACACAGCCAGTTCTGGACTGCATTGTCTGGAACTTCGATTATGTTATTTGCAGTGAAATACATTTCTAGCTGATCCACATACGCTTTAGAAAGTTCCGGGTCATGTCTATATTCCCCCAAATATCCAAATACACCTGCCATTTTAATCTCTAGCTGATCACACCATGTGTTGTATTTTACCTCGGATTTTGTAGCTTTTTTCCAAAGACAAAAACTTCCAAATTCTCTCTGTCGGCTGGCTGAATCCTTCACCAACAAAATTTAAACTTTAAATCATCTGAAAAATCCCATCTCATCACCAAATGTGATATATTCACAGAACATAGCACACACAGCTCCTAACATGGCAAGCAGCTATCTCGGAAGCCTTTGGAATCTGCCTGGTTCTGTTTATTATTAAGTCTGCAGTTGCAGTACACAATACGTTCACATCCACAGTATGGAGCTACAAACATTACAAGCTTACAGACATTACAGGCACGAAGATTAGGACAACTCAAACTGTATAACTGGCCCCCAGTTTCAACAAAGGGTATGCCATATTGTTCATGCTATACTATGACTATGCCATCAAGAAGGGAGAGAGACCAATGCGACAGTTGAAAACTAACTTCTCCAGCCTCGAAGTCCTGAAGTCCTGAAGGAAGGAAGAACATCACCATCGCGGCAGCAACCGACCACAGCCAACGTGGTACCAACGAAAAACCACTGCAATCAACCAAACTCGAAACAAAAGTCCAACAGAAAGATAGCGAAGAATCGAAAGTTTCCACTCTACAATCTAAATCTTGACTACCAACAGGTGAAAACATTACCTAAAGAGACTTTGAACCTCTTTCTAATGAAGGAAACCGGGTACTTACCTCATAGATCCAAAATGCGCCTTACCGCATCAGCGGACTCAACCCAACTGAAGATTGCGCAGTAAGAAGTCTTCTCCGACGTTCAGGGTACGGCAAGCAGAACCTACAGAATTCAACGAACCCCGAAATTGTGAACTACCGTTAACTGACCAGAAAGGATTGGTAAGCATAGTACCTGCCTGTCCTGGAGTCTAGCTAGGAGTCTAACCTAGCTAGAATTAGGTATTGGGAGGTGGGAGGTGTAATTTTTACTGTAACCCCCTTTGAATGTGTGATGTATTGTTCTTTATTTGAGTCATTAAAAGTTTGACATTGTATTTTCTTGTCTGTAATAAAGTCGAAGTTCTTTTGCACCAAACCAGTTGTCCTTTGCACTTTATCACACCCCCCCAAATAAACCCAGACTCTAGAACGCAAGGGAGTGGGAGCGATTCGAACCGCTCAAGTAGGTCAGAGGTGAACCTGACCCCCGGGACCACCCCTTACAGTCTATAGGGCGGTAGTGATACCTGCCCTCCTATATGGCTCAGAGATGTGGACCATATACAGTAGACACCTCAAAGCGCTGGAGAAGTACCACTAACGCTGGAGGAGATTACAGAGATAGGGAGGGGTGAGGCCATGGAGGGATTTGAAAAAAAGGTTGAGAATGTTGAAATTGAGATGTTGCTTAACCGGAAGCCAACGTAGATCATCACGGGTGTGATGGATCGCTCGCCTTGTATAGAACCATTCCAATAAAATCAGTATCAGTAAATTCAGAGGGATCTGAATCGATAGTGGGAGATATTCTAAATTTTTATAAATCACTGGTAAAGGCCTCAGCTGGAGGATTGTGTCCAATTCTGGGCACCACACTTTAGGAAAGATGTCAAGGCCTTGGAGACGGTGCAGACAAGATTTATTAGAATGGCACCAGAGATGAGGAGGGAATTCAGTTATTTATGGTCCCTAATTTTAGTCTCCTCCACAATGTGATATTTGGCAGAGAACGAGATTGAAAGGTATGTGAGATAGAGCATTGTATATGTTTTTCTTATCTTTGAGACCAGTCCAATGGACTCTCTTTGTTCCTGTACATCACTACCCAAGCTGCGATTAACTAACTCAATGGTTGGATTTGGTGCACTCGTCCAATTCTACTTTTTGTTTTTCTTTCAGCTTTAGAAATTATGAAAAGAACTCCCATTACTCAACAGGTAATACAGTAAAAGCAGTAAGCAATTAGCTACAATTGAACTTATAATGGCAGGTATGTCTTTCACAGGGTATATAAATAACAGACTGAAAAGTATGACCATTATAGGCTAAGTGTCTTCTTTTGTTGCTGCACATATTACTACTTGCCTGATGGTACCTGCTATTTGCATAAGTAAGGTTTCTGTTTGCTTGATTTGGAGTGCACACTCTCTCCCCTTCGGAGAAATCTAGGCTACACTGCCTAGAATCTATGTCCAGGCTTTCTCTGCACACAACATTATTGACCCTGCAAAATAGCAAAAACACACTCGTGGCAGCTATTAAATCGATTAACAAATGTCTTGTAAGCAAAACCATAGATGTACAACTATGATTGCTGTGGCTGGATGAAAGATTTCACACCACTGAAGATAATTTGTTGCAATTTCAGACACCGCAATAACAACTTTTTACAATATGGCACAGCCTGAACACTCAGAAGAAAGGCATGTAAACCCTGGTTAGCTCTCAACTCGACTTGGTTCCCATATTGCTGGACTCCACCCTCGGCGCCAACTTTTGCTTGATGGCAGAACAGATCTTAAAATCGGGCACAGAGGGCTGCGCTTGATTGGTCACCATGGGCAGCGGAGAGTCTTTGTACCTGATTTACAGATGCATCCTCCTGTTGAACCAAGTGTCAGCTGTGGCTCAGTGGGTAGCACTCTCACTTCTGAGTCAGAAGGTTGTGGGTTCAAGCCCTACTCCAGGAAATTTGAGCACATAAATCTAAGCTGAAACTCCAGTGCAGTGCTGAGAGAGCGCTGCCCTGTCAGAGGTATTGTGTCCTTACACACTACAGCAAATCAACACGAGGCACATACTGCAGACAAGGTCACTCTGTGACCTGTACTTTTATTCATAGGACCAAGAAGTGATGACCCTGCATGGGACCTCCCTTTATATACCTGGATGACCAGGGGAGGAATGTCTCCCACAAGTTCAACCCTGTGGTCAAGGTGTGCATTTCACAGGTGTATACAGTGTACAGTGTTGTTACATAAAGGTTACAGTTATGTGAGGTTACAAACAAGACAGAAGGTGCCGTCTTTCAGATGACACGTTAAACTGAGGCCCGATCTACTCAGGTGGATATAAAAGATCCAGTAGCATTATTTCATAGAAACATAGAAAATAGGTGCACGAGTAGGCTATCCGGCACTTCGAGCCTGCACCATCATTCAATAAGATCATGCCTGATCATTCTTTCAGTACCCCGTTCCTGCTTTCTCTCCATACCCAATGTTCTGAATGGTGACAGATTAGGAAAAGGGGAGATGCAACGAGACCTGGGTGTCATGGTACATCAGTCATTGAAAGTTGGCATGCAGGTACAGCAGGCAGTAAAGAAAGCAAATGGTATGTTGGCCTTCATAGCGAGGGGATTTGAATATAGGAGCAGGGAGGTCTTACTGCAGGCCTTGCTGAGACCACACCTTGAGTATTGTGTGCAGTCTTGGTCTCCTAATCTGAGGAAGGACATTCTTGCTATTGAGGCAGGACTGACATTTGAAGAAAGACTGGATCGACTAGGCTTATAATCACTGGAATTTAGAAGAATGAGAGGGGATCTCATAGAAACATCTAACATTCTGATGGGATTGGACAGGTTAGATGCAGGAAGAATGTTCCCGATGTTAGGAAAGTCAAGAACCAGGGGTCACAGTCTAAGGATAAGTGGTAAGCCATTTCGGACCGAGATGAGGAGAAATTTCTTCACTCAGCGAATTGTGAACCTGTGGAATTCTCTACCACAGAAAGTTGTTGAGGCCAGTTCATTAGATATATTCAAAAGGGAGTTAGATGTGGCTCTTACGGCTAAAGGGATCAAGGGGTATGGAGAGAAAGCAGAAATGGGGTACTGAGGTTGAATGATCAGCCATGATCTTATTGAATGGTGGTGCAGGCTCGAAGGGCCGAATGGCCTACTCCTGCACTTATTTTCTATGTTTCTATGTTTCTATGATCCCTTTAGCCGCAAGGGCCATATCTAACTCCCTCTTGAATATATCCAATGAACTGGCATCAACAACCCTTTGCGGTAGTGAATTCCACAGGCTAATAATTCTCTGAGTGAAGAAGTTTCTCCTCATCTCAGTCCTAAATGGCCTACCCCTCATCCTAAGACTATGTCTCCTGGTCCTGGACTTCCCCAACATCGAGAACATTCTTCCTGCATCCAACCTGTCCAGTCCCGTCAGAATTTTATATGTTTCTATGAGATCTCCTCTCATCCTTCTAAACTCCAGTGAATACAGGCCCAGTCGATCTAGTCTCTCCTCATATGTCAGTCCTGCCATCCCGGGAATCAGTCTGGTGAACCTTCGCTGCACTCACTCAATAGCAAGAACGTCCTGCCTCAGATTAGGAGACCAAAACTGAACACAATATTCCAGGTGGGGCCTCACCAAGGCCCTGTACACTGCAGTAAGACTTCCCTGCTCCTATACTCAAATCCCATTGCAATGAAGGCCAACACACCATTTGCCTTCTTCACCACCTGCTGTACCTGCATGCCAACCTTCAATGACTGATGAATCACGACACGCAGGTCTCGTTGCACCTCCCCTTTTGCTAATCTGCCGCCATTCAGATAATATTCTGCCTTCGTGTTTTTGCCGTCAAAGTGGATAACTTCACATTTATCCACATTATACTGCATCTGCCATGTATTTGCCCACTCGCCTAATCTGTCCAAGTCACCCTGAATCTTCTTAGCATCCTGCTCACAACTCACATCGCCACCCAGTTTCGTGTGATCTGCAAACTTGGAGATATTACACTCAATTCCCTTATCCAAATCATTAATATATATTGTAAAGAGCTAGGGTCCCAGCACTGAGCCCTGCGGCATTCCACGAGTCACTGCCTGCCATTCTGAAAAGGACCCATTAATCCCGACTCTCTGCTTCCTGTCTGCCAACCAGTTCTCTAGCCACATCAGTACATTACCCCTCAATACCATGTGCTTTGATTTTGCACACCAATCTCTTGTGTGGGACCTTGTCAAAAGCCTTTTGAAAGTCCAAATACACCACATCCACTGGTTCTCCCCTGTCCACTCTACTAATTACATCCTCAAAAAATTCCAGAAGATTTGTCAAGCATGATTTCCCTTTCATAAATCCATGTTGACTTGGACCAATCCTATCACTTCTCTCCAAATGTGCTGCTATTTCATCCTCAATGATTGATTCCAACATTTTCCCCACCACTGATGTCAGGCTAACCAGTCTATAATTATCCGTTTTCTCTCTCCCTTCTTTTTAAAAAGTGGTGTTACATTAGCAACCCTTCAGTCCATAGGAACTGATCCAGAGTCGATAGACTGTTGGAAAATTAGCACCAATGCATCCACTATTTCTAGGGCCACTTCCTTAAGTACTCTGCGATGTAGACTATTAGGCCCTGGGGATTTATCGGCCTTCAATCCCGTCAATTTCCCTAATACAATTTCCCGCCTAATAAGGATATCCTTCAGTTCCTCATTCTCACCAGACCTTCGGACCCCGAGTACATCGGGAAGGTTATTTGTGTCTTCCTTTGTGAAGACAGAACCAAAGTACTTGTTCAATTGGTCTGCAATTTCTTTGTGCCCCATTATAAATTCACCCAAATCTGACTGCAAGGGACCAACGTTTGTCTTCACTAATCTTTTTCTCTTCACATATTTATAGAAGCTTTTGCAGTCAGTTTTTATGTTACCTGCAAGCTTCCTCTTGTACTCTATTTTCCCCTTCTTAATTAAACCCTTAGTCCTCCTCTGCTGAATTCTAAATTTCTCCCAGTACTCCGGCGTGCTACTTTTCTGGTTAATTTGTATGCCTCTTCCTTGGATTTAACATTATCCTTAATCTCGCTTGTCAGCCACGGTTGAGCCACCTCCCCTGTTTTATTTTTACTCCAGACAGGGATGTAAAATTGTTGAAGTTTGTCCATATGCTTTTCAAAGGTTTGCCATTGCCTACCCACCGTCAACCCTTTAAGTATCATTTGCCAGTCTAATCTCGCCAATTCGCGCCTCATACCATTGAAGTTACTTTTCCTTAAGTTCAGGACCCTAGTTTTTGAATTAACTTTGTCACTCTCCATCTTAATAAAGAATTCTACCATCAAGGGGCCTCGCACAACAAGACTGCTAATTAGCCCCTTCTCATTACACATCACCCAGTCTAGGATGGCCAGCTCTCTGGTTGGTTCCTTGACATATTGGTCTTGAAATCCATCCCTAATACACTCCAGGAAATCCTCCTCCACCGCATTGCTACCAGTTAGGTTAGTCCAATCAATATGTAGATTAAAGTCGCCCATGATTACTGCCATACCTTTATTGCACACATCCCTTATTTCTTGTTTGATGCTGTCCCCAACCTCACTACTACTATTTGGTGGCCTGTACACAATTCCCACGAGCGTTTTCTGCCCTTTGGTGTTCCGTAGCTCCACCCATACCGATTTCATATCATCCAAGCTAATGTCCTTCCTTACAATTGCATTAATTTCCTCTTTAACCAGCAACGCCACCCCGCCTCCTTTTCCTTTCTGTCTATCCTTCCTAAACACTGAATACCCCTGGATGTTGAGTTCCCAGCCTTGGTCATCCTGGAGCAATGTCTTCGTGATGCCAATCACATCATACCCGTTAACTGCTATTTGCGCAGTTATTTCATCCACCTTATTCCGAATATTCCTCGCATTGAGGCACAGAGCCTTCAGGCTTGTCTTTTTAACACACTTTGACCCTTTAGAATTTTGCTGTAAAGTGGCTATTTTTGTATTTTGCTTTGGGTTTCTCTGCCCTCCACTTTTACTATTTTCCTTTCCATCTTTTGTTTCTGTCTCTATTTTATTCCCCTCTGTTTCCCTGCATAGGTTCCCATCCCCCTGCTATATTAGTTTAACTCCTCCCAAACAGCACAAGCAAACACTCCCCCTTGAACATTGATTCTGGTCCTGCCCAAGTGCAGACCGTCCGGTTTGTACTGGTCCCACCTCCCCCAGAACCGGTTCCAATGTCCCAGGAATTTGAATCTCTCCCTTCTGCACCACTGCTCAAGCCACGTATTCATCTGCGCTATCCTGCGATTCCTACTCTGACTAGCACGTGGCACTGGTCGCAATCCTGAGATTACTACTTTTGAGGTCCTACTTTTTAATTTAACTCCTAGCTACCTAAATTCGTCTCGTAGGACCTCATCCCATTTTTTACCTATATCGTTGGTACCTATATGCATCACAACAACTGGCTGTTCACCCTCCCTTTTCAGAATGTCCTGCACCCGCTCCGAGACATCCTTGACCCTTGCACCAGGGAGGCAACATACCATCCTGGAGTCTCGGTTGTGGCCACAGAAACACCTATCTATTCCCATTACAATTGAATCCCCTATCACTATTGCTCTCCCACTCTTTTTCCTGCCCTCCTGTGCAGCAGAGCCTGCCACGGTGTCATGAACCTGGCTGCTGTTGCTCTCCCCTGATGAATCATCCCCCTCAACAGTACTCAAAGCTGTGTATCTGTTTTGCAGGGGGATGACCGCAGGGGACCCCTGTATACCTTCCTTGCACTGCTCTTCCTGTTGGTCTTCCATTCCCTATCTGGCTGTGTACCCTTTACCTGCGGTAAGACCAACTCGCTAAATGTGCTATTCACGTCATTCTCAGCATCGTGGATGCTTCAGAGTGAATCCACCCGCAGCTCCCATTCCGCAATGTGGTTCGTCAGGAGCTGGAGGCGGACACACTTCCTGCACACTTCGTCGTCAGGGACACCAGAAGCATCCCTGATTTCCCACATGGTACAGGAGGAGCACAACACATGTCCGAGCTCTCCTGCCATGACTTATCCCCTAGATTAACTTAATTTGGCAATAACAATGCTAAAGGTTCCTTACTGAAATAGAAAAGAAAAAGAAAAACGACTTACCAATCACCAGCCAATCACTTACCCCCTTAGCTGTGACATCACCTTTCAATTTCTTTTTACTTTTTTGCTTTCTGTCCCCGCTGCAGCTGCACCGGTACGCCTCTCGCTGACCCCGGACTCGCGCTGCTCCGAGCTCCCGCCTCCTCGACTGACTGCTCGAACTGCTCGACTCCCGCTGGCCTTTATAGGCCTCTCGCCAACCCCGGACTCGCGCTGCTCCGAGCTCCCGCCTCCTTGACTGACTGCTTGAACTGCTCGACTCCCGCTGGCCTTTATAGGCCTCTCGCCGACTCCGGACTCGCGCTGCTCCGAGCTCCCGCCTCCTCGACTGACTGCTCGACTCCCGCTGGCATTTAAATGCCTCTCGCCGACCTGGACTCGCGCTGCTCAGAGCTCCCGCCTCCTCGACTTATTTCATAGAAGAGCAGGCGGAGTTCTCCCTGGTGTCCTGGCCAATGTTTATCCCTCAATAAATTCACTAAAACAGATTATCTGGTCATTATCTCATTGCTTTGTGCAAATTGGCTGGTACATTTCCTACATTCCAACAGTGACTGTACTTCATTGGCTGTAAAGCGCTTTGAGACATCCAGTGGTTGTGAAAGACAGTATATCTTTCTTTCATTTGAATGGTACAATCACAAGCACTTGCATTTAGATAGCAACTTTAACATCGTAAAAAGGCCCAGGGTGCATCACAAGCGCATTATTAAATTAAATTTGAGACTGAGCCGCATCAGAAGATAGTGGACAGAACTTGGTCAAAGAGATAGGTTTTAAGGAGGGAAGAGGGGTACGGAGGCGGAGAGGTTTAGGATGAGAATTCCAGAGTTTGCGGCCCAGGCAGCTGAAGGCACGGCCACCAATGGTTCACATGAACATAAGAAATAGGAGCAGGAGTAGGCCATTTGGCCCCTCGAGCCAAATGGCTGATCTGATCATGGACTCAGCTCCACTTCCCTGCCCGCTCCCCATAACCCTTTACTCCCTTATCACTCAAAAATCTGTCTATCTCCATCTTAAATATAATCAAAGACCCAGCCTACACAGCTCTCTGGGACAGAGAATTCCATAGAATTACAACCCTCAGAGAAGAAATTTCTCCTCATCTCAGTTTTAAATGGGCAGCCCCTTATTCTAAGACTATGTTCCCTAGCTTTAGTTTCACTTATGAGTGGATATATTCTCTCTGCATCCAAATTGTCGAGCCCTGTCATTATCTTACGTTTCAATAAGATCACCTCTCATCCTTCTGAGCTCCAGTGTGTATAGGCCCAACCTACTCAACCTATCCTCATAGGTCAACTCCCTCACCTCAGGAATCAACCTAGTGAACCTTCTCTATACTTGCCTCCAATGCAAGTATATCCTTCCTTAAGCTCCCAATTCCAGCATTAGACATCATGTTTTAAAGGCATGCATTTCTCATTTTGTGATGGGCAGGAGCAAAAAAATCTAACTTGCACGCGTAGGAGTGAAATGATTTAACCCACTGAATTGGGGTTATCATGGGTGACTTTAATCTACATATAGATTGGGCTAGCCTAACTGGTAGCAATGCGGTGGAGGAGGATTTCCTGGAGTGTATAAGGGATGGTTTTCTCCACCAATATGTCGAGGAACCAACTAAAGAGCTGGCCATCCTAGACTGGGTGTTGTGTAATGAGAGATGATTGGGTAATGTGTCATGAGAAAGAACTAATTAGCAATCTTGTTGTGCGAGGCCCCTTGGGGAAGAGTGACCATGATATGGTAGAATTCTTCATTAAGGTGGAGAGTGACACAGTTAATTCAGAGACTAGGGTCCGGAACTTAAAGAAAGGTAACTTCGATGGTATGAGACGTGAATTGGCTATAATAACTGGCAAATGATACTTAAAGGGTTGACGGTGGATAGGCAATGGCAGACAATTTAAAGATCACATGGATGAATTTCAACCATTGTACATCGCTGTCTGGCGTAAAAATAAAACAGAGAAAGTAGCTCAACTGTGGCTAACAAGGGAAATTAGGGATAGTGTTAAATCCTAGGAAGTGGCATATAAATTGGCCAGAAAAAGCAGCAAACCTGAGGACTGGGAGACATTTAGAATTCAGCAGAAGAGGACAAAGGGTTTAATTAGGAGGGAAAATAGAAAATGAGAGTAAGCTTGGAGGGAACATGAAAACTGACTGCAAAAGCTTCTACAGATATATGAAGAGAAAACGATTAGTGAAGACAAATATAGGTCCCTTGCAGTCAGAATCGGGTGAATTTATAATGGGGAACAAAGAAATGGCAGACCAATTGAACAAACACTTTGGTTCTGTCTTCACAAAGGAAGACACAAATAACCATCCGGAAATACTAGGGGACCGAAGGTCCAGCGAAAAGGAGGAACTGAAGGAAATCCTTATTAGTCAGGAAATTGTGTTAGGGAAATTGATGGGACTGAAGGCCGATAAATAACCAGGGCCTGATAGTCTGCATCCCAGTGTATTTAAGGAAGTGGCCTTAGAAATAGTAGATGCATTGGTGGTCATTTTCCAACATTCTGTAGACTCTGGATCAGTTACTATGGATTGGAGGGTAGTTAATGTAACACCACTTTTTAAAAAAGGAGGGAGAGAGAAAACAGGGAATTATAGACTGGTTAGCCTGACATCGGTAGTGGGGAAAATGTTGGAATCAATTAGTAAAGATGTGATAGCAGCGCATTTGGAAAGCAGTGGCAGGATCGGTCCAAATCAGCATGGATTTAAGAAAGGGAAATCATGCTTGACAAATCTTCTGGAATTTTTTGAGAATGTAACTAGTAGAGTGGACAAGGGAGAACCAGTGGATGTGGTGTATTTGGACTTTCAAAAGGCTTTTGACAAGGTCCCACACAAGAGATTAGTGTATAAAATTAAGGCACATGGTGTTGGGGGGAATGGATTGACATGGATAGAGAACCAGTTGGCAGACAGGAAGCAAAGAGTAGGAATAAATGGGTCCTTTTCAGAATGGCAGGCAGTGACTAGTGGTGTACCGCAAGGTTCAGTGCTGGAACCCCAGCTATTTACAATATACATTAATGATTTATACAAAGGAATTGAATGTAATATCTCCAAGTTTGCAGATGACATGAAGCTGGGTGGCATTGTAAGCTGTGGAGAGGATGCTAAGAGGCTGCAGGATGACTTGGACAGGTTAGGTGAGTGGGCAATTGCATGGCAGATGCAGTATAATGTGGATAACATAGAAACATAGAAAATAGGTGCAGGAGTAGGCCATTCGGCCCTTCGAGCCTGCACCGCCATGCAATGAGTTCATGGCTGAACATGCAACTTCAGTACCCCTTGTGAGGTTATCTTCTTTGGTGGCAAAAACAGGAAGGCAGAATATTATCTGAATGGTGACAGATTAGGAAAAGGGAAGGTGCAACGAGACTTGGGTGTCACGGTACATCAGCCATTGAAAGTTGGCATGCTTTCATGGTACAGCAGGCAGTGCAGAAAGCAAATGGCATATTGGTCTTCATAGCGCGAGGATATGAGTATAGGAGCAGGGAGGTCTTACTGCAGTTGTACAGGGCCTTGGAAGGCCACACCTTGAATTTTGTGTACAGTTTTGGTCCCTTAATCTGAGGAAGAGCATTTTTGCTATTGAGGGAGTGCAGCGAAGGTTCACCAGACTGATTCCCGGGATGGCAGAACTGACATATGAAGAAAGACTGGATCAACGTGGCTTATATTCACTTGAATTTAGAAGAATGAGAGGGGATCGCATAGAAACATATAAAATTCTGACAGGATTGGACAGGTTAGATGCAGGAAGAATGTTCCCGAATTTGGGGAAGTCCAGAACCAGGAGTCACAGTCTAAGGATAAGGGGTAAGCCATTTAGGACCGAGATGAGGAGAAATGTCTTCACTCAGAGAGCTGTTAACCTGTGGAATTCTCTACCGCAGAGAGTTGTTGATACCAGTTCATTAGATATATTCAAGAGGGAGTTGGATATGGCCCTTACGACTAAAGGGATCAAGAGATATGGAGAGAAAGCAGGAATGGGGTACTAAAGTTGCATGATCAGCCATGATCATTTTGAATGGTGGTGCAGGCTCGAAGGGCCGAATGGCCTACTCCTGCACCTATTTTCTATTTTTCTATGCTTTTATGGAACATTCACTCTGGATGGCAACAGGACAACTGGTGATGCTGGCATTAGGTGTTCAAAGTGGCAAGTGTTCTTTTGCCCAGTGCCACAACATGATATGATGAGTACAAACAATGACACAAGTAAAGTCAGCAAATATTTGGTAGAGGTGTTTAGACAGAGTAAATAAAGGGAAACTGTTTCCAATGGCTGAAGTGTCGATAACCAGAGGGCACAGATTTAAGGCGATTGGCAAAAGAACCCGAGGGGTCACAAGGGAAATCTTTTCTTACGCAATATGTGGAATGCGCTGCTGGATAGTAGCTTTCAGAAGGGGATTGAATAAATACTTGAAGGAGAAAAAATTGTCGGGACATGGGGTAAGAACCAGAGAATGGGAGTAACTGCATTGCTCTTTGAAAAAGGCGGATCAGACTCAATAGGCCGAATGGCCTCCTTCTGTGCTGTACTATTTATGATTCTATAAGTGGTATTCACTGCAGGGATCAAGCTTGTTCAGTTGGGCGTGCTTTCACCTCAGAGTCAGGAGTTTCTGTGCTCGAGACCACAACTGGAACTGAATGTATAAACTTGGATGCGGTACTGCCTTGTGTCAACCGTGGCACAATATGTAGCACGCTCGCCTCTGAGTTATGTAGGCTGTGGGTTCATGTCCCACTCCAGGGACTTGAACACATGATCCTGGCTGACACACCAGTGCAGTACAGTGGGAGTGCTGCACTGTTGGAGGTGCCGTCTCTCAGATGAAATGTTGAACGGATTGGCTTCTCAGGTGGACGTAAAAGATCCCACGGCAATATATTGAAGAGGAGCAGGGAAATTCTTCCCAGTGCCCTGGCCAATATTTATCCCTCAACGAACATCACGAAAAATACATTATCTAGTCATTGTCTCTTTGCTGTGTCCAAAATTGACTGCTGAGCTTCCTACATAGCAACAGTGGCTACATTTCAAAAAAGGACCTAATTGGTTGTGAAGTGCTTTGGGATGTCCTGAGGTCATGAAGGGCGCTATTATAAATGCAAGTCCTTTCTTTTTTTATATGTATATATTCGTTCCAGAATGTGGGCATTGCTGGCAAGACCAGCATTTATTGCCCTTCCCTAATTGCCCTTGAGAAGGTGGTGGTGAGCCGCCTTCTTGAACTGCTGCAGTCCGTGTGGTGAAGGTTCTCCCACAGTGCTGTTGGGGAGGGAGTTCCAGGATTTCAACCCGGCGACGATGAAGGAACGGTCGCTATATTTCCAAATCAGGATGGTGTGTAACTTGGAGGGGAACGGAGAGGTAATGGTGTCCCCATGCACCTGCTGCCCTTGTCCTTCCAGGCGGTAGAGGTCGTGGGTTTGGGGGATGCTGCCGAAGTAGCCTTGGGGGCAGTTTCTTTCTTTGTATTTTCTGAGGTTCCATACTTCAGATGAATCTTTACTGCAAGATCCCATCTGCCTGTTCAGGCGGACGTTGTAAAGGCCCTGTGGAGAGCAGGCAGATCTCCTGGGTTCCTGGCCAATATTCCTTCCTCAACCAGTGCCCTCCAAAAGTCAAATTAACTGGCCAGTCATCTCTTTGCCAGTTGTGCAATGTTGCTGGCAGTAAATGGCAGCTGTATTTGAAAAGTCATTGACTATGAAGCAGAGAGCTTTCAGTCGCATGATAAGGTGCTATATCTAATGGGGTTCCCTGTATATCTATTCCATTTATATTAACCAAAGGTTCAGTCATTTTGAAGTCAGTCGTGTGTAAAAATGACAATAAAACTATGATTGCTTATTCCCTTGTGGGCTAAGAATCAGGACATCAGAAATGCATGGGCTGCGATTGTATGAAACAGACAATGATAAAGGTTTTCTCATAAGTGTGCCAATACCCATGATATACAGTCAGTCACCAATGAACTATATTAGTTATATAGTGGGTTTCGATTGTTTTGATAGATGGTCACTCCATCCAAAGAAGGCTCGAAGAGATGTTTTAAAAAAAATTGTCCGCAAATATTGTAGGCAGCCGGCAGCCGTTAAGTGATCATTGATTTGAGCATATTATCATTTAATTTTTCATTCCAATGAATTATCTCTCCTCAGAACTGCAAAACAAAATTCTTGCCCAGGCAGAATAAAGCACATCGAGAAAAGGCCCTTAAGAATTCAATGTCTGGATCTTTCACCAAATGCCAAAGGAAATTATTGTCTTGTAGCTTACATGATGCCCAGCCCATCCTGTTTGAAACAGACTCCTGGAATCTGTCATTTAGAGCATGTGTTTCTATTCAGTGTCAGAGCTATCGCTCAATGCCTTATGGATTGCATTAAAATCTTCAATCAGGCAAGCCTGGAGGAATAATGATGAATACTTTTTCATTCGCGAACCGAATACTAAACAGACACCATATCATGAGTTTCTCAATTAAGAACAGAAGAATATAAGAAATAGAAGCAGGAGTAGGCCATTTGGCCCCTCGAGCCTGCTCCGCCATTCAATAAGATCATGGCTGATCTGATCTTGGCCTCAACTCCACTTCCCTGCCCGCTCCCTATAACCACTGACTCCTTATCGTTCAAAAATCTGTCTATCTCCACCTTAAATATATTCAATGACCCAGTCTCTACAGCTCTCTGGGGCAGAGAATTCCAAAGATTCACGACCCTCAGAGAAGAAATTCCTCCTCATTTCCGTTTTAAATGGGCAACCCCTTATTCTGTAATTATGCCCCCCTAGTTCTAGATTCCTCCACGAGGGGAAACATCCTGTCTGCATCTACCCTGTCAAGCCCCCTCAGAATCTTATATGTTTCAATAAGATCATCTCTCATTCTTCTAAACTCCAATGAGTACAGGCCCAACCTTTCTTCATAAGACAACCCCTTCATCTCAGAAATCAGCCGAGTGAACCTTCACTGAATTGCCTCCAAATCAAGTATATACCTCCTTAAATAAGGAGACCAAAATTGTACTCAGAAGTGGCTATTTTCTCTTGCAAACTTCCAACCTTCTGAAAAACGCATCTCATAATGCTGGACTTGATGCTGCATTGTGCAATAATGTGCCAACAACCTTTGCCTAATACTGTTCATTCATACAAATATATCGAAAGGAGGGCAGAAACAAGTCATCAGGACCATCAAGCTTCCCCCATTCACACACAGAACAACCACCTTCAGCCTTGCAATCTCCCGGCAGAGAACAAAATGTGCGGCCAAGCCTGCAAAGTTCTGTGAAATTCCTCCTCAACTCCTGAAGGTAATCTAGTGAGGCTTGGGAAGACCATGGATACCTGCCATCCCAGCTCGCTGGTTACTATAACCGGAAAAATGCTCTTTCTCAGGAACTTGTCACATTCCCTTCCAAAAGATAATGGTGAGAGTCTCAGCCGTGGTTCAGTGGGGTAGCACTCTTGCCTTTGGCTCAGAAGGTTGTGGCTTCAAATCCCACTCCAGAGACTGGAGCATAAAATTTAAACTGGCACTTCAGTGCAGGACTGAGGGAATGCTGCACTGTCAGAGGTGCTGTCTTTCTGATGAGATGTTAAACCAAGACCCTGATTGCTCTTTCAGGTGGGTGTAAAAGATCTATAGGCACTATTTTAAAGAAGAGGAGGGCACTCCTCCAATATTTATCCCTCAACCAACATCGCTGAAACAAATGATCTGGTCATATCTGGGAAGTTGGCTGTCGTGTTTCCTAAAATAAAACTGTGAATAGAATTCAAAAATACTTCATTTGCTGCAAAGCACTTTGGGATGATGTGAAAGGTGCTATATAAGTATAAATATATATTTTTTTTTACACAGTGAATCCGTACCAACTGCGAAATTTGGTAATCTCGAATCCAAATATTTGGTTACGGATTTTATAGATGTGACCTCTAGTCCTCAAATCCCCATGCATCTATCCAACTGGAGCGTGTCCCAGCTGCTCATTCACCAAGGTTACTTCGACAGCACCTGCCAACCCCAAAATCTCTGCCCACCGAGAGGGCAATATCATTGCAAAACTATCACTGAAATACCACTAATTGTAAGTGTCAGCAGTGGCTCAGTGGGTAGCACTCTCGCTTCTGGGTCTAGAAGGTTGTGGGTTCAAGTCCCACTCCAGGAACCTGAATTCATAAATCTAAGCTGATACTCCAGTGCAGTACTGAGAGATTGCTGCACAGTTGGAGGTACCATCTTTCAGATGAGACCCTGTTTGCCCTCTCAGGTGGACGTGAAAGATCCCATGGCAATATTTCGAAGAAAAACAGCAGATTTATCCCTGGTGTCCTGGCCAATATTTACCCCTCAAGCAACATAACAAAAAAACTGATTATCTGGTCATCATCACATTGCTGCTTGCTGTGCGCAAACTGGCTGCTGTTTTTCCGACATTACAACAGTGACTACACTCCAAAAAGTTATTTATTGGCTGTAATGCGCTTTGAGACGTTCGCTGGTCGTGAAAGGGGCTATATAAATGCAAGTCTTTTTTTTTTATTTATGCTCCTCTACAGGTCAAAAATGATCCTGACTTTGACATATACCATCATTGTAACTGGGTCAAAATCCTGGAATTCCCTACCCAGCACTATCGTGGGAGCACCATCATTATAAGGCCTACAGTGGTTGAAGGAGAAGGCCCGCCACCATCTTCTCTGGGCAACCGTGTATGGGCATCGAATGCAACCTTGTCAACATTGCCCACCTCCTCAGGACGAGCAAAAAGAACATTTTAAGAATGCAATACTGTAAATTGCCCTAATTCGAAGAGCCTATTCCTAATGAGCAGGAGCTCCAAGATTTGGCATCATTTTATTCATCCTCCTCTGCACCCCTTCCACAGTCTCGATATCCTTCACTATGTGTATGAACCAAAACTGGATGTAATACGCCGCTGCAGGACTACTAAAATCTTATACAGGGTACACCTGAGTATATTCCAGGATCCGTGCAATACAACCAAAACCCTATTTGCTTTTGCTTTGGCCACATCAAATAAAAGAAAGAAAGACATGCATTTACATAGTGCCTTTCACAATCTCAGGACATCCCAAAGCGCTTTACAGACAATGAAGTACTTTTGAAGCATAGGCACTGTTGTAATGTAGGAAACACGAAAGCCAATTAGCTCCCGCAATTGCAATGTGATAATGACCAGATAATCCGTTTTTTTTTGTGATGTTGATTGGGGGTCAAATATTGGCCAGAACACCGGGGATAACATAGCAACATAAGAAATAGGAGCAGGAGTAGGCCATTTGGCCCATCGCGCCTGCTCCATCATTTAACAAGATCATGGCTGATCTGATCTTGGGCTCAACTCCACTTCCCTGCCCACTCCCCACCACCCTTGGCTCCCTTATCTTTCAAAAATTTGTCCATCTCCATCTTAAATTTATTCAATGAGCCAGCCTCCACAGCTCTCTGGGGCAGAGAATTCCAGAGTTATGACATTCTGAGAGACAAAATTCCTCCTCACGTCAATTCTAAATGGGTGATGCCTTATTCTTGCACCCCTGCTCTTCTTCAAAATAATGCCATGGGATCTGTTACGTCCACCTGAGAGCGCAGAGAGGCCCTTGGTTTAACGTCTCATCCGAAAGACCTTTAATGAATTATCAATTATTGTCCAGGTCCCCTCTTGATCTGTTGGCTTTGCCAGCTATGTTATATTCTTATCTCCGAGCTTAATTTCTTCAAGAATATTTGGAATAACTTCCAGGTTTTAGTCAAAAAGCAAAAGGTTTAGGTAAATTCACAGTCCGGTTTGTGAACGAAAATTGTTCTAACTATCTCTTTGTTCTTCTAGTGATAATCATTAGTTTACAGATCCACCAACCAGTGGAATCAATATTTCGCTGTTTACCTTCTCAAATCAGTTCATAATTTTGAAAACCTCTATTTGGTGCTTACTTAACCTCTGCGAGGCGGCCCTGACCTGCGAGAGCCCATCAGCGGCAGGTCGGGGCCATAGAAGGAGCGGTGAGCGATGGCCCCTGGACAGCGTGGTGGCATACCATTTCAAGGTACAGCACGAGCTGATGCAGGAGGGCGACGGCAGCGAAGAGTGACACCATCAAGGTCCAGGTCGGTGATTGGAGCGTGGGCAGGTACAGCAGGAGCGGCGAGCTCGGGGCGAAAGAGCGGCGAGAGAATGTAGAGGGATGTGATCGGGACCTGGGAGAGGCGCGAGTTTGGGGCCAGAAGAGGTGAGGGCCCAGGTGCAGCACGGGCCCAGCCCACACTGCGATATGTGTGTGCACACTAGGCTCGTGCAGCAGAGCTGGTCTCCAGTCGTCTTGGGTAATCCTTGCCACTGGACCAAGACCTAGCTTCATGGTTTTGCCCCCAAAGTGGATAACCTCACTTTTATCCACATTATACTGCATCTGCCATGCATTTGCCTACTCACCTAACCTGTCCAAGTCACCCTGCAGCCTCTTAGCATCCTCCTCACAGCTCAGACAGCCACCCAGTTTAGTGTCATCTGCAAACTTGGAGATATTACACTGAATTCGTTCATCCAAATCATTAATATATATTGTAAAGAGCTGAGGTCACAGCACTGAGCCCTGTGGCATCCCACTAGTTACTGCCTGCCATTCTGAAAAGAACCCGTTTATCCCGACTCTCTACTTCCTGTCTGCCAACCAGTTCTCTAGCCACGTCAGTACATTACCATGTGCTTTAATTTTGCACACCAATCTCTTGTGTGGGACCTTGTCAAAAGCTTTTTGAATGTCCAAATACACCACAGCCACTGGTTCTCCCTTGTCCACTCTACTAGTTACATTCTCAAAAAATTCCAGAAGATTTGTCAAGCATGATTTCCCTTTCATAAATCCATGCTGACTTGGACCGATTATGTCACTGCTTTCCAAATGTGCTGCTATTTCATCTTTTATAATTGATTCCAACATTTTCCCCACCACTGATGTCAGGCTAGCCAGTCTATAATTCCCCTTTTTCTCTCTCCCTCCTTTTTAAAAAAGTGATATTACATTAGCTACCCTTCAGTCCATAGGAACTGATCCAGAGTCGATAGACTGTTGGAACATGATCACCAATGCATCCACTATTTGTAGGGCCACTTCCTTAAGTACTCTGGGATGCAGACTATCAGGCCCCGAGGATATATCAGCCTTCAAACCCATCAATTTCCCTAACACAATTTCCCACCTAATAAGGTTATCCTTCAGTTCCTCCTTCTCACTAGAGCCTAATCTTTATCTCTTTACATATCTATAGAAGCTTTTGCAGTCAGTTTTTATGTTCCCGGCAAGCTTCCTCTTATTTTCCCCCTCCTAATTAAATCCTTTGTCCTCCTCCGCTGAATTCTAAATTTATCCCAGTCCTCAGGTTTGCTGCTTTTTCTGGCCAATTTATATGCCTCTTCCTTGGATTTAACACTATCCTTAATTTCCCTTGTTAGCCACGGTTGAGCCACCTTCCCCGTTTTATTTTCACTCCAGTACCGTGATGTACAATTGTTGAAGTTCGTCCATGTGATCTTTAAATGTTTGCCATTGCCTATCCATCGTCAACCCTTTAAGTATCATTTGCCAGTCTATTCGAGCCAATTCATGCCTCATACCATCGAAGTTACCTGTCCTTAAGTTCAGGACCCTAGCCTCTGAATTAACTGTGTCACTCTCCATCTTAATAAAGAATTCTACCATATTATAGTCACTCTTCCCCAAGGAGCCTCGCACAACAAGTTTCCTCATTAGTCCTTTCTCATTACACATCACCCAGTCTAGGATGGCCAGCCCTCTAGTTGGTTCCTTGGCATATAGGTTGATGTTGATGATGGATCGGATTCGGCGGTGGTCCATCCAGCAGTCGTCAGCTCCTGTCATAAAGCAGGTGATGCGCACATCTTTGCGATCCCTGGCTCGGACGATGACATAGTCAAGCAGGTGCCAGTGTTTGGAGCGAGGCTGTTGCCATGATGCATTGTATTTGTCCCTCTGGCAGAACAGCGTGTTGGTAATGAGGAGTTCATGTTCTAGACATTTTGTCAGGAGTAGGGTACCGCTGGAATTGTCTTTCCCTACCCCCTCACGCCAATCACGCCTCCCCAGAGGGCTGTATCTTTGCCAACCCTCGCATTAAAATCACCCAGGAGGATCAATTTGTCGCCCATGGGGACGCAGGACAAGGATATCTCGAGGTTGGAATAAAAACCCTCTTTAGCCTCATCTGTTGCATCGAGTGTGGGGGCGTATGCACTGATGACTGTGGCACATTGGTTCCGAGATAGGGTGATACGGAGAGTTATGAGGCGTTCGTTGACCCCACAGGGGTAGTCTTTGAGGTGGTCGACCAGCTCATTCTTGACTGCAAAGCAGATTCCATGAAGGTGGCGTTCTGCCTCTGGTTTCCCTTTCCAGAAGAAGGTGTAACCTCCACCATGTTCCTTCAACTGGCCTTCCGCTGCCCACCGGGTCTCGCATAGGGCAGCGATGTCAATGTCAAAACGTCTGAGTTCCCGGGCAACTATGACGGTGCAGCGTTCTGACCTGTTGCCTTTGGGATTATCCATGAGGGTCCTGATGTTCCAGGTCCCGAACTTCATACTGACGGAGTGGAAGATCTCTGTGCGTGAGTTCTTTTAATGTGGTGTGGCCACTGCACACCGGCAACCACACGGGCTTAGCTGAACAAGGTCTTGGTCCAGTGGCAAGGGGGTCCAAGACAACTGGAGACCAGGCACAGCTCGATAAGCCTAATTGCCTACGGCGAAGTGTTGGCTGCAAGCTCGACGTTGAGTAGCGCCATTGATGGTAGATGGCCCGAGTCTAGGTTGGGGGGCAGGCATTAGGAAGATGACTTCCAAAGTTATTTTAAAAGATTAAAAGTTGATAAAGGTTCCCAATTTATTTCAAAAGTTTTTAAGATATGTTAAAATATTTTAAGAAGTTTCTAAGAATTGTTAAAAATCTAAGATGTAAGTCAATAATAGATTATAAAAGTTTCCCCAATTTAAAAAGTTTCTAAAAGTTGTTAAAAGTCAAAGATGTAAGTTAATAATATATGTTTAAAGTATTTCGGTTAAGAGTCTAAAATGTAAGTTTTAAAATTTCTCCTAAATTGTTAAATAAGTTTAAAAGCTTAGGGACCGAGGCGTGGCATCGTCTCATACTCCCAACCAACTCACTACTACTGTTTGGTGGTGGTCTGTACACAACTCCCACTAGCGTTTTCTGCCCTTTGATATTCCATAGCTCCACCCATACAGATTCCACATCATCCAAGCTAATGTCCTTCCTTACTATTGCGTTAATTTCCTCTTTAACCAGCAACGCTACCCCACCTCCTTTTTCTTTTTGTCTCTCCTTCCTGAATATTGAATACCCCTGGATGTTGAGTTCCCAGCCTTGGTCACCCTGGAGCCATGTCTCCGTGATGCCAATTATATCATATTCATTAATAACTGCATGTGCAGTTAATTCGTCTACCTTATTATGAATACTCCTCACATAGAGGCACAGAGCCTTCAGGCTTGTCTTTTTAACACACTTTGCCCCTTTAGAATATAAGGTAATAAAGATAATAAAGGATCAATCACACTAATAGGCATAGTCTACAGACCATCTAATAGTGGAAGGGAGGTGGAGGAAGAACTATGGAAACAAATTAGGGAAATAAGTAAAAAACAGAATACTAATCATGGGGGATTTCAACTATCTTGATATTAATTGGACAGAAGAGATAGGTAAAGTGGATAATGGAATGGAGTTCCTACAATGTGAATAGGACTCCTTTCTAATTCAATATGTAAAAAGTCCAACAAGGGAAGATTTGCTAATGGATTTAGTAATGGGGAATGAACCAGAGCAGATAGAGAAGTAAATGTAGGAGAGCATGTAGGCAATAGTGACCATAATATAATAAGCTTTAAGAGGATAATAGAGAAGGACATAAGTATGAAAACAACAATAACTTGTATTTATATACAAGTAAATAAATTAACTGAATAAAATGTCCCAAGATGCTTCACAGGAGTGCTTTAAAACAAAACAAATAAACTTAACACTGAACCGCAAAAGAGGAAATTATGGCAGATGGCCAAAAGCTTGGTCAAAGAGGTAGATTTTAAGGAGCTTCTTCAAGGAGGATATAGAAGTAAAGAAGTGGAGAGGTTTAGGGAGGGAATTCCAGAGATTGGGGCTTAGGCAGCTGAAGGCAACACCATCAATGATTGAGCAGTTATAATCAGGGTGCTTAAGAGGGCAGAATTTGAGAAGCAGGGCAGTGGGGGAGATTTGTGAGGCTGCAGGAGATTACAGAGATAGGGAGGGGTGAGGCCATGGAGGGATCTGTAAAATAGGATGAGAATTTTAAAATTGAGACGTTGCTTAACCGGGAGCAAATGTAGGTCAGCAAGCACAGGGGTGATAGATTACCACATCGCCGATAGGTTGGGCCAGCCTATGTGATCCCAGTGATGCATAAAAAGCGTCTATGCTGCTCGGATACGTGAGCCTCTATGCAGGCCTTCGCATAGTGACCTGGGACCAGAATACTCCGAAACTCCGGGAACAACAGTTACATCCATCCACGGGAAGCCTCTGACCGCAAATTCTAGGCCAATATAATAAATAACATTTCGGATAAAATTAATAAGGCGACATAATGGCACCGGATCAGAAATTGAAGCCAGATCATGTAGTTGGGTCGGCCTTAAAGAAAAAAGCACTCTGAGGTTACTGCTCTGACACAGTAATACAGGCTCTCAGCAGAGTTAATGCACTTCCTTCCATCTACAGACCAAGATGGAGAACTACAGTGACCACCATAAATCCACCCTCGCTCCACTTCTGGATGAGGGCAGCGAGAAAGGCAATAACTCAATGGAATAACACACAAAGCTCAGTGCTGGGAAAGAGCAGCGACATTTTCCTGCACTAAATAATCTTGTTTTGAGGTAATGCAGTCTAAATGAACAGTGGCAGCAAGATATTTAAAAGTAAATTCAAATCTATGTAGGCTACATAAAAGCACTCCCTGTCAAATTATTACAGTTCATCTTCCCCTCTCTGGAATGAATCCTTTGTTTCGGCAGAGCAGGGGTCACACTGTTTACACATATATCCAGATCAATTCATCTATCTGCCTGTTAAAAATATTTATCTGTACACAGCAGAAGAAAGCATTTATGTTTGTAATATACACAAGAGCTTTGATTCTTTGTTTAATGGATATTTTAACAGAAGACTTAGGAAACATTCGGGATATGATTATGCTTTCTCCCTATTGCCCGAGCCGACATCTATCCCTCAACCAACATCACTGAAACAGATTGTCTGATCATTATCTCAATGGGACCTTGCTTTGTGCAAATTGTCTGCCGTCTTTCCAACAGTGACTGCATTTTATATGTACTCCATCGACTGTAAAGTGCTTTTCGGGACATCCTGAGGTGGTGAAAGGCACTGTATATATGCAAGTCTTCCTTTTCTTTTTGGCAAGAAACTTATCATCATATCATCATAGGTGTGCATCCACATGAGTTCATAGAGGTTTCAATGAAGGACCCGATGTTCCAGTCCTGAACTCCAGTTGAAAGGGTGGAAGATGCCTGTGCATGGATTTTTTTAACATGTGGTGGCCGTTGCACACCAGCCACCACACGGGCTTGACAGAGCTCGGCCTTTATCCAATGGCGAGGATTAACCAAGATGACTGGAGACCAGCTCTGCTGCACGAACCTAGTGCGCGCACATGTCGCAGTGTGGGCTGGCCCGTGCTGCCCCTGGGCCCACAGCTCTTCTGGGCCCCGTACCCTCACTTGCTGCACCCTCCGCCACGATTTCTCACCGCTCCGCCACCACAAAACACTCGCTGCACCTTCGCCACGATCTCTCACCGGTCCTCCGCCACAAAACACTCGCTGCACCTCCGCCACGATTCCTCGCTCCTCTGCAGTGCGATTAGGCAGTGCAATACTATCGGACAAATATCGGGCAGGTTCATATGAAATCGATTTACAAATGGAATGTACTGCTGAGTCAAGTAGTGGAGATGTGGAGCCTGGAATCACTGAGAAACAGAGGGTACTGTAATGGGGGAGCATGGAATGTTTCCGGATGCTTGAACGAAGATTGAGCATTTTGACCTTCTTCATCCAAATTTACCTTGTGACCTTGTGAATGCCGGACCAATTGTTTCATTCGAAGCTAGTGCCTATTAAAGTTGTGGATAGTATACTACGGGGGAGAAATTTGGGAGCGCCCCGCTTGGAGCGTTAACTTTTGAAAGCTGGGAATCAGTAGCACCAGCCACTAATTCCCAGCTTCTACGGAATTTTGTGTTTTGTGCTCCAGGAAAGAGGTGGAGCACTGAATCAAGTGTTCCACTTCCTTGCTGGGGCGCTCCAGGATGCAGGCGGAGTGGTGGGGCCATCACTGTACAATGGGCCATGCGGCGCAGCCGCGATCCAAGACTCCTTCCCTCCCTTAAAGGGAAGGGACGCCGCTGCAGGCACTGCATTGGGACCGGTGAGCTGGTCCCCGACGGTAGCCACGATCCAGGCCCGATCAGCCCCACGCTCTGCAGCAGAGTGCCGGGCTGATCGATTGCAGCCAAAAAGTAATCTAAAAATTAATTGGAAAACAGCGTTGTAGCAATTTTTGTACTGAGCTCGTCCACCTGCCCTTTAACGTTCTCCGCCTGAAGCTCCTGGCCTCCCGAACAATGCCTCCTGCAGCTGCCGATGTTTTCGCCCAGCGAGGCTGCGGGAAGCGGAACCAAAGTTCAGGTCCGGGGCGCTGCCGGGGCGATGCGCGTGGCGATAATGTCACGCTCTCTGGGCAAAGGAGATTAACACAAGAACATAAGAATATAAGAAATAGGAACAGGAGTAGGCCACACGGCCCCTCGAGCCTGCTCCGCCATTCAATAAGATCATGACTGATCTGATCATGGACTCACTTCCCCGCCCGCTCCCCATAACCCCTTATTCCCTTATCGTTTAAGAAACTGTCTATTTCTGTCTTAAATTTATTCAATGTCCCAGTTTCCACAGCTCTATGAGGCAGCAAATTCCACAGATTTACAACCCTCAGAGAAGAAACTTCTCCTCATCTCAGTTTTAAATGGGCGGCCCCTTATTCTAAGATCATGCCCTCTAGTTCCAGTCTCCCCCATCAGTGGAACCATCCTCTCTGCATCCACCTTGTCAAGCTCCCTCATAATCTTATACGTTTCGATAAAATCACCTCTCATTCTTCTGAATTCCAATGAGTAGAGGCCTGACGGAATTGTGGCGCAACACCTTACCGCCGCCGCAAACTACCCGCCGAAGTTAACAGGAGTCGTTCATCTCGCTGTGCCCGAGCAATAAGTGGTTAGCGCCCCGTTATTGACCCCCTCGGAGGCCAATTTTTAGGCCTATGTATTTATAAACTAATATCGCACAGAGTCATTTTTAACCCCCAGATCTCGCATTCTCCAGATAAACATCTAATTGTCTCTTGAGCCCATTTAGAAAATTTGCTTCAATGTTCTTCCCTGGTAAGTTATTTCTAATGCCCACACACTCTTTGGGTGAAATGTTTCAGACAGAATTCCCTCTTAAATTTTAAAAGATGCATCTTAATGTTTGCAACCATTACACAAACCGATGAACATACCAAAAGGAGGATGCAAAATGATTGTCAAGACTATCCCATCCAGTCAACCAGGTAATCTCCTGTCCCATTCAACCATTCCTCAACCATGTTAACGCTGAGCACCTCGAGGCTCATCGCCTACAGCGTGCAGAACCCAAGCGCAGTCAGCGGAAAGAACGTGCGACAAACCAGTCCCTCCCCACCCCTTCCTTCGACGACTATTTGTCCCACCTGTACCAGAGACTGTGGTTCTCACATTGGACTGTTCAGCCACCTAAGAACTCATGTTAAGAGTGGAAGCAAGTCTGCCTCGATTCCGAGGGACCGCCTATGATGATGATGATGATGATAACTCCTAGAAGTGACAAAAGAGAACTAAATCCTCCGATCAACTCAGAGAAAAACTTAAGAACACAAGAAATAAGAGCAGGAGAATAGGCCATTCGGCCGCTCGAGCCTGCTCCGCCATTTAATAAGACCATGGCTGATCTTTCAGCTCAACTCAACCTTCCTGCACCATCCCTATAATCCTTGGTTCCCTTCGTATCATTCTCTGTCTTGGATATATTCAACGACTAATTATCCAAAGTCCTCTGGGGTAAAGAATTCCAAAGATTCACATCCCTCTGAGTGAAGACAATTTTCCTCGTCTCAGTCCTAAATGGCTGACCCCTTATTCTGAGACTGTGACCCCTGGTTCTAGATTCCCGAGCCAGGGGAAACATCCTCTCAGCATCCACCCTGTCAAGCTGAGATGTTTCAATGATCACCTCTCATTCTTCTAAACTCTCGGGAATATAGGCCTAGTCTACTCAATCCTTCCTCGTAGTTCAACCTCCTCATCGCAGGAATCAATCAAGTGAACCTTTGTTGCACTCCCTCTAAGGTAAGTATATTCCTCCTTAGGTAAGGAGGCCAAAATGGCACACAGTACATCAAGTGTGGTCTCACCAAGGCCCTATATAATGGTACTAAGACTTCTTTACTCTTATACACCAATCCCTTTGTAATAAAGGGTAACTTCCTTTTCAACTCCATTAGAGTTAAAGATTCTATTTTTTCGCCAAGAATCGGGATGTGAGGCCCATTTTTTTCACTGGGTAGAATTTATCCTTTTTTTTGTAATTTTCCGCCAGTGATAATTTTGGGTATTTTGGGAGGCAATCCGGTACTGGGGGATTGTTTGTAAATTCTAGCCCTATGTCTCATCTCAATCATAACCAACTGGTAATGGCTTCCTCTAGTGTCCAGTTTCCTTTTCATGGAATCTGTTTACTCCATGCTCACCACAAGGTCTTGATGTTTGTCAAGGACTCTCTGAAAGTGAATACTTCCCCAGCATGTAAACCAACTCTTTGTCTGGGGGTTTAGAGCCAAGGATGTAGTTCTACACTCCTCATCCATTTCAAATGACCGACTCAATCCTTTTCATCATTTTCCAAGCAATGTGCCCACTAAGCCCTCACTGCTCCCGAGTTAACAACCTTCAATTGCGGAGCCTATTTTCACAGCTAAGGGCTGTAAAGGTTTTGTTGCCCTCCTGGGCAGTTGTGTCACAATCATACTGAGGAGTCAAACAGCCCCAGTAAAGCACGCAAGAACCTTGGTGGAAAAACACACACAGAGCGAAAGCAAAAGACACATTTTTCGGGATGACATCTGAAGAAAGATTGGATCGACTAGGCTTATATTCACTGGAATTTAGAAGAATGAGAGGGGATCTCATAGAAGCATATAAAATTCTGACAGGATTGGACAGGTTAGATGCAGGAAGAATGTTCCCGATGTTGGGGAAGTCCAGAACCAGTGGTCACAGTCTAAGGATAAGGGGTAAGCTATGTAGGACCGGGATGAGGAGAAACTTCTTCACTCATAGAGTTGTGAGCATGTGGAATTCTCTACCACAGAAAGTTGAGGCCAGTTCATTAGATATATTCAAAAGAGAGTCAGATGTGGCCCTTACGGCTAAAGGGATCAAAGGGTACGGAGAGAAAGCAGGAATGGGGTGCTGAAGTTGCATGATCAGCCATTTTCAGACAGACAGCAGCAGAAAAGCAATAGGGATCCAGAATAATAGTTACATTTTTGTAGCACCTTATTGAAAGAGTTACATAGAAACATAGGGCCCAAGTTTCGGGCCGCGCCTAGAACGGCGCAGCCCCGATCTGGACGCCCGTTTTTTGCGCCACAAAGTGCGCCTAAAAAAAAATTCCAGATTCTCCGGCTCCCTGCAGGTCGTTTGCAGCTCGGCGCAGCGCAGCATGAGCTGTAGGGGGCGGAGCCAGGTCCGTGCGTTGAAAACAGTGCCGGGACCTCTGCACATGCGCTACAGTGAGTGCGCAAGTGCAGTAGCTCCAGGCGCCCAAAACTGTGTGGGAGGGGCCCGAAGCACGCAGCCCCTAGCCCTGGCCGAATGGCCTCACTGGGGCTGTGTGCATAAGGCTCCTCCCACGCCCAGATCCTGCTTCCTCCCGACCGGACCGGACCGGACCCGACTTGACTCCCGCTCCCACCGGACCGCCCCCCCACCCCCCCACCGAATCGACCTCCACTTCCTCCGCTCCCGACCTTCCCCCCCTACCCGACCGACCTCCGCTCCCGACCGATCTCCGCCCCCCCCCCCCGACCGATCTCCGCCCCCCCCCCCCCCCCGACCGACCTCCGCTCCCGACCGATCTCCGCCCCCCCCCCCCCGACCGACCTCCGCTCCCGACCGATCTCCGCCCCCCCCCCCGACCGATCTCCGCCCCCCCCGACCGACCCCACCCTCCCATCCGCCCCGACCCGCGCTCCCCCCGATCCGCGCTCCTGACCCCCCCAGACCCCGGACCCGACACCACCTACCTGTCAATCCGGTAAGTTTAAGCTCGAAGTCTTGGGCCCGGCCCTTTCAGCCTCCCTCTCCTTTCTTTCTCTCTCTCTCTCTCTCCCTTCTCTCTCTCTTCCCCCCTTCCCCACCCTCCCTTCTCTTCCCCCTCCCCTCCCCTCCCTCCCTTCTCTCACCCCCCCTCCCCTCCCTCCCTTCTCTCCCCCCCTCCCCTCCCTCCTTTCTCACCCCCCCTCCCCTCACTCCCTTCTCACCCCCCCTCCCTTCCCTCCCTTGTCACCCCCCTCTCCCCCACTACACCCCCTCTCCCCCACTCCACCACCCCTCCTCCCCCTCCCCTCCAGCCTTCCACCCCCCCCTCTCCATCCCCTCCACCCCTCGCTGTCAGAAACACAGACACTGACAGACAGAGAGTGAGAGAGACACACACAGGCAGACAGAGAGATAGAGACACTAACAGAGACACACAGGGGTGTGGGGGGGGGGGTCCCAGCACGCTGTTGGAGGACTCCCGGTGCTGCAGTCAGTAAGTAGAAAATGTTTTATTTATTGATTTAAAAAATATATATTTTTATTAATTTTTTTTGATTGATTTATTGGTTAATTTATTGATGTATTTTTCATTTATTATTGATGATGACTCTTTTTGTAAAATTGAAGTGTTTAATGTTTGTAAACTTCTCTTTAAACCCGGCCCCCCCCCATTCCCTACGCCTGATTTGTAACCTACGCCTGATTTTCTAAAGTGCAGACAAGGTTTTTTCAAGCGTACAAAAATCTTCACTTACTCCATTCTAAGTTAGTTTGGAGTAAGTATTCACTGCCGAAACTTTGAAAACAGGCGTAAGTGGCCGGACACGCCCCCTTTTGAAAAAAAAATTCTGTTCCAAAGTGAAGCTGTTCTAACTGATTAGAACTGGAGCAAACTAAATGCCGAGAATTTGAATTTCTAAGATACTCCGTTCTACACCAATTGCTCCAAAAAATCAGGAGCAACTGAGGCCGAAACTTGGGCCCATAGAAACATAGAACATAGGTGCAGGAGTAGGCCATTCGGCCCTTCGAGCCTGCACCATCATTCAATAAGATCATGGCTGATCATTCACCTCAGTACCCCTTTCCTGCTTTCTCTCCATACCCCTTGATCCCTTTAGCCGTAAGGGCCATCTCTAACTCCCTCTTGAATATATCCAATGAGTTGGCATCAACAACTCTCTGCGGCAGGAAATTCCACAGATTAACAGCTCTCTGAGTGAAGAAGTTTCTCCTCATCTCAGTCCTAAACGGCCTGCCCCTTATCCTAAGACTGTGTCCCCTGGTTTTGGACTTCCCCAACATCGGGAACATTCTCCCGCATCTAGCCTGTCCAGTCCAGTCAGATTCTGATATGTTTCTGTGAGATCCCCTCTCATCCTTCTAAACTCCAGTGTATAAAGGCCCAGTTGATCCAGTCTCTCCTCATATGTCAGTCCAGCCATCCCTGGAATCAGTCTGGTGAACCTTCGCTGCACTCCCTCAATAGCAAGAACATCCTTCCTCAGATTAGGAGACCAAAACTGAACACAATATTCCAGGTGGGGCCTCACCAAGGCCCAGTATAAACATAGAAACATAGAAAATAGATGCAGAAGTAGGCCATTCGGCCCTTCGAGCCTGCATCGCCATTCAATTAGTTCATGGCTGAACATGCAACTTCAGGACCCGATTCCTGCTTTCTCGCCATACCCCTTGATCCCCCTACTAGTAAGGACTACATCTAACTTCTTTTTGAATATATTTAGTGAATTGGCCTCAACATCTTTCTGTGTTAGAGAATTCCACAGGTTCACCACTCTCTGGGTGAAGAAGTTTCTCCTCATCTCGGTCCTAAATAGCTTACCCCTTATCCTTAGACTGTGACCCCTGGTTCTGGACTTCCCCAACATTGGGAACATTCTTCCTGCATCTAACCTGTCTAAACCCATCAGAATTTTAAACATTTCTATGAGTTCCCCTCTCATTCTTCTGAACTCCAGTGAATACAAGCCCAGTTGATCCAGTCTTTCTTGATATGTCAGTCCCACCATCCCAGGAATCAGTCTGGTGAACCTTCGCTGCACTCCCTCAATAGCAAGAATGTCCTTCCTCAAGTTAGGAGACCAAAACTGTACACAATACTCGAGGTGTGGCCTCACCAAGACCCTGTACAACTGTAGTAACACCTCCCTGCCTCTGTACTCAAATCCCCTCACTATGAAGGCCAACATGCCATTTGCTTTCTCAACTGCCTGCTGTACCTGCTTGCCAACCTTCAATGACTGATGTACCATGACACCCAGGTCTCGTTGCACCTCCCTTTTCCTAATCTGCCGCCATTCAGATAATAGTCTGTCTCTCTATTTTTACCACCAAAGTGGATAACCTCACATTTATCCACATTATACTTCATCTGCCGTGCATTTGCTCACTCACCTAACCAAGTCACTCTGCAGCCTCACAGCATCCTCGTCGTAGCTCACACTGCCACCCAACTTAGTGTCATCTGCAAATTTGGAGATATTACACTCAATTCCATCATCTAAATCATTAATATATATTGTAAAGAGCTGGGGTCCCAGCACAGAACCTTGCGGTACCCCACTAGTCACTGCCTGCCATTCTGAAAAGTACACGTTTATCCCGACTCTCTGTTTCCTGTCTGCCAACCGGTTCTCTATCCACGTCAGTACATTACCCCCAATACCATGTGCTTTGATTTTGCACACCAATCTCCTGTATGGGACCTTGTCAAAAGCCTTTTTAAATTCCAAATACACCACATCCACTGGTTCTCCCTTGTCCACTCTACCAGTTACATCCTCAAAAAATTCCAGAAGATTTGTCAAGCATGATTTCCCTTTCATAAATCCATGTTGACTTGGACCAATCCTATCACTGCTCTCCAAATGTGCTGCTATTTCATCCTCAATGATTGATTCCAACATTTTCCCCACCACTGATGTCAGGCTAACCGGTCTATAATTACCCGTTTTCTCTCTCTCTTCTTTTTAAAAAGTGGTGTTACATTAGCAACCCTCCAGTCCATAGGAATTGATCCAGAGTCGATAGACTGTTGGAAAATGATCAACAATGCATCCACTATTTCTAGGGCCACTTCCTTAAGTACTCTAAGATTTAGACTATCAGGCCCTGGGGATTTATCGGCCTTCAATCCCGTCAATTTCCCTAACACAATTTCCTGCCTAATAAGGATATCCTTCAGTTCCTCCTTCTCACTAGACCCTCGGTCCCCTAGTACATCTGGAAGGTTATTTGTGTCTTCCTTTGTGAAGCCAGAACCAAAGTACGTGTTCAATTTGTCTGCCATTTCTTTGTTCCCCATTATAAATTCACCCGAATCTGACTGCAAGGGACCTACGTTTGGCTTCACTAATCTTTTTCTCTTCACATATCTATAAAAGCTTTTGCAGTCAGTTTTTATGTTTCCGGCAAGCTTCCTCTCACACTCTATTTCCCCCCTCTTAATTAAACCCTTTGTCCTCCTCTGCTGAATTCTAAAATTCTCCCAGTCCTCCGGTTTGCTGCTTTTTCTAGCGAATTTGTATGCCTCTTCTTTGGAATTAATACTATCCTTAATTTCCCTTGTTAGCCACGGTTGAGCTACCTTCCCCGTTTTATTTTTACTCCAGATAGGGATGTACAATTGCTGAAGTTCGTCCATATGATCTTTAAATGTTTGCCATTGCCTATCCACCGTCAACCCTTTAAGTATCATTTGCCAATCTAATCTAGTCAATTTGCGCCTCATACCATCAAAGTTACCTTTCGTTAAGTTCAGGACCCTAGTTTCTGAAGTAACATTGTCACTCTCCATCTTAATAAAGAATTCTACCATATTATGGTCACTCTTCCCCAAGGAGCCTCGCACAACAAGATTGCTAATTAGTCCCTTCTCATTACACATCATCCAGTCTAGGATGGCCAGCTCTCTGGTTGGTTTCTCGACATATTGGTATAGAAAACCATCCCTAATACACTCCAGGAAATCCTCCTCCATCGCATTGCTACCAGTTGGGTTAGCCCAATCAATACGTAGATTAAAGTCGCCCATGATTACTGCTGTACCTTTATTGCACACATCCCTTATTTCTTGTTTGATGCTGTCCCCAACCTCACAACTACTATTTGGTGGCCTGTACATAACTCCCACTCGCGTTTTCTGCCATTTGGCATTCCGTAGCTCCACCTATACCGATTCCACCTCATCCAAGCTAATATCCTTCCTTACAATTGCATTAATTTCCTCTTTAACCAGCAATGCCACCCCCTCCTTTTCCTTTCTGTCTGTCCTTCCTAAATGCTGAATACCCTTGTATGTTGAGTTCCCAGCCTTGGTCACCCTGGAGCCATGTCTACGTCATGCCAATCACATCGTATCCGTTAACTGCTATCTGCGCAGTTAATTCATCCATCTTATTCCGAATACTCCTCGCATTGAGGCACAGAGCCTTCAGGCTTGTCTTTTCAACACACTTTGACCTTTAGAATTTTTCTGTAAAGTGGCCCTTTTTGTTTTTAGCCTTGGGTTTCTCTGCCCTTCACTTTTACTATTCTCCTTTCTAGCTTTTGCTTCTGTCTCCATTTTGTTTCCCTCTGTCTCCCTGCATAGGTTCCCATCCCCCTGCCATATTAGTTTAACTCCTCCCGAACAGCACTAGCAAACACTTCGCCTAGGGCATTGGTTCCAGTCCTGCCTAGGTGCAGACCGTCCGGTTTGTACTGGTCCCACCTCCCCCAGAACCGGTTCCAATGCCCCAGGAATTTGAATCCCTCCCTTCTGCACCACTGCTCAAGCCACATATTCATCTGAGCTATCCTGCGATTCCTATTCTGCATTTACATAGCGCCTTTCACAACCTCATGACATCCCAAAATGCTTTACAGTCAATGAAAACATTTTGAAGTGTGTTCACGTTGTAATGTAGGAAACGCAACAGCTAAGTTTCAGACAGCAAGCTCCCACAAACAGCAAGGAGACAAATGGCTGGATAATCTCTTTTAAAGAAAGACAGGCTTGCAATAATATAGCACTTTTCATGACCTGAGGACGTCCCAAAGTGCTTTGCAGCCAATTAAGTACTTTATTTGAAGGGTATTCACTGTTGTAATGTAGGAAATACGCAGTCAATTTGTGCACAGTAAGCTCCCACAAACAGCAATGTGATAATGACCAAGTCAACTGTTTTTATTGATTGAGGGATAAATATTGGTCAGGACACCGCAGAGAACTCCCATGCTCTTCTTCGAAATAGTGTCATGGGATCTTTTACATCCACCTGAGAGAGCAGACGGAAGCCTCGGTTTAGCGTCTCATCCAAAAGACGGCATCTTTGACAGTGCAACACTCCCTCAGCACTGCACTGGAGTGTCAGTCAAGATTTTTGCGCTCAAGTCTCTGGAGTGGGACTTGATCCCATCACCTACTGACTCAGAGGCGAGAGTGCTACCCACTGAGCCACAGCTGACACCATAGGCCCATTAGAAGGATGTCAAGGTGCATCACAGACAATGGGCTCAATTTTCCCCAATGCCATTTTTGGCATATTGCCAGAATTACACCTGTTTTTCCTGGCCCCAACTACTCCAAAAAAAGTAGCAAGTTACCCCGTTTTATTTTTTGAAATTGGCGCCACACAGCCTGTCCTGTAGCCTCGGGGGGTGGAGCCTAATGTCTGTGCCAAAAAAACGATGCCATCCCTTCTGCGCGAAAAAAAAAGGACGCTTTTGACGTGATTCCAATGGGTGCACATGCCCAGTACAGCTCCCAGTCTGCATTTGGTCATTCGTAGAGAGCCAGTTGTGTTCGAGAACTTTTATTCTCATGAGAAAAATCGGAGCTGTAATACAAGATGCAACGCGACGCAAGGACCAAGAGTTTCTTACTGGATGAAGTGGAGGCACTAGTTACTGTAATTGAGGCCAGATGGCACGAGCTGGACACCAGCAGAGTTCACATAAAAGTTTCACCAAAAGAAATGAAGAAACACTGGAACCAACTTGCAGAAGATTACTGTGCAATGGTGACCTCCCCGAGGTCTGGAGGCCAGTGCAAAAAGAAGTGGCAGGACCTTGGTCAAGTAGTTAGTGTAAGTAATATTTTCATTTGTTCAATGGAATTGCAATTGTAAATGTGACCAGCTGTAGATGTCCCACCCAGCAGAAAGACACCCTCTATAAAAAGTTATAATTTCATCTTTGCAGAGGAAAGAGGCACACAACAAAAGGGAAAGAACTCGAACAGGAGGAGACCCGGCAAATCTGCACCCACTGACACCCTTGGAAGAGAGGGTTGCTGTTTTGATGGGTCCTGCCTGGAGAAAAGCAGCCACCACTGCACAAGCTGGGCCCACACTCGAGGGAGAGGGTAAGTGCTGCAAATTCCACAGCCTGGCTTTGCTAAATGTTAAGTACTGTGCGGGCTAGCCATGCTTCGGTTCATGGGGATGTCTCAGTCAGCTACGCTTCGGTTGATGCAATGTGTTATCATTCATCATGGTCCTTCAAATCAGCCTGCTGCCTGGGCTGTGTGAGCCTACTCATGCCACCCACCTTTCCCCCTCTTCCGCTGCTAACCATTTGTCTGTTCTGTTATATTTTGCAGATCTTGAGGCCAACCCTGACGATGCAAAAGAAGATTCAGACGCGGACGAGCCGGAAGAGGAGAACATCTTCCAATCCCACCTTCCAGACCAAGAACATGGGGGTGAGCGGGAGGGGGAGGTGATGGATGAAGCCCCCACAGTTGTACTCACTCTGGAGGAGGTGCAGGTGTCTCCAATTAAGGTGCTAGCCCTTCCCTGAGTGGTTTGAGTGTTGGTGGGACATTCCATGGTTTCCCACTGTCTGAGTTTGCGGGTCCCAGTGGAATGCAGCGAGACATACCCAGGGCGAGGAGGAGAAGTAGAGCTCGACAGCGCTCTCCTAAGGTCCAACCCAAGAAACGCTGCGCTGGGATGAGGTCACCAAAACCAAGCGCAGCAGGTGGTCTTCGAATAACGTGGAGGAGAGATGGGTGCAGCCTTTCTTTGCTGCTGTTGTTGTTGTTGTTATTATTATTGTTGTTACTGTTGTAATTGTTCTCAAATTAAAACGTTTTTGTAAGTTATGTAAATTTACAAGTTTACAAGTTTGTAAGTGATCTGAAAGTTTTAAAGTGATCTTAAAGTTTGTAAGTGATATTAAAGTTTGTAAGTGATCTTAATTGAAAACGTTAAAGTTTGATACAAGAATATTTTTATTAAAGTTAAGTACAAACAAATGTTTGTTATACTTTTGAATCAAATATATTTTACATTATATTCGACCGTTTAGGACTGAGATGAGGAGAAACTTCTTCACTCAGAGAGTTGTTAACCTGTGGAATTCTCTACCACAGAGAGTTGTTGATGTCAGTTCATTGGATATATTCAAGAGGGAGCTAGATATGGCCCTTATGGCTAAAGGGATCAAGAGGCATGGAGAGAAAGCAGGAAAGGGATACTGAGGGAATGATCAGCCATGATCTTATTGAATGGCGGTGCAGGCTCGAAGGGCCGAATGACCTACTCCTGCACCTATTTTCTATGTTTCTATGTTTCTAACTGAATCTTTCCATTATTTGTTCCATTATTAACAATTTTTTGAACTAAGGAAGAATTATTTCCACGATTTGTTCCATTAACACAACACAACATTATGGAACAGGTCCAAACAGTAAACATGGTCTATGTGGAATAGTTGCCGCTGAGCCTTCAGGCAGCAAAGCGTTCACAGATGAGCTGCTGGCGCAAGGCTTGAACAATTGTTAATGGGGCACAACGGCTCACCCTCCTCTGCTGTCGTGCTCTGGCTTCCTCATCCTCCTTATCCTCGACCTCCTCCCCATCTGCATCTTCCTCATCATTATCATCAGCCACTCTCACCTCAGGTTGGACTGCTACTACCAGCTGCTGCTACCTTGTGATGGCTAAGTTATACAGCATGCAGCACACAACAGCGAGCTGACCGACAGTCTCAGTGAAGTATTGCAAGTAGCCTCTGGAATGCTCCAGGCATTAGAAACATAGAAACATAGAAAATAGGTGCAGGAGTAGGCCATTCAGCCCTTCCAGCCTGCACCGCCATTCAATGAGTTCATGGCTGAACATGAAACTTCAGTACCCTCTTCCTGCTTTCTCGCCATACCCCTTGATCCCCCGAGTAGTAAGGACTTCATCTAACTCCCTTTTGAATATATTTAGTGAATTGGCCCCAACCACTTTCTGTGGCAGAGAATTCCACAGGTTCACCACTCTCTGGGTGAAGAAGTCCCTCCTCATCTCGGTCCTAAATGGCTTACCCCTTATCCTTAGACTGTGACCCCTGGTTCTGGACTTCCCCAACATTGGGAACATTCTTCCTGCATCTAACCTGTCTAAACCCGTCAGGATTTTAAACGTTTCTATGAGGTCCCCTCTCATTCTTCTGAACTCCAGTGAATACAAGCCCAGTTGATCCAGTCTTTCTTGATAGGTCAGTCCCACCATCCCGGGAATCAGTCTGCACTCCCTCAATAGCAAGAATGTCCTTCCTCAAGTTAGGAGACCAAAATTGTACACAATACTCCAGGTGTGGCCTCACCAAGGCCCTGTACAACTGTAGCAACACCTCCCTGCCCCTGTACTCAAATCACCTCGTTATGAAGGCCAACATGCCATTTGCTTTCTTAACCGCCTGCTGAACCTGCATGCCAACCTTCAATGACTGATGTACCATGACACCCAGGTCTCGTTGCACCTTCCCTTTTCCTAATCTGTCACCATTCAGATAATAGTCTGTCTCTCTGTTTTTACCACCAAAGTGGATAACCTCACATTTATCCACATTATACTTCATCTGCCATGCATTGCCCACTCACCTAACCTATCCAAGTCACTCTGTAGCCTCATAGCATCCTCCTCGCAGCTCACACTGCCACCCAACTTAGTGTCATCCGCAAATTTGGAGATACTACATTTAATCCCCTCGTCTAAATCATTAATGTACAATGTAAACAGCTGGGGCCCCAGCACAGAACCTTGCGGTACCCCACTAGTCACTGCCTGCCATTCTGAAAAGTACCCATTTACTCCTACTCTTTGCTTCCTGTCTGACAACCAGTTCTCAATCCACGTCAGCACACTACCCCCAATCCCATGTGCTTTAACTTTGCACATTAATCTCTTGTGTGGGACCTTGTCGAAAGCCTTCTGAAAGTCCAAATATACCACATCAACTGGTTCTCCTTTGTCCACTTTACTGGAAACATCCTCAAAAATTTCCAGAAGATTTGTCAAACATGATTTCCCCTTCACAAATCCATGCTGACTTGGAACTATCATGTCACCATTTTCCAAATGCGCTGCTATGACATCCTTAATAATTGATTCCATCATTTTACCCACTACTGAGGTCAGGCTGACCGGTCTATAATTCCCTGTTTTCTCTCTCCCTCCTTTTTTAAAAAATGGGGTTACATTGGCTACCCTCCACTCGATAGGAACTGATCCAGAGTCAATGGAATGTTGGAAAATGACTGTCAATGCATCCGCTATTTCCAAGGCCACCTCCTTAAGTACTCTGGGATGCAGTCCATCAGGCCCTGGGGATTTATCGGCCTTCAATCCCATCAATTTCCCCAACACAATTTCCCGACTAATAAAGATTTCCCTCAGCTCCTCCTCCTTACTAGACCCTCTGACCCCTTTTATATCCGGAAGGTTGTTTGTGTCCTCCTTAGTGAATACCGAACCAAAGTACTTGTTCAATTGGTCTGCCATTTCTTTGCTCCCCGTTATGACTTCCCCTGATTCTGACTGCAGGGGACCGACGTTTGTCTTTACTAACCTTTTTCTCTTTACATACCTATAGAAACTTTTGCAATCCGCCTTAATGTTCCCTGCAAGCTTCTTCTTGTACTCCATTTTCCCTGCCCTAATCAAACCCTTTGTCTTCCTCTGCTGAGTTCTAAATTTCTCCCAGTCCCCAGGTTCACTGCTATTTCTGGCCAATTTGTATGCCATTTCCTTGGCTTTAATACTATCCCTGATTTCCCTAGATAGCCACGGTTGAGCCACCTTCCCTTTTTTATTTTTACGCCAGACAGGAATGTACAATTGTTGTAATTCATCCATGCGGTCTCTAAATGTCTGCCATTGCCCATCCACAGCCAACCCCTTAAGTATCATTCGCCAATCTATCCTAGCCAATTCACGCCTGATACCTTCAAAGTTACCCTTCTTTAAGTTCTGGACCATGATCTCTGAATTAGAAACGTTGTTTCAAGATGCCAATGGTCCTCTCTATTATGTTGCGCATTGCAATGTGCAAATTGTTATCTTCCCGGTCAGCTTCCATCCGGGTTACGCGTAGGGGCGTCATGAGCCAGGTGCCGAGGCCGTACGCTTTGTCTCCCAGTAGCCAGCTCCGCCCTTCTGGCTGCTACTGAAATATGGCAGATATAGCGCTCTTGTGTAGGATGAACGCATCATGGGTGCTCCCAGGGTATCTTGCATCAACTGACATGATGCGATGCATGTCGTCACACACAAGCTGCACATTAATGGAATGGAAGGCTTTTCGGTTCCTGTATATCTCAGAATCTTCCAAAGGTGCTCACAAGATGATGTGGGTACAATCATTGAAATTTGCATAGAAACATAGAAAATTCTCTATCCACGTCAATACATTACCCCCAATACCATGTGCTTTAATTTTGCACACCAATCTCTTGTGTGGGACCTTGTCAAAAGTCTTTTGAAAGTCCAAATACACCTTATCCACTGGTTCTCCCCTGTCCACTCTACTCGTTACATCCTCAAAAAATTCTAGAAGATTTGTCAAGCATGATTTCCCTTTCATAAATCCATGCTGAATTGGAGTGATCCTGTCACTGCTTTCCAAATGCGTTGCTATTTCATCTTTAATAATTGATTCCAACATTTTTCCGATAACTGATGTCAGGCTAACTGGTCGTTAATTCCTTGATTTCTCTCTCCCTCCTTTCTTAAAAAGTGTTGTTACATTAGCTACCCTCCAGTCCATAGGAACTGATCCAGAGTCGATAGACTGTTGGAAAATAATTACCAATACATCCACTATTTCTAGGGCCACTTCCTCAAGTACTCTGGGATGCAGACTATCAGGCCCTGGGGATTTATCAGCCTTCAGTCCCTTCAATTTCCCTAACATAATTTCCTGACTCATAAGGATTTCCTTCAGTTCCTTCTTCTCACTAGACCCTCTGTCCCCTAGTATTTCCGGAAGGTTATTTGTGTCTTCCTTCGTGAAGGCAGAACCAAAGTATTTGTTCAATTCTTCTGCCATTTCTTTGTTAACCCCATTATAAATTCACCTGATTCTGACTGCAAGCGACCTACGTGTGTCTTCACTAATCTTTTTCTCTTCACATATCTATGGAAGCTTTTGCAGTCAGTTTTTATGTTCCCAGCAAGCTTCCTCTCATTTTCTATTTTCCCCCTCCTAATTAAACCCTTTGTCCTCCTCTGCTGACTTCTAAATTTATCCCAGTCCTCAGGTTTGCTGCTTTTTCTGGCCAATTTATACACCTCTTCCTTAGATTTAACACTATCCTTAATTTCCCTTGTTAGCCACGGTTGAGCCACCTTCCCCGTTTTATTTTCACTACAGTACCGTGATGTACAATTGTTGAAGTTCATCCATGTGATCTTTATATGTTTGCCATTGCCTATCCATCATCAACCCTTTTAGTATCATTCGCCAGTCTATTCTAGCCAATTCACGCCTCATACCATCGAAGTTACCTTTCCCTAAGTTCTGGACCCTAGTCTCTGAATTAACTGTGTCACTCTCCATCTTAATAAAAAATTCTACCATATTATGGTCACTCTTTCCCAAGGGGCCTCGCACAACAAGATTGCTAATTAGTCCTTTCTCATTACACATCACACAGTCTAGGATGGCCAGCTCTCTAGTTGGTTTCTTGACATAATGGTCCAGAGAACCATCCCTAATACACTCCAGGAAATCCTTCCCCACTGTATTGTTACCAATTTGGTTAGCCCAATCTATATGTAGATTAAAGTCGCCCATGATAATTGCTGTACCTTTATTGCACACATCCCCAATTTCTTGTTTGATGCTGTCCCCAACCTCACTGCTACTGTTTGGTGGTCTGTACACAACTCCCACTAGCGTTTTCTGCCATTTGATATTCTGCAGCTCCAGCTTAAAATTTCCACATCATCCAAGCTAATGTCCTTCCTTACTATTGCGTTAATTTCCTCTTTAACCAGCAACGCTACCCCACCTCCTTTTCCTTTCTGTCTATCCTTCCTGAATGTTGAATACCGCTGGCTGTTGAGTTCCCAGCCTTGGTCACCCTGGAGTCATGTCTCCGTAATTCCAATGATATCATATTCGTTAACAGCTGCCTGCGCAGTTAATTCGTCCACCTTATTTATACTTCTCGTGTTGAGGCACAGAGCCTTCAGGCTTGTCTTTTTAACACACTTTGCCCCTGTAGAATTTTGCTGTAATGTGGCCCTTTTTGATTTTTGCCTTAGGTTTCTCTGCCCTCCACTTTTACTTTTCTTCTTTCTATCTTTTGCTCCTGCCCCCATTCTACTTCTCTCTCTCTCCCTGCATAGGCTCCTATCCCCCTGCCATATTAGATTAACCCCTCCCCAACAGCATGAGCAAACACTCCCCCTTGGACATTGTTTCCAGTCCTGCCCATGTGCAGACCGTCCGGTTTGTACTGGTCCCACCTCTCCCAGAGCCGGTTCCAATGTCCCAGGAATTTGAATCCCTCCCCCTTGCACCATTCTTCAAGCCACATATTCATTGCAGTCCTGGAGAAGCCCACAGCCCTGTCACGCATTGCCTAGGCGGTCATGGGAAACTATATATCGTCATTCCTCCGAGCATATAGTGCAGCAGTCACTTGCCGAATGCAAATATCTGTTGCATGTTGAGAAATGGCACACACATTCCCAGTTGTAGCCTATCCAGATGCATAGAATGAAAGTGCAGCTGTAACCTTCACTTCAACTGACAACGCAGTCCTCCTGATGCTTCTAGGTTGCAGGTCTGCTTTTACTAACTCACAGAGCTCAGTTACAACTTCTTTGCGGAAACGCAGCCTTCTGGCACAGTCTGCATCTCTCAGGTGCAGGTATGTATGCCTGTCTCGATATACCCAACGTGGGTAAGGTCTCCTGCCCATCATGCTACGTGCTCTGAGATTCCTCAATGCGATGACGTCGAATCAATTGTCTCCTCCGCCACACCATCATGCAGAAGGCTTGCACAAGGTATGGCACTGTCAGTAATGCCCCCATGATTAAATTATACCTTTGCAAGAACCTCAAAATGGAAGGCAGGACAAGGTTCTTTGTTCTCTCTCCCCAAGGTCGATGCCCTAGTAAGGACCACACCCAGGGGCCTGTGCAGGCTCAATGAGCGGGAAACACCCCCAGCCACCCCACCTCCCCACCCCAATCCACCCTCGGGCTCCATTTGATGCATGCTGTAGGCTTCTCATGCCTTCCGATCACCTTCCACAGCCCCCCCGGCACCAGGTTTCTTTTCAAGCCGAGCCCCGAGCCCCTGAGTCCGGGCGAGAGAGCGATCCTACCGGCCAACGTCCGATCCTCGAGCCCGGTTTGGAGACGTTCGCTGGTGGCGTGTCAGTTTAAAAACAATGAACTCCTGCACCTATTTTCTATGTTTCTATGTTTCCATGTAAAACTTGAAGAATCGCATTAAACTTCCATTTCCTGTATTTTACGTTTTAAAAATTTACGGTTCTTGACTCCCTCCAAAACCTCGCATCGAAACAATGGCGTCTTTCTGCGCCAATTTTTTAATGTGCGCTGGTTTCTCTTAACTGCCCAGAAGGTTTTTGGGAGTGGTTACATGCGTCATCCTAGGAGAAATTTAAATTGGTCAAGCTTGCATAATTGTGAAAAACTGGCGCAGGCATTAGGTTACGCCTCCTATAAAGCAAAAAAAAAACAAACCTAAAAAAATCGTAACTCACTGAGTTACGCTGGCGCACAAAGATTGGGGAAACTTGGAATTTTGAATTTAGGCCCAAAAAAACGGCGTGCGCCAAAAAACGGCAAAATCACTGGGGACAATCGAGCACATAGAATTATAATAAAATGCAGTGCCCTTTGCTTTGGAGGAAAACCAGTCAATTAACTGAAAGATAAAGGCAGGAGCAAAAAATAGAAAGGTGAGTGAAACAAAGTAAAAAAGGAATAAAAGACAAAGGCAGGCCAAAAGTCAAGCACATGCACCTCCATATAACATCAGGCTTTTGAAATCATTCCCTCAGATGTAACCATACAAATCTAGACTATAGAGGGCCAAGTGTTAGGTCCCCTGTTGCAGAAGGTTTGACAGAGCTCAGGGAGAGTCCATTGGTAGATATCTGACCATGACCTGCATTTTGCTCCCAATCAGGCAAGATAATAGCAAAAAGATTGGGAGACCAGGCTCATCGCCATTTCCTCATGGGCCCCTACGTTAACTTTCCGAGCCTCACCCCCACCGCCAACAAAGCTGGCGGACAGCCCTTCAGCACCCAATGCATGTAAATGCCGTTGCCATGTGCTGAGTAAGACAAGTAGGACCCTGCCAGGCATCACTGTGCCTCCATGGTAGGTGGCACAGGGAAGATCCGGCAGTTCCGTGGTCTGCAGCATCCAGTAAAGAAAGGAATTGCATTCATATAGCGCCTTTCATCACCTCAGGATGCCCGCAAAGTGGTTTACAGCCAATGAAGCACTTTTTGAAGTGCAGCCACAGTTGTAACATAGGGAAACACGGTGACCAGTATGTGCACAGCAACATCCCACAAACAGCAGCCAGATAAATGACCAGATAATCTGTTTGTGGGGATGTTGGTTGAGGGATAAATATTGGCTAGGTTGCTGGATAGTATCCACCTGCTCTCCTTCGAAATAAAGCCACGGGATCTTTTAAGTCCTCCTGAGAGGGCAGTAGTCTCATCCGAAAGACGGCACCTCTCGCAGTGCAGCGCTCCCTCAGTACTGCGCCGAAGCATCAGCCTAGATATCTGTGCTCATGGTTCTGGGGTACCACACCAAGCAGCACATTTAGCCTCCGCACATCGAGCGAACTGTGCCAATGTCTTCCCAAAACGTTCAAATGGAGCGACATGCATAAAGCGGCGTACTAAGTGAAAACAGTGTGCACTATACACTTCGTTCATTTGTTAAACTAATGAAGCAATTCCCAGGGAAGAGTGCAACCTTGGATAACGCACCAAGTTAATTCTCCTACTAAACACAGTGTCAGTAGCTGCACTCAGTAGCGCACAAGCAAAGTACCAGCAAAGTCGTGCAGAAATCAAAAAAGTAATTCAACTCCTGCCTGTCTTTTAATTGCCTTCCTGACTGAGACAGGCAAATATTATAGAAGCGAATATTTGGGTCTCACGTTGTGCTTATTATTACCCAGTGTCACCTACCTCCATTAGCAAAACGATACATCTTCGAGCGCTTTTAAGAATCTATTTTATCACCAATGTATGCTGTGGCTAATTACTATCACAGTTCAATAAACGAGCTTACAACAGAGCAGCTAAAACAAAGCTTTTCAGGTTAAAGATATTTCTTCTCTTCACAAAGCCATAAACACAGGTGAAGACCAGGCCCTCAAATCTACCTCAAATCTAGCACCTGGTCTACAGGGCTGTAGTAATACCTGCCCTCCTGTATGGGTCTGAGGCATGGACGATGTACAGAAGGCACCTGAAGTCGCTGGAGATATATCATCAATGATGTCTCCGCAAGATCCTGCAAATCTCCTTGGAGGACAGGGGCACCAACATCAGTGTCCCCGACCAGGCCAACATCCCCGGCGTTGAAGCATTGACCACACTCGATCAGCTTCGCTGGGCAGGCCACATAGTACGCATGCCAGATACGAGACTCCCTAAGCAAATGCTTTATGCGGAGCTTCTTCATGGTAAACGAGCCAAAGGAGGACAGCGGAAACGTTATAAGGACACCCTCAAAGCCTCCCTGGTAAAGTGCGACATCACCACTGACACCTGTGAGACCCTGGCCGCAGACCGCCCGAGGTGGAGAAAGTCCATCCGGGAGGGCGTTGAGCTCACTGAGTCTCGACGCAAGGAGCATGAAGAAGCCAGGTGCAGGCAGCAGAAGGAGCGCATGACAAACCAGCCCGATTGACCCCTTTCCTCGACGAATGTCTGTCCCACCTGTAACAGGGCCTGTGGCTCCCATATCGGACTGTTCAGCCATCAAAGAACTCACTTAGGGAGTGGAAGCAAGTCCTCCTCGATTCCGAGGGACTGCCTATGATGATGAAATATATGTGTGCTTATTGTACATGTATGCGCGCAGCTACACAAACTGCACGGCCAGGCGGCAAAAGAAAACTTCATTATTTTCGGTGTCGGCCCTGACCCTTGGTAGCAATCTCATCGCAAAGTCTGGAGGTCGTGGGTTCAAATTGAAGTCCCTCCATGGCCTCGCCCCTCCCGATCTCTGTAAGCTCCTCCAGGTCTACCATCCTCCGAGATCTCTGCGCTCCTCCAATTCTGGACGCTTGCGCATGCCTAATTTTTTATCGCTCCACTGTTGGCTGCAAAGAGATTTCGATAGGTTAAGCGATTGGGCTAAGGTTTGGCAGATGGAATACAATGTCGGAAAATGTGAGGTCATCCACCTTGAAAAAAAAACAGTAAAAGGGAATATTATTTGAATGGGGAGAAATTACAACATGCTGCGGTGCAGAGGGACCTGGGGGACCTTGTGCATGAATCCCAAAAAGTTAATTTGCAGGTGCAGCAGGTAATCAGGAAGGCGAATGGAATGTTGGCCTTCATTGTGAGAGGGATGGAGTAAATAGAAACATAGAAACATAGAAAATAGGTGCAGGAGCAGGCCATTCAGCCCTTCTAGCCTGCACCGCCATTCAATGAGTTCATGGCTGAACATGAAACTTCAGTACCCCCTTCCTGCTTTCTCGCCATACCTCTTGATCCCCCTGGTAGTAAGGACTACATCTAACTCCTTTTTGAATATATTTAGTGAATTGGCCTCAACTACTTTCTGTGGTAGAGAATTCCACAGGTTCACCACTCTCTGGGTGAAGAAGTTTCTCCTCATCTCGGTCCTAAATGGCTTACCCCTTAGCGTTAGACTGTGACCCCTGGTTCTGGACTTCCCCATCTTTGGGAACATTCTTCCTGCATCTAACCTGTCTAAACCCGTCAGAATTTTAAACGTTTCTTTGAGGTCCCCTCTCAGTCTTCTGAACTCCAGTGAATACAAGCCCAGTTGATCCAATCTTTCTTGATAGGTCAGTCCCACCATCCCGGGAATCAGTCTGGTGAATCTTCGCTGCACTCCCTCAATAGCAAGAATGTCCTTCCTCAAGTTAGGAGACCAAAACTGTACACAATACTCCAGGTTTAGCCTCACCAAGGCCCTGTACAACTGTAGCAACACCTCCCTGACCCTGTATTCAAATCCCCTCGCTATGAAGGCCAACATGCCATTTGCTTTCTTAACCGCCTGCTGTACTTGCATGCCAACCTTCAATGACTGATGTACCATGACACCAGGTCTCGTTGCACCTCCCCTTTTCCTAATATGTCACCATTCAGATAATAGTCTGTCTCTCTGTTTTTACCACCAAAGTGGATAACCTCACATTTATCCACATTATACTTCATCTGCCATGCATTTGCCCACTCATCTAACCTATCCAAGTCACTCTGCAGCCTCATAGCATCCTCCTCGCAGCTCATACTGCCACCCATCCGCAAATTTGAAGATACTACATTTAATCCCCTCATCTAAATCATTAATGTACAATGTAAACAGCTGGGGCCCCAGCACAGAACCTTGCGGTACCCCACTAGTCACTGCCTGCCATTCTGAAAAGTACCCATTTACTCCTATTCTTTACTTCCTGTCTGACAACCAGTTCTCAATCCACGTCAGCACACTACCCCCAATCCCATGTGCTTTAACTTTGCACATTAATCTCTTGTGTGGGACCTTGTCGAAAGCCTTCTGAAAGTCCAAATATACCACATCAACTGGTTCTCCCTTGTCCACTTTACTGGAAACATCCTCAAAAAATTCCAGAAGATTTGTCAAGCATGATTTCCCTTTCACAAATCCATGCTGACTTGGAACTATCATGTCACCTTTTTCCAAATGCGCTGCTATGACATCCTTAATAATCGATTTTACCCACTACTGAGGTCAGGCTGACCGGTCTATAATTCCCTGTTTTCTCTCTCCCTCCTTTTTTCAAAAGTGGGGTTACATTGGCTACCCTACACTCGATAGGAACTGATCCAGAGTCAATGGAATGTTGGAAAATGACTGTCAATGCATCTGCTATTTCCAAGGCCACCTCCTTAAGTACTCTGGAATGCAGTCCATCAGGCCCTGGGGATTTATCGGCCTTCAATCCCATCAATTTCCCCAACACAATTTCCCGACTGATAAAGATTTCCCTCAGTTCCTCCTCCTTACTAGACCCTCTGACCCCTTTTAAATCCGGAAGGTTGTTTGTGTCCTCCTTAGTGAATACCGAACCAAAGTACTTGTTCAATTGGTCTGCCATTTCTTTGTTCCCCGTTATGACTTCCCCTGATTCTAACTGCAGGAGACCTACGTTTGTCTTTACTAACCTTTTTCTCTTTCCATACCTATCGAAACTTTTGCAATCTGCCTTAATGTTCCCTGCAAGCTTCTTCTCGTACTCCATTTTCCCTGCCCTAATCAAATCCTTTGTCCTCCTCTGCTGAGTTCTAAATTTCTCCCAGTCCCCGGGTTCGCTGCTATTTCTGCCCAATTTGTATGCCACTTCCTTGGCTTTAATACTATCCCTGATTTCGCTTGATCGCCACAGTTGAGCCACCTTCCCTTTTTTATTTTTACGCCAGACAGGAAAGTACAATTGTTGTAGTTCATCCATGCAGTCTCTAAATGTCTGCCATTGCCCATCCACAGTCAACCCCTTAAGTATCATTCGCCAATCTATCCTAGCCAATTCACGTCTCATACCTTCAAAGTTACCCTTCTTTAAGTTCTGGACCATGGTCTCTGAATTAACTGTTTCATTCTCCATCCTAATGCAGAATTCCACCATATTATGGTCACTCTTCCCCAAGGGGCCTCGCACAATAAGATTGCTAATTAATCCTCTCTCATTACACAACACCCAGTCTTAGTACAAAAGCAGGGAGGTCCTGCTGCAACTGTACAGGGTATTGGTGAGGCCGCACCTGGAGTACTGCGTGCAGTTTTGGTCACCTTACTTAAGGAAGGATATACTAGCTTTGGAGGCGGTACAGAGACGATTCACTCGGCTAATTCCGGAGATGAGGAGGTTACCATATGATGATAGATTGAGTAGACTGGGAGTTCAAGGCGTATCCGGAACAGGCGCTGCCGGGCGCTGCGGTGCCGAGGAGCCGCAATGAAGCCCGAGTCCGCGCTGGTGCTCGTTAACTCCAGCACCTTCATCGTCTGCATGGTGCTCAAGTTCCCGCAGATATTCACTGTGCTTGCCGCGAAAATCGCCCGAGGACTGAGCATCCGCAGCCTGCTGCTGGAGCTGAGCGGGTGAGTGGCGGGGAGAGAGAGGACAGGGACCTGGGGAGAGGGGAGGGGCCTGGAAAGATAGATTTTTAACCAATAAGAGAATTAAGGGTTACGGGGAGAGGGCGGGTAAGTGGAGCTGAGTCCACGGCCAGATCGGCCATGATCTTGTTGAATGGCAGAGCAGGCTCGAGGGGCTAGATGGCCTACTCCTGTTCCTAATGCTTATGTTCTTATGTGCCTTCAGCTGCCCAGACCCTGAGCTCTAGAATTCCCACCTCTCTCTCTCTTCGTTTAATATGCTCCTTAAAACCGATCTCTTTGGTTTTGTTTGGTAATGACCCCTGTGAAGCACCTTGGGGTGTTTTATTCAGTTGAAGGCACAATTTAAATGCAAGCTGTTGTATATTGTTGCTCCAGACCTAGGTTGATTGGAGCTTGGTCTCCCAACGGGCTGCTCCCCAGTACTTTGCCAATCGGCCTCTCTTAATGTGTGAGCACAAAGAATGGATTGTCAACAGACTGTTTAGCCACAGAATGAATCATGGTTGAGTCTGATGCTATATTCATACAATGTCCACCCATGCACACATTCCATTTCAGCAGGGGTCACTAGATAACAATCAGAACCAGAAAGCCGATTTGACCTTTCCGCTCCTCAACCCTGACACACTCAGAACAACTGCAGTATCCCTAACACGCCATGAAGAAAGACTTGCAATTATATAGCGCCTTTCACGACGACCAGATGGCTCATTGCACTTTACAGCCAAGGAAGTACTTTTGGAGTGTAGTCACTGCTGTAATGTGGGAAACGCAGCAGACAATTTGCACACAGCAAGCTCCCACAAACAGCAATGTAATAATGACCAGATAATCTGTTTGAGGGATAAATAGTGAACAGGACACCAGGGATAACACCCCTGCTCTTCTTCGAAATAGATCCATGGGATCTTTTATGTCCACCTGAGGAGACAGACAGGGCCTCGGTTTAATGTTTCATCTGAAAGATGGCAGTTCTGACAGTGCAGCACAGCACTGGAGCGACGGCCTTGATTTTGTGCTCGAGTCCCTGGAGTGGGACTTGAACCCACAGCCTTCTGACTCAGGAGCAAGTGTGCTACCCACTGAGCCACAGCTGACACAAGAAGGATGAAAGTGGAGACCTTCTTGGCCTTGTTAGTGTAAGGTTTTCAATAAGGCTCTTGAACATTGAAATCAGCTGTCATGGATATTTAAAACATATACTTAAAAGCTTATTGGTATGACCACACCTGATGCTGGTTGGTTGGGAATTCAGATGCATTACAGTTCTGAGCTCAGTATCTCAGGCCTTTATGAATCCAAATATTCATTACAAACTGCCAGTTTTGATACATTTCTCTCACTACCTCTACATGACAATCAATCTGCATAATTCTGCGATACGTGATTATATAAAAGTTAAAATGCAACTCCATAGCGGGAGAATTTTAATTAGCCTTTCTTATCAATAATTTTAAGTTTCCTTGCTTAATAACTTACTTTCTGATGTGTTAATGGGACCAGTACAACACCCTTACTTTGCTATCTTATCGATAGTTTCACTCTGGCTATTCTAGCCAGTGAAATCTTCATTTGCAAGTCTGCCTTTGATTCGGAAACGTTCTGTAACAGTCAATATCCTGCTTCTACCGAATCCCCAATTACAAAGGATGGGGTATACCCAGAGGTTTTCCTTTGCAGAACTGGCAGTTTTTCCTGCACTTGTTATCAACTGACCAAAGTTCTCTGAAACTTTAGGAACCAGTATGCTAATGGCATGTCTTTAGTTCAGTCTACTCAGAACTCCTACACGGCAAGCGGGCCCCAGGTGGGCAGAGGAAACGTTTCAAGGACACCCTCAAAGCCTCCCTGATAAAGTGCAACATCCCCACCGGCAGCTGGGAGTCCCTGGCTAAAGACCACCCCAAGTGGAGGAACAGCTTCTGGAAGGGCGCTGAGCACCTCAAGTCTCGTCGCCGAGAGCAGAAAACAAGCGCAGGCAGCGGAAGGAGCGTGCGGCAAACCAGACTCCCCACCCACCCTTTCCTCCAACCACTGTCTGTCCCACCTGTGACAGAGAATGGAGTTCCGTATTGGACTGTTCAGTCACCTGAGAACTCACTTTTAGAGTGGGGAAGCAAGTCTTCCTCGATTTCGAGGGGCTGTCTATGATGTTGCGTTCAGTCTCTGATTACTTCATCGTGAAACTAACCAATGCTGCCTGGCTCCAGAGCCCAGCCCTATTTTAAATTGACTTAAGCTTCACTGATTAGCAGGAAAAGGCTCAAGATCAAGGGGCCAAAATAGAGCCCTGAATGGGGTGCACCTACCGTTTTTGAAAGTTTTCCTCCACCCCAGCTCCTGAGGGGCAATTCCGGCAAAGGGGCAATTTCCCCGAGGGGCAATTTCGGGAAGGGGGAAGCACACGCTGACCCCGCCAGATGGTAAGGGGTCAGCGCGTGCAGGCTGCGGCAGGAAAACGGGCAGACAATCCCCTACACCGCTCCAAAACCTAAGGGAGGGAAATTTTTTAAATGGAGGCCCCACTGCGGAGACTTGGTGGCCATTCCGCACTGACCCGTGGCAGCCGCTGAAGCCTTATATAGAAAGGGACAATTTAGGCCCCTAATACTACTACAATATAAAGATATATTAATAGCAGCAGAACATTAGTAGGAACATAGGAACAGGAGTAGGCCATTCAGCCTGTTCCACCATTCAATTAGATCGCGGCTGATCTGTATCTTAACTCCATCTACCCGCCTTGGTTCCATAACCCTTAATACACTTTCCTAACAAAAATCGATCAATCTCAGTTTTGAAATTTTCAATTGGCCCCCAGCTTCAACAGCTTTTGGTGGCAACAATTCCAGATTTTCACTGTCCTTTATGTTGTGTCTTTGGATGCTCTGATAATGACTCCACGAGGCAATGTACTGCACTTGAACTGTAGTGACCTTAATGCATTTAATATAACTCCAGAATGAGGATCACACATGGTGACCTGCCTTTTATACTAGGCCTGGCACATCTGTACAGGCAACCTACAAGTCTCCTACTGCAGTGCCCTCTGGTGGCACACCTTAGTGACCATACAGCTAGTGTACAAGTTTCCCATAGTCATGCCCTCTGGTGGCACATCATATGTAAAAGTACAGGCAGTAACATGTCCAGATTTATGACACTTTTGTGAAGAGCTGCTTCCTGACATCACCCCTGAGTGGCCTAGCTCTAATTTTAAGGTCATGTCCCCTTGTTCTGGACTCCCCCCACAGAGGAAATAGTTTCTCCCCATCTACCCTATCAACTTCTCTAATCATCTTAAACATCTCATTTAGCTCACCCCTTAATAAGAACATAAGAAATAGGAATAGGACTTGGCTATTTGGCCCCTCAAGCCTGCTCCTCCATTCAATAAGATCATGGCTGATCTGATCATGGATTCAACTCCACTTCCCTGCCCGCTCCCCATAACCCTTTACTCCCTTATCGCTCAAAAATCTGTCTATCTCCGCCTTAAATATATTCAATGACCCAGCCTGCACAGCTCTCTGGGGCAGAGAATTCCACAGATTTACAACCCTCAGAGAAGAAATTTCTCCTCATCTCAGTTTTACTCTTCTATCCTAAAGGGAATACAAGCCAACCTATGTGGCCTATCAACATAATTTAACTCTTGAAGCCCTGGTATCATTCTGCGCTGCACCCCTCCAAGGACAATGTCTCCTTCCTGAGCTCCGGTGCCCAAAACTGAATGCAGTGCTCTAAATAGGGTCTTAACCAGAGCTTTATATAACTGTAACATAACTTCCACCAGTAGACTTCAGGGCAGCCTGATTAACCCTTTCCTTACAGTCGGCACATCTCACTACCACAACAGGCACATACCAACTGAAGCATCAGAGAAGCTCGTGCTCTCATTTATAATGCACATCTGTCACTTACTGAGTGGCAATACACAATTAAACGTATGGCATACGTCAAAATTGAAAATTGACAATGCTCTTCTGTGGCCATGCAGAGATTGCCTGCTGCACTGCTTGCCTCTACAGTGTCACTCAGTGTCTCCTGTGAGGCCTGAGGTCAGCGCTAGATATTAGCTAAGATACTCAGGGGAATCCAGCACTCTTGACATTCCCTTCAGTCTAACTCCCGCTGTGGGATTCTCACAAGCAGCAGGGAGCAAGGTCACATCTGCAAGATTGCCGCGTGGCAGAGATGTGAATTCCATCAGCTAACGCAGAAAATACTGAGAGTCAGAATTTATGCAGTAACAATATTAAAATAATCAGAGGCAGAAGCTCAAGTTGTGACGGTAAGAGAGCTGAAGTCAAAGAAAAATAGAAAATGTACAGCAGGCTAGTCTGCAAGAGAAAAGGTTGGTTAGTGGTTAAGATAGGATCCTTCTGTTCTGTTGTAGGGTCTGAAACATCATAGCTGCACAGGAACATAGGAACAGGAGTCGGCCATTCAGCCCCTTGAGCCTGTTCCGCCATTTAATTAGTTCATGACTGATCTGTATCTTAACTCCATCTACCTTGGTTCCATATCCCTTAATACCCTTCCCCAGCAAAAAAATTATCAATCTCAGTTTTAAAATTTACAACTGACCCTCAGCCTCAACAACAGTTTAGGGGAAGACAATTCCAGATTCGTACTACCTTTTGTGTGAAGAAGTGCTTCCACACATCACATCCTTGAACGGCCCAGCTCCAACTTTAAGGTTTACTTCCTTATCTGGACTCCCCCACCAGAGGAAATAGTTTCACTCTATCTATCCCATAAACTCCTTTAATCATCTTAAATAAATCAATTAGATCACCTCTTACTCTTCTATACTCGAGGGAATACAAGCCTAGTCTGTGCAACTTTAGAAAGGGTGCAGAAAAGATTTACGAGAATGATTATATATCAATTGTTTAGACTTGAATGTAGGGGTTATGATTAAGAAGTTTGAAGATGATACAAAAGTCGGCTGTGTGGTTGATAATGAAGAAGAAAGCCGCGGACTGCAGGAAGATATCAATGTACTGGTCAGGTGGGCAGAACAGTGGCAACTGGAGTTCAATCTGGAGAAGTGTGAGGTAATGCATTTAGGGAGGGCTAATAAGGCAAGGGAATACACAATAAATGGTACAACACTAAGAAGTGTAGAGGAACAAAGGGACCTTGGAGTGCATGTCCACAGATCCCTGAAAGTAGCAGCCCTGGTAGATAAGATGGCATACAGAATATTTGCCTTTATTAGCCAAGAGCAGGGGGTGTTATGCTTGAACTGTATAAAACGCTAGTTAGGCAATAGCTAGAGTACTGCGTGCAGTTCTGGTCACCACATTACAGGAACGATGTGATTGCACTGGAGAGGATACAGAGGAGATTTACGAGGTGTTGCCTGGACTGGAGAATTTTAGCTATGGGGAAAGATTGGATAGGCTGGGTTTGTTATCTTTGGTACAGAGGAGGCTGAGGGGAGACTTTATTGCGATGTATAAAATGATGAGGGGCCCAAGAGTGGATAGGAAGGACCTATTTCCCTTGGCAGTGGGATCTACAACCAGGGGGCATACATTTAAAGTAATTGGGGAGAGGTTTCGAGGGGATTTAAGGGGAATTTATTTTATCCCAAGGGTGGTGTGGGTCTGGAACTCACCCTCATCACATTTAAAAAGTACTTGGATGTGCACTTGAAGTGCCATAACCTACAAGGTTATGGACCAAGAATTGGAAAGTGGGATTAGGCTGGATAGCTCTTTGTCAGCCAGCGTGGACACGATGAGCCGAAATGGCCTCCTTCCAAGCTGTAAATTTCTATGGTTCTACGATTCCAAGGATGAGAGGCTTCAGTTACGTGGATATACTGGAGCAGCTCCGATTGTTCTCCTTGGAGCAGAGAAGATTGCGAGGAGAGTTGATAGAGGTGTTCAAAATCATGAGGGGTCGAGAGAGGTAGATAGAGAGAAACGGATTCCATGGGCGGAAGGGTCGCGAACCAGAGGACACAGATTTAAGTTGATTGGCAAAAGAACCAAAGGTGACATGAGGAAAATCGTTTTAATGCAGGTTAGGACCTGGAATGCACTGCCTGCAAGGGTGGCTTTTAAAAGGGAGTTGGATGAGTTCCCGAATGAAAAAATTTGCAGGGCTGCGGGGAAAGGATAGAGGAGTGGGACAAGCTGAAGTGCTCTTACTGAGAGCCGGCATGGGCTCGACGTGCCAAAAGGCCTCTTTCTGTGCTGTAACATTTCTATGATTCTATAACCTGTCCTCAGAATTGAACCCTTTTAGCCCAGGTATCACTCTGGTGAATCTGCGCTGTATTCCCTCCAAGGCCAACATGTTGTTCCTGGGGGGTGGTGCACAGAAGTGAACGCAGTGCTCCAGATGGGGTTGAAGCAGAGCTTTATTAAACAGCAACAGTAAGCTGTTTCAAACACTGCTCCATCTGTTATGAATAGCCAATCATTTCTCTTTTTATAATATCAGCGTTTGTTTCTAAAGTAGACTCAAAGGGATATAACTCTGTCTCTGAAGGTAGCACAAAGCGAGTGATGGTACATCGTATTTAACCCTTTGTAACCTGCACGACACCTGACCACCAGAGGGCCCATGTGTTGGCGTCCCAAGGGATCCCAGCATCTCTTGGGAGCACAGTATATAAGCAGGCCACCCACAAGGTACCTGCACTCTGGAATCTTATTAAAGGAGCGAAGGTCACACTTGTTCATTGCACACAGTACTCAGTTTCACCCTTTATTATGAGAGTATCAGACAGCTCGTTTACACTTCGCCCGATTTTCTTGTCCATTGACCTCCAGAAACAAATTTCTACCCTAAAGTGCCCTCATAGCAGCAGTTGCCTCTCCTTAATATTGAGCATTAGAAACAGAACATGCCAGTACTGGTTAAAGTATTGAGCAATTGAGCAATTCAAATCAGGAAGGTGCCAGGGTCAACCGCTCGGTAGGTAGGCGTGCATGCACCTATGACACCCGAGAGCTATGCAGGTCCGCGTAGAACCTCTTGTAGGGCCACCCAAACCTAACAAGACAAAAGGTAACAGCGAGACCAAAGGTAATCCACCAGTCATCCTGGTTAGGGGGTGTAATAGAAATATAGAAAATAGGTGCAGGAGTACGCCATTCGGCCCTTTGAGCCTGCACCACCATTCAATAAGATCATGGCTGATCATTCCCTCAGTACCCCTTTCCTGCTTTCTCGCCATACCCCTTGATCCCTTTAGCTGTAAGGGCCATATCTAACTCCCTTTTGAATATATTCAATGAACTGGCATCAACGTCTCTCTGTGGCAGGGAATTCCACAGGTTAACAACTCTCTGAGTGAAGAAGTTTCTCCTCATCTCAGTCCTAAATGGCCTACCCCTTATCCTAAGACTCTGTCCCCTGGTTCTGGACTTCTCCAACATCGGAAACATACTTCCCGCATCTAACCTGTCCAGACCCGTCAGAATCTTATACGTTTCTATGAAATCCCCTCTCATCCTTCTAAACTCCAGTGTATAAAGGTCCAGTTGATCCAGTCTCTCCTCATATGTCAGTCCAGCCATCCCTGGAATCAGTCTGGTGAACCTTCGCTGCACTCCCTCAATAGTAAGTATGTCCTTCCTCAGATTAGGAGACCAAAACTGAACACAATATTCCAGGTGAGGTCTCACCAAGGCCCTGTACAACTGCAGTAAGACCTCCCTGCTCCTATACTCAAATCCCCTAGCCATGAAGGCCAACATACCATTTGCCTTCTTCATCACCTGCTGTACCTGCATGCCAACTTTTAATGACCATGACATCCAGGTTCCGTTGCACCTCCCCTTTTCCTAATCTGCTGCCATTCACGTAATATTCTGCCTTCGTGTAATGTATGCACCTGAGTAGCTCACAGGTTTGTAGAGCTGTTGAAGCCAGGGGGCACTTGTATAATTTGTGCTTTTGGTGCCCTCAAAAAAAAACAAGGGGGTACTTGAAAAGTTTTTGGAGTGTGAACCCCCACCTTGATTACTATTTCTACAAAAATAGTTTGAGAGCTGTTGAGTTGGGAATGGCTTAACCAGTCACATGATGTTTACAAGACTCAATAAAACTCCAGTCAGTTGGGTTCATAAGAACATAAAAAAATAACATAAGAAGTAGGAACAGGAGTAGGCCATTTGGCCCCTCGAGTCTGCTCTGCCATTTAATCAGACCATGGCTGATCTGATCATAGACTCAGCTCCACTTCCTTCCCCGTTCCCCATAACCCTTTACTCCCTTATCGCTCAAAAATCTGTCTATTTCCACCTTAAATATATTCAATGACCCAGCCTCCACTTTGCAATTTTTCTCCATTTAAATTATACTTTGCTTTTCTATTATTTCTGCATGTGGATAACCTCACATTTTCCCACTTTATACTCCATCTGCCAAATTGTTGCCCACTCACTTAGCCTGCCTATATCCCTTTGCAGATTTTTTGTGTCCTCCTCACAATTTGCTTTCCCACCCATCTTTATATCATCATCAGGGATCAGGGGGTCCACAATGAGGCAGGTGGTTATGAGCTTAATGGATGAACTGTAATGTGTAGTGTGATTGCTAAACCTTTGCTAATAAACCAACTAGTTCTTAACAGCAATGTTTTGCTATGAATTATTAAGCAAAGAACCCATGAAGCAAATAAATTACGGGGGCGGGGGGGGTGGGTGAATCAGGCCAACAAACTGTCTACGTAAAGTGCTTTTCATTGGAACATAATAGGAGCTGGAGTAGGCCATTTGAGCCCTTGAGCCTGCTCCGCTATTTAATATGATCATGGCTGATCTGATCCTGGCCTCAACTCCACTTCCCTGCCCTTAGCGCTCAAAAATCTGTCCATCTCCGCCTTAAATATATTCAATGACCCAGCCTCCACAACTCTCTGGGGCAGAGAAATCCACAGATTTACAACCCTCTGAGAGAAAAAATTCCTCCTCATCTCAGTTTTAAATGGGCGGCCCCTTATTCTGAGACTGCATCTACCCAATCAGGCCCCCTCAGAATCTTATACGTTTTAATAAGATCACCTCTCATTCTTCTAAACTCCAATGAATATAGGCCCAACCTGCTCAACCTTTCTTCATAAGACAAACACTTCATCTCAGGAATCAACCTAGTGAACCTTCTCTGAAATGCCTCCAATGCAAGTATATACTTCCTTAAATACGGAGACCAAAACTGCACGCAGTACTCCAGGTGTGGTCTCACCAACACCCTGTACAGTTGCAGCAGGAATTCTCTACTTTTATACTCCACCCCCTTTGCAATAAAACATTCCATTTGCCTTCCTAATTACTTGCTGTGTCTGCATGCTAATCTTTTGTGTTTCATGTTCAAGGACCCCCCGATACCACCCCATTTAAATAATAATTTGCTTTTTTATTGTTCCTACCAACATGGATAACCTCACAGTTTCCCACATTATACTCCATCTGCCAAATTTTTGCCCAGTTAGCCTATCTATCTCCCTTTGCATATTTTTGTGTCCTCCTCATAACTTGCTTTTCTACTTATCTTTGTATCATCAGCAAATTTGGCTACATTACATTCGATTCCTTCATCCCTGTCATTAATATAGATTGTAATAGTCGAGGCCCCAGCATTGATTCCTGTGGCACAACACTAATTACAGTTTGCCAGCCTGATAATGACCCATTTATCCCGACACTCTGTTTTCTGTTAGTTAGCCAATCCACTATTCATGCTAACGAACTGAACACAGCATTAAACACTCTGAGCCTATCTTGAGCTCTCCCTGGCTAGTTGGGATCTTCAGCTACTGTGCACTGACATGCCAGTATTCTGCCTTAACATTTCTCCATCCCGTTTTGATTTGTACAGGTATATTACTTTTCCTTTTGAGGTGAAGGCAAAAATAAAATTGTAAAACCATAAACCATGATGGCTGTGGTGTATGTAGCACACAAATCACTGACTCCACACGGTCTGGTGTAAGTCTAACTGCTGTGACCTTCGTCCTTTATTGTTCAGCTCCAGAGTGCCTCCCAGGTGTGGTGGTCAGCCTTCGATAGCCTTTATTACAGGTACTACCAGGGTTTCCCACTGCAGCGCCCTCTGTGGTGTGGCATAGTACTTACAATACATTTACGGTACTGGGACGATACACACATCATTACATAACATCACCTTCCCCCCCCCCCCCCACCTGGACGCAGGACAACGATACATCATTACATAACATCACACTTGTCCAACGGAAGGCAGGGGGGCATAGACAGTGCATTAGTATGGTACATATTATCTGGTACATTAACTGGTTATTGACTGGTAGCGGAACCTTGATTTCCTTGTTAGCCGTTATCATTGATTGCACTTCATCCATTATTTTTCACAAATACAGTGGCCATTCAGCATAAAAAAAGTAATTCTTATTATAAATTCACTATCTCACATTAACATAGCTCATTTTAGACTCGCTCTGCCAAACAGAAGTCCTTTGTGGGGACCACCTCTTTGTAAGGCCCTTTTAAGACTCCTGGGTGCATTTCCTCTTTAAGGCGCCACCTTTGATGCAGGAGGATTCCACGAGGCTTCTCCTTGGGCGCCGCCATCTTTGATGCTCTGCCGCTCCGACACGATGCCGCCGCCATCTTCTTCTCCGCCGCTCCGAATGCCCTCTTTGCTGGCATTTTTCCCACAACATTGGTGGAGGTTATCCATTCTCCTGCTCTCTCGGGAGAAGTTTACAAGTGACTCACAGAGAGCAACGCTTTCTTTTGACACAAGTGTTTTTGAATTATCAATGTTTTCATTTCTCACCAATCATCTCACCTATCTCCTCTCCACAAGACCTTGAATCAACAACACTAAGTTGGATTTATATAGCGCCTTTAATGTGATAAAATGTCTATTCACAGGAGTGTTATCAAGCAAAATTTGACATTGAGCCACATAAGGGGACATTAGGGCAGATGACCAATAGCTTGGACAAAGAGGTAGGTTTTAAGGAGTATCTTAAAGGCAGAAAGAGAGGTAGGTAGGCAGAGATATTTAGGGAGAGAAGAGTAAAGCTTAGGACCGCACCAGCTGAAGGTGAGGGGAATAGTTCATTTTGTTATTTGTAGGTCTTCCATGGTGTTGTTAATAGGTAGTCTGGGGCCTGCAGCTAGCTTACAGCCCCACTCTCTGCTCCTTCACTGACCAGCTCCTCCCGGCCCTTGAGTTTGGTGCTCACTCCCTGTTCTATAAATGTTGACAACTACTTATCACTGGTCCATCGCCCATTGCTCAGGACATTCTGCAGGGTGAGCAATAGTCACAAATGTAACTGGGCCCCACTAAGAGAAGGGAGGCACGGAGAAGGCAAACAATGCCATCTCTGCCCATTGCCCGCACACCCAAATCTGTGGTTTATAACCACGTGGAAACCTGTTATTACATTCAAGTACATCCAATCATTGTAAACTAAGGCCCAAGGGAATTTGGCCAAACACAGTTGCCTCAAGATGAGGCTGCTTTAAGAGAACGGGTCAAACCGTGATATCACAAGGCAAGTCTGACCCTACACTATGCGTCACAGTGAAATTAGACATCACAATAGGTTTGTAAAGATTGTCAACTTGAAGACGAGGCTGAACAAGCAGTTTAAGTGAGGAAGGTGAGCTGCACTGACTGTGACTAACTGGCTGATCTATCGAGGAGTGAATGTGGCCGGCTGCAATATCTCAACGTCTTTGCTTTATGAAGAGAACACAAACAATAAAAGCATCATCAAGCAGCAGATTAGAGAGAAGCTTGTGAGCTTTGAAAGGTTGGTATTAATCTATTGATCTTATATCTTCATTTGTAAAAGTCATAATGAGCACTATGAACAGTTTAACAGATACAGTAATAATGACTGATGCACAGTAGGTTGGAACAGTTCATTTTGTTGTTGGTAGATCGTCTTTGGTGTTGTTAATAGTTAGTCTGGGGCCTGCAGCCTGCTTACAGATGGTTACTGAGCCCCATCCTCTGCTCCCTCACTGACCAGCTCCTCCCAGCCCTTGAGTTTGGTGCTCACTCCCTGTTCTGTAAATGTAGACAACTATTTATCACTGGTAGATCGGCCATTGCTCAGGACAGTCTGCAGGGTGAGCAATAGTCACAAATGTAAGTGGGCCCCACTGAGAGAAGGGGCACAGAGAAGGCAAACAATGCCATCTCTGCCCATTGCCCGCACACACAATTCTCTGGTTTATAACCACGTGGAAACCTGTAGCACATACAATCATTGTAGCCGAAAGCCCAAGGGTTTTTGCCAAACACAGTTCCATGAAGGAGAGGCCCCTTTAACTGGATGGGTCAAACCGTGACATTACAAGGCAAGTTTGACCCTACACTGTGCATCACAGTGAGATCAGACATCACAATAGGTTTGCAACCAGGGCAACTTGAGGTAAACAAAGCTTCACAACCAGTACAAATGAAGGAAAGTGAGCTGCACTGACTGTGACTAACTGGCTGATCTATCTAGGCGTGAATGTGGCCGGCTGCAATATCTCAACGTCCTTGCTAATGAAGAGAACACAAACAATGAAAAGATCATCGAGCACTAGATTAGAGAGAAGGTGGTGAGCTTTGAAAGGTTGATATTAACATATTGATCTTGTATCATCATTTGTGAAAGTCATAATGAGCAATATGAAGAGTTTAACAGATACAGTAATACTGACTGATGCACAGTAGGTTGAAACAGTTCATTTTGTTGTTGCTAGATCTTCTTTGGTGTTGGTAAGAGGTATTCTTGTGCCTACAGCCTGCTTACAGATGTTACTAAGCCCCACTTTCTGGCCTCTCACTGACCAGCTCCTCTCAGCCCTTGAGTTTGGTGCTCACTCTCTGTTCTGTAAATGTAGACAACTACTTGTCACTGGTAGATCGCCCATTGCTCAGGACAGTCTGCAGGGTGAGCAATAGTTCCCAATGTAACTGGGCCCCACTAAGAGGGCACAGAGAAGACAAACAATGCCATCTCTGCCCATTGCCCACACACCCAATTCTCTGGTTTATAACCACATGGAAACCTGTTATTGCATTCTGGCACATCCAGTCATTGTAAACTAAAGCTCAGAGGTTTTTGGCCAAACACTGTTCAATCGAGGAGAGGCCCCTTTAATTGGACAGATCAAATCATGTCATCACAGCGCAAACCTGACCCTCTCACAACTCATCACTGTGAGATTAGACATCACAACAGGTTTGCAATCTGGGTCAATTTGAGGCAGGATGCTGGATAACCAGTTTAAGTGAAGGAAAGGTAGCTGCACCGACTGTGGCTAACTGTCTGATTTCTCCAGCAGTGAATGTAACTGGTTAGAAGATCTGATGAAGGGAGCATGAACAATGGAATCATCGCTACGGCTGACAGTCAGATGGGTGTTGCTGTAGAAGGTTTGTTTATTCCAGCTTGTATAATTGCCCATGAAATTCAGAGTGGGTAACAGCATAATCCATTGCAATAACAATGCAGGCATCAATGCTCAAATCCTGGAAACTGATACCAGTTCAGTACACGCTAGTTGTTCTGATCAGATGGTCCTGGACCCTGGGATAATCTGTTGGACAGGGAATCGATGAGAAACTCTCGTCCCAGGTGTACTGGTGTCCTCTGACCTAGCCAATCCCTGGATCCTTGCCAAGGACCTCCTCCCAGGTCAACTGGCTCAGGTACTGTCACCAAAAGTCCTCCGATTGTGTCAGAGAAGCTCCTTGTGCCAGTGATCCTGGTTCACCTGATGGCATTGCAGCCATTCTGGATCATCTCTCTGATTATGAAGGAGTACATTGCCCAACTCTAGAACCTTTCATCATCATAGGCAGTCCCTCAAAATCAAGGAAGACTTGCTTCCACTCTAAAAGTGAGTTCTTAGGTGACTGAACTGTCCAATACGGGAATTACAGTCTCTGTCACAGGTGGAAGACAGTCGTTGAAGGAAAGGGTGGGTGGGGAGTCTGGTTTGCCGTACGCTCCTTCCGCTGCCTGCGCTTTCATAGAAACATAGAAACATAGAAAATAGGTGCAGGAGTAGGTCATCCAGCCCTTCGAGCCTGCACCACCATTCAATATGATCATGGCTGATCATGCAACTTCAGTACCCCACTCCTGTCTTCTCTTCATACCCACTGACCCCTTTAGCCATAAGGGCCACATCTAACTCCCTTTTGAATATATCTAACGAACTGGCCTCAACAACTTTCTGTGGTAGAGAATTCCACAATTCTCTGAGTGAAGAACTTTCTCCTCATCTCCGCCCTAAATGGATTACTCCTTACCGTTAGACTGTGACCCCTGGTTCTGGACTTCCCCAACATCGGGAACATTCTTCCTGTATCTAACCTGTCCAATCCCGTCAGAATTTTATATGTTTCTATGAGATTCCCTCTCATTCTTCCAAATTCTAGTGAATATAAGCCTGGTCAATCCAGTCTTTCTTCATATGTCAGTCCAGCCATCTCGGGAATTAGTCTGGTGAACCTTCGCTGTACTCCCTCAATAGCAAGAATGTCCTTCCTCAGATTAGGAGACCAAAACTGTATGCAATACTCCAGGTATGGCCTCACCAAGGCCCTGTACAACTGCAGTAAGACCTCCCTGCTCCTATACTCAAATCCTCTCGCTGTGAAGGCCAACATTCCATTTGCCTTCTTCACCGCCTGCTGTACCTGCATGCCAACATTCAATGACTGATGTACCATAACACCCAGGTCTCGTTGCACCTCCCCTTCTCCTAATCTGTCACCATTCAGATAATATGCTGCCTTCCTATTTTTGCCACCAAAGTGGATAACCTCACATTTATCTACATTATACTGCACCTGCCATGCATTTGCCCACTCACCTAACCCATCCAAGTCACCCTGCAGCCTCTTAGCATCCTTCTCACAGCTCACACAGCTCAGTGTCATCTGCAAACTTGGAGATATTACATTCAATTCCTCCGTCTAAATCATTAATTTATATTGTAAATAGCACTGTACCTTGCGATATCCCACTAGTCACTGCCTGCCATTCTGAAAAGGACCCGTTTATTCCTACTCTTTGCTTCCTGTCTGCATGCTCTCGGCGACGAGACTCGAGGTGCTCAGTGCCCTCCCAGATGCTCTTCCTCCACTTAGGGACATCTTTGGCCATGGACTCCCAGGTTGTTGCATTTTATCAGGGAGGCTTTGAGGATGTCCTTGAAATGTTTCCTCTGCCCACTTGGGGCTCACTTGCCGTGTAGGTGTTCCGAGTAGCGTGCTTGCTTTGGGAGTCTTGTGTCCGGCATGCGAATAATGTGGCCCACCCAATGGAGCTGGTCGAGTGTGGTCAGTGCTTCGATGCTGGGGATGTTGATCTGATCGGGGACACTGACGTTGGTGCACCGGTCCTCCCAGAGGATTTGCAGGATCTTGCGGCGACATCGTTGGTGGTATTTCTCCAACGATTTGAGGTGTCTACTGTATATGATCCACGTCTCTGAGCCATATAGGAGGGCGGGTATCACTACAGCCCTGTACACCATAAGCTTGGTGCCAGATTTGAGGGCCTGATCTTCGAATACTCTCTTCCTCAGGTAGCCGAAGGCTCAACTCCACCTCCAGTGCACCAGCGCAGCCTTCAGCCACCTGAGGAAGAGAGTGTTTGAAGATCCAGAACCTTTAATACTGAGGGGGCATCAGAATGAGTGGCCAGTAACATTACGTGAAAAGAAACAAGTCGAGATGTTTTGTACCCAGAATCTGCATTAAGCATTTACAGTTTAAATGGTTTACTATACAAGGGTAGCTCTAAAAAATCTGTAATTTCTTCTTCTGCTAGAGGTACACAGTTGGTGTCAGGTCAAGAGAGAAGAAATGGGAGGTTTTGTCAAACTACCTACAGCTGAAAGTTGTGAGTAACTAAACCACAAGGACAAGTGGATCAGACACATGAGAGGGAACATCACGACAGAAATTAAATCAATGCCAGCAGAGATACCACAAAAGAAGGGGAGCAGTGCGACTGAAATTCTCCTCATGCCATCCCTCTGTGTCCCACCCATTTCTCAGTGTCAACTCGACATCTTTTAAATTGTTTCTAATTTGATGGCTAATAACCAACTCTCCCCGCCAACCCCCGCCCCCCCCCCCGCCACAGGCTCATCTAGCTCTCATGTCCCTGCATCGGCATCAAGCACCAATCCTACTCAAACTTCAGGCTCAGTTCGGCATTGCTTGGGGTTAACTGCATTGCACTGGGTAAAGCCCAGTCAGCTCCAACCAGTGCTGGCCAGGGGCCCACCTTGTGAGTCAACAGGAAAGTCTCAAGAAGGGACGCTCTGGTTGTTGCCCCGATACTTCCCAGAATTAAGAGGAAGAGTCCTCCCCTGGCACCAGCTGGCTCGGAGGAGTCTCTCCCAATTCCTATGTGTAAGGGATATATAGAATTGTAGCAGGCAAAGAGCAGATAGACAGGTCGTCAGAACACAATGCTGAAGGTAGTGAACTAATCAGTATTTGGAATTGTCTGAGGAATTGCCTAGGTATGTAACACTTGCTTATGTAGGTATAGCACACTTATAACGCATTCAAACTGTATGGTTAACCTTAGTAACACTTAGCAAAAGAGCCAAAGTCAGCAGTTGCAAATTTTGATTAGAATTCTCTGAGGAAGAAATAAGAAAGCTAGTATTTTGGGACCAGTTACTTCAGGCAACATATAGACTGTGTCAAAGTGCAAATTGCATGTACCACTCAGAGCCAGTCTGATAAGAGTCGACAAATCAATGTAACTCTGCTGATAGCAATAGACCTATCGATGATTTTGTAGGAGGGGTAGCTCCTCTCCAAAACCTGTATAAATTATACTCGAAACCTCTTATATGAAGGTTCCATGATTGAACCCTCCCTTGCATTTGCTTGAAATAAAGTCGGTTCAAGCTAAGGTTTTGTTTGTTTAATTCCGTGGTCGTTATACGGAAGGCGAAGGGCAAGGTGTCGATTACCTATATCAGGTAATCCGGTCTGAGGAAGAGAAGCATTCCTTTTACCCCAACATTACGGGACATCTAGGTTCCAAGGGCTGTCACTCCCAGGGAGGGGCTATGTGTGCCTCAGTGGCACCTCCCCAAAGAGGCTGAGGCTCATGTCTGGAGGGTCGAACTCAATCGGCCTTTGTATTCATGAGCTCTTAGCTAATCGCTTCCAAAGGCAGGATGCCTCCAGGAAGCTTCCTCGGGCTGAACCGACAGGAAGGTTGATAATGAGGCCCTCCTCTCTGTTCCCAGGACCTCACTCTCAACTTTCCCTCTCAGTTCAGGCCGAGGAAGACACCTGGAGGCATCCCACCTTCGGAAGCCAAGCTGGGAGCCTGAGTCGGACCAGCACCTCGTTTGGGCTTTTTCATGTATTTAACACAAGGGTGACGAGTCTGAAACTGTGGGTTCCAGAAGTCCCTTCACTTGGGGATTGGAGTCTTTACTTGGGGTTTACTCAGGCTGTTGCTGTATTCATCCTTCCAATTTCCAGGGCAGTTCGGGTAGACTCAATATGCACCCTTCAGTTAAGCCCAAGGTAGACAGCATCCATAGTGCCCCCCCGACCCTGCTTTCATACCTTGAAGTTCACTGGCATCTGGTGACCTTCAGTCGAGAAGGCATCAGAAGGAAGTTTACTGCCCGGTGAAACTAATCCTGGTCCGCCCACATTTGGGGTCCGGCGGACCTTTCTGCAGGGTTTGGTGCATGACTCGAATTCCCCACCATCACTGGGGCCGGCTTTACTGACCAGCAGCCTAATGCTTCGCAGGTGAGTTGAGGGAGCAATCCCTGTCAGAGGGTCACCTTCAGAGAGCATCTACTGCAGCAACAAGCTGTGTGTGTGCCCTCAATGTAGGAGCAGGGTCTATCATCCAGTGGGTCTTGCATCGCCAATGAGCTTGGCCATGCAACATGAGGCTCCATGCAAGTGGAGGAGCTGCTGCAGCAGAACCTTCAGCCATTCCCAGAATTGATGAAAGGAATCCCAAAACTGCTCACCCTCCTGCAGCAGGTTTTAAAAATGCCAACGCGCAGACCCCACCCGTTCGTGGAGCGGAGCGAGCTCTGCCCACACCAGGTGATGGTCCAAGCATGGCACCGGCTGTAATGAAAGCCGCCAGAATGCGGGTGACGTACGCCCAGGAAATGTAAAGATGCATATTTCTGGGCCTTCGTCCTCTAGATGATGTAGTCCACCCCATCTGGAAGAGGAGGGTGAACAGCCAGCTGTCATGGTACATATAGGTACCAACGATATAGGTAAAATCAGGATGAGGTTCTACATGCTGAATTTAGGGAGCTTGGAGTTAAATTAAAAAATAGGACCTCAAAGGTAGTAACCTCAGGATTGTTACCAGTGCCACGTGCGAGTCAGAGTAGGAATTGCAGGATAGTTCAGATAGTTCAGATGAATATGTGTCTTGAGGGGGGGATTCAAATTCCTGGGACATTGGAACCGGTTCTAGGGGAGGTGAGGCCAGTACAAACCGGACGGTCTGCACCTGGACAAGACCGGAACAGATGTCCTAGGCGGAGTGTTTGCTAGTGCTGTTGGGGAGGGTTGAAACTAAAAAGGCAGAGGGATGGGAATCTATGCAGAGAAAGAGAGGGAAGTAAAAAGGGGGCAGAAGCAAAAGGTAGGAAGGAGAAAAGCAAGAGTGGAGGGCAGAGAAATCAAGGGCAAAAATCAAAAAGGGCCACATTACAACATCATTCTAAAAGGGCAAAGAGTGTTAAAAAAACAAGGCTGAGGCGCTGAGTCTCAATGCGAGGAGCATTCGTGGATGAATTGACTGCGCAGATAGCTGTTAACGGATATGATGTAATTGGGATTACAGAGACATGGCTCCAGGGTAACCAAGGCTGGGAACTTAACATCCAGGGGTATTCAATATTCAGGAATGACAGACAGGAAGGAAAAGGAGGTGCGGTAATGTTACTGGTTAAAGAGGAGATTAATGCAATAGTAAGGAAGGACATTAGCGTGGATGATGTGGAATCTGTATGGGTAGAGCTGCGAAATACCAAAGGGCAGAAAAGCTTAGTGTAGAGACCACCAAACAGTAGTAGGGAAGTTGGGGATGGCATCAAACAGGAAATTAGGGACACATGCAATAAGGGTACAGCAATTCTCATAGGTGACTTTAATCTACATATTGATTAGGCTAACCAAACTGCTAGCAATATTGTGGAGGAGGATTTCCTGGAGTGTATAAGGGATGGTTTTCTAGACCAATATGTCGAGGAACCAACTAGAAAGCAGGCCATCCTAGACTGGGTCTTGTGTAACGAGAGAGGATTAATTAGAAATCTGGTCGTGTGGGGCCCCTTGGGGAAGAGTGACCATAATATGGTAGAATTCTTCATTAAGATGGAGAGTGAAACAGTTAATTCAGAGACTAGGGTCCTGAACTTAAAGAAAGAAAACTTTGACAGTATGAGACGTGAATTGGCTAGGATAGACTGGACAATGATACTTAAAGGGTTGATGGTGGATAGGCAATGGCAGACATTTAAATATCACATGGATGAACTACAACAATTGTACATCCCTGTGTGGCATAAGAATAAAAATGGGAAGGTGGCTCAACCGTGGCTAACAAGGGAAATTAGGGAAAGTGTTAAATCCAAGAAGAGGCATAAAAATTGGCCAGAAAAAACAGCAAACCTGAGGACTGGGAGAAATTTAAAATTCAGCAGAGGAGGGACTAAGGGTTTAATTAGGAGGGGGAAAATAGAGTATGAGAGTATGCTTTCAGGGAACATAAAAACTGACTGCAAAAGCTTCTATAGATATGTGAAGAGAAAAAGATTAGTGAAGACTAATGTATGTCCCTTGCAGTCAGAATCAGGGGAATTCATAATGGGGAACAAGGAAATGGCAGACCAATTGAACAAATACTTTGATTCTGTCTTCACTAAGGAAGACACGAATAACCTCCCGAAAATACTAGGGGACTGAGGGTCTAGTGAAAAGGGGGAACTGAGCGAAATCCTTAATAGTCAGGAAATGGTGTTAGGGAAATTGAAGGGACTGAAGGCCGATAAATCCCCAGGGCCTGATAGACTGCATCACAGAGTCATTAAAGAAGTGGCCCTAGAAAAACTAGATGCATTGATGGTCATTTTTCAACATTCCATGGACTCTGGTTCTATCTATGGATTGGAGGGTAGCTAATGTAACACCACTTTTTAAAAAAGAAGGGAGAGAGAAAATAGGGAATTATAGACCGGTTAGCATGACATCGGTGGTGGGGAATATGCTGGAATCAATTATTAAAGATGAAATAGCAGCGCATTTGGAAAGCAGTGACAGGATCGGTCCAAGTCAGCATGGATTTATGAAAGGGAAATCATGCTTGACAAATCTTCTGGAATTATTTGGGGATGTAACTAGTAGAGTGGACAAGGGAGAACCAATGGATGTGGTGTATTTGGACTTTCAAAAGGCTTTTGATAAGGTCCCACACAAGAGATTAGTATGCAAAATTAAGGCACATGGTATTGAGGGTAATGTATTGACGTGGATAGAGAACTGGTTGGCAGACAGGAAGCAAAGAGTAGAAATAAATGGGTCCTTTTCAGAATGGCAGGCAGTGAATAGTGGGGTGCCGCAGGGTTCAGTGCTGGGACCCCAGCTATTTACAATATACATTAATAGAAACATAGAAACATAGAAAATAGGTGCAGGATTAGGCCATTCGGCCCTTCTAGCCTGCACCGCCATTCAATGAGTTCATGGCTGAACATTCAACTTCAGTACCCCATTCCTGCTTTCTCGCCATACCCCTTGATCCCCCTAGTAGTAAGGACCTCATCTAACTCCTTTTTGAATATATTTAGTGAATTGGCCTCAACAACTTGCTGTGGTAGAGAATTCCACAGGTTCACCACTCTCTGGGTGAAGAAGTTCCTCCGCATCTCGGTCCTAAATGGCTTACCCCTTATCCTTAGACTGTGACCTCTGGTTCTGGACTTCCCCAACATTGAGAACATTCTTCCTGCATCTAACCTGTCTAACCCCGTCAGAATTTTAAATGTTTCTATGAGGTCCCCTGTCATTCTTCTGAACTCCAGTGAATACAAGCCCAGTTGATCCAGTCTTTCTTAATAGGTCAGTCCCACCATCCCGGGAATCAGTCTGGTGAACCTTCGCTGCACTCCCTCAATAGCAAGAATGTCCTTCCTCAGGTTAGGAGACCAAAACTGTACACAATACTCCAGGTGTGGCCTCACCAATGCCCTGTACAACTGCAGCAACACCTCCCTGCCCCTGTACTCAAATCCCCTTGCTATGAAGGCCAACATGCCATTTGCTTTCTTAACCGCCTGCTGCACCTGCATGCCAACCTTCAATGACTAATGTACCACGACACCCAGGTCTCTTTGCACCTCCCCTTTTCCTAATCTGTCACCATTCAGATAATAGTCTGTCTCTCTGTTTTTACCACCAAAGTGGATAACCTCACATTTATCCACATTATACTTCATCTGCCATGCATTTGCCCACTCACCTAACCTATCCAAGTCGCTCTGCAGCCTCACAGCATCCTCCTCGCAGCTCACACTGCCACCCAACTTAGTGTCATCCGCAAATTTGGAGATACTACATTTAATCCCCTCATCTAAATCATTAATGTACAATGTAAACAGCTGGGGCCCCAGCACAGAACCTTGCGGTACCCCACTAGTCACTGCCTGCCATTCTGAAAAGTACCAATTTACTCCTACTCTTTGCTTCCTGTCTGACAACCAGTTCTCAATCCATGTCAGCACACTACCCCCAATCCCATGTGCTCTAACTTTGCACATCAATCTCTTGTGTGGGACCTTGTCGAACGCCTTCTGAAAGTCCAAATATACCACATCAACTGGTTCTCCCTTGTCCACTCTACTGGAAACATCCTCAAAAAATTCCAGAAGATTTGTCAAGCATGATTTCCCTTTCACAAATCCATGCTGACTTGGACCCATCATGTCACCTCTTTCCAAATGCACTGCTATGACATCCTTAATAATTGATTCCATCATTTTACCCACTACCGATGTCAGGCTGACCGGTCTATAATTCCCTGTTTTCTCTCTCCCTCCTTTTTTAAAAAGTGGGGTTACATTGGCTACCCTCCACTCTATAGGAACTGATCCAGAGTCAATGGAATGTTGGAAAATGACTGTCAATGCATCCACTATTTCCAAGGCCAATGATTTAGACAAAGGAATTGAATGTAATATCTCCAAGTTTGCAGATGACACTAAGCTGGGTGGCAGTGCGAGCTGCGAGGAGGATGCGAGGAAGCTGCAGGGTGACTTGGACAGGTTAGGAGAATGGGCAAATGCATGGCAGATGCAGTATAATGTTGATAAGTGTACTGTTATCCACTTTGGTGGCAAAAACAGGAAGGCAGATTATTATCTGAATGGTGACAGATGAGTAAAAAGGGAGGTGCAACGAGACCAGGGTGTCATGGTTCATCAGTCATTGAAGGTAGGCATGCAGTTACAGCAGGCAGTAAAGAAAGCAAATGGCATGCTGGCCTTCATAGTGAGGGGATTTGAGTATTGGAGCAGGGAGATCTTACTGCAGTTGTACAGGGCCTTGGTGAGACCACACCTTGAGTATTGTGTGCAGTTTTGGTCCCCTAATCTGAGAAAGGACATTCTTGCTATTGAGGGAGTGCAGCGAAGGTTCACCAGACTGATTCCCGGGATGGCAGGACTGACATATGAAGAAAGACTGGATTGACTCGGCTTATATTCACTGGAATTTAGAAGAATGAGAGGGGATCTGATAGAAACATATAAAATTCTGACGGGATTGGACAGGTCAGATGCAGGAAGAATGTCCCCGATGTTGGGGAAGTCCAGAACCGGGGTCACAGTTTAAGGATAAGGGGTAAGCCATTTAGGACCGAGATGAGGAGAAATGTCTTCACTCAGAGAATTGTGAACCTATGGAATTCTCTACCACAGAAAGTTGTTGAGGCCAGTTCGTTAGATATATTCAAAAGGGCGTTAGATGTGGCCCTTACGGCTAAAAGGATCAAGGAGTATGGAGAGAAAGCAGGAATGGGGTACTGAAGTTGCATGATCAGCCATGATCATATTGAATGGTGGTGCAGGCTCGAAAGGCCGAATGGCCTACTCCTGCACCTACTTTCTATGTTTCTAGGTTCCTATCTATAGGCCCCTTCCACTCATCATCACCAATCCTTTCTTATATTTAAGAAGGGAGATGCAACATGTCCAGGGAACTATAGACCATTCAGCTTAACATCAGTGGTAGGAAATATAATGCAATCCCTATTAAAGGAGCAAATAGAAGAACACCTAGAAGCCAAAAATATAATAATGAATAGTCAGTATGGATTTCAAAAGGGAATATGTTGCTTGACCAACCTCATTGAAAAGGTAACAGAGAGAGTAGATAAGGGTAATGCAGTAGAGGTCATTGATCTACATTTTCAAAAAGCCTTCAAGAGGTTACCACAAAAGAGACTAAAGTATAAGGTCAGAGAAGGTGGAGTCAGGGGACAAGTAGTAGATTGGATAGCTAGCTGGCTTCAAGACAGAAAGCAGAGAGTAGGGGTAAAGGGTAGCTATTGACAGTGGCAGAATGTGGGGAGTGGTGTTCTCCAAGGGTCAGTGCTGGGACCAATGTTGTTCACAATTTATATGAATGATTTAGACTTTGGATTCAAAAACACAATTTCTAAATTTGCCGATGACAATAAACTGGAGGGTAGTCAATACTGAGGAGGACTGCAACGAATTATAAAGGAGGACATTAATAAACTTGCAGAATGGGCATATAATTGGCAAATGAATTTAAAAACAGAAAAACGTGAGGTATTACATTTTGGTCGGAAGAATAAGGAGGTCACTTATTGTTTGGATCGTGCGAGTCTGGGTGGGGTAGAGGAACAAAGGGATCTCGGAGTACAAATACACCAATTGATGAAAGTAGTGACACAGGGTAACAAGGCCATAAAATAAGCAAACCAGGAACTGGGGTTTATTTCTAGAGGGACAGAATTGAAAAGTAGCGAAGTTATGCTAAAGTTGTATCGAACCTTGGTTGGACCACACTTGGAGCACTGTGTACAATTCTGGTCACCATATTACAGAAAGGATATAGAGGGTGCAGAGAAAACTTACAAGGATGGTATTGAAATGCGAGGGTAAACCTATCAGAAAGGGATGAACAGGCTGGGTCTCTTTTTGCTTGATAAAAGAAGGCTGAGTGGTAACCAATAGAGGTCTTTAAAATGATGAAAGGTTTTGATAGAGTAGTTACAGAGAGAATGTTTTCACGAGTAGAGCATAACTAGAGGGCATCAATATAAGATAGGCACCCACAAATCAATTAGGAATTCAGAAGGAACTTCTTTACCCAGAGAGTGGTGAGATGTGGAACTCACTACCCACAAGGAGTAAATGAGGCAAATAGTGTAGATGTATTTAAGGGGAGGCTAGATAAGCATATAAGGGAGAAGTGAATAGAGGGATATCCTGATAGTTACATGAGGGGAGACAGAGGAAGGGTTGAGTGGAGCATAAATGCTAGCATGGACTGGTTGGGCTGAATGGCCTGTTTCTGTGCTGTAATCCTATGTAATCATCCATCTTCATAAGCCTTTACAAGTCTTTATCCGGACCAGAATGTCCTTTGTACCATGCTAGTCCAGCATTCCAGATTAGGACCTGGAATGCAGGGCAGTTACCTTCGATACCCTGTCCAGCTCCACTTCCCCAAGCAGTGATCATGCCTGATCACCCACCACAGAGCTGGGTTACTTCCAGTACTTCCCTGTGGAAGTGGATCACTCTGGATGCTTGGGTCCAGGAGACCAGAAGTAGTGAGTATCCTCTGCATTGTCAGCTTGTTTTTCACAACATGGTTTGGTTTGACCATCAGAGGAACCATCTACTAGTGGACATACTGGTCACCATTCACACTGAGAGTGAGTGATAGTCATCCAGAAGGCTCAACTGTAGAGGATATGTCTCCAGTTCAACCTTCTTGATGATTATCACTCGGCCAGTAATGTTTCCACATTCCTCCTTTGTCGCAGCATCTGAACGAGAGATGGTGGTCTTGGGAGACACAATGTCCTCCAGGTGTTTGTGCTACAGCCATCAGGCTCGTCAGGCAATGCTTCGATATATCGGTGGGGGGGCCACATTTACGATGAATGGGCTTCAAAGCCAGTGGACATGGATGAGTTCACTTCGCATTTCAGCAGGCTCGGGATGTGAATGGTATAATCGGACATTGTACACTTTCAGACTGGGTGCGGGGTAAGTCAGCATGTCTACAGACAGACAGTATGACAGTAGTCGGGTATTTCTACAGTGTAGGGCCCCCTCCTGGGTCTCTCTGTCACGTTGACGTGTTGCTTCCCGTTGGTACTTGAACGACGGGATTACACTCTTGCTGCCACAATAGGCCGTGGTGGACAATACTACAGTCAGCACACTCAGCTGCTCTGTGGTTCACCCTAACGAGTGGATGATCCACACTGAGGTAGTCCAAAGTATCTTGAGGACTTTGGGGGTTACCAGATCGATGGACTTACTCGTATCACCGGACAATTGCCAATCTGGTTGAGGACCTCAGGCAGTCAGGATGGAGGCTGGACAGCCTTTCGTTCTTTAGTTTCTAAATTCTGTTGTTCAGGGGTTGCCTGATCTCCAGGATGCTACAGAAAATTGCAGCAGATGGTGGTTCTAGTTAATCCTTTACTTGCCTCACAAACCGTGCTTCCCATACACACGCGTGTTGAATATTGCCGGTCTGAGTGCAGAAGCTCACAGGAGTCATTTCAAGATTAAAGAAAAACCTACTTTTTTTTTTAGGGAATCTTTATTTTTCATTCCAACATGCTCCACACACTGTTGGACACTGTCCAACTGGTGCTCAGGGTGAGAAGAGTGGATCCTGCAAGGGAACAGATGCTCCAGCTCCCAGGACAAATTGATCAAAGTGAGAGTTATACACAGGCACCAGCGCCAGGTCCAAACAGGAAACTGAATCAGCAGGATCTAGATCTGGATCTTGCCAGCTTCTGATTGGTGGCCTGGCTGCTGAGATGGAATGCCCATCAGATTCGGGTGTACCCATGCGTAATAATCACTTTATCACGTCTGTCTGGTCACTTAAGCCTCCTTTCTCATCCTCCTTGTCTACTTGGTTAGTCGCCAGCAGTGTGTGGAGAATGCCCGAATGAAGATCAGCTCCCTTGTAAGTTGTTCCCTTGTAAGTCCTCTTCATTGATAGGGGAGACTAGAACTAGAGGCCATGACCTTAGAATAATGGGCCACCCATTTAAAACAGAGATGAGGAGAAATTTATTCTCTCAGATGGTTGTAAATATGTAGAATTTGCTGTCTCAGAGATCTGTGGAAGCAGGGACATTGAATACATTTAAGTCAGAAATAGACAGTTTCTTAAAAGATAGGGGGATAAGGGGTTATGGGGAGTGGGCGGGGAAGTGGAGTTGAGTCCAAGATCAGATCAGCCATGATCAAATTGAATGGCAGAGCAGGGTCAAGGGGCCGTATGGCCTACTCCTGTTCCTATTTCTTATGTTCTTACGTGTTCCAAGTCAGCATGGATTTATGAAAGGGAAATCCTGCTTGACAAAGCTTCTAGAATTTTTTGAGGATGTAACTGGTAGAGTGGACAAGGGAGAACCAGTGGATGTGGTGTATTTAGACTTTCAAAAGGCTTTTGACAAGGTCCCACACAAGAGATTGGTGTTCAAAATTAAAGCGCATGATATTGGGGATAATGTATTGATGTGGATAGAGAACTGGTTGGCAGACAGGAAGCAGAGAGTCGGGATAAACGGGTCCTTTTCAGAATGGCAGGCAGTGACTAGTGGGGTACCGCAGGAATCAGTGCTAGAACCCCAGCTCTTTACAATATACATTAATGATTTAGATGAAGGAATTGAGTGTAATATCTCCAAGTTTGCAGATGACACTAAGCAGGATGGCAGTGTGAGCTGTCAGGAGAACGCTAAAAGACTGCAGGGTGAATTGGACAGGTTAGGTGAGTGGGCAAACGCGTGGCAGATGCAGTACAATGTGGATAAATGTGAGGTTATCCACTTTGGTAGCAAAAACACGAAGGCAGAATATTATCTGAATGGCGGCAGTTTAGGAAAAGGGCAGGTGCAGCGAGACCTGTGTGTCATGGTACATCAGTCATTGAAAGTTGGCATGCAGGTTCAGCAGGCGGTGAAGAAGGCAAATGGTATGTTGGCCTTCATAGCTAGAGTACAGGAGCAGGGAGGTCTTACTGCAGTTGTACAGGGCCTAAATGAGGCTACACCTGGAATATTGTGTTCAGTTTTGGTCTCCTAATATGAGGAAGGACGTTCTTGCTAGTGAGGGAGTGCAGCGAAGTTTCACCAGACTGATTCTCGGGATGGCAGGACCGACACATGAGGAGAGACTGGATCGACAGGGCCTATATTCACTGGAGTTTAGAAGGATGAGAGGGGATCTCTTAGAAACATATAAAATTCTGACGGGACTGGACAGGTTAGATGCAGGAAGAATGTTCCTGATGTTGGGGAAGTCCAGAACCAGGGGACATAGTCTAAGGATAAGGGGTAAGCCATTTAGGACTGAGATGAGGAGAAACTCCTTCACTCAGAGAGTTGTTAACCTGTGGAATTCTCTACTGCAGAGAGTTGTAGATGCCAATTCATTGGATATATTCAAGAGGGAGTTAGATGTGGTCCTTACCGTTAAAGGGATCAAGGAGTATGGAGAGAAAGCAGGAAAGGGGTACTGAAGTGAATGATCAGCCATGATCTTATTGAATGGTGGTGCAGGCTCAAAGGGCCGAATTGCCTACTCTTGCACCTATTTTCTATGTTTCTATGTTTCTATGTTCTTATTCTTCAAGTGACAGCATTTTCAAGCCACCTGGCTGTCTCTTGTGTCTTGTGGGGAGGGGAGTGAATGGATTCTCCTCGTTCTGGTTGTCTTTGGGTGTCAACAAACTGAGTTCTGGAGTGTGCTAAAAGTTAACACAGCACGGGAGCCAGGCAAATTGTGCCGATGCATCCCAATAATTAGGTCCCCATCTCCAACCACCTCCCCACCTTCAATCCTCCCGTTTGGCCCATTAATGTTTAGGAGCTGATGTTTCATCCAACCATTGCTGGTTCTGTAACTCAATTCCAATCCACTGAGCATGGCACGGACTAAAGGAATGGTAAATGAAAGGGGGTTACAGTTAGCACTTTCAAAAACAGATTGGGGACAGTGTTTGTGCAAGTCGGAACGACACAACAGTGAGAACTCAGGACAAGCCGCTGGCTGGCTTCACGTCATCGTCGAATGTTGTCTGCGGATACAGAGCATCGCAGTTGTGTGGGACAGGCTGGGTGGATCTTTTCCTGTCTGTCATTTATGTTTCAAGTCACGTTATTTCAACAACCTAAATGTGAGAATTTTAACATCTGGAAATAAAGGTGCATTGAAAATTAACAAACTAACCGTGTGTTTCCTGATTTGTGAACAGATCATAGCAACGACCAAAGGGGGAGAGATGAGTTCTCCGATGGGAAGGTTGCAGACTGGGGATTGTCCTTGGGCTGAGCTACTGACTGGGCGAAAACTCTGAGCCACACACCAGGCAGGGCCCAGAGACAATCCTCAGTCTGCACATACAAACCTACACAAAGACTATCAGTAGATAAAGACTCTCAGACAGAATAACCTCGCCTGCTCCTCTCCCACCTCCCAGTAATACTATCTGTCAGCACATACAAAGGAACGTGGTCAATTCAGGAAAAACCTCTGAGCAATTACTCTCCAAATCCCTGAGGCTCCAGGGAGAGCACTGCTGCCCAAGTAACACCACAATCTAAACTGACCACTAACTCATAGTAACGGGCAATGTCCCCTCAAAATCTTTTCAACTTCCCCTTTTGAATGACTGTAGTGACCCCACACACACCATAGGTTACTCACCGTATGTTTCACACGTTTGTTCCAGAGGGTGATGACTCTGTGACAAGCCATGGAGTCATACAGCACGGAAGGAGGCCATTCGTCCCATCGTATCTGTGCTGGATCATTGCACGAGCCACACAACAGTCCCATTCCCCTGCTCCCTCTCCACACCCACACAAATGGCTCCCACCACCCCCTGCCCTCCCAGCACACATCCAACTCCCTTCTGAAAGTCACAGTGCAATTCTGTAATATGTTCCCCAACGTTCCAGTAACCAAATCCCACGTCATCAAAAACTGAATTTGGCTTATTTCGTCATTGAAGAACCAGTGGCACTTTCAAAGTCCCAGGCCACGTCAAGGAACAGCTCCAAATTCGCCCGGACTAGCGATCTCGCCATTTAACTCAGAAAACGTGCGAGTTGAACTCTTGATTAATTGCAAACCAGAACTTCTGTACAGAAGAAAAAAACGAACTCTGCCTGCGTGCCCCACGTGCCTCTAATCTGTAATGTTCCAATTCCAGAAGGGGATGGGCTCCCGTTACCTGGACACTGATTGATTGGCAGGTACCTTCCAAGGGAATCTTCACAAAGCATAAAGGAGGTGTGACCGAGCCAGTAAGACACAGACTGATCAACCCTGCAGGATGATCCAGGGGGCCGGGGGCTGGGGGATGGGGTGAAAGGGGTAGGGGTTCAGTGGGGGCGGCTACCTGCTTTGTCTGCTGGTTGAGGAGTTTTGGCCTTTCTTATACGATAGCTGATTTTCAATCTGTGTTAAGTGTGTAGCATATCAGAGGGATGTCAGAACAGTTCTATATGTTTCAAAATTACAATATGTGCAACAGAAAGCTTCTTTTAATCCACGTGTGAAATCCAGAAACTAAGTTGTGAGGGGAGTTACCTGTGAGCTCCCATTACCAGGACAACCTTGCACACACACCTTGCTCTGGAAATGGCCGGCAGAGCCGTGATAGCGCGGTGCTCAGGCAATAGGATCCGACTCACCTCGTTGCCCACAGATTCTTTCACCCCTGCCCCCTTCTGCTCCCGGGCCTGACAGTCTGTACGGAGCCGGTGAAATCGCCCGGTCACCGGCTGCTCCTGCTTTGCCTCCTCGCACCACAACACCCCACCGCCTCCTGAGCCCACGTGCAAGTCGGACGTGCACCAATCAATAGGCACCAGGTACCGTCTTGTGACCATTATCCACGTGTGAGTATTGACAGAGCTGCCCCGATTTTTACCCAGCCTGCTTGGTGGGATCAGGGTGGGCAGGGGCATTAAAATTGGGTTTCGTAGAATCATAGAAATCTACAGCACAGAAGGAGGCCATTTCGGCCCATCATGTCCGCGTTGGCCAACAAAGAGCTATTCAGCCTAATCCCACTTTCCAGCTCTTGATCTGTAGCCCTGTAGGTTACTGCACTTCAAGTGCACATCCAAGTACTTTTTAAATGTGGTGAGGGATTTTACCTCTATCACCCTTTCAGGCAGTGAGTTCCAGAACACCACCCTCTGGGTGAAAACATTTCCAAACATATCTCCTCTAAACTTCCTACCAATTACTTTAAATCTATGCCCCCTGGGTACTGATCCCTCTACTAAGGGAAATAGGTCCTTCCCATCTGCTCTATCTACTAGGTCCCTTATAATTTTATACACCTCATTATCTTGTATGTTTCAATAAGATCACCTCTCATTCTTCTGAACTCCAATGAGTACAGGTCCAACCTACTCAACCTATCCTCATAAGTCAACACCCTCATCTCCGGAATCAACCTGGTGAACCATCTCTGAACAGCCTCCAATGCAAGCATATCCTTCCTTAAATACAGAGACCAAAACTGTACGCAGTACTCTATGTGTGGCCTCACCAATACCCTGCACAGTTGTAGCAGGACTTCTCTGCTTTTATGCTCTATCCTCCTTGCAATAAAGACCAACATTCTATTTGCCTTCCTGATTACTTGCTGTACCTGCATACTAACTTTTGTGTTTCATGCACAAGTGCCCCCAGGTCCCTCTGTATTGCAGCATTTTGTAATTTTTCTCCATTTAAATAATAATTAGCTTTTTTATTTTTTCTGCCAATGTGGATAACCTCACACTTTCCCACATTTGGGAAACAACCCAGAGACAAGACAGGTCTCTTGCTAAAATAAACTTCAACTGCGGAGACTAGGACCTGCTGGATGTAAAATGATATTTACTCCAATGGAGTCACACATCTTGCTCTGGATAGCAGCAGAAGAAATGGGTTGCCTCATGCGCCACTAGGCACAGGGTACCCTAACTCACTAATGAACAGGTATATTCCTAGCCCTCCTGTATTGCTCAGAAACATGGACCATATGCAGTAAACACCTCAAATCGCTGGAGAAATACCACCAACGATGTCTCCACAAGATCCTGCAAATCCCGTGGGAGGACAGACGCACCAACGTCAGTGTCCTCGATCAGGCCAACATCCCCAGAATCAAAGCACTGACCACACTTGACCAGCCCCGTTGGGCAGGCAGTATTGTTCGCATGCCTGACACAAGATTCCCAAAAGCAAGCGCTCTACCCAGAACTCCTACACGGCAAGCGCGTCCAAGGTTCAAGTACACCCTCAAAGCCTCCTTGATAAAATGCAACATCCCCACCGACACTTGGGAGTCCCTGGCCAAAGACCGCCCTAATTGGAGGAAGTGCATCCGGGAGGGCACTGAGCACCTCGTGTCTCGCCACTGAGAGCATGCAGAACACAAGCACAGGCAGCGAAAGGAGCATGCGGCAAAACAGTCCCACTTACCCTTTCCTCCAACCACTGTCTGTCCCACCTGTGACAGACTGTAATTCCCATATTGAACTGTACAGCTACCTGAGAACTCACTTTTAGAGTGGAAGCAAGTCTTCCTCAATTTCGAGGGACTGCCTATGATGATGATGATAATCCCTAGTCGGCGTAGAGTTAGCCGACTGTAACCAAAGGAGGAGGTATAAATGGCCTCACTGTCCCCAGGTTATAGTGAGCCAGTGTCTTTCCGTAATTAATTTAACAGTGACCAACTATCAATGGAAGCTAATGACGGTCTTTGGCCGGAAGAGTTGAGTCAAACTGTTCCACTCCCAACTTATCACAATCTTCCCTTCTTCCTACCATCCGTAGACTGTTAATATACACACGTGGTATCATCACCTAAACACTGCGGCCAGAATCTTACAGCCCTGTGAGTGTGGATTTGGAGGCGGGCCCATTTCAAAATTGCCCTGATTGACAGCGGGACGCAAGTCCACTATGAACCCACCTCCGTGTCAGTTTCTCAACTCTTGGGTTTGCCTGTGGATTGCAGACCCAACAGCAAGCGGCGGGCCAGTCAATTAAGATGCATGAGAGGCAATTTAAAGGTATTTAAAATCGATTTTACCCAGGCATTTTACCAAATTTTCAAGGAGTTTGCCGTACCTTGGGTTTCAAAGCCAGGTAAGTGTGTCAGTTTCTCAGTGACTTTCCATTATTTTGGCTCGTTGACAGCTACAGAAGTGGTATAAAAGCTACCATTTCACAGCTGTTCACTGTCCAATGTTCGAAGCTCAATCCTTCAGGATTTGGAAGAAACCTTTGCGCTGTATGCAGTTTGGAAGTTTTTGCAGTGATCTCTCTATCCACTGTCACCTCCTTGCAGCAACCTCTCTCACCATTGACAGATTGCTTCTGTCATCTTAACCTCACCTGCCATCTATTCAAGCAGCATCGGTGCATTTGAAAAAAATCTCACCTTGGTCCTCAGAATCCCACCACTATCAGCCCCAACATCAACATCACTAAACACACCAGCATCACCAACAACAACAACTAACTTTCTCCACAATCACCTGATGCTGCACAGAACACGGGGCATCAGCACCCGACCACATTGCTGCCTGGAAGGCCAGGAATAGCCTCACCATGGCCACATTTACTTCACTTCACGCTGAACACCCTGGCTGCCACATGATGCACCAGGTTGGCACCACCCCACACAAGCACCATAAATGTCCAAGCCATTCCTTTCACACTCATCACTATTGTGCGGGGTACCTTTAACTCTGACCATTCACTACAACTCACTAAGCCACTTCCAAAGGTGCACACAAATCTGTCCAAGAACACAAAGTGTTCAAAATAAAGATTTCAATGATTACATGAACATTGGCTATAACACCCGAGTCCCTACCCTTGTGCGTTGTTAGTTGGTATGATTGGACAAGGATGAGGGCAAGTGTGAGGGGTGGCTAGTGAGTTCGGGAAGTGATAATGTAGATAGAGAGAGGGATGGGTGGAGGTGCACGTAAGTTGGTGTGAGTAAGGATGTGCAGGAGTAGGGTAGTGAAGACAGTGTGATGGGGATGTGATGAGTGGCACAGCAGGATGAGGTTGAGTATGGCTTTGCAGTAACATTTTGTGAGCTACTGAGATCATTGAAAGGTCTGCGCCAACTTGGTCCTCCTGACAACATCCTTGCTTGTGCACTCCTGTGTATTGGTGTCCTGTGGAGATCTCTTCCGGCCACTGGAAAGGAAGAGGACCTCCCTGTCTGCTGTAAGCAGATGGAGGGAGTTATGGGAGAGCCTGGGTGCAGCCATGCACTTTTGTGAATCGCTTGTCAGTATTGGGAACACCATCACCTCCAAGTTCCCCTACAATTCATACACCATCCTGACTTTGAAATATATTGGCGTTCCTTCATCGTCGCTGGGTCAAAATCCTGGAACTCTTTCCCTAACAGCACTGTGGGAGTACATTCACCACATGGACTACGGCGGTTTAAGAAGGTGGCTCACCACCACCTTCTCGAGGGCTATTCGGGATGGGCAATGAATTCTGGCCTTGCCAGTGACTCTCCCATCCCAGGTACGAATTTTTAAAAAACAGGAAGTAAAAAGCACTGATTCTAATTCACTTTTTAGAAATTTTACAGAGAGTGAAATAAAGATTGGGTCATACACAAAGGACCCATTTAAAAGTGAAATATCATAAACAAACATTTAACAAAAATATTATTTTAAAAAGCATGCAATATTTACTGGGACACTGACAAGCTGCTGATTTGCGCTAAAGTGACATGTTTTTAGGTGTTAACTGTGGCTCAATGGCAGCACTCTCACCTCTGCATCAGAAGGTCGTGAGTTCAAGTCCCACGCCAGAGACTTGAGCACAAAATCTAGGCTGATGCCCTCAGTGTAGTGTCGCGGGAGTGCTGCACTGTTGGCGGTACCATTTGTTGGATTAGGCCCTTCTACCCCTTTCAGGTGGACGTAAAAGATCCCATGACTTCCCCCCACCCCCGACGCCCCTTCCCCAATGCTCACACAGCTTGCTGATGCTCACTGTCTGCAACAAATATCATAAAATGCCTTTAACGGAGAGCTGGGGAGCTGTCCATGATGTCCTGGGCAGTCTTTATCCCTCACCCAATACCTCTAATGCGCATTATAAGATCATGTATCATTTTGGGTTCTCGCCGTGCAAAAAAAAAATGGCTGTCATATTTCCTACATTACAACAGTGACTACATTTCAAAGGTACCTCATTGGCTGCAAAGCACTTTAGGACGTACTGAGGTTAGAAAAATCGCTATATAAATACAATTTATTTTACTTTCCTTATATTTCAGTAATCATCATCATCATAGACAGTCCCTCGAACGAGGATGACTTGCTTCCACATGAGTTCACAGATGTTTCAATGAAGGACCCGATATTCCAGTCCTGAACTCCAGGGGTAGAAGATGCCTGTGCGTGGATTTTTTTAACGTGTGGTGACCATTGCACATTAGCCACCACACGGGCTTGACAGAGCTAGGTCTTTATCAAGTGGCAAGGGATAACCAGGACGACTGGAGACCTGCTCTGCTGCACGGACCTAGTGCGCATACATATCGCAGTGTGGGCTGGCCCGTGCTGCCCCTGGGCTCTTGCCTCTTCTGGGCCCCGTACCCTCATTTGCCGCACCTCCGCTACGATCTCTCACCGCTCCTCCGCATCAATCATTGGCCGCACCTCCGCCTCGATCTCTCGCCGCAGCTCCGCACCAAACATTAGCCGAACTCTGTCACAATCACCCACCAAATCTCAGCCACGATCCCTCATGACTCCTTCGCCCCGATCACTCATCGCAAGTCCATCTTGCATGCTCCTCTGCTGTACCAGGGCCGATGCTCCTGCCCACGCTCCGGATGGGGACGCACACAAGCATGCACCTCCTGTGCACACTGACTAAGAGCTGCCTGACTTTCCCCCTCTCTAAGCCATGGGCACTGAGGCAAATGGAACAATCCCATCACTCCAGATGATTGGCTAACTGAAATGAGACCTGCTCACGGGGGCGGTTTTTTATCTGCAGAGTGATGGAATGTTCGACAACTGACCGTACATTCATTACAGGCATTTATAAGAAAAGAAAACTCGGGTTTTACATCGCACCTGAAAGACTGACCTCAGACAGTTCAAAGCCCCCCCAGCACTGCCCCTCCAAGAGCGCGGCACCCCCTCAGCACCGTCCCCCGACAGTGCGGCACCCCCTCAGTACTGCCCCTCCAACAGTGCAGCGCTCCCAAAGGTGCTGCCCTTCTGACAGCGTGGCGCCCCCTCAGCACCGCCCCTCAGACAGCGCGGCGCCCCCTCAGTACTGCCCCTCCAACAGTGCAGCGCCCCCTCAGTACTGCCCCTCCACAGTGCAGCGCCCCCTCAGCACTGCCCCCTGACAGCGCGATGCCCCCTCAGCAGCGCTCCTCCGACAGCATAGCGTCCCCCCCAGTGCGCCCCCTGCCCCCCAACTGCGCAGTACGCCCTCTCGCAGTGTGGGCTGGCCCGTGCTGCCCCCGGGCCCCCGCCTCCCCCAGGCCCCAAACCCACGCCTCCCCTGGGTCCCCCTACGAACTCTTGCCGCTCCACCGCCACACCCCACCACCTCTGACACATAAGGCTGTGGTGAAACTGCAAGGTCCCTCTCCCCGCCAGTCCCCAACTCCCATCCTCAGTCAATAGGGCCAACTCGCACCGTGTTTGTGAATGCCCGGACAAAGATAGTTGTGGAGGTGTCGGGGAAATATATTAATATAGATGCACACACAATTATAAATAATATAAATAAATACTCACGCTCATTGCTGAGGCCTCATGACACTGATACTCAGGAAGCCTTATTTGCTTTGCGGACCAAGGTATCTCACAACTGTTTGGAGCAACAGGTAGGAGCGAGGCGGATATCCAGTAGCTGACTGATATTGAAGAAAGGGTGCAGCAGCTTGTGGGCCCACATGTTGCCTTACCTGTGGCCAGCGGTCGTGTGGATCCCGCTGGCCATCAGCGGCAGGTTGGAGTCATAAAAGGAACATACCACTGCAGGGTACAGCACGAGCCGGTCCAGGAGGGCTACAGCTGTGTAGCGGGTGACTGGTTTGGACGATGGTTGGTGATTGGAGCGTGGGCAGGTACAGCAGGAGCAGCGAGTTCGGGGCGAAGGGGCAGCGAGAGACCACAAAGCGACGTGACTGGGGCCCAGGAGAAGCGCGCGCCCGGGGCCCAGAAGAGGCGAGGGCCCAGGGACAGCACGGGCCAGCCCACACTGCAATATGTGTGCGCACTAGGTCTATGCAGCAGAGCTGGTCTCCAGTCGTCTTAGTTAACCCTTGCCACTGGACCAAGACCTAGCTCTGTCAAACTCGTGTGGTGGCTGGTGTGCCCTTCTACCCTTCAATATGTAATTTGGGACCTGGAATATTAGGTCCTTCATTGAAACACCCGTGAACTCATCCATTTTTGTTGTGGAAGCAAGTTATCCTCAATACAAGGGACCGCTTAAGAAGAAGAGAAGGGGGCACCATGGTTAAGTGAAGGCTTTCCTTTAATGCCATCTCTCCCTGTAAGTGCAAGCACCTAGCAGGCATTGATTATGATTAGTTACAAGCAACTTGCGCACAATCAGGTAATCTACCAGCAACAAACGGTGAATCAACTCAGAGTTACAATGAGTCAACTTAATGAACCTAGTAGCCTAATATGAGCAGATGAGTTCGGTTATGAATGTGCAGGCACTTATGAATTATTCCACGAGGCAATGCGTAGTACTCAAATTGTAGTGACCTTGGTCCTTTATTCGTAACTCCAGAACGAGGCACAAGCATGGTGGGCAGCCTTTTATACTGAGCCCTGCACACCTATGCAGGTGACCCTCAGGTTTCCCACCGCAGTGCCCTCTGGTGGACAGCCTCTGCCACAGGGGCACGAAACCCCGGTCTCCACCAGTTGCACCCTCTAGTGGTGCCAGCATAGTATATACACAGTGTAAACCTTATTGATAGTACATCAGGTAACAAGTCTTCATCTTATGCAACTATACAGTGACTACACAGAATATATCCATAGTCTGCATATATAACAAGTTCCGTGTCATGTAATACCTAGGAAAGGATGAGTTGAAAAGCAAGCAGAAAATACAGCACCCTCAGCGAAGCAGTGGCAAAATTCCTAAAAGTGTTCAGGAAATATTCAACTTCTCGGTACTATAGGCGAGTGCCTATTCTTTATATGAGAGCCGAGACTCGAACTTAAAATTTGCATCCTTGTTTTCAAATCCCTCCATGGCCTCGCACCTCCCTATCTTTGTAATCTCATCCAGCCCCACAACCCCTTCGAGTTCTCTGCGCTCCTCTAATTCTGGCCTCTCGAGCATCCCCGATTTTAATCGTTCCACCATTGGTGGCCGTGCCTTCTGTTGCCTAGATCCTAAGCTCTGGAATTCCCTCCCTAAACCTCTACCCCTCTCTTTCCTCCTTTAAGACGCTCCTTAATACCTACTGCTTTGACCCAGCTGTTGGTCACATGTCCCAATATCTCCTTATGTGGCTCAGTGTTAAATTTTTTTTGATAACGTTCCTGTGAAGCACCTTGGGACATTTTACGATGTTAAAGATGTTTTATAATTGTTATTATAGACAGTGAGCATTGGGAAAGGGACGGGGGCGGGGGAGGGTGAGGTGGAGGAGACACAGTTCAATCCTCTGCTCACTCGATATTCCAACCAACAAACTATTGACCAAAATCACCTGAACAGAGGACAATTGCAGGACTTTATTAACCCCCGCCCACCCCACCCCGCCACAGCCCCCGTCCCCACTGCGATCCTCTAAACTAGTGCAGGCCCAGGATTTGAACCTGGGACCTTGCTGGTCCATGTGACTCAATCTCATACTGCAGTGCCTTTAGCAGTTTTAAGAGGAACATTTTACCTCAAAAGTCATTCGCTTGTGAACTGCTTTAATGCAGTCCCACCTAAAATAGGCAAAACACGTGCGCAGAAGAATTTAGAGGAATGAAGCGTTAATTCTGCCCTCTTGAGCATCCCTAATTATAATCGCTTAACCATTGGTGGCCCTGCCTTCTGTTGCCGAGGCCCCAAGCCCTGGAACTCCCTGTCTAAAATTCTCCACCTCTCTACCTCTATTTCCTCCATTAAGACGCTCCTTAAAACTACCTCTCTGACCAAGCTTTTGTTCACCTGAGCTATTTTCTACTTATGCGGCTCCGTGTAAAATTTTTATCTCATGATACTCCTGTGAAGCGCCTTGGGGCGTTTCACAGCGTGAAAGGTGCTATATAAATACAAACTGTTGATGTTATTGTAAACAATGAAAGGCAGGCAGCTGGCTGTCTGAAGGCAAAAAAATATCACAAGTACTTACATGAGTTAAAGCGACGTCTGACAGAAACTTGATTTGAATCAGGTAAATATTTTTGTTAAAAGCGGGAGTGCTGAGACTGACGCGGCGGAGAAATTGCCGCGGGGACCGACACTTGGCTCCTGCACTTTCCTTCCCCTTTCAGTAAATCTGTCACGAGCTGCCATTAATACACGCAGCGATGTGACAACAGCCACATTCTGCAGCCAAGTCCAATCTCACGGAGGCTGAACGATAGTTTCAAAGGAGAAATTGCCACATCAATTAATGCCAGAACACTCCTTAACTTCCCCACACTCCCAGAACACTCCTTATCTTCTCCAGGCTCCCGGTCACATTGCGCTAAAATCCATTTTGTATTCACTCTGAACAGTGGAGTTTCTAATTGGACTGTCAACTGAGCTTCACAACTTTGGGAACCCACAGTGCTCGGACCCCAACTATTTACAATCTATATTAACGACTTGGATGAAAGGACCGAGTGTAACGTAGCCAAGTTTGCTGACGATACAAAGATGGGAGGAAAAGCAATGTGTGAGGAGGACACAAAAAATCTGTAAAAGGACATAGACAGGCGAAGTGAGTGGGCAAAAATTTGGCAGATGGAGTATAATGTTCGAAAGTGTGAGGTCATGCACTTTGGCAGAAAAAAATCAAAGAGCAAGTTATTATTTAAATGGAGAAAGATTGCAAAGTGCTGCAGTACTGTGGGACCTGGGGGTACTATATACCCTGGTTCTGGACTTCCCCAACATCGGGAACATTCTTCCCGCAATTAATCTGTCCAGTCCTGTCAGAATCTGATATGCTTTTATGAGATCCCCTCTCATCCTTCTAAACTCCAGTGAATAAAGGCCCAGTTGATCCAGTCTCTCCTCATATGACAGTCCAGCCATCCCAGGATTCAGTCTGGTGAACCTCCGCTGCACTCCCTCAATAGCAAGAACGTCCTTCCTCAGATTAGGAGACCAAAACTGAACCCAATACTCCAGGTGAGGCCTCACTAAGGCCCTGTACAACTGCAGTAAGACCTCCCTGCTTCTACACTCAAATCCCCTAGCTATGAAGGCCAGCATACCATTTGCCTTCTTCATCGCCTGCTGTACCTGCATGCCCACTTTCAGTGACTGATGAACCATGACACCCAGGTCTCATTGCACTTCCACTTTTCCTAATCTGCCGACATTCAGATAATATTCTGCCTTCGTGTTTTTGCCCCCAAAATGGATAACCTCACATTTATCCACATTATACTGCATCTGCCATGTATTTGCCCACTCACCTAACCTGTCCAAGTCACTCTGCAGCCTATTAGCATCCTCCTCACAGCTCACACCGCCACCCAGTTTAGTGTCATCTGCAAACTTGGAGATATTACACTCTATTCCTTCATCTAAATCATTGATGTATATTGTAAAGAGCTGGGGTCCCAGCACTGAACCCTGCAGCACTCCACTAGTCACTGCCTGCCATTCTGAAAAGGACCCGTTTATCCCGACTCTCTGCTTCGTGTCTGTCAACCAGTTCTCTATCCATGTCAGTAGATTACCCCCAATACCATCTGCTTTGATTTTGCACACCAATCTCTTGTGCGGGACCTTGTCAAAAGCCTTTTGAAAGTCCAAATACAGCACATCCACTGGTTCTCCCTTGTCCACTCTGCTAGTTACATCCTCAAAATATTCCACAAAATTCTTCAAGCATGATTTCCCTTTTATAAATCCATGCTGACTTGGACCAATCCTCTCACTGCTTTCCAAATGTGCTGCTATTTGATCTTTAATAATTGATTCCAGCATATTCCCCACCACCGATGTCATGCTAACTGGTCTATAATTCCTGATTTTCTCTCTCCCTCCTTTTTTAAAAAGTGTGGTTACATTAGCTACCCTCCAATCCATAGGAACTGAACCAGAGTCCATGGAATGTTGGAAAATGACCACCAATGCATCTTGTTTTTCTAGGGCCACTTTCTTAAGTACTCTGGGATGCAGACGATCAGGCCCCGGGGATTTATCGGCCTTCAATCCCATCAATTTCCCTAATACAATTTCCCGCCTAATAAGGATATCCTTCAGTTCCTCATTCTCACTAGATCCACTGTCCCCTAATACTTTCGGAAGGTTATTTGTGTCTTCCTTTGTGAAGACAAAACCAAAGTATTTGTTCAATTGGTCTGCCATTTCTTTGTTCTCCATTATAAATTCACCTCAATCCGATTGCAAGGGACCTACGTTTGTCTTCACTAATCTTTTTCTCTTCACACATTTATAGAAGCTTTTGCAGTCAGTTTTTATGTTCCCTGCAAGCTGCCTCTCGTAATCTATTTTCCCCCTCTTTATTAAACCCTTAGTCCTCCTCTGTTGAATTCTAAATTTCTCCCAGTCCTCAGGTTTGTTGCTTTTTCTAGCCAATTTATATGCCTCTTCCTTGGCTTTAACACTATCCTTAATTTCCCTTGTTAGCCATGGTTGAGCCGCCTTCCCCATTTTATTTTTACTCCATGTGTAGGTCATTTAGGACTGAGATGAGGAGAAACTTCTTCACTCAGAGAGTTGTTAACCTGTGGATTTCCCTTCCACACGGAGTTGTTGATGCCAGTTCATTGGATATATTCAAGAGGGAGTTAGATATGACCCTTACGGCTAGAGGGATCAAGGGGTATGGAGAGAAAGCAGGAAAGGGGTACTGATGGAATGTTCAGCCATGATCTTACTGAATGGTGGTGCAGGCTCGAGGGGCCGAATGGCCTACTCCTGCACCTATTTTCTATGTTTCTATGTTAAAGACTGTCCATGGACACTGGCCAAATGAATCCTTTATAAGGAATGGATTAAAATATTGATACTCAAAAATAGCTTCACACAGAGATTGCTGTGAGAACAAAGAATAGACTGAAGACAACATCACCTGTGTCCGAGAGGTTCCAGAGACCAAGGGCTCCGATTGGCCTGTTGTTAATTATATTACGCTTTCAGCTTAATAAATCTTGATCTATTGCTCAAACATACTGAGTGCTGTCTGTTGGTGTCTTGTCCAAGAACCTTAAAAACTGACTACAGTGTCCTCACGTCATACATCATCCACATCTGCAACTTTCAGCAGCAGTCACTGGATAGTGATCAGGACCAGGAATACAAGGCTATTTTTCCCCCTTTCTAGCTGAGGGGCAATGAGGGGAGCCTCTAAGTCCTCTAAGAAGATTTAGATTTATATAGCACCTTTCACTATCTCAGGATGTCCAAAAGCGCTTTACAGCCAAGTAAATACTACAGTATTGTAATGTAGGAAACACGGTAGACAATTTGCGCTCAGCAAGGCTACAACAGCAATGTGATAATGGCCAGATAATCTGTTTTAGTCATGTTGGTTGAGGCATGAATATTGGCCAGGACACCGGAGATGACTCCCCTGCTCTTCTTCGAAATTGTGCCATCCACCTGAGAAGGCAGACAGGGCCTCGATCGAAAATCTCATCCGACGGAGCTGGCCTCCCTCAGAGCCCTGCCAACCTGGATCTTGCGCTCACGTCTCTGGAGTGAGGCTTGACCCCACAGCCATCTGGGTCAGAGGCAAGAGTGCTACTGTAAGATCACTGTTGTACTGTAATTGTAAAATTGGAAAACTCTAAGATGAGCTAAGCTTTACAAAAAGTGCTTAGGAAAGCAAAAGATAAAAGAGCCTTGCAAAAACAAAGTCGTAAAACCTAAACGAGATAATGCAAGTCCACAACACCCTTGACAACTGCTGTGGGGGAGGGGGGGGCGCGGGGGAGGCGGAGGAGAGAAGGCTGATTAATGCCTTGAGAGATCTGTAAAACAAAAAAGAAGCCTTCGGCCGAGGGGCCACTGATCAAGCGAGATTAGACCATTTGGTTGCAGCCATGGTAATTCAGGGCATAAATATGAAGGGAGGAAGAGATCAATTTTACTGCAGTCACAAACGAGCCCTTAGTGTGGTCACTAAGGTTGAGGTTACCTGGTAAGCCTGACCAGCACTTGAGTATGGGTAGCATAAAAACAGAGCTCTTAGGTATTTACTTCGTATGTGTTGTGCTTTATTGAGGGGGCTCGACAAGGTGGATACAGAGAGGATGTTTCCCCTCATAGGGGAAACTAAAACTAGGGGGCATAATCTGAGAATAAGGGGCTGTCCATTTAAAACTGAGATGAGGAGAAATGTCTTCTCCCAGAGGATTGTAAATCAATGGAATTCTCTGTCCCAGATAGCTGTGGAGGCTGGGTCATTGAATATATTTAAGATGGAGATAGACAGATTTTTGAGCAATAAGGTAGTAAAGGGTTATGAGGAGCGGGCAGGGAAGTGGAGCTGAGTCCATGATCAGATCAGCCATTATCTTATTGAATGGTGGAGCAGGCTCAAGGGGCCAAATGGCCTACTCCTGCTCTTATTTCTTATGTTCTTATAAGTGTAATCATTGCCTCTGTGCGAGATTTAACTTTGGTTATGCAAATAAATGTTTTCATGGTTAATCCAACATTGGTCTGTATGTGTCTGTAATTCCCAGAGAAACAAACACTGTAGCGTAGGGTAAAGGCATGCTCCTTTTTACCTACACTGCCCATGGAATGTCCACAGTCTAAGGATAAGGGGTAGGCCATTTAGGACTGAGATGAGGAGAAACTTCTTCACTCAGAGAATTGTTAACCTGTGGAATTCCCTACCGCAGAGAGTCTTTGATGCCAGTTCATTGGATATATTCAAGAGGGAGTTAGATATGGCCCCTACGGCTAAAGGCAAGAGGTATGGAGAGAAAGCAGGAAAGGGTTACTGAGATGAATGATCAGCCATGATCTTATTGAATGGTGATGCAGGCGCGAAGGGCCGAATGGCCTACTCCTGCACCTATGTTCTATGAGCTATGGGTGAAATGGTGACTGACAAGCATAGAGCAGACCATGGATCAAACCTGGGACCGTCCCAGTTTGGATGGTTTGGCTCTACATGGGATAGTGCACTTTCCAAACGAATCATCTCGAGAGGAGGCAGAGGAGATTGGACTCAGGTCGCAAGTAGCAGAGAGCTTCACATGAGCAGCACAATTTTACGTTTGGGCAAAAACAAATGGTTTGGATCTGCAAGGGTAAGTTTCAAATGTGACATATAATGGCAGTGAAATTGGAGAGGGGTTCTACCAGTCTGGCAGAACTCCCAGGGAAAGGCCTGAATGATGGTGGTAGACCAGTAAAGCCCCCCACAGAATTTGAACAGCTGAGTTGGACTCCCCTTGCTCGGTTTCAATCTTATCTATCTAGTCACGGCCAGAGAAGCTCCTACAATGGCTTCTCTTCTTGCTCCAGCAGCATTATCTGGCTGAGTCCTCCCACCAAGGATCTATCCTTGGCCCCCTTTCTATTTCTCATCGACTTGCTGCCTCTCGGCGACATCAACCAAAGACACAATGTCAGGTTTCACGGGTATGCTGCTCTCACTCACCACCACCTCTCTCAACCCCTCCTACTGCCTCTGATTTGTCACACTACTTGTCTGACATCCAATGAGTAGTAATTTCCTCTACAAACTCCGTTTCCCTAACAAACGATTCCATCCCCTACCCTGACCACTGTTTGAGGCCGAATCAGAACGTTTGCAACCTTGGCGTCCTATGTGACCCTTAGCTGGGTTTCGAAACCATATCCTTTCTATCACCAAGACCACCTACTTCCAACTCTGTAATATCGCTCGCCTCCCCCCATTTCTCAGCTCACCTCTTCATCCGATTCTTTGTTACCTTCAGACTGGACTATTCCAATGCTCTCCTAGTCAGCCTTCTATCTTCCACCCTCCATAAATTTCAGCTCATCCGAAACAAAGTTGTTTGTATTCTAACTCGCACCAAGTCCCGTTCTTCCATCACTTTTGTGCTCGCTGACCTACATTGTCTCCCGGTTCGGCAACGCCTTGACTTTAAAATTCTCATCCATGGTTTCAAATCCTTCCATGGCCTCGCCCCTCCTTACCTCTGCAAGCTCCTCCAGTCTTACAGCCCTCCCAGAGCTCTATGTTCTTCCTATTCTCGCCCCTTGATTTCCATCGTCCCGCCATTGGCGGCCGTGCCTCCAGCTGCCTAGGCCCTAAAAGCTCTGCAATTCCCTCCCTAAACCTCTTCGCCTCTCTATCTGTGCAGTTTTGGTTTCCATATTTACGAAAGGATATACTTGCTTTGGAGGCAGTTCAGAGAAGATTCACTAGGTTGATTCCGGAGATGAGGAAAGGTTGAGTAGGTTGGGCCTCTCTACTCATTGGAATTCAGAAGAATGAGAGGCGATCTTTACGAAACGTATAAGATTATGAGGGGGCTTGACAATGTGGATGCAGAGAGGATGTTTCCACTGATAGGGGAGACTAGAACTAGAGGGCATAATCTTAGAATAAGAGGCCGCCCATTTAAAACTGAGATGAGGAGGAATTTCTTCTCAGAGGGTTGTAAATCTCTAGCATTCGCTGCTTCAGAGAGCAGTGGAAGCCAGGACATTGAATAAATTTAAGACAGAGATAAGATAGTTTCTTAACCAATAAGGGAATAAGGGGTTATGGGGAGCGGGAAGGAAAGTGGAGCTGAGTCCATGATCAGATCAACCATGATCGTCTTAAATGGCAGAGTAGGCTCGAGGGGCCGTATGGCCTACTCCTGCTCCTATTTCTTATGTTCTTATGTTCTTATGTTCCTCCTTTAAGGTGTTCCTCATAACCTACCTCTTTCGACCAAACTTTTGGTCACCTGTCCCAGTGTCTCCTTATGTGGCTGGGTGTCAGATTTTCTCTGGTAACGCTCCTGTCAGGTGCCTTGGGATGCTTTGCCACGTTGAAGGCACTGCATCAGTGCAAGTTGTTGGTGTGACTGACTGCTTAGATCAAAGGCTGACACCGTGTTATATAGTCTACATGTCACAGTGAATCAGATTGGAATGTGTTCAGAGGAATGATCAGAAGACCCAAAGGTGCTCGCTGCAGACATATGTCAAGTTGCAATCAATCAATGCGCTGTCACATTTTCTCCAGAGGCAGTACCACGTTTTAGAAGTTTAATCAATTTTGTGCAAAATCAATGTTTTCGGCCTGTGTTTTTGGTATGTATTCAGATTGAAGTGAATCTAAATTGAATGCTGAATGAATGATTGAACGGGTTATGGTGCCAATTTTGCAAATTGGCTTCTTTCACCTGAAGTTCTCAGAAATTCTGCGACAACTATGCGCTGCTTTAACAAACTGGTCACGTTTGCAAAGGGTTCAAAGTTGTTCGATGTTCATGAGGATAGTAATGCATTTACTGGGATTCACAGTAGTCACCATTTACAATGAATTAAACTAACTATGCATTTGCTGGGATTCAGACGAGTGATTTTTTTTTAAAATAGGGTCCGTCGCTGGCAAGGCCGGCATTTATTACCATCGCTAATTGCCCTTGAGCAGGTGGTGGTGAGCCGCCTTCTTGAACCGCTGCAGTCCGTGTGATGAAGGTGCTCCCACAGTGCTGTTAGGGAAGGTTTTTCAGGAATTTGACGATGAAGGAACGACAATATATGTCTAAGTCGGGATGGTGTGTGACTTGTGCGGGGGAAGTTGGAGGTGGTGGTGTTCCCATGTGCCTGCTGCCCTTGTCTTTCTGGATGGTAGAGATCGCGGATTTGGTAGGTGCTGCCGAAGGAGCGTTGGCGAGTTGCTGCAGTGCATCCTTTAGATAGAACACACTGCAGCCATGGTACGCCGGTGGTAGAGGGAGTGGAAACTTAAGATGGGTTACCGATCAAGCTTGATATCAGGATGTAGATTAATTCTGAATTTACTAGGACCAGTTTCGTGTTTAGGGAATTCACTAGGATTCGGTCTAGTTATATCTTTATTAGAATTCTGACTAATTATGTCTTACTCAGGATTCAAAATAGTTTTTTAAATAGTACTTTATCCAGACTACCTGTTCAACTGCCAGTGACCATCATTCTGCATTGATGGAGCAGAAATCCCGGCTTCCCCGGCTCCGTACGGAGTGTGTACGGACCCGGGAAGGCATCGCAAAAGCCGGTTTTCAGCATCCAATGCGTATGCGCTGAAAACCGGCTGTTCCGATTTGTCAAGCGGGAGCTCGACAAGCTGGATGCAGAAAGGATATTTCCACTCATAGGGGAAACCAAAACTAGGGGACATAGGGATCAATTTTGGCCCACCCATTTTTTTCGGCGCACTTAGCGGAGATGTGCCGCTTTTCTCCGTTCAGAAGTGCGGCGAAAAAATTCCTCCCCACTTTGGCCACTGTCCGGCCTCTCCCCGGTCGTGGTGTAGTGAGGCCAGTGGAGTGGTCGGGGGAGGGGGGGGGGGGGGGGGTGGAGCCAGCGTCCTGCACTGAAAACAGTGCCGGGACGTCTGCACATGCTCATTGTAGTCAGGTTGCGATGTCCGCGCATGCGCAGTAGCGCCGAAATGTGGCAATTGGTCCAGCCTCTCTCTCTCTCTCTCTCTCTTCCCACAGATGCCATGTTAGCTCGCTCTCCTCCTCCCTCCACCATTCATTTGCAGCTCAGCCTCTCTCTCTCTCTCTCCCCCCCCCGTGGAATACAGATGCTGGTTGAATCCCGATGCCGATCGCTCCCGCCCCTAGCCCAGGCCGAGTGGCCTCCCGCACAGGCCACCGAGCCCAGCCTTTCCTCTCCCCCGCTTCACCCCCCTCCGATGCCGTCGAGCCCTGCCTTTCCACCCCCCTCCCTCCCTACCAGCCTCTCGATGCGTCTTTTCCGGCCGCCCCTATCCCACGCCGAATGGTCTCCCATACAGGCCGGCCCGCTGCCTTCCCCTGCCCAAGGTAGGATTTACTTCAAATATTTAATTGTTAATCAATTGCTTACCTGAGTTCTTTATTTTTATTTAGTTATTTTAACTTTTATTTGGAATGTTTGCTGCTTGGGTGCAGGTCCTTACTTACTGACCTGCGTCGATTTCTTCACTGCCCGTAACGTGTTTCAGAGCTAGCCACATACGCGGACCTAAGTCGATTTAGTGTAAGTATTAGCTGTCCAAAGTTGCATAAATGGTCAAAACTGGCGTAAGTGTCTGGGAACGCACCCACCCGCCTTTGAAAAAAAAAGGGAACTAAAAAAAATCATACCTAACTAAGTCACTCTGGAGCAAGTTTATTGGGGAAAATGTTTTTTTTTTAAACTTATGTCAGAAAAACTAACTTACTCCAAAGAAATTGATGCAAGTCATGGCCAAAATTGGGCCCCATAGACTTAGAATAAGGGGCCACCCATTTAAAACTGAGATGAGGAGAAATTTCTTCTCTCAGAGGGTTGTAAATCTATGGAATTCTCGACCTCAGAGAGCTGTGGAGGCTGGGTCATTGATTATATTTAAGTTGGAGATAAACAGATTTTTAAGCGATAAGGGAATAAAGGGTTATGGGGAAAGGACAGGGAAGTGGAGCTGAGTCCATGATCAGATCAGCCATGATCTTATTGAATGGCGGAGCAGGCTCGAGGGGCCAAATGGCCTACTCCTGCTCCTATTTCTTATGTAGATCTATATTTAACTCACTGAACTTAGTCCTCCTCCAGTTAAATGACTGTCACTTTACACTGACAACATACCACAACCACCAATATAATGGATAACCAAATAGTTTTTTTTTTGTTGCTATTGATTGAGAGAAGAAATGCTGGCCAGGATTAATGATGTCAAAGAGACTTAAACCTCCACATGAACAGACCAGCCAAGACTTTGGTTTAATGTGTCAAATGAAGGGAAGAAAGAAAGACCTGTACCGATCTCTTCATCCCAAATGCCTTACAGCCAATGAAATACTTTTGAAGTGTGGTCACTGTTGTAATGGAGAAGATATGGCAGCCAATTTGTGCACAGCAAGCTCCCACAAATAATGACCAGATATTGGCCGGGACAGTACGGAATGTGTACGGATGCAGCGAGACCTCGCACAAAGCCGGTTTACGGTGCGCAATGTGCGGAGAAGCGGGGCACTTTATTAACGTATTTAAATCAGGCTCCCACGGTGAAAATTGGGAGCCCATTCACCATTGCTGCTGTATGGGATTCCCAGGGGTCGGGAAACCCGGAACAAAAGGGAGGTGGGAGCTGCCATTTCCACAAGGTAAGAGCCACTCCCAGCACTCCCCATGGGCCTCGAGGAGCAGGAGTGTTCCCCTCGAGGTAGCCTTTGGCCTCCCCCGTCTGCTGATCGCCAGCCTCCCACTCCCACCCACAGCCCTTTTGGTTGTCGACCTCCTTCACTCCCAGTCCTGATGGTCTGGCTCTTCCTCCAGCCCCAAGACACGATGGCCGGCCTTCCCACCCCTCCCCCTCCGGTTGCCAGGGAACATCTCCAAGGGACTGTGGCCTCGTGTTGCTAGTTTTCCCTGATGGCCGCTGGCCATGCAGTCAATTTGGCCAGCTGCCAAGTGGGCGACAGATCAAAAAAATGGTAATGAGATCCTGTCGAACTTAACGGCGGAACCTCAGTACCATTTTTTTGAAACCCTGGCCTTGCTGGGTACTTTAGTCATTTTCGGCCTCCTTCACACCTCCCCATAAATATCGGGGCCCAGGAGCCTGATTTCTTAGCTTTAAAGTTCGAGTCCGCAAACTTGCGATCCAGAGACAACTTAATTAAGTTTGACACACAATTTTTTTTTTTTAAAGTTGTTCTTGGGATGTGGGCGTCGCTGGCAAGACCAGCATTTATTGCTCATCCCTACTTGCCCTTGAGAAGGTGGTGGTGAGCCGCCTTCTTGAACCGCTGCAATCCGTGAGGTGAAGGTGCTCCCGCCATGCTGTTAGGGAGGGAGTTCCAGGCTTTTGACCCAGTGACGATAAAGGAACGGCCAACATACTTTCAAGTCAGGATGTGTGTGACTTGGAGGGGAACTTGGAGGTGATGGTGCTGCCCTTGTCCTTCTAAGTGGTAGAGGTGGCTGGTTTGCGAGGTACTGCTGAAGAAGCCTTGGCGAGTTGCTGCAGTGCATCTTGTAGACGGTGCACACTGCAGCCATGGTGCGCCGGGGTGGTAGAGGGAGTGAATGTTGAAGGTGGTGGATGGATATGTCTATTGGAGACTGTCATTTGTGGATGTAGAATTGCAAAGTAAGACTGCCACCAAATGCATTGGACACTGTCTGTCTCAGTTACAGCCACTCAGATTAGATCGGGATCAATCCCTGCTTCAGCAGTGAGTAGAAGGATGGAGAGAGGAAAGATATTGGCCCTGAAATTCCAGCCTCCCGGGGTCCGTACGGCGTTCCTACAGACGGCATCGGAAATGCCGGTTTCCAGCGCGCAATGCGCATGCATTGGAAACCGCCATTTCTAATCTGTCAAGTTTATAACTTGACAGACCGTAGCCAGATCGGGAGCAAGGACACTTGTAAGTGGAAATTTCCGATATTTACACTTACAAATGTCCTCAAAAATCTTGCGCCTGAAAAAGCAGGCACATAGCCTACTTTTACAGGCGCAAGTGTTTGAAAAAAACACAAAAACATCTAAAAATAAAGGTATTAAAACATATATTATCATTAAAAACCCTCCCCACAATGGTACGTTTATTTTAAAATACTTAAAAAAAAAAATAATTTCCTGATTTTTTTTTTTAAGACATTAATTTAATTAACTTTAATTTAAATGAATGTAGTGTAATTATTTTCTATTTTTTATTAGTGTTTTGGGTGTTTGGGGCTGTGTTTTGGGTGTTTCGGGCTCTATCACAATCATAGTAATAGGAGTTTAGAACCCTGCGGAACTCCTATTACTATGATTCCTTACCTGATTGGCTGCCCAGGGCCATGTTGGGGAAGTCCAGAACCAGAGGTCACAGTCTAAGGATAAGGGGTAAGCCATTTAGGACCGAGATGCGGAGGAACTTCTTCACCCAGAGAGTGGTGAACCTGTGGAATTCTCTACCACAGAAAGTTGTTGAGGCCAATTCACTAGATATATTCAAAAAGGAGTTAGATGAGGTCCTTACTACTAGGGGGATCAAGGGGTATGGCGAGAAGGCAGGAATGGGGTACTGAAGTTGAATGTTCAGCCATGAACTCATAGAAGGGCCGAATGGCCTACTCCTGCACCTATTTTCTATGTTTCTATGTGAGTCCAGCTCGAGGCCTGCGCACGCATTGACGTGCGCGTGCTGCGTCTCGCAGTCGAAGGAGGCCACAGCATCGGAAAGTCCAACATGGGCACCAGTTTAAGGTAGCTGCATATTTTTTCTCTAAAATACCCGCGGGAAGGCCAAACCAGAATTTCAGGGCCATTTAAAACAGTCAGACTGGACCTGAATGGCAGACCAGCCTGAATGACCTGTTCTCATTCTTGCATCCCTCTTATTTGCTGCAATCTGAAACTTGTTTCACAATAAGGAGTAGCACATTCAAAATGGAAATGAGGGGGAATTCCGTCTCTCAGAGGCCCGTGAATCTTAGGAATTCTCTGCCCCAGGGAACAGTAGAGGCTGGGTCATTGAATATATTTAAGGTGGCAATAGACAGATTTTTGAACCATAGGGGAGTCAAGGGTTATGGGGAGCAGGCAGGGAAGTGGGCTTGAGGCCAAGATCAGATCTTATTGAATGGCCTACTCCTGCTCCTATTTCTTATGTTCTAGTGTCACACGGACCACAGCGCCAGCCCTTTTTGTTCTCCCATGGAGCTGCTACCAGTTGACTGCGTGTCACCCAGAAAGTGCTTCAGCTCTGAAAATGAATGGGTTTAATTTCCACCATAAACTACCTTTAGCACACTGATTAACAAGTTTGCATAAATTCCTGTCCGTCCTCACTTAGCGTAGCCTTCAGCTTGCTTAAAAGGAATGAAGCTGGTTAATGACTTGATTAAAAATTTCCCAGATGGGAATTTATGTGAATGTATTAACTAGCGCGCTTAAAAAAAACACACACACACACACCCAGAGGAAATTAAAGTAATAAGTCTAAAACCACTTTCTTTCCAGCACTCTACTTTGTTTCAATCTTCTTCCACAAAATTAAAAACAATCCATTAAAGAAGCGATGAAGTCAGGTTCCTTTTAAAAAAACGGCAGCCTGCTCCATAATCACTGTGATTTTGTTCACAAAGCGTTGACGTGTAGCTTTGGACCGCGTGAGATCGAAGAGTGCAATTTAATTACTGGGTGAGTCATTGAGAAAACAAAACATGATCCCACTCTTCATTAAACGAGGAATTTCAGAAGATTCATAATTAAATCAGCGGAGCAGTAAACGAAGCAAGTACGACGGATGTCAGATTGCAAATACATCTGAGACTCAGGCTCGATATAGAAAGGTCAGAGGAGATATGAAAAAGAAAATAAGAGGGTCAAAGAGGGTCAAAGGCTATCTTATGATGATAAATTGAGTGGACTGGGTCTTTACTCGTTAGAGTTCAGAAGGATGAGGGGTGATCTGATAGAAACATTTAAAATAATGAAAGGGATAGACAAGATAGAGGCAGAGAGGTTGTTTCCACTGGTCGGGGAGACTAGAACTAGGGGGCACAGCCTCAAAATACGGGGGAGCCAATTTAAAACCGAGTTGAGAAGGAATTTCTTCTCCCAGAGGGTTGTGAATCTGTGGAATTCTCTGCCCAAGGAAGCAGTTGAGGCTAGCTCACTGAATGTATTCAAGTCACAGATAGATAGATTTCTAACCAATAAGGGAATTAAGGGTTACGGGGAGAGGGCGGGTAAGTGGAGCTGAGTCCACGGCCAGATCAGCCATGATCTGGTTGAATGTCGGAGCAGGCTCGAGGGGCTAGATGGCCTACTCCTGTTCCTAATTCTTATGTTCTTATGTTCTTATGTAAAGAGAGGGTTTGAGAATAGAATGACAGCAACATAAAAGGTAATCGAAAAGTCTTCTATAAGTATACAAATAGTGAAAAGGTAGTGAGAGGAGGGGCGGGACCAATTAGGGAGTGAAGGGTTATGGAGAGCGGGCAGGGAAGTGGAGCTGAGCCCAAGATCAGAACAGCCATGATCTCTTTAAATGGCGGAGCAGGCTCGAGTGGCCTACTCCCGCTCCTATTACTTATGTTCTTATATTCTTATTAGCGACCAAAAAGGAGAGCTATGCATGGAGGCAGAGGGTATGGCTGAAGTACTAAATTGAGTAATTTGCATCTGTCTTCACCAAGGAAGAAGATGCTGCCATTGACATAGTGAAGGAGGAGGTAGTGGAGACACTTGATAGGATAAAAATTGATAAAGAAGGAGATTTTAGAAAGGCTGGCTGTACTTAAAGTAGATAAATCACCAGGAGTGGATGGGATGCAGCCTAGGATGCTGAGGGAATTGAGGGCGGAAATCGCGGCGGGACTGGCCATAATATCCCAATCCTCCATAGGTGAGGGGAGTAGATAGGCGTTTCTGCGGCCGCAACCGAGACTCCAGGATGGTATGTTGCCTCCCTGGTGCAAGGGTCAAGGATGTCTCGGAGCGGGTGCAGGACATTCTGAAATGGGAGGGAGAACAGCCAGTTGTCGTGGTGCACATTGGTACCAACGACATAGGTAAAAAAAAGGGATGAGGTCCTACGAAACGAATTTAAGGAGCTAGGAGCTAAATTAAAAAGTAGGACCTCAAAAGTAGTAATCTCAGGATTGCTACCAGTGCCACGTGCTAGTCAGAGTAGGAATCGCAGGATAGCGCAGATGAATACGTGGTTTGAGCAGTGGTGCAGCAGGGAGGGATTCAAATTACTGGGGCATTGGAACCGGTTCTGGGGGAGGTGGGACCAGTACAAACCGGACGGTCTGCACCTGGGCAGGACCGGAACCAATGTCCTAGGGGGAGTGTTTGCTAGTGCTGTTGGGGAGGAGTTAAATTAATATGGCAGGGGGATGGGAACCAATGCAGGGAGACAGAGGGAGACAAAAAGGAGGCAAAAGCAAAAGACAGAAAGGAGATGAGGAAAAGTGGAGGGCAGAGAAACCGAAGGCAAAGAACAAAAAGGGCCACTGTACAGCAAAATTCTAAAAGGACAAAGGGTGTTAAAAAAACAAGCCTGAAGGCTTTGTGTCTCAATGCAAGGAGTATCCGCAATAAGGTGGATGAATTAACTGTGCAAATAGACGTTAACAAATATGATGTGATTGGGATTACGGCGACATGGCTCCAGGATGATCAGGGCTGGGAACTCAACATCCAGGGGTATTCAACAATCCGGAAGGATAGAATAAAAGGAAAAAGAGGTGAGGTAGCATTGCTGGTTAAAGAGGAGATTAATGCAATAGTTAGGAAAGACATTAGCTTGGATGATGTGGAATCTATATGGGTAGCGCTGCAGAACACCAAAGGGCAAAAAACGTTAGTGGGAGTTGTGTACAGACCTCCAAACAGTAGTCGTGATGTTGGGGAGGGCATCAAACAGGAAATTAGGGGTGCATGCAATAAAGGTGTAGCAGTTATAATGGGTGACTTTAATATGCACATAGATTTGGCTAGCCAAACTGGAAGCAGTACGGTGGAGGAGGATTTCCTGGATGGTTTTCTAGACCAATATGTCGAGGAACCAACTAGGGGGGAGGCCATCTTAGACTGGGTGTTGTGTAATGAGAGAGGATTAATTAACAATCTCATTGTGCGAGGCCCCTTGGGGAAGAGTGACCATAATATGGTGGAATTCTGCATTAGGATGGAGAATGAAACAGTTAATTCAGAGACCATGGTCCAGAACTTAAAGAAGGGTAACTTTAAGGTATGGCGTGAATTGGCTAGGATAGATTGGCGAATGATACTTAAGGGGTTGACTGTGGATGGGCAATGGCAGACATTTAGAGACCGCATGGATGAATTACAACAATTGTACATTCCTGTCTGGCGTAAAAATAAAAAAGGGAAGGTGGCTCAACCGTGGCTATCTAGGGAAATCAGGGATAGTATTAAAGCCAAGGAAGTGGCATACAAATTGGCCAGAAATAGCAGCGAACCCGGGGACTGGGAGAAATTTAGAACTCAGCAGAGGAGGACAAAGGGTTTGATTAGGGCAGGGAAAATGGAGTACGAGAAGAAGCTTGCAGGGAACATTAAGGCGGATTGCAAAAGTTTCTATAGGTATGTAAAGAGAAAAAGGTTAGTAAAGACAAACGTAGGTCCCCTGCAGTCAGAATCAGGGGAAGTCATAACGGGGAGCAAAGAAATGGCAGACGAATTGAACAAGTACTTTGGTTCGGTATTCACTAAGGAGGACACAAACAACCTTCCGGATATAAAAGGGGTCAGAGGGTCTAGTAAGGAGGAGGAACTGAGGGAAATCTTTACTCGTCGGGAAATTGTGTTGGGGAAATTGATGGGATTGAAGGCCGATAAATCCCCAGGGCCTGATGGACTGCATCCCAGAGTACTTAAGGAGGTGGCCTTGGAAATAGCGGATGCATTGACAGTCATTTTCCAACATTCCATTGACTCTGGATCAGTTCCTATCGAGTGGAGGGTAGCCAATGTAACCCCACTTTTTAAAAAAGGAGGGAGAGAAAACAGGGAATTATAGAGCGGTCACCCTGACCTCAGTCGTGGGTAAAATGATGGAATCAATTATTAAGGATGTCATAGCAGCGCATTTGGAAAATGGTGATATGATAGGTCCAAGTCAGCATGGATTTGTGAAAGGGAAATCATGCTTGACAAATCTTCTGGAATTTTTTGAGGATGTTTCCAGTAAAGTGGACAAAGGAGAACCAGTTGATGTGGTATATTTGGACTTTCAGAAGGTTTTCGACAAGGTCCCACACAAGAGATTAATGTGCAAAGTTAAAGCACATGGGATTGGGGGTAGTGTGATGACATGGATTGAGAACTGGTTGTCAGACAGGAAGCAAAGAGTAGGAGTAAATGGGTACTTTTCAGAATGGCAGGCAGTGACTAGTGGGGTACCGCAAGGTTCTGTGCTGGGGCCCCAGCTGTTTACATTGTACATTAATGATTTAGACGAGGGGATTAAATGCAGTATCTCCAAATTTGCGGATGACACTAAGTTGGGTGGCAGTGTGAGCTGCGAGGAGGATGCTATTAGGCTGCAGAGTGACTTGGATAGGTTAGGTGAGTGGGCAAATGCATGGCAGATGAAGTATAATGTGGATAAATGTGAGGTTATCCACTTTAGTGGTAAAAACAGAGAGACAGACTATTATCTGAATGGTGACAGATTCGGAAAAGGGAAGGTGCAACGAGACCTGGGTGTCATGGTACATCAGTCATTGAAGGTTGGCATGCAGGTACAGCAGGCGGTTAAGAAAGCAAATGGCATGTTGGCCTTCATAGCGAGGGGATTTGAGTACAGGGGCAGGGAGGTGTTGCTACAGTTGTACAGGGCCTTGGTGAGGCCACACCTGGAGTATTGTGTACAGTTTTGGTCTCCTAACTTGAGGAAGGACATTCTTGCTATTGAGGGAGTGCAGCGAAGATTCACCAGACTGATTCCCGGGATGGTGGGACTGACCTATCAAGAAAGACTGGATCAACTGGGCTTGTATTCACTGGAGTTCAGAAGAATGAGAGGGGACCTCATAGAAACGTTTAAAATTCTGACGTGTTTAGACAGGTTAGATGCAGGAAGAATGTTCCCAATGTTGGGGAAGTCCAGAACCAGGGGTCACAGTCTGAGGATCAGGGGTAAGCCATTTAGGACCGAGATGAGGAGAAACTTCTTCACCCAGAGAGTGGTGAACTTGTGGAATTCTCTACCACAGAAAGTAGTTGAGGCCAATTCACTAAATATATTCAAAAGGGAGTTAGATGAAGTCCTTACTACAAGAGGGATCAAGGAGTATGGCGAGAAAGCAGGAATGGGGTACTGAAGTTTCATGTTCAGCCATGAACTCATTGAATGGCGGTGCAGGCTAGAAGGGCTGAATGGCCTGCTCCTGCACCTATTTTCTATGTTTCTATGTTTCTATACGGGGGTTGTGCCAGAGGACTGGAGAATTGCAAATGTTACACCCTTGTTCAAAAAAGGGTGTAAAGATAAACCCAGCAACCACAGGCCGATCAGGTTACCTTCGGTAGTGGGGAAGCTTTTAGAAACAGTAATCAGGGACAAAATTAACAGTCACTTGGACAAGTGTGGATTAATTAAGGAAAGGCAGCACGGATTTGTTAAAGGCAAATAGTGTTTAACCAACTTGATCAAGTTTTTTGATAAAGAATAGAGAGGGTTGATGCGGGCAATGCAGTTGATGTAGTCTACCTGGATTTCCAAAAGGCGTTCGACAAAGTACCACATATTAGTTTTGCCAGCAAAATTGAAGTCCATGAAATAAAACGGACAGTGGCAGCATGGATACGGAATTGCTAAGTGACAGGAAGCAGAGAGTAGTGGTGAACGGTTGTTTTTCGGACTGGAGGAAGGTATACAGGAGTGTTCCCCAGAAGTCGGTTCTCGGACCACTGCTTTTCTTGATGTATATATATTAATGACTTGGACATGAGGGTACAGAGCACAATTTCAAAATTTGCAATGACACAAAACTTGGAAGTATAGTGAACTGTGAGGAGGAGAGTGATAGAATTCAGGAAGACATAGGCAGGCTGGTGGAATGGGCGGACACGAGGCAAATGTGAAGTGATGCATTTTGGTAGAAAGAATGAGGACATGTAAAGTAAATGGTACAATCCTAGAGAGGGTGAACGAAGAGAGAGACCTGGGGGTATGTGTGCATCAATCGTGGAAGGTGTCAGAGCACGTTGAAAAAGCAGTTAAAAAGGCTTATGAGTTCCTGGGCTTCATAATTAGAGGTATGGGCTAGATTTTACACTTTTGTGCTTATCGGCCAAAAATGGACATTATTTCCGGCGTGGGCGGTAAAAATGGGTTTTCAGATCATCGGCTTCTTGCCCATTCTCAAAGCACCTAGTCTCCATTTTTGAAATTGGCGTTACCGCGAGGGATAGGAAATGGGCGGTAGTGTTAAATCTCGCTGACCTTCTGCCGTAAAGTGTCGCCGTCCTTAGCAACGGCATGGCAACGCTCGATTCCAGCAATGCAGGAGGTCAAGGGTCATCATGACATGAGAGGGACTGAAAGCCTGTGTGGGTGTGGTGTGTGCTTGTTTGGCTGTTGTGGGAGGCACGAGGGAGATTCACCAGCAGCAACATAGTTGGCACTGAGTTTTTGACCAACAAATAAGATATAACATGGAAGGGATGGAGGAGGCCCTGGAGCGGGTAGCCAGGAACACTGGTGGCAGAGGGCTCCCAGTGGTCCCAGAGCACGGCACTGCACCCCAAGGTGCCGCACCCCCATTGTCAATGATATAATCAGAGCCAGGAGCAACATCTTGCTTCTGGCTCGGAGCATGTTCCCACCTCGGGACCATCCTCTCCTGTATTCCGTCCAAGCAGCGGTTCCCACGACATCCCCCACCGTCAATGAAGCATCGCCTGAGGAGCTCCTCGGCCAGGCGGCTTGGAGTCAGGAGGGGAAGAGGTAGAGGTGGGGAGGAGAACCAGTAGGTGGGGGGGGGGGGGGAGGCTGGGGAAGGTTTGGTTTTTACAGAAATTCTTATGATTTAAGACAAATTTTCGGTTTAAATGTTTTTTATTTAACAAAACCTTGCTGTGCAAGTGATTTAGAACATGGCGTCCATATCGCTGTGATTAGTTCCGGTTAGTTCCACTTTTTCTGGGCGTTATTTTGGGCGAGCGATATTGTGGGCGCTATGTGTGCGAGGTGGTGAAAGTGACGCTGGGCGATCTCATGGCCGCTAGTTTCGGCAAATATGATCTTTACGACAAAAAAAAAATGGGCGGGCGGTATTATTGAATCTCGCCGTTAATTCCTTGCGGAAATTAACGCTGGGCGATATTATGGGCGTTGATTTCACCCATTCTGATGATTCTGCCCCAAAAAATTGGGCGGGCCATATTATTTTTTCCCGGCGTTACGCACATGGGGAAAGTAACGCTCGCCGATAAGTTTCCGAAAAATGCCCGTCAGTTTCCATTTTGTGGCTAAATGGGTGATATATGGGTGTTATACGTCATTTCAGCGGTAAAATGGACGTTAAGTGGGCGTTAAGCATGCAAAAAACGAGGAAACTCTAGCCCATGGAGTTCAAAAGTTTGAAAATTATGATGAACCTGTATAAAACATTGGTTCAGTCTCAACTGGAGTACTGTGTCCAATCCTGGGGACCAGACATGCGGAAGGATGTGAAGGCCTTCGAGAAGATGCAAAAACTATTGACGAGAATGATTCCAGGAATGAGGGATTTCAGTTACCTTGGAGAAGCTAGGGTTGTTCTCCTTGGAGCAGAGAAGTTTGAGAGGAGATTTGATAGAGGTGCTCCAAATCATGAGGGGTCTGGACAAGGTAGATAGAGAGAAACTGTTCCCCTTGGCAGAAGGGTCGAGACACAGATTTAAGGTGACTGGCAAAAGAACCAAAGGTGACGTAAGAAAAAAGTTTTTTTACGCAGCGAGTGGTTAAGATCTGGAATGCACTGCCTGAAAGAGTGGTGGAGGCAGACTCAATTTTATCTTTCAAAAGGGAGTATCTGAAGGAACAAAAATTGTAAGACGACAGGGAAAGGGCATAGAAACATAGAAACATAGAAAATAGGTTCAGGAGCAGGCCATTCGGCCCTTCTAGCCTGCACCGCCATTCAATGAGTTCATGGCTGAACATTCAACTTCAGGGGAGTGGGACGAGCTGAGAGTCGGCACGGGCTCGACGGGCCGAATGGCCTTTAATCGTGCTGTAAGCATTCTATGATTCTATGAGGTGGAAACAAAAAAACTCACTGACTACCCATCCATAAAAATCGAATACCCAATGTTTTCAACCTTCACTCGAATTCATAATAAATTGCTTCTCATTCCAGATAAGTCGACTGATTTTCTTTTATATCTGCATGCCTATTCTGTTTTAAGTCTCAACTAATTACTTTTATTTCTGACCTTGGAATTTTACAGTAACTCCATTGAAAGGCAGGAACTCTCAAAGAATTTCCTCCATTTTCTGTCTCTGAATTGAATCTTGTCAGGCTAGAAAGTCTTTATTTAGGATCGGAACGTTCCTCGGGCTCTTTGAATGCTCAAGGAAGCGACGATAATGTCGTGACTCACACCAACAACGACTCGTGTTCATCTCTTCTTTGAATCAACTGCTTGATTTATTTTATCTTGTCTCCTCTTTCTGGCTGAGCAAGGTTTTAATAAAATGGCTGACCCTGGATAAAAGTCAGCCAAGCCTACAAAAATCGCAAATGGCATTCACAGCACCCAACAAGGTTATTCGGCCCATCACACCGATATTGGTGCTGGCTGTTCAATTGGAATTTTGTCCTATTTTCCTGCACGTTGCACATATCCTTCTATATTCTTCCTTTTCAAACAATTATTCAACTGCCTTTTAAAAGACGTTGGTGTTTACAAAGTGTTTACAGCACAGATACAGGGCATTCGGCCCAACTGGTCCATACCGTTTATTTATGCTCCACATGAACCTCCCTCTAACCACATCAATACATCCTTCTAATCCTTTCTCCCTCCAGAACCAGGGCTCACAGTCTAAGGATAAGGGGTAAGCCATTTAGGACCGAGATGAGGAGAGTTGTTTAACCTGTGGAATTCCCTGCCGCAGAGAGTTGTTGATGGCAGTCCATTGGATACATTCAAGAGGGAGTTAGATATGGCCCTTACGGTTAAGGGGATCAAGGGGTATGGAGAGAAAGCAGGAAAGAGGTACTGAGATGAATGATCAGCCATGATCTTATTGAATGGTGGTGCAGGCTCGAAGAGCCGAATGGCCTACTCCTGCACCTATTTTCTATGTTTCTATGTGCTTATCTAACTTTCCCTTGAGTGCATCTATGCTCTTCACCTTGACTCCTCCCTCTGGTAGCAAGTTCCCCATTCTAACCATTCTTTGGGTAAAGAAGTTTCTCCTGAATTCCTTATTGGATTTATTAGTGACTATCTTATATTGAGGGTCTCTAGTTCTGGTCTCAGCCACAAGAGTTTTTACCTCAATATCCACTTGTGGTAAAGACATGCCCTCATCACTTGGGTGAAAATATTCTTTTAACTTCTCCCTTTGTTCTTGCAGTGATAATCCTAAGTCTATGCCCCTTGTTCATCAACCAGTGGAATATTTCACAATTTATACTCTCAAAGTCTTTCAGATAAAAAGCTGCATTTGATCCCCCTCCCCTTAACCTTCGCTATTCCAGTGGAAAATATCCCAAATCTTCAAACCATTCTTCGTAACTATAAGCCCTTACTCCTGATATCAGTCTAGTCAATCTCTGCTGTACCCATTCCACAATTCTAATAGCGCACCTATAAACAGGGTTTCCAGAACCACGTGCAACACTCCAATTGTGGCCTAACCAGTGTCTTCTACAAATGCAATGCTTCCTTACATTTATGTTCATCACCTCTGTACATAAAACCCAGAATCCTATTTGCCCACCCTTAATTGCCCTTGAGAAGGTGGTGGTGAGCCGTCTTCTTGAACTGCTGCACTTCATGTGGTAACGGTGCCCCCACAGTGCTGTTCGGGAGGGAGTTCCAGGATTTTGACCTAGTAACGATGAAGGAATGGCAATATAGTTCCAAGTCAGGGAATTTTGCAATGATGGTGTTCCCATGCGCCTGTTGGGAATTTTGCATGTTTGGGAGGTGCTGCTGAAGAAGCCTTGGCGAGTTGTTGCAGTGCATCTTGTAGATGATACACACGGCACCCATGCTGTGCTGGTGGAGGAGGAGGGAGTGAATGTTTGAGGTGCTGGATGGGGTGCCAATCATGCAGGCAAATGGGACAGTTCCTGATGATCAGCCAGCATGTGATGGGACGAAATATCTCCTCGTGTGCTGTGAATTCAATTAGTCTATCCTTGCTAAGTTTTAATAAGAACATAAATAATAGGAGCAGGAGTAGGCCATTTTGCACCTCGAGCCTGCTCCGCCATTTAATAAGTTCATGGCTGATATGGTCTTGGCCTCAACTCCACTTCCCTGCCCGCTGCCCATAACCCTTGGCTCCCTTATCCTTCAAAAATCTGTCTTACTCCACCTTAAATATTTTAAATCACCCAGCCTCCACAGCTCTCTAGGGTAGAGAATTCCAAAGATTCATGACCCTCAGATAAGAAATTCCTCCTCATTTCCGTTTTAAATTGGCGACCCCTTATTCTGAAACTATGCCTCCTAGTTCTCGATTCCCCCATGAGGTGAATCATCCTCTCTGCATCTACCTTGTCGAGTATCTAATACGTTTCAATAAGATCACCTCTCATTCTTCTAAACTCCAATGAATACAGCCCCAACCTGCTCAATCATTCCTCAAACGATAACCCCTTCATCACAGGAATCAACACAGTGAACCTTCTCTGAACTGCCTCACCGCAGATATTATCAGCTTCAGCTTTGTTCTGCATTGTATCGTACCTGTCATCCATCACCCTATTCCACTAACCTGCCTATGTCCTCCTGCAATCTCCTGTGTTCTTCCTCATAGGTAGCCATGTCAAAATGATGTTGCTGGAAATATTGAATGGAAGAAACGGTCCCAGGGTGTTAACAGTGTCTATAGACCGAGATTGCACAACTGTGAACACTCTCAGGCTGCCCGAGATATTTGTCACAGGCTCTGCACTAATGATCCTCGGGAATGCTTCAGGCAGAGCCCATTGCATCTTTTAAGTCTGTACAATAAACATTAAAAAAATTCTGTTGCATCACAGATTTGTCTGGGAGGTTTGTCACTTGACTTTCCCCTTTGCAGAGGCTTCTCATGGATTCTATGATTAAAATCATCAACGCACGGCCTTGGCTTTCCCGCGCACTCATTCACAAAATCTAGGATGTGACCTTCACCTTCACCACTTGTTGGCGTGAACTGGAAAAGGTAATAAAAATCTAGCGAGTTCTATAACGGGCAGATGATCCACGCCATCAGGTACACTACCCAGCGGCGAAGGTGCATTAGGAAAAAAATACCACTTAGTGTTTGGGGGCGGGAAATAGAAACATAGAAATTTACAGCGCAGAAGGGGGCCATTTCGCCCCATTGTGTCCGCGCCGGCCGACAAACAGCCGCACAGCCCTCGGTCAGCAGCCCTGAAGGTTATATATAAACCTACGAACAATGAACAATGGCGGATAGGCAAAGAGCACCCAGTCCAACCAGTCCGCCCCACACAACTGCGACACCCCCTGCACCGCAACATTCTACGCTCCACCCCAACCAGGTTCTGTGCTGGGGCCCCAGCTGTTTACATTGTACATTAATGATTTAGACGAGGGGATTAAATGTAGTATCTCCAAATTTGAGGATGACACTAAGTTGGGTGGCAGTATGAGCTGCGTGGAGGATGCTATGAGGCTGCAGAGCGACTTGGATAGGTTAGGTGAGTGGGCAAATGCATGGCAGATGAAGTATAATGTGGTAAAAACAGAGAGACAGACTATAATCTGAATGGTGACAGATTAGGAAAAGGGGAGGTGCAACGAGACCTGGGTGTCATGGTACATCAGTCATTGAAGGTTGGCATGCAGGTACAGCAGGCGGTTAAGAAAGCAAATGGCATGTTGGCCTTCATAGCGAGGGGATTTGAGTACAGAGGCAGGGAGGTGTTGCTACAGTTGTACAGGGCCTTGGTGAGGCCACACCTGGAGTATTGTGTACAGTTTTGGTCTCCTAACCTGAGGAAGGACATTCTTGCTATTGAGGGAGTGCAGCGAAGGTTCACCAGACTGATTCCCGGGATGGCGGGACTGACCTATCAAGAAAGACTGGATCAACTGGGCTTGTATTCACTGGAGTTCAGACGAATGAGAGGGGACCTCATAGAAACGTTTAAAATTCTGACGGGGTTAGACAGGTTAGATGCAGGAAGAATGTTCCCAATGTTGGGGAAGTCCAGAACCAGGGGACACAGTCTAAGGATAAGGGGGAAGCCATTTAGGACTGAGATGAGGAGGAATTTCTTCACCCAGAGAGTGGTGAACCTGTGGAATTCTCTACCACAGAAAGTTGTTGAGGCCAATTTACTAAATATATTCAAAAAGGAGTTAGATAAAGTCCTTACTACTAGGGGAATCAAGGGGTGCAGGAACCTAGGCCAATTGGGGAAAAAGAAATCTGGGAAAATTCCTCTCCGACCCATCCAGGCGATCAAAACTAGTCCAGGAGATCACCTTGGCTGTATTCGATTCCCTGCAGTACTTACCATCGTATGTGCGCCGGCCAACAAGAGGTTATCCAGTCTAATCCCAATTACCAGCTCTAGGTCACTTTAAGTGCTCATCCAACCACCTTTTAAATGTGGTGAGGTTTTTTGCATCCACCACCCTCCAGGCAGTGAGTTCTAGATCTCCACAACCCTCTGCGGGAAGAAGCCCCCACCCTTAAATCCCCTCTGAATCTTCCACCAACCACCTTAAAACTATGCCCCCTCATAATTGACCCCTCCACCAATGGAAATCGGCCCTTGCTATCCACTATATCCAGGCCCCTCAAAATTTTGAACACCTCAATGAGGTCTCCCCTCAGCCTCCTCTGTTCCAATGTGAACAAACCCATCCTATCCAATCTGTTCTCATAACTAAGATTCTCCATTCCAGGCATGGGCTCTTGAAGTCAAAACTTTTTTTTAAACTGATGATAAAAAGAAACACTGGATTTCAGCTTTGAAGAAGTAATCTTTCGGATGAGACGTTAAACTGAGCGCCTTTCACGACCACTGGATGTCTCAAAGCGCTTTATAGCCAATGAAGTACTTTTGTCTGCAGTCACGGTTGTAATGTAGGAAATGCAGCAGCCAATTTGCACAAAGCAAGCACCCACAAACAGCGATGTAATAATGCCAGATAATCTGCTTTTTGTTACGTTGATTGAGGGTTAAATATTGACCAGGACACCAGGAAAAACTCCCCTGCTCTTCTTTGAAATAGTGCCATGGGATCTTTTACATCCATCTGAGAGAGCAGATGGGGCCTCGATTTAACGTCTCATCCGAAAGGTGGCACCTCCGACAGTGCAACACTCCCTCGGTACTGCAATGGAGTGTCAGCATAGATTTTTTTGGGACTCGATGGACTTAAAGCCACAACCTTATGACTCAAGGGCGAGGGTGATCTCAACTGAGCCACAGCTGACACGGTTTGCTGGGTATTTCCGAAGTTTTCAGGAGTAGAGGGGGCAGGGGAAAGCGGAACGTTTGCGCATCACATTTTAATGACAGGTGGGCGGGGTTGGGTAGAGGAACTCTGGCCTCAGCTCCTCAGCTTCCTCTCTGAATGGGTGCCCATTTTGGTGCAAGTCCCAGAAGAAACAGATGGTAGGCCTTGGTACCAGTCCCACTCGGATCAGAAGAGACGAGCAGATCCCAGGTGCCATCTATTGTATCCATAGAGACAGTTGTGACCTTAGCAGGTGCAGGAACTAGAGGGCTGGGGTCAGAGGTCATTACCCTGCCAGGGGCAAGGCCCAGGACTATATCTGGGAGCATGGGATCATTAAACTGCCTTAAACCCACCAATAGGAGCGCACTGAGGTCAGCTCAGGCAGAGCGCCCTTCAGGGGGAAGAAAATCAGGGTCATAGACTATGATAAGTGTTTCCAAAGATATAAAGGGTGCAGCAGTTTATCCTAAGATTTACCACTTGTCCTGACCTTGTGCAGGTGAAATAAAATTTACCAGAGGCAGCTGTTGGGCTGATGAAATACTATCTTGTTATTGTGTCGGTTGTTTCCAGGATCCCTGATAATTCAGCAAGGAATGATAAAGGAAAAGTACCGAGATCTAGCATGCCTCTCAACAGCTTCACATCGAGCAACTTAACCTCTGCTTATATTTATATCTTGCAGACTGATGCACTCCAGTCTGGTTCAAACCAATTACTTATTTGTAACACTGATGCAGCACCGACAGGTGTTGAAAGGAACGTTTCTTAACTGTCAAGTCGCTGTCACTAAAGTAAAAAAAGAACCTGTATTTTCTAGCACCTTATCGCGGCCAAAGGATAGCCCACAGGACTTTACAACCAGTAGTATGCTTTGGAAATGCAATTATTGGTGCTATGAAGGCAAATGCCAATTTTCACACCGCAAAGTCCCTCGAATAGCCAAGAAACAAAATGATCAGTTCATCGAAGTGTTGGTGCTGTTGGTTGAGGGAGGAATATTGGCGAAAACACTGGGAGAATCCCCTGCTCTTCTTCAGGTAGTACCATGGGATCCTTTACCCAAGCAAAATGACAAGGCCTCAATTCATCTCATCCAAAAGACAACATCTCTGAAAATGCAGCACTCCTTCAATACAGCACTTTCAAATTCCTAACTCTCATACTTGGCCCTCCATTCAACATGGCATTTCTGCAGCTACCGATTATCTCCAATAAGCGAGATTCTAACCACCATCCCTTGACATTCAACCGCATTACCATCACCGAATCTCCCAACATCAACATCCTGGAGGTCACCATTGAACAGAAACTTAACTGGACCAGCCACATAAATACTGTGGCAACAAGAGCAGGTCAGATGCTGGGTATTCTGTGGCGAGTGTCTCACCTCCTGACTCCACCTTTCCACCATCTACAAGGCACAAGTCAGGGGTGTGATGGATTACTCTCCACTTGCCTGGATGAGTGCAAATTCAACAACACTCAAGAAGCTCGACAACATCCAGGACAAAGCAGTCCACTTGATCAGCACCCTATCCACCACCTTAAACACTGATCACTGCACCATCGGCATAACGTGGCTGCAGCGTGTACCATCTATAAGATGCACTGCAGAAATGTGCCAAGGCTTCTTCTCCCAAACCCACGACCTCTACCACATTGAAGGATAAGGGCAGCAGGCGCAGGGGAACACCACCACCTGTAAGTTCCCCTATAAGTTATACACCATCCTGACTTGGAAGTATATCGCTGTTCCTTCATCGTCGCTGGGTCAAAATCCTCGAACTCCCTCCCATACAGCACTGTGGGAGCATCTTCACCATACGGACTGCAACGGTTCAAGAAGACGGCTCACCACAACCTTCTCAAAGGCAATTAGGGATGGGCAATAAATGCTGGCCTTGCCAGCGACGCCCACATCCCATGAACAAATTTTTTTTAAATGGTTCCCTTTCCTTAAGTACTGTCCCCTCATCAACAAATCTGCCGTCATCATCCCCTCCTCAAAAGACTCACTCTGTCCTTGCAAATTACCACCACATCTCCAACCTCCCTTTCCTCTCCAAATTCCTTGAACGTGTTGTTTCCTCTCAAATTTGTGCCCATATTTCCTGCAACTCCAGGTTTGAACCCCTTCGATCAGGTTTCCACCCCTGCCCTAACACTGAAACAGCCTTTATCAAAGACACAAATGAAATCCTATGTAATTGTGACCGAGTAAAACCAACCCTCTTCATCCTTCTTCACCTGTCTGCAGCCTTTGACACGACTGACCACACCATCTTCCTCCAACACTTTTCCTCCGGTATCCAGATTGGTGGGACAGTCCTCGCCTGGTTGCACTCTTATGTATCCAGTTTTAGCCAAAGAATCACTTGCAATGGCTTCTCTTCCCACTCCCACATCATTACCTCTGGAGATCCACAAGGATGTATAATTGTCCCCCTCCTATATTTCATCTGCATTCTGGACTTCAGTGACATCGTCCTAAAACTATGGCCGGAATTTTGCCTACCTGGGCAGGTTCGATGCCGGCGGTGTTAATGTGGTGTCAAACATAAAAATCTTTATCGTCAACACTTTCCGACCTTGGACAGATTTGTGTGCACCTTTGGAAGTGGCTTAGTGAGTTGCGGTGAATGGTGAGACATACCGTTACCTCCCACAATGGTGATGAGTGTGAAAGAAATGGCTTGGTAATTGTAGGGATGCTTTATGGTGTTGGTGTGGGGTGGTGCCAACCTGGCACATTGTGTGGCAGCGGGTGTACAGCATCAAGTTAAGTAAATCTGCCCATGATGAGGCCACCCCTGGCCTCCCAGCCAGCAAAGTGCTGATGCCCTTTGTCCTGCGCAGCACCAGGTGATTGCGGAGAAGTTTGGTGTTGTTGTTGGTGCTGCTGGTGTTGGGGCTGATTGTGATTCGATTCGGAGAACCAAGGTGAGACAGTATAACAGGCACCCATATTGATGGAACAGATGGCAGGTGAAGTACAGATGACAGAAGCATTCTTTCAATGGTGAGAGAGTTCTTCCAATGAGATGACACTGGATGGAGACTTTGCTGGAAAGACTTGCAGCCTGCAGAATCTGCGCTGGAAGTGGATTGAGCGACAGCTTCTGCCTGAGGAAAATGATCATCTGTCAGGTGGGAGCTTTTACTGTACATTTGATGCTGTCAAGTAATCAGCTGGAGCAAGGGCTCAGGTTGACAGACATGGTTCCTGAGCTGCGTGAATCCCATGGCTATGCAGGGAACTTTAAAAAGTAATTGAAAAAGCGGCTGTAAATTGATAATGATTTCACAATTGGGTCGCCCACCACAGCCAGTTGGGTCGGCTCCACGATGACAGATGGGTCTGGGGGAAAGGCACGTGGGGGGCAGGTTGGCAGCGCGTTCCCAACCCTCTATCAAAAAAAACCTTTCCCACCCAACCTGCCACCAATTGCACTTGCTACCACTCTGGAAAATCCAGGCCTTAATGTCAGGTTCTACATGTACGCTGATGAAACCCAGCACTACCACGCCACTAGCTCAATTAACTGCCTCTGGTTTGGCACACCATTTGTCCAACATCCAGTCCTGGGTAAGCATAAATTTCCTTCAACTAAATACTGGGAAGACCAAACGCATTGTCTTCAGACCCCGCCACAAACTCTGTTCTCTGGCCCACCACTCCATCCCTCCCCATGGCCACTGTTTGAAGCTGAACCAGAGTTTGGGACCTTAGGGGCCTATATGAGGCTGAAATAAATTTCTGACTACATTTGCGCTCCATCAGCCAGACTGCCACCTTCCACAACTGTAACATCCGACCCTGTCTCAGCTCATCTCTTGCTGAAATCCTCATCCATGCCTTTGTTACCTTGACTACTCCAACGAACTGCTGGCTAGCCTCCCACATTCTACCCTACGTATACTGGAGATGATCCAACACTCGGCAGCCCGTGCCCTAACTCGCACCAAGTCCCGTTCACCCATTGCCCCTGTGCTCGCTGACCTATGTTGGCTCCCGGTTAAGCAACACCTCGATTTCAAAATTCTCATCCTTATTTTCAAATCCCTACATGGCCCCGCCCCTCCCTATCTCTGTAATCTCCTGCAGCCCCAAAACCACGCGCCGCCCCCCCCCCCCGGCCTCCCCTGAGATGTCTGCGCTCCTCTAATTCTGCCCTCTTGAGCATCCCTAATTATAATCGCTCAACCATCGGTGGCCGTGCCTTCTGTTGCCTAGGCCCCAAGCTCTGGAATTCCCTCCCTAAACCTCTCCACCTCTCTACCTCTCTTTCCTCCTTCAAGACGCTCCTTAAAACCTGCCTCCTCATCTGCCCTAATTTCTACTTATGTGGCTCGGTGTCAATTTTTTTTATCTCATAATACTCCTGTGAAGCGCCTTGGGACATTTCACTATGTTAAAGGCGCTATATAAATGGTTCCAATGGTCTCCTGCACAGCCTCCCATTTTTCTCTCTCCATGAACCTGAGCTAATTCAAAACTCTGCTGTCCCATATCCTAACTCGCACCAAGTCCCGTTCACATATCACCCCCTGTGCTCGCTGACCTCCTTTAGCTCCCGGTCGAGCAATGCCTCGATTGTAAAATTCTCATCCATGTTTTCAACTCCCTTCATGGCCTTGCCTCTCCCTCTCTCTGGAACCTGAACGTACTTGATGTGCTTAGATTCCCATGAAAAATCTAGTTGAGATTCTATCTGAGCCCATGGTGATGTAACTGGCTTCCCTTGATGGTCTAGTGGGTACCTATGAAGGTGTTTCTTCCGCACAGACCTTATACCCTTCAATTTCATCGGAGAGCCCGTCCTTAAATAATGCTGCACTGAAGCAATGTACCTCTGATCTATGCCGACAGAGAACCCAGCTCAAAGTCTGGCAAGATTAGGGTCAGTCTTGCAGGTGCAAATGGTAGCTCGGCAGTGAAGCACACAGTGTGATCCCACCCGTCACGATAAGATGCGAGGCAGCTACATCAATAAAGCACACTTTGACAATAAAACTTATAATGAGCAAAATGTTACTCTCAATGTTTGAAAGGTAATTTTATCCATGCCCCCCCCAAACGGCCCCGATTTTAACTCCAGGTGGATTCCCTGCTCAGGGCCGAGTTAAAATTATAGTCTGGTCTCAATGATATAATCGGGCCGCAACATGCACATGTAAATACACAAATATACAAATCACTAAAAGTTGCGACACAGGTTGGAAGGCCAAGAAAAAAGCAAACCAAGCACTAGGGTTTATTTCTAGAGGTATAGAATTGAAAAGTAGTGGTGTTTTACTAAATAAAAACAGAAAATAATAGAAATCTCAGTAGGTCAGGCAGCAACTGTGAAGAGAAAAACAGGGTTGACGTTTCTGGTCGATGACCCTTCATCAAAACGGGCGAAAGTTGGAAAAGAACATGTTCTTAAGAAGCACTGAAAGGGGGAAGGGAAGAACAAAAGGGAAAGTCTGTGATAGGGTGGAAGGCAGGAGAGATTAGAGAGACAAAAGGGATGATGGGCCGAATTGAAATGGTGATGGAAGGGGTTAGAAAAAGGTTTGTCGAGATAGGCAGAATAATGACCAGCTACCATTGGAGATAGAGAGAAAAAAAATGTAAGCTCGAGGGTGGGGTGGGCGATCCAAAGTTATGCTGAAATTGTATCGAACCTTGGTTAGACCACATTTGGAGCACTGCATATAGTTCTGGTCGCCATATTATAAAAAGGATATAGAGGCACGGGAGAGGGTACAGAGAAGATTTACAAGAATGATACCAGAAATACAAGGGTATACATATCAGGAAAGCATGAACAGGCTGTGTTGGAGCAGATTTTTGGACATATACTGGACTAGTATACGGGACCAAACATTTGTTTTATTTTCCCCTTTAATGAATTTTGTAAGGGACAATACTGATGCATTATGCTCGATATAAAAAAACCAGTTAGACTTTAAGGTATGCTGGCCTTGAGTTAATGGAGATAGGAAAGTGAGATAATGAACTCTGGAAAGTTAAGTGCTGGATATGTTTGTTTATACCGGTGTCAAAAGCCTGCACTTGTTTATACTGCCCTGTCACAATGCAGGATGGGTTATATCAAAAGCTTAGCCTTCGATAGTCAAAGCTTTGTAGTGCTAAAGCATGTGTTGTAAAATGACGTAATTTGTAAGAAAGAAGAACTTCACTGCAGATACCAATTTGAGAAGTGGTTCAAAGACAGGAGTCTTTAACACTTCTCCCAAAGCTTTGTCTCCGATTTAATAAACCTCTCTTTATATTATACAGTCTCGGAAATATTTTTCCACAACAGGCTGGGTCTCTTTTCTCCTGAAAAAAGGCTGAGGGGTGACCTAATAGAGGTCCATAAACTTATGAAAGGTTTTGACAAAGTGGATACAGAGAGAATGTGGGGAAGAGCATAAATAGAGGCCATCAATATAAGATAGTCACCAGGAAATCCAATGGGGAATTCAGAAGAAAATACTTTACCCAAAGAGTGGTGAGAATGTGGATTGCTAGTGAATACCATAGATGCATTTAAGAGGCTTATAACTGCTCAACTATCAGTGGCCGTTCCTTCAGCTGCCTGGGCCCCAAGCTCTGGAACTCCCTCCCTAAATCTCTCTGCCTCTCTACCTCTCTTTCCTTCTGTATGACGCTCTTTAAAACCTATCTCTTTGACCAAGCTTTTGGTCATCTGCCATAATTTCTTCAAAACAAATGTATTTGTTTTGTCTTATAACATTCCTGTGAAGTGCCTTGGGATGTTTTACTATGATAAAGGCGCTATATAAATATAAGTTGTTGTTGTTGTTGAGACAAGACAAGCATATAAGGGCGAAGGGAATAGAGGGTTACGCTGATAGATTTGGATGAAGGCGGGAGGAGGCTCGAGTGGAGCATAAACGCCAGCATGGACTGGTTGGGCCAAATGGCCTCTTTCTGTGCCATATATCCTATGTAATCCTATGTAAAGAAGGACCGTGTTGGCTCTGGGCACGTGTCCTTGCTGCCTGCTAAGAAAAATTTCACATGGCGGCTTTCGGACAGGTAAGAGTCAGGGTGAATTGAAATGCCCATCAGCCAGATTTCTGCTGGGCGAGTAGGGTTAAAATTGCCCCCATTTTGTGCCTCTATTTTTTCTTGCAGCGGCCAGTTCATTAGCTTCTCAATAAATTCACTGAAGTTATCTCAACACATTGAGTTGGACGCCGAATTATCCACTAAGGGACTTAACACATGCTAGATTGAAAACTATTGCGTCTTATATTGACCAAGGTAGGTTATGCAAAGAGACCGTGTCTAATCTGCAGTCTTCTGTATTAAGCAAGTTTATTACACAACAACAAAAACAAATTGCACAGCATTCATTTATAATTCTGCCCTTATTCTGTCATTTCTTTCTTGCTAACATTAAAGTTCAACCGTAGGAGATAATTGCAAGAGATAATGAGGATACACTTTCTCCCTCGGCAGTATTTGTTGTCGTGTGTCAACAGTCTGGAATTGTAATCGCTGGCACTTTTCTTCATGTGCTGTCTGATTATTTTAGAAATGCTCGAGATGGATGTGAAGAATATGCTCAAACGATTTTTGTAGTTACACAAACAATGCTAGTTTTTCTCCTTACATTTACGGTAACTAGGTGGCTAGAAGATAGATAGAGGGAGGTGGGGTGCTAAATCAAAGTGCTACCAGTTCCCTTTGAGCGTGAAAGGGAGTGAGAGGGGCGCCACGCACTGCTGGTTGTACAGGCTCCTTCCCTCCTGTAAAGGGAAGGGCTAATGCTGCGGTCATTGAAGGCTGAGGCTGGGAATGGCACCTGAGACATTCGCAGATCAGCCCTAAGCATGAGGACACTGGGTACAGAATTAAATGTTGGCCTGCCCGACCACCATTGCCTTTAGTTAGCGCTCCCCAAGCAGCCGGCTGAGGTGACAACACCTCCTGCAGCTGTCTATTTGACGCCCGGCGAGGCTGCAGGGAGCGAATATTGCATCCGGGGCGATAACAGGGCGCTGCGCACCAGATGATGTCACAATCTCCATGGTGCAAGTGATTGAGGCGTTACGTTTTAGTGCCAGTGCAAAACCCGCTAGAGAAGTTTGCGGATGTCGGTGATGTTGCCACGCCTGGTTGGTAAACCCTTAAAGTGTATCCTTTTCCTCACTGTGAGTAGTGACATCATGGGTGATGCACTGGTCCTGGAAATCAGCGTGGTCCCAGCCAGCAAGACCATCAGTAGGCCGGCGCCATTAGAGGGAGCAGCGTGTGGCGGCATGCCACTTTAGGGAGCAACGCTTGCTGCTGCAGGAGAGCAACAGCTGACTGCAGTGCAGGCAGGTACAGCAGGAGTGGCGAGGTCGGGGCGAAGGAGCAGCAAGAATTCGTAGAGGGATGTGATCGGGGCCCAGGAGAGGCGGGAGTTCGGGGCCCAGCAGGGGCAAGGCCCAGGGGCAGCATGGGCCAGCCCACACTACGATATGTGTGCGCACTAGGTCCATGCAGCAGAGCTGGTCACCAGTCGTCCTGGATAATCCTTGCCACTGGACTAAGACCTAGCTCTGTCAAGCCCGTGTGGTGGCTGGAGTGCAATGGCCACCACACGTTAAAAAAATCCACGTACAGGCATTTTCCACCCTTCAAGATATAGTTCGGGATCCGGAATATTAGGTGCTTCATTGAAACACCTGTGAACTCATCCCTTTTCGGCGTGGAAGCAAGTCATCCTCGCTTCGAGGGACTGCCTATGATGGTGATGATGTACTGGTATCTATAATACAACAGTGCCCTACCTGCATTACTCTGTGGCCAGTAGGTTCAGGAATAAAACAAGGAGAATGAAACCTTCTACAAAATGGCATCCTGCGTGACCACTCTGTACGCTCTGTTATGGACAGTGTTGGACATCTGAGAATCATATGTTGGAGACCTTGGGAGATTAAGGGTTAATAATCAAACGTCCTTGTATCTCGGAGAAAAATACTTTCCAAGATAAACAAGATGGCAACAGGGTGCCACAGAAGAATGCATGGCTTATCTTCTGTGTTTGATCTCTGAGCATTACCAAGAGGAACTGCTTGTACTAGGAAATATGTGATGGTTGATAAAAAAGACTCCTTGAAGGATTCAGGAACAGTTAAGTCAGGAGGACTTATTTGAGTGAAGTATCTTTGAAGAAAACTACTATGACCGTTTATGTAAATAGACTGTTTTCAAACAAGTACATCATGGGGTCTTATCCGTGTCATGTACCTCTGATGTAGGCAAAAATCAAGTGCATCAAAGAGTATGGCTTTCAACAGTAATTTCCAGAGCTTGATAGATGTAGAAACCAGAATGCCTCTCTTTGTGTACAGTTAGGCCAATCATCTGTGTTGTACATGAATAAAATCTGTTCCGTGTACTCCACCAAGTGTCTCGTGCTTACTCAAAGCATGTCGTTGTGAACCATAGAGGCAAGGAGGTTGACTAACAGTTGATCCTTAACAGACAGCATCAAGAACAATTATTGTGCATCAGTCCATCATGCCCCATGGCACAGGTTGAATTCATTTTAATTTCTGCCACTGTTGAAGTTATTATGGTTATGGTCATCCTCAATGTTATTTAAATGAGTCGGGGCTGGTTGTAGCGAATTAATTATGCGCTTAAGTTTTACGTGGCGACTACATGCGCCCTTAAAGCAGTGCTGTTTTCTACTCATTTGGTGTGGAGAAACCATTGCAAATATTCCGGCGGATTCCCTGACACATTCCCTGGGACCCCCTGCTCAACGTTCCAAAAGGTGGTATCAGCTATTCAATGGAAACATTGCAGAAAACAGTACTTTCCAGCATGTGGCAGTAAGTCAATCAGACCATTCTACAAACATTTGAGGGGAGGCAGGCATGAATCTGATGAGAGTGCGGCACCAATTCACTGACCCATGTTTCCTTCACGAGCAGGTCCTCGCTGGGAGTGCAGGGTCAGGAAATATATCCTGCCATTCCAGAACTAAGAGTATGGTGGCCGCAGAGATCATTGTCATTGGAGGATATCATTTATCTTTCAATTTCCTTTACTGAAGAAGTGGTAATGTATTGCCACATGGTTTGGTATGAGCATGCTCAGTTGGCGCTGCCCTAATAAAACAAGAGGAGAGAAGAGGACGGATGAGGAAGGGAGGAGCAGGGCGGTCAGAGCCCAGAGGTGGAGCAGCGTGGACTAGACCAAGGGAAAGCGCAGCATTCCTAACCCTAAATGCAGCGAGGCTGTGAGGTCATGAGGCTCATATTGCGTACTATGAATTCCACATAGAGAGAGGTCCTGTGGGAAGGAGGACAGTTGGAATATGTTTGAGTTTGTGTGTATGTACAGGTTCGACCTCCAAAATCCGTAGATCTGGAATCCAGAATGTTCCAGAATCCAGACACCGGGCCGATCGGTGGCAGGGTCGTCCGGAAACCGGAAAATGTTCCGATATCCGGACCCCCCCCCGCCTCCCCCGCCTCAGCGAACCGACTTCGCCCCGGCCCGACTTCACCACGACTTTGCCCGCCCCGAATTCGCAGGGCCTGACCTCGCCCCAACCCGACTTTGCCCTGGCCCCCCGTTCACCTCAGCTGCCCGACCTCACCTATCTCGGGCCAGATACGGAACTCCTCCACGGCGACGGGCCCCGCCCGATCAGGTCTTCGGCGGCAGGGCCCCGCCCGAACATCTCCACGTCGACAAGCTACCCCCTCTTCCCCCCCTCCCCACCCCATACACTTTCTGACGTTCCGGAATCCGGAAATACCCAAACCGGGTGTTTCCGGATTCGTGACATCAAAAAGACGTTCCTAAATCCGGCAAAACGCAAAATCCAGAACGGCATCGATCCGAGGGCTCCAGATTCGGGACATTGCTCCTATATTGGCACTTGTGGCGGAGCCTGGTCTCCAGTCGTTTTGGATCTCCTTGTCATTGGACCAAGAACTTGCTCCGTCAAGTCCGTGTGGTGGCTGGTGTGCAACGGCCACCCCACCTTAAGAGAATTCACCCACAGGCAGCTTCCACCGTTTAAAATGAATTCATCAGTCACCTGAGTACTCACTTTTAGTGTGGAAGCAAGTCATCCTCGACCCCGATGACCTATGATGATGAATAAAGCAAGCACGTGTGTCATATATTCAACCAGCATTGTAACCCATGTATAAACTGACCTAAGTTGTACACCGTGAGAACACTGACCACTAGGTGGGAGACACTCCTAACCTGGACCTTGAGGTATAAGAGGGGAAGCTCCACCCACCTTCATCACTTGAGTGCTAAGGAATAAAGGACAGGTCACAGACTGACCTTCTCTCAAGCATGGGCCTCTTGTGCATTTATACTGTGTAGTAAGGACGTATCAATGGCGACAAGAAACTGGGATTTAAACCACGCGAGCATGGCCACTAGCAGAACAGACGAGAGGTACTGTGTTAAGGAATGGTTGGGACAGAGATTCAACATTGTTAAAGCAGTACACAGTTCTCCAGGCAGACAAGGGCAGTCAGGTATGCCCCAACATGTAGTCGAACCCAGAGGGGGAGTTCGGCAGAGACAATGGCAAGCTGAACAGCGATTCACGCCATTGCAAGGGACAATGCGGCCAGTAATGGGGCCATCAACACCTGTTAATGGTGCACTCAAGGACAATAACAGGGGCAGTCAGGGACGATTGACTGGCAAGGGACCTTTTGTTTCAAACCGCAACTCATGCTGGAGGCTTGGAGGCATGCATTCAGCCAGAGTTTGCAGAGATGAGCAAAATACCTGCAGAAATTGCAGAAATGGACACTGGGGGAAATCGCTGGAAGCTGAAGTTCAGCGAATTCATGTGGAGCACGTATACAGTTCAGACACCAGGATGCCACCGATAATGATGAAAGTGCTCCTCAATGGCATCCCAGTATCAATGGAGTTAGACACGGGTGCCAGCCAGTCCCTGATGGGTATCAAACAGTTCAAAAAGTTGTGGGCATCCAAGATCAGAAGGCCAAAATTATCGCCGATTGACGCACAGCTACGGACTTACACAAAGCAGATCATTCCGGTGCTAGGCAGTGCCACAGTAGTCGTGACCCACAAAGATTCGGAGAACAGGTTGCCACTTTGGATTGTCCCAGGGGACGGTCCCGCACTACTAGAGAGGAGTTGTCTTGCTGTCATGAACTGGAAATGGGACGATGTCAATGCAATTTCCTCTGTGGAGCGAGTATCATGCTCACAGTCCCTGGACAAATTTGACTCATTATTTCAACCCGGCATTGGCACTTACATGGGGGCCAAGATAATGATTCACATAAACCCGGACGCCAGACCAGTACACCATAAGGCCAGAGTGGTGCCATACGTGATGCGGGAAAAGATAGAAGGCGAATTGGACCACCTGTTGAGGGAAGGCATCATCTCGCCAGTCGAATTCAGTGACTGGGCGAGCCCGATTGTGCCGGTGCTCAAGGCGGATGGGTCGGTCAGGATATGTGGCGATTACAAGGCCACCATCAATCGGGTGTCACTCCAAGACCAGTACCCGCTACTGAGAGTGGAGGACCTCTTTGCGACGCTATCTGGTGGCAAACCTTTTTCAAAATTGGACCTGACCTCAGCTTACATGACCCAGGAGCTGGCGAGTGAGTCGAAGAACCTGACCACCATCACGACACACAAGGGGTTGTTTGAGTACAACAGATGTCCGTTTGGGATTCGCTCGGCCGCCGCGATCTTCCAACGAAATATGGAAAGCCTCCTCAAATCGATTCCAGGGATGGTGGTTTTTCAGGACGACATCCTCATTACGGGTTACGATACTGAAGAACACCTCCACAACCTGGAGGAGGTGCTACGCAGACTGGACCGGGTAGGTCTGCGACTGAAAAAGGCGAAGTGCGTCTTCCTAGCTCCAGAGGTAGAATTCCTGGGGATGAGGGTAGCAGCAGACGGGATCAGCCCTACTGCATCCAAGACAGAAGCTATCCAGAGAGCACCCAGACCCCGTAACACGACGGAGCTGCGTTCGTTCCTGGGGCTCCTGAACTATTTTGGTAACTTCCTTCCCAAATTGAGCACGCTGCTAGAGCCGCTACACGTGCTCCTACGCAAAGGTCGTGAATGGGTTTGGGGGGACAGCCAGGAAAGTGCTTTTAATAGAGCACGCAAATTGTTATGTTCCAACAATCTGTTAACGCTATATGACCGATGTAAGAAACTTGTGTTAACGTGCGATGCGTCGTCCTATAGGGTCGGGTGTGTGCTGCAGCATGTCAATGCCAAGGGTCAGTTACAGCCGGTAGCTTATGCCTCCAGGAGTCTGTCCCAGGCAGAAAGGGGCTACGGGATGGTAGAAAAGGAGGCACTCGCATGTGTATATGCGGTAAAGAAAATGCACCAGTCCCTGTTTGGCAGGAAATTTGAGCTGGAGACAGATCACAAACCTCTAACGTCCCTTTTGGCCGACAACAAGGCCATAAATGCAAACGCATCGGCCCGCATACAGAGGTGGGCACTCACGTTAGCTGCCTATGACTACACAATTCGGCACAGACCGGGCACCGAAAACTGCGCCGATGCACTCAGCACTGAGGGGGCTACCGAGCATGGTGCTGAGATGGTCATGGCTGTTGAAGCTTTCGGAAGCGAAGGCTCACCCGTGACAGCCCGTCAGATTAAAGTCTGGACAAATAGAGACCCGCTATTGTCTCTCGTCAAGAAATGTGTCCTGAATGGGGACTGGGCAGCCACATACAGGGCATACCCTGAGAAATTTAAACCATTTCACAGGCGCAAGGATGAACTCTCGATTCAGGCCGATTGCCTACTGTGGGGAAACCGTGTAGTCATGCCCCAGATGGGCAGAGAGGTGTTCATCAGAGAACTCCACAATGGGCACCCGGGCATTGTCACGATGAAGGCAATTGCCAGGTCACACATTTGGTGGCCAGGGATAGACGCAGATTTGGAACTTTGTGTTCGCAGGTGCAACACGTGTGCCCAGCTGGGCCATGCGCCCAGGGAAGCCCCCCTTAGCCCCTGGCCATGGCCCGCCAAGCCTTGGTCACGCATCCATGTGGACTACGCAGGTCCTTTCATGGGGAAAATGTTTTTGGTTGTAGTAGACGCCTACTCCAAATGGATCGAGTGTGACATTTTAAATTCAAGCACATCCTCTGCCACGGTAGAAAGTCTATGGGCAATGTTCGCTGCCCACGGTCTACCGGACATTTTGGTCAGCGACAATGGCCCATGCTTCACAAGCACTGAATTCCAGGACTTCATGGCAGGCAATGGAATTAACCATGTTAGAACGGCACCGTTCAAGCCGGCCTCAAACGGCCAGGCAGAACGAGCAGTGCAGATAATCAAACAGGGGATGCTCAGAATCCAAGGGGGTTCCCTACAAACCCGCTTATCACGCCTACTGTTGACCTGCAGATCCCGACCACACTCGCTCACAGGGGTTCCACCTGCAGAGCTACTAATGAAAAGGACGCTCAAAACCCGATTATCCCTTATACACCCCACCATGAAAGAAATTACCGAGAGCAGGCGCCAGTCACAATATCACTACCATGACAGGAATGCGAGGGCGCGATGTATTGATGTAAATGATCCTGTTTTTGTCCTCAACTACGCTGCAGGGCCCAAATGGCTCGCAGGCACTGTGGTTGCCAAAGAGGGAAATAGGATTCTGGTCGTTAAACTTACCAATGGACAAATCTGCCGCAAACATGTGGATCAAACAAAAAGGAGGTTCAGCAACCCCATAGAAGAAGCAGAGGAAGAACACGATATCGAGTTCACTCCACCACAGGTGACCGAACACCGGAACCAAAGGGAGGAGAGCCCAGTCACTGTGGGCAGTCCGGACAGGCCTGAGGCACTGCAAACAGCAGACACTCAGGCCAGCGCCCAACAACCGGAGCCCCAACTCAGGCGCTCTACAAGGGAGCGTAAACCACCAGAGAGACTCAACCTGTGATCCCAATAAGACTTTGGGGGGGGGGAGGTGATGTCATGTATTCAACCAGCATTGTAACCCATGTATAAACTGACCTAAGTTGTACACCGTGAGAACACTGACCAGTAGGTGGGAAACACTCCTAACCTGGACCTTCAGGTATAAAAGGGGAAGCTCCACCCATCTTCATCACTTGAGTGCTAAGGAATAAAGGACAGGTCACAGACTGACCTTCTCTCAAGCATGGGCCTCTTGTGCATTTCTACTGTGTAGTAAGGACGTATCAACGTGGACTAGCAAATCACCCTGTTTCTGTCCTGCCTTGATCCCCAACAATGGCTCTGGGATCCCAATCTCGTTGCTAAAATGTAATATACGTGGGTAGAACAAACAAAGGACAGAGACACGATTTAGTAGTCCAGAGCGATCTGAGCATGCTCACACCAAACCACGTGACAAACCATGTGATCATACATTACAGGAGAGACATCGGTGCTGGACTGCAAAACGTGGAGTAAGTTAGTGTCAGAGGAGCAGAGGTAAGATGGAGCGCGGCCAAGGCGGGATTTGAAAGTAAACCCCAAGATCTTTGTCCCCTCTCCCATTAATATAAAAGTGCGTGAGGTAGAAGAAGGAATTCATGTTTTCCAGAAAATTGGAAACAAGTCACAGAGCAAATATATTAACCCAAGACAAAACAAGAGATATACCTCCAGGCCAGGCCGAAGACCACCCCAACCCCTGTCGTCGAGCTGCAGCACGTGGACGATGCCTGCATCTGCGCACATACAGAGGCTGAACTCCAGGACACAGTCGACATATTTACTGAGGCGTACGAAAGCATGGGCCTTACGCTAAACATCCGTAAGACAAAGGACCTCCACCAGCCTGTCCTCGCCACACAGCACTTCCCCCCCCAGTCAACTGTTTTATACTGTTGAAATGAATATTCTATTCCAGTTGCCGTTACAGCACAGAGGAAGCTGATGATGTAGCCTGTATCACTGCACAGTTTACATTTGTTTTAATAAACCAAATTATGTTATTTAGCAGCACAATCCCTACCCAAATGCTGTCTTCTTGCCGATACTGCTTCCAGTTCCTTCCCGTGTCACTGAACATCAACAGGTAGTGGGTTACCCAGTCTGAACTCCCATAACGGCCTTGGGTTGCTACAGCAGTGATTTCTGTTCTCTCGCCGAGGTCCATCTGTAACCATTGGTATTTGTTAGATTCCTGGGGCGACCATCCACCAGCACCTTCAAGGAAGAATTAAAGAAACAAAATAATTGAGGGAAAAAAGATAGAAGGTGTTTTGAAGCATAGAGAAATCTGTCACATTTCAAATCAGAAGAATCTCTATTTCTATTTCAAAAGAAAGAAAGGCTTGTATTTATATAGTGCCTTTTACGACCTCTGGAGGTTTCAAAGCACTTTACAGCCAATGTAGTCACTGTTGTAATGTAAGAATTGCAGCACCCCAATTTGCACATAGCAAGGTCCCACAAACAGCAATGTGATAATGACCAGGTAATCTGCTTCAGTGATCTTGGGTGAGGGATAAATATTGGTCCCAGGACAGCAGGGATAACTCCCCTGGTCTTCTTTGTACAGTGCTTTCAGTCTTTTATACCCACCTGAGAAAGCAGACAGGGCCTCATCTGAGACACCACCTCTGACAGTGCAGCACTCCCGCAGCACTGCACTGGGGTGTCAACCTAGATTTATGTACTCAAATTCCTGGAGTGGGACTTGAACCCACAGGCAAGAGTGCTACCCACTGAGCTACAGCTGACACTTGACTATTTCGGAGATGTGGCTGGATTTATCTTTTGTTCTCAGGATGTCGGTGAAACTGTTGACATTACATTTGTCTGTCCCTAGTTTCCCCAAGATACAGTGATGGGTCTTCTTCTTAAGCTGTTCCAGTCCGAATGAAGCTCCCACAAAGATGTTAGGTAGAGAATTCCAGGATACTGACCCAGTAATGATGGAGGAACAACGATATATATCCAAGTCAGGAAGATGTGTGACTTGGGAGGTGAACGTGGAGGTGATATTGTTTCCACAATAGTGCTGCTCTTGTTTCTCTCAGTGGTAGAGGTCGCAGGGGAGGGAGGTGCTGCTGAAGTAACCTTGGTGAGTGGCTGCAGTGCATTCTGTAAATTGCACATACTGCAGCCATAGTGCATTGGTGATTGAGAGGTGGATAGTGAGGTCGGTGGCAGGGACACCACTCCAGTGGAACTGCTCTGTCCTCGATGGTGTAGAGCTTCTTGAGCGTTGATGTGACTACAACCGTCCACGCAATTGGTGAGTATTCCATCACATTACGGCATCAGTAGTATAGTGGTAATGTTATTAGACAGGTGCAATGTCTGTAAACTTGTAAAGTTTGTAGCTCCACACTGTGGATGTGGACGTATTGTGTACTGCAAGCGCAGGTTTAATAATAAACAGAACTCGGCAGATTTCCGCAGACTTCCCAGAGAGCTGCCTGCCATGTTAGGAAGCTGTGTGTGCTGTGCTCTGTGAAGATATCACAACTAGTAATCCAGAGGCCTAGACTAATAATCTGGTGACAGGAGTTCGAATCCCACCATGGTAACTGGGGAATTTAAATGCATTTAATCCCACCATGGTAACTGGGGAATTTAAATGCATTTAATTAAATAAGTCTGGAATAAAAAGCTACTATCAAAACATAAAACTACCATATTGTCATAAAATCTCATCTAGTTCACTAATGTCCTTTAGGGAAGTAAAGCTGCCATCCTTACCCGGTCTGGCCTATATGTGACTCCAGACCCACAGCAATGTGTTTGACTCTTAACTACCCTCTGAAATGGCCGAGCTAGCCAATTATGGATGGGCAATAAATGCTGGCCTTGCCAGCGACGCCCTCATCCCATAAATGAATAAAAAAATATGCATTCCTAACTTAGAAATACATAGAACTTACAGCACAGAAACAGGCCAGCAAGCCCAATCCGACGGGACAATATTTACTCTTCAAGCAAGCCAACATCCTACTTCGCATTTACCCATCCTGTTCCCACACCCTTTACTTTAGGCCACCTATCCAATCTGAGCTTGAATGTTGACATAAGGGGTCATTCTAAGCTATGCCCAGTGCTGTTCCTGGCATGCCCTTCTACACAGGGTTAGTCACCTGATGGAGTGAGGGATCAGGCAGACCATGAGGTTACCGATTGTGTGGTGCGATACATTTATTCTGCTGCTGATGGCCCACGGCAGCTCGTGGATACGCAATTTTGTACTGATAGATGTGTCCCTAATCTTTCCCATTTCGCATGGTAGCAGTGCCACACTGCACAATAAAGAATCATCATCCATCATGGGCAGTCCCTCGGAATCGAGGAAGACTTGCTTCCACCCCTGAAGTGACTGAACAGTCCGATACAAGAGCCACAGACCCTGTTACAGGTGGGACAGACATTCATCGAGGGAAGGGGCGGGGGTGATTTGCCGCACGCTCCTTCCGCTGCCTGCGCCTGGCCACGTCACGCTCGTGGCGTTGAGATTCGAAGAGCGCAACGCCCTCCCGAATGCACTTTCTCCACCTAGGGCGGTCTTCAGCCAGGGACTCCCAGGTGTCAGTGGTGATGTCGCACTTTATCAGGGGGGCTTTGAGGGTGTCCTTGTAATGTTTCCGCTGACCACCTTTGGCTCATTTGCCGTGAAGGAGCTCCGCATAGAGTGCCTGCTTTGTGAGTCTCTGGCATGCAGACTATGTGGCCTGCCCAGCGAAGCTGATCAAGTGTGGTCAGTGCTTCAATGCTGGGCCTGTTAGCCTGGACGAGGATTCTGATGTTGGTGTGGCTGTCCTCCCAGGGGATTTGCAGTGATATTATTGGTGATATATCTCCAGCGACTTGAGGTGTCTTCTGTACAACGTCCATGCCTCTGATCCATACAGGAGGGCGGGTATTACTACAGCCCTGTAGACGATGAACTTGGTGCTAGATTTGACTGTCTGGTCTTCGAACACTCTTTTCCTCAGGCGGCCGAAAGTGGCACTGGCGCACTGGAGGCGATGTTGAATTTCCGCATTACTGTCTGCCTTTGTTGATAAGAGGCTCCCAAGGTATGGGAAGTAGTTCACGTTGCCTAACCCTAAAGAATGCCCTCACAGTTGAGATGGGACTTTGCTCTCACAAAGGACTGTGCGGTGGGCACTTTGGCCAATGCTGTCGTGGACTACTGCATCCGTGACAGATAGTTTGATGAGGACGAGGTCAAATAGGTCACTTCCTCTTGTTGATCCCCCTCACCACCTGATGCAGTCCCAGTTTGGGAGTTATGTTCCTCAGGATTCTCCAGTGCCAATATTAACGAGCCACTCAGTGGTGGAAATTCAAGTGCCCCTCCCAGAATACATTCTGTGACTGAGCTTCCCTCAGAGTCTCTTCCACATTATGTTCAACATGGAGGAGTACTAATTTGTCAGTTTTGGGGAGGGCAGTAGGGGATGATTTGCAGGTGGTTTCCTTTACCTTGTTTGATCTGAGGCCATGAGACTTAATTGGGCCCCGAGTCAATGTTGAGGACTCCCAAGGCTACTCCCAACTGATTGTATAATCACTGTGCCTCTGCCCCCCCACACCCCCTGCCCCTCAGTCTATCCTGCCAGTGGGCATGGCATACCCAGGAATGGTAATGGAGGAGTCTAGGATGTTGACTGATAGATACAATTCTGTGGGTATGAATGCGTCGGGTCTTTGCTTAACTAGACTAGTTGCAATAGGTCTCCCAACTTATGCACCAGCCTCCAGTTGTTGCTAAGGAAGACTTGGCAGGATTGACTGAGCTGTGAAGGAATTCATCTCATCCTGGTAAACTATCTGGGCCTTCATTAATTTGAACACGGCATTCTGAGAGAATCTCTCAGTTTCGAGCAGAGAATGCTAAGGGAATATTTAAAAGAGGTTTTCAAAATTAAGAAGGGTTTTGATAGAGTAGCTAAGGAAAAACTTATTCCTGGGATGGAGGGATTGTCCTTTGAGGAGAGATTGAGTAGCCTCGGCCTATATTTTCTAGTGTTTAGAAGAATGAGAGGTGATCTCATTGAAACATACACAATTCTTACAGGGCTTGACAGGGTAGATGCAGGGAGAATGTTTCCTCTTGCTGAGGAATCTAGAACCAGGGGTCACAGTCTCAGAATAAGGGGTTGGCCATTCAGGTAAAGATGAGGAAAAAAATTATTCACTCAGAGGGTGGTGAGTCTTTGGAATTCTCTACCCCTGAGGGCTGTGGAGGCTCAGTCATTGAGTATATTCAAAACAGAGATCGTTAGATTTTTCAATATTAAGGGAATCAAGCGATATGGGGATAGTGCAGGAAAGTGGAGTTGAGGTAGAAGATCAGCCATGATCTCAGTGAATGTAGGAGCAGGCTTGAAGGGCCGAATGGCCTACTCCTGCTCCTATTTCTTATGTTCTTATGTAAACTGTTTCCACTGGCAGGATAGTCGGCAACCAGAGGACATAGATTTCAGATAATTGGCAAAAGAGCCAGAGGGAAGATTAGTAGAAACGTTTTTACGCAGCGAGTTTGTGTGATCTGGAACGCACTGCCTGAAAGAGTGGCGGAAGCTGATTCAATAGTAACTTCCAACAGGGAGTCGGATAAATACTTGAAAGGAAATAAATTGCAGGACTATGGGGAAAGGGCGGGTGAGTGGGACTAATGGGATAGCACTTTCAAAGTGTCGGCCGACAAGCCTCCTTCTGTGTGTAAGATTTTATGATTCTATGAACAGTCTGCCTCTTTTCTGCCTAGTATTCTCCAGGTTAGAGGCTATACACATCACTGCCTTCTTTGCAAAAAGTCACTTTAGGGACAGACCATCACCGCTGTCGAGATAGGCGACATAACAAGATGTCATATTGTGGTATTTTTGATTTTTTTTTCTTCCCTACTTCACAGAAAGGAATTTTAGATTCACCTAACCTGAAGGGTTGCGTTTTCAGACAAAAGTAAATTTGCACAGATAAAGGCCACAGGTATTGTATTTGTGCAGTGAAGTCAGAAGTGCCAATTTGTGGAATTCACAACTGATATAATGAGGGTCAGTCGTCTCATCCCAGGCCTGTCGAGGCAGGACTGACACACCTACTGGCAAATCACTGTCAGGCAGGAAGGCCGAATCATGCTGAGTGAATGGGACACGGTAAGCAATAGGACAAATGACAGTGCCACATAACTCTTGGTCCACAGCTGGAAGGCAAAAGTGAAGGTGATTGGGGTCTTACAATTAGAAGTTGCCCAAACAGAACGTCCTGCCAAAAGAACAAGCTAGCCAACCCACAGAAGAGACGGGGTGGATGGTTTAGTGAGATTGAGCTAAATAAGTGGGATTTGCCTTGACTGTTACTCCACAGGTTTGCTTTCTGCAATTGAAATAAATTAGCTTAGCAATTAGCAATACAGATCAGCCATGATCTCAATGAATGGCAGAACAGGCTCAAGGGGCTGAATGGCCTACTGCTGTTCCTATGGTCCAATTCAAAGCTGGCCGAGTGCTTCTCAATCTGCTTTCCAAAAGATTTTGGAAGCCCACATGAAGGCACGTGCAAGAGACATGGGGACCGAAATGGCCCCTTTCTATAAGAACTGTCACCCGGCCATGGGTCGGTAAGGACTGACAGCTCGGTCGGCGCGGAGGGGCCGCCATTTTGAAAATTGCCCTCTATTACTTTTGGTGCGGTGTCGGTGCCCCGGCCGTCTTCCCGCCCCGTCGAGCATGCGCCGACCCCTTACCGACCGGCGCCGCCGACCCTCTTTCTGCCGCCCGTAGGAAATAGTCCCGCGGGAAATTGCCCCGCGGGCAATTGCCCCGCAAGAGCGGATTGGCCACCCGACAGCTTTCCCCGGTGGGAAGCATTTTGCGGCTGGGCGGCACGTCTGCCCTTAAAGGGGAGGGCGCACTGCCGCGTCTGCCATGTCGGGCAACTGCCAGGGGTTCGGCCTCTTGGGTACCAGGCTGCTGGCCCGGTCGACATCCTCCCTCGGTGGCCCAGTATTTGCCACTAAAGTGGCTGCAGAGTTCGCAGCAGCCCTCCCCTTTAACTGAAGGGGAGGGACATTGTGACACATTAAAACTTTAAAACCGCTAAGTGCGGTTTGAGGCGGAGGGCAATTTCGGCCCATTATGTCCAATTCAGCACACATTGTTTCACTAGGCGCTACACTACTGTATAATTAGATTTTGGACAGTATTGTCACAAACCTAAAACTAGAACACTCGAACTGGTTAGAGAAGGGACAACCTTATGTATCTGAGAAGGTGTAAGTTAAACTATCTGCAATAAAGTGAATTCTCTTGGTTTGATTTTCTATTAAATTTGTGTCAGCATCAGCTGTGGCTTAGCGATATCAGTCTCGCGTCAAGGGGTTCATGTCCCGTTCCAGAGAATTGAGCACAAAATCTAAGCTGATACTTAGAGCAGTACTGAAAGAGCACTGCATTGCTGCCTTTTAGATGAAGTGCTAAACCAAAGCCCCGTCTGCTCTCTCACGTGAATGTAAAAAATCCCATGGCACTACTTCGAAAAAGAACATGGAGGTCTCCTGGTCAATCATCATCATAAGCAGTCCCTCGGAGTCGAGGAAGACTTGCTTCCACTCTAAAAGTGAGTTCTCAGATGACTGAGGAGTCCAATATGGGAACTACATTCTCTGTCACAGTTGGGACAGACAGTGGTTGGAGGAAAGGGTGGGTGGGGAGCCTGGTTTGCCGCACGCTCCTTCCGCTGCCTGTGCTTGATTTCTGCATGCTCGCGGCGACGAGACTCGAGGTGCTCAGCGCCCTCCCGGATGTTCATCCTCCACTTTGGGCAATCGTGGGCCAGGGACTCCCAGGAGTCGGTGGGGATGTTGCACTTTATCAAGGAGGCTTTGAGGGTGTCCTTGAAGTGTTTCTTCTGCCCACCTGGGGCTCGCTTGCCGTGTCGAAGCTCCGCGTATATTTACTCCTTCACCACCACTAAGAGAAAGATTATCTGGTGATTATCACATTGCTATTTGTGGGACCTTGCTGTGCATAAATTGGTTGCTGCATTTCCTACATTACAATATAGTGATTATACTTCAAAAGCACCTAATTGCCATAAAGTGCTTTGGGACATCCTGCAGTAGTGAAAGGGGTATATAAATGCAAGTCTTTCATTTTTTACTAAACTTGATTCGAAGTATTTTGCCCAAGGTGTACAGTCTGACAGAAGCTATACTATCAGAAGCGAGGATAAAGACTCGTGTCAATTGAGTGTGTTACTTACAGTAACAAATATTTATGGTCAACTCTTGAGCAACCTCTACATTACCAGATATCATTTAGCACAGAACAAGAAAACTAATTTTCAAAAAGTAAATAATTGGCTGTAAAGCGTTTGTACGTCGGGTGCTTGTGAAACATAGAAACATAGAAAATAGGTGCAGGAGTAGGCCATTCGGCCCTTCGAGCTTGCACCGCCATTCAATGAGTTCATGGCTGAACATGCAACTTCAGTACCCCATTCCTGCTTTCTCGCCATACCCCTTGATCCCCCGAGTAGTAAGGACTACATCTAACTCCTTTTTGAATATATTTAGTGAATTGGCCTCAACAACTTTCTGTGGTAGAGAATTCCACAAGTTCACCACTCTCTGGGTGAAAAAGTTTCTCCTCATCTCGGTCCTAAATGGCTTACCCCTTATCCTTAGACTGTGACCCCTGGTTCTGGACTTCCCTAACATTGGGAACATTTTTCCTGCATCTAACCTGTCTAAACCTGTCAGAATTTTAAACGTTTCTATGAGATCCCCTCTCATTCTTCTGAACTCCAGTGAATACAAGCCCAGTTGATCCAGTCTTTCTTGATATGTCAGTCCCGCCATCCCGGGAATCAGTCTGGTGAACCTTCACTGCACTCCCTCAAAAGCAAGAATGTCCTTCCTCAAGTTAGGAGACCAAAACTGTACACAATACTCCAGGTGTGACCTCACCAAGGCCCTGTACAATGGTAGTAAGCCACTATATAAATGTAATGCTCTCTTTTTTTCTTTTTACATGTTGTTACCCCCCTAGATAACTCTGGCCTTTTCTCCCTCAGTCTCTGCACTGAGCAAACCTTAATTTTTGGTGATTTCACTCTCCATTTTAGCTCCCTATGCCCTCTCTGTAATGTAGAGCTCCCCCTAGAGGGCTACTGTTCCGCCTAGTGGACTACTGTGGTAGCGCAACAACTGATGTAAATATAATACAAGGATCATGTGACAAAGTCACATGACACGTTCCTGTAGAGCCATCTTGTAGTTTGTGTGTTTGTGTGTTTGTAAAGAATATATCACACACTCTCCAGTGAATTCACTGTGCTCCTTGTATGTCTCCCTCAATCTAAACACTCCGACTCATATTCAGGGCTATGTTTGTACAAGGACCAGCACAGCAAGCCTGAAGAACAAAATGCCCAACTGATCAAAACAGTCACGGAAAGATTAAAGATTTGCACCCACAAAAGGAATAATGGATTGAGAGAGAGTAACTCTGAGAACTCTTGCAGGAATTTCTGCAGTCTGATTTTCTACTTAAATACAGATGAAATATTTGCCTCAGTTTTGAGTCATTAGGGGAAAGGGACAAATAACTCAAGACACCAGATGACACGCACACAATAATATTCCTTTTGGAAAACAATTTCCTTTGCTTTTTATATTCCTGCAGTTTAAATGTCCTCGAATTACGACAGGAATGCAGAGTGAGGATGAAAGGTCTTTGAAGTTAAATGAGCTGACATCTTCTAATATATAAATGGAATTACTTTGTCGGATTTAACAAGAAAACACGTGGTTGAAGCTCTCAAATACAAGGGCTACTTGTACATTTAATACATCCGGTAAGTCTGCCAAGAGGTTACAATGAAAATACAATGCAGCCGTGTAGTATTTTATCCTCTGTTGACAAGGACTTCTCTTATTGTAGAATATACAAGAGGTTTTCTGCAGGTAATGGCAGAATATGCATCATTATACTTGTAGTGAAGCCTAATGAGGAATACCATCAAGGATTCAAGATGTAGAAGTTGGAGCTTACACTGTACAACTGCTTTCATAGAATCATAGAATCTGACTGCTGTGGCTGTGCCAGCTCTTTGAATAAGCTGTTCAATGAACTGCACTCCCCTCTGCTCATTCCCCATGGCCCTGTGTTTTGTTTCCAGGCTACACCTGGAGTACTGCGTACAGTTTTGGTTTCCATATTTACGAAAGGATATACTTCTTTGGAGGCAGTTCAGAGAAGGTTCACTCGGTTGATTCCGGGGATGAGGGGGTTGACTTATGAGGAAAGGTTGAGTAGGTTGGGCCTCTTACTCATTGGAATTCAGAAGAATGAGAGGTGATCTTATCGAAACGTATAAGATTATGAGGGGGCTTGACAAGGTGGATGCAGAGAGGATGTTTCCACTGATGGGGGAGACTAGAACTAAGGGGCATAACCTTAGAATAAGGGGCCGCTCTTTTAAAACTGTGATGATGAGGAATTTCTTCTCTCAGAGGATTGTAATTCTGTGGAATTCGCTGCCCCAGAGAGCTGTGGAAGCTGGGTCACTGAATAAATTTAAGACAGAGATAGACAGTTTCTTAACCAATAAGGGAATAAGGGGTTATGGGGAGCGGGCAGGGAAGTGGACCTGAGTCCATGATCAGATCAGCCATGATCGTATTAAATGGAGGAGCAGGCTCGAAGGGCCGTATGGCCTACTCCTGCTCCTATTTCTTACGTTCTTATGTTCTTATGTTTCTTTTTCAAGTATTTTTCCAACCTCCTTTCAAAAATTAATATTAATCTGCTTCCACCACCCTTTCAGGCAGTGAATTCCAAACCCTAACAACTCGCGCGTAAAATAAATTCTTTTCATCTTCCCCTGCTTCTTTTGCTAATTATCTTAATCTGTCTCATCTGGTTATTTAGCCTCCTGCCAGTTTCATAAAAAAGATGAATAATGGAAAGAATTGCATTTATATGCACAGGATGTCACAAAGTGCTTTACAGCCAATGAAGTTTTTTTTAAACAGTATTGTCACTGTTGTAATGTAGGAAACGTGGCAGCTCGTTTGTGCACGGCAATGTGATAATGACCAGTTAATCTGTTTTAACGACGTTGATCGAGGGATAAATATTGGCCAGTACACCGGGGATAACTCCCCTGCTCTTCTTCGAAATAGCGCCATGGTATCTTTTACGTCCACCTGAGAGAGCAGACAGGATCCCGGTTTAACGTCTCATCCGAAAGACAGCACCTCCGACAGTGTAGAGCTCCCTGCAGTGTCAACCTAGATTTTTGTGCTCAAGTCTCTGGAGTGGGACTGGAATCCACAACTTTCCGAATCGGAGGCGAGAGTGCTACCCACTGAGCCACAGCTGACATACAATCATACAATCTCGTTGAAGCCTGTTCGCTATGCACATTTAAACAAAGCCTACAGATTGTCAATGTAACAGATATGCAGTGTGTACCAATTCTTGAGTATTCCAAATGCAATGTTATATGTTGGATATTACAAGGTTTTACTTCACCTCTTAAGAACCCGTTAAATAGTTGGTAAAGAAACACGTGGCCTTGACTTCACAATCAGGGTAGTTAACCCACTAATGATGCTGAGCAGATGTAACAAATTTGTGCCGGTGGTATCAGCCACTCTTGTGAGTAAATTCCCCGACCCTAACATGCTGCAGCAGATTCACCCTGTTCCAATTCCTGCTTTCACAAGAAGTGTAACTACTGTCCAGCAAATACCCATGAAACTCTAATGCCTGGTAAAAGCAGGCGTAGGGCTTTCTTTTACCAGCGTAAGAGCTTAAATATATATATAAAAATATATTTTTTAATTATTTTAACCAAAAAATCTTTCAAATTAGTTATAGGTTATTTTTAGCCCCTTTAAAATATTTACGTTTATTATTGAAAAAAATAATTTTTTGTTTTAAATGTTATCTGGTTTTTGCCTCTCCCAGGGGATCACATGGCTCCAGTTGGGGTGGGGTGTAGAATGTTTCGGTGCAAGGGGTGTCGCAGGTGTGTGGGGTGCACTGGTTGGGCTGGGTGCTCTTTACCTTTCCGCCATTGTTCATTGTTCGTAGGTTTATATGTAACCTTCAGGGCTGCTGACCGAGGGCCTTGCGGCTCTTTGTCGGCCAGCGAGGACACGATGGGCCAAAATGGCCTCCTTCTGCGCTGTAAATTTCTATGTTTTTATGTTTAATTTAATTGTATTTTAATTCATTTTGAACATGTAATTACTTATTTTTATTTAACGGATGTGTAATTGTGTTTTTAAGGGGATTCCTATTCATATTTATGGGGATTCCGCACTTAAATGGAATGCACCTAAGCATCATGGGGATCAGCCTTTTTGATTGGCTGGCCTGGCCCACGTGATCCCAGGAGGGGCTTGCGAACTGCCTGCGCCGCTGGGATACGTGGGCCTTTACGCAGGAACGCGAGTCAACGAACCTCTGGGCCCATCAGGTATGTGCGCACTTTTCTTGAGGTTCAGAGATAGCCTCCGACCCACAAATTCAGCACAATTACTTAAAATAAATTGTACATCAGGGTTACGAGCATGTAACTCATAATCGGAGGGTTGGAGCCTAAATAATTGTTATAATTGACTCTTAAACCCAATGGGTGCGATTCACTTGGACTTGACCAGGCTGCCAGATGTGCAACAGGGCCACGTAGTCCGCATGCCTGATACTAGACTCCCGAAACAGGCACTTTACTCCGAGCTACGTCACGGCAGGCGAGCCCCAGAAGGGCAGAGGAAATGCTTCAAGGACGCCCTCAAAGCCTCCCTAAAAAAATGTAACACCCTCATCGACTCTTGGGAATCCCTGGCCCAAGACTGCTCAAAGTGGAGAAGAAGCATTTGGGAACACTTTGAGTCTCTTCATCACGAGCACGTTGAGGCCAAGCGCAAACAGCGGAAGGAGCACACGACAACCCAAGCACCCCACCCACCAGATTCCACATTGGTCTCATCAGTCACCTTAGAACTCATGTTAGTGTGGAAGCAAGTCATCCTCGACCCCGGGGAGACTACCTAAGAAGAAGAGGTTCCAGCTCAGAGAGGATGAGAGAAATAAATCCCATGGGTTTGTATCCTATCTTCCTCCTCCTGTCTTCTGATGGATAGAGACTACAGAGACGGCCACGGAACAGACAATCCAAGCTTCCAGACCGAAAGATAAGGATAAGGAGCTGAAAACTGGCGATACAAGAACAGGAGTAGGCCAATCAGCCCCTCGAGCCTGTTCCGACATTTAATTTCACCATGGCTGCTCTGTATCTCAAACCTATTTACCCGCTTTTGACCCGTATCCCTTGTTAGCCTCAGGCAACAAACCCCTATCGGTCTCAGTCTTGAAAGGTTCAAGGGGGACTTCACTCTCCAACTCCTTCCGCTCTTTGTACTTGACTACCGCGTGCTCCCGGCGAAGATACTCAAAGTGTTCGGCGCCTTCGCTGATGCCTCTTCTCCATTTGAGCGGCCGTGGGCCAGGGATTACCAAGAGTTGATTGGGATGTTTTCAGGGAGGCTTTGAAGTTCAGAAGAATGAGAGGTGATCTTATCGAAATATATAAGATAATGAGGGGGCTCGACAAGGTGGATGCAGAGAGGATATTTCCACTCATAGGGGAAACTAAAACTAGGGGGCATTGTCTCAGAATAAGGGGCCGCCCATTTTAAACTGAGATGAGGAGGAATTTCCTCTCTCAGAGGGTTGTAAATCTGTGGAATTCTCTGCCCCAGAGAACTGTGGAGGCTGGGTCATTGAATAAATTTAAGGCGGAGATAGACAGATTTTTGAGCAATAAGGGAGTAAAGGGTTATGGGCAGCGGGCAGGGAAGTGGAGCTGAATTCATGATCAGATCAGCCATGATCTTATTAAATGGCGGAGCAGGCTCGAGGGGCCTACTTCTGCTCCTATTTCTTATGTTCTTATAAATGGCAATGAATACCACACGCTGATAAATGTCAACAATGAAACTCCGTCCACCTTTTACACATTCTTCCAATTAACTTCTGTCTCAGAAACAGTGATCTTTGACTGTTCCATTCTAGCCCATGGAGCGTTGGTATTGTGCTAGCTGACATCAAACTGAAGTGTACGGTGAAGGCCTGTGCTCTCAAGGTCACTGTGACGCTTCGGAGGCTCAATGCTGACTTGAAAAGGAGCCAAGTCTTAAGAGTAAATAAAAAAAGATGTTTCATTTTGTGAATCAGCTAGCGAACCTTAAACGTATGTCTTATATGATTCTCCAAAATCCGTTTCATCTCTTCCCTTGCAGAGAAACAAAGCAAAGGAGGATTCACATACTGATTTGAAAGAAAACACAGTGACATTAAGGGTTATAAATATCACTTTTGAAATTGTTATGCAAATTTTAGTTACAGTGATTCAAAATGCCTTTGGCACATTTATCTGGTGTTTGATCTGTAATATATTAAAGTTTTTGAAGATTTGCGCATTCAGCTTATGTATCTAACACAATCACTTATGCTAACAAACATATTGTCAGAGCTAATTTTAAACAAAAACTCTCGGGCCTCGAGAGCTTAGAAATAATATCACCATTAATCACCATTTGTACATAACCACCTGAGTGTATAATGGGAGATGTATGGCTCTCTGGGGAACTGACTGCTCCACCAGCACTTGACTGCACGGATGACAGCATAGAAAGAAATTGTAATGTGCACCGAATGCATACTTTGCAAGGACAGCAATTCAGAGTTTCAAACTGTCACACTCGGGAGTCAAGTTTAGCTTAGGCAGGGGGAAACGTTTTATGATGATGGATAAGGGGGAATGAGCGTGCTAATCAATTGACATGGTTTTGCCTCTTACCGTCTCTCCTGTTCAGCTTTGCAAAGCCAGGGCTGTGACTGCTCGAGAACTCCGAAGAGGAATTGAAAGCCAATTGGAGCAAGTCGGACACCAGGTGACTGTCACAATTATCTGCCGGATTGAAAATAAAAATAACATTTTAAATATTTGATGATGTACACCACTCACCCAACAAAGAGCTTTAACAAGGTTAGGTAATTTGAAGACCATCGCGCATGTACACTGGAACCTAGTTACATGCAATAGGTGGAGATGGACACAAGAATTATGAGCAGGAGTAGGCCATTCGGCCCCTCGAGCCTGCTCCGCCATTCAATGAGATCATGGCTGATCTTCTACCTCAACTCCCACTTTCCTGCACTATCTCCATATCCCTTGATTTCCTTAACATCCAAAAATCGATCGATCTCTGTCTTGAATATATTCAAAAACTGAGGTTCCACAGCCCTCTGGCGTAGAGAATTCCAGAGATTCCCCACCCTCTGAGTGAAGAAGTTTCTCCTCATCTCAGTCCTAAATGACCGACCCCTTATTCTGAGACGGTGACCCCTGGTTCTAGACTCCTCAGCCAGAGGAAACATCTACCCTGTGAACCTTGACATCTGATAGATTACTTCTAACCAGGTTCGTATAGAAAAAAGACTTGCATGTATGCAGCAATTTTCACAACCTTAAGACATCCCAAAGCGCTTTACAGCCAATGAAGTCATTTTGAGGTGTAGTCACTGCTGTAATGTAGGAAACACAGCAGCCAATGTGTGCACAGCAAGCTCACACCAACAGCAATGGGACAATGACCAGATAATCTGTTTTTAGGTTTTGGTTGAGGGATAAATATTTGTCAGGATGGTGGGGAGAACTCCCCTCCCCTTTTCGAAATGGTGCCATGTGATTTTTTTTTTACATCCACTGTGTAACGTCTCATCTGAAAAACGGCACCTCCGACAATGCAGCACTCCCTCAGTACTGCACTGGAGTGTCAATCTAAATTTTGTGCTCAGGTTTCTGGAGTGGGACTTGAACCCACAGCTTTCTAACTCAGAGGCAACAGTGGCACCCACTGAGCCATAGGTGGCACTAAGCACAACAGCACTCTCTTTACTGACAGTGTAAATAATGATCTAACCAACATCTAAAAACTGTACTCAATTGAAATAAAAACCATAACGCTGGAAATGCACAGCAGGTTGACTGGAGTCTGAGAGGGCGAGATTGGTTATCATCACCCCGGTTCTGTTTCATAGGGTGATACAGCAAAGAATGCGGTTATTCGGCCCATCATGCCTGTGCCAGCTCGTTGGTATCCAATTAATCCCAGGGATACACACAAACGTGAACCTATTTTGTTCTCTCGGTGTCAGCCGTGGCTCAGTGGGCAGCACCCTCGCCTCTGAGTCAGAAGGTTGTTGGTTCAAGTCCCACTCCAGGGACTTGTGCACATAAATCTAGGCTGACACACCAGTGCAGTGCTGAGGGAATGCTGCACTGTTGGAGGAGCCAAAAAAACCTTCCATTTACACATTGCTACATCATGTCTCTCAGAAACATCTCAAGACATTCACATACAAGGCATTGCTTTGTGCTGCGATCATTATTGTTCTCTAGCAAACAGCAATGGTATAATGGAGGGTTGATCAAGTGTTTTTTTTATATTATAGCTTGAGTGAGAAATGTTGGCTGGTTACCAGAGAATTCTTGGCTCTTTTTCAAAGGCGACCATGGGATCATTAATGTCCACCTTGTAATGTATGCACCTTTGAGTATGCTCACAGGTTTATAGGGCTTTTGCATTTCTGTTGCATTTCTACAGGTCTGGAGGAGTCCGTGTTTAATGTGTAGAGATTACAGCCTCTCTTCCAATATTTGAAGGGGCTGCTCCTCAAATTCTGGCTGCACTTCAATTCCACACTCCTGATCTTTGGGCACCCTGTGCGGAGGGGAGCGGGCAGGTCAGAAGGCCTCCTCGTAGGACTGCTCCTGGGCACTGCCAAGGGGGCCATCAGCCAGCCCAGGCAGCGGGCAGTTGAGGGGGTCGTTCAGCCCGACTGCCTGCCTCTCTTCTGCGGTTACATCCAGGCCAGGGTGTCCCTGGAGATGGAGCACGTGGTGTCCACCGGTACGCTCGCCGCCTTCTGCGAGAGGTGGGAGCCGGCGGGACTGGAGTGCATCATCACCCCCGGCAACCAAATTTTAATTTGAACCATGTCCAAAGTTTAATTTGTTTAAGTTTGTTGGTTTTAGTGCCCCCCCCCTCCCTTTTTAGCCAGGTGGCACTTGTATAATTTGTGTTTTTAGTGCCCCCCCAAAAAAAAACCAAGGGGGCACTTGAAAAGTTTTTTTGAGTATGCTCCCTCCCCCTTTAATCAGGGGGGGGCACTTGATTACTGATACAACTCAAAATAGTTGTTTGGCTGCTGCAATGCGAGTGGCTGAGCCAGTCACGTGATGTTCGCAAGACTCAATAAAACCCCAGCCAGTTGGGTCTAGGTCATCCACAATGAGGTATGCAGTTGTGAGCCTTGCGGATGAACTGGTAATGTTTAGTGTGATTGTTAAACTGTTGTTAATAAACCAACCAGTTCTAACAAGCAATGTGTTGCTACGAATTCTTAAGCCAGAAGTCATGAAGCAACTACATTCCACACTTGATCCATCATAACAAGCAGACAGGGCCTGAGGTTTTATGCCTGATCCAAAGAACGGCAATGCAGCCCTCAGTCCTGTATTGAAGTGTCAAGCACAGATTAGAACCTCAAATCATGGAGCAGGCCGAGAACACAGACCCTTCAGATCCAGATGTGTGTGCGCAATCAAGTGAGCCAACCTGAAAAACTAATTTCAGATACCCAACATTCAGGGGTTTACCATCGACCCCCTGTGTTCAAGTCAGTTTATTTCTTTACTTTTATTTTCATACATCAGGTGGCATAACAAATGGGTTCAACCAGAGGCAATTGTAACAAGGAAAACAAATCTCTCAAATTTGACCCAGTTGGTTACTGGAAGCACAGAGGTTTTTGAAGATATTTTTTAACAAGCAAACGATACGATTTCCCACAGTCGAATGCAAAGTCGTACAACTCTCACGACAGCAGAAGTCTAACAGTGTACTGATGCAGACGGAGGTGGTCGATTTAAACCCCGTCACCACCGCCCCTAACCGGCAGGAACGGTGCGATGGGAGGGGGGATTAAAATCGCCCGAGTCCTCTTACTGGCTTGAAGCCACGCCCTTCGCGCCCGGCGACAATATATCTTCGCCGGCTTTGAGGTAGGCCGAAGCACCCGCTGCAGGCAGGCAGGTTAACCCAATTCAAATCTTCAAGTCACGGACCGATGACTTCACTGACGCCGCGACGTGACTACTGCAACAACTTGAGGGGATTAGGCCCAGCAGGTGACCAGAACCAACAATAACTTGCATTTGTATAGCGCCTTTGACATAGTGAAACGTCCTAAAGCGCTTCACAGGATTGTCACGATATTAAAAATTTGACACCGAGCCGCATAAGTAGAAATTACCGCAGGTGACCAAAAGCTTGGTCAAAGAGGTAGGTTTTAAGGAGCGTCTTGAAGGAGGAAAGAGAGGTAGAGAGACGGAGATATTTAGGCAGGGAGTTCCAGAGCTTGGGGCCCAGGCAACAGAAGGGACGGCCTCCAATGATTGAGCGATTATAATCAGGGATGCTCAAGAGGGCAGAATTAGAGGAGCACAGACATCTCAGGGGGGTTGGAGGAGATTACAGAGATAGGGAGGGGCGAGGCCATGAGGGATTTGAAAACAAGGATGAGAATTTTGAAATCGAGGTGTTGTTTAACCACCAGAGAAACCTGGGAGGATGCAGGAGAATAGCCAAGGTAAGTAATGGGCTGGAATTTGTTGCAAACTTGCGTCAGCGGATCCCATTATTACAGTGCAGAAATTTCAGGAAATGATAGCCCGAGTGACTTAAGCCATTGCCTATTATTACAATTTGCTGGCACGTTCGCATGCTCCACGGGCACCCTTTGCCAATAAAGGTTGATGGGCTAATTCCCACAGCTCCGTCCCTGCACTCCCCCGTTAACTCCAATGGCATGATCGAGTTTGCTGAATTATCACCACTGTGAGCATCATAGCGACTTAAACCAGCGTAGAATGGCTCTGCTAGGCTCAGTGTGTTTGATGCTCTCACACAATTCCAGTAGTTTAAATTTAGAAATAATTGCCCTTAACGGGTGCTTTGAAAATTATTATTCAGTGGTGCAGTTCTGGCAGTGTCTAGGGTCACTGGTACAAAAAGAAAAAGACTTGCATTTATATAGCACCTTTCATGACCAATCTGACGTCTCAAAGCACTTTACAGCCAATGAAGTACTTTTGGAGTGTAGTCACTGTTGTAATGTAGGAAACATGGCAGCCAATTTGCATACAGCAAGCTCCCACAAACAACAACGTGATAATGACCCGATAATCTGTTTTTTTTTGGTTATGTTGATGGATAAATATTGGCCAGGACACTAGGGATAACTCCCCTGCTCGTCATCAAATTGTTGCCATGACATCTTTTGCGTCCACCTGAGAGGTCAGACTGGGCCTCGGTTTAACGCCTCACCCAGAAGATGGCCCCTCCGACAGTGCAGCACTCCCACAGCACTGCACTGTAGTGTCAGCAAAGATTTTTTTTGTGCTCAAGTTTGCTGGAGTGGGACTTGACCCCACACCCTTCTGACTCAGAGGCGAGTGTGATACCCACTGAGACACAGCTGACAGTTTGACAAAGTATAAAAGCAACATATATCGTGGATTGTTGGTTTCTAGCCTTAAACTACCATTAAATTCTTTTTAAGATGAAATTGGATTTGGTAATGTCATGTGCTGAGAAAGTGATCGTTAGTGAGCCCATTTGCACCTTATTAAAATCCAGAAATAGTACCACGATTCCAGACTGCCTGAGCAACTAAAGACTAAAAGCCTCCATTTCTGTGTTGTTCGTACAACCTCAGTCAGAATGGGGCTGGTCAGTGCTCCATCTAATGTACTAACCAGACAGATACAGGAACAGCCCTTTAGGCACATCAAAAATGAATTTCTGATCGTACCCGACCATCAGTGCGACCTTCAAACATCGATTTTAAACACCTCTGGGCCCCGGTTAGCACCAGACTGCGAGGGGCTTCTACATCGGACATTGGCTGCGCTGCTCCAGAACAATCGCCACACTCACTGAAAAATGATATACGCAGGAAAGTCAGAATGTTGTGGGTTCAAGTCCCACTCCAGAGATTTGAGCACGTAATCCAGGCTAACACTCAAGGCAATATGCAGGGAACGCTGTACTTCAGACTGAGGCGCGCCTGTTCTCTTGGGCGGATGCGACGTATCCCAAGACACTGGTTTGAAGGAGAGCAGGAGAGTTCTTTTTAGTGTCCTGGCCAAAATTTAACCATCATCCAACAGCACTAAAACAGAGGGGCCGAAATTGTCCCTTTTTGTAGACCGGTTAGCGCCTCCGGAGGGCGCTAAAGAGACGCAATGGTATTTTCGCCTGGGTGCAGGGCTGGGGGTGGGGGCCTCTCGGGAAATTGACCCAGAGGTTTTGGGGCTGCAGTCCCTGCAGGGCCACGCCCTATGCCGGCGCGCAACCGGCAATGACGTCATTGCCATGCTCGCTGACCCCTCTCGGCCCCGCGCTGACCCTTTTGCACCCCGTGGGGGAACCCCACGGGCTGCCAGGCTGGGGTTGGCGGGTCATCAAAGCTGGTGGACATCCGCCGCCGGGGCGCTCCTTAAAGGGGAGGCCATTGGCGCCACGCACCGCCATTTTTATTTGTCGGCCCGACAATGGCGGCTCTCATGTCAAACGGGTCACCGTCGTGCAGCCCTAGTGGTGGCCGGCAAAGGGCCGGCAGAGCGTGCGACGGCCCTCCCCCTTTAATTGAAGGGGGAGGGGCTATGGAGCGGGTCAACGCTACGCGGAGCGTCCACGTGGCGCCAGCCTCTTCAGCGCTGTGCTGGACACAGCACCACGCAGCTGTCCCGGGTGCACCCCGCTAAGGAAGCGGAGTACCGGGGCGCATGTGCCCAGTTCTGTCTCGGGGGTGGAATACTCGGGTTCGGGCGCACGGAGTCCCGGCCCCGGAAGGTTACCGCCCCCAGTCGGGGCGAAGGGCAATTTCGCGGCCAGAATCTCTGGTCATTATTTCATTGCTGTTTGTGGGAGCTTGCCGTGCTCAATTTGGATACCGCATTTCCTACATTACAACAGCGACTACGCTTCAAACATATGTTGTTGGCTGTAAAACGCTTTGGGACATCCTGAGGGCGTGAAAGACGCTATCTAAATACAAATCTTTTTTTCCTCTCCAAATTGTGGTGTAAAGTCGCTACGGGAGGATCGGGAAGCACCACGGTCTAACTGGGGACGTCCGCGCCTAATATCGTCACTGCAGCAAATTCTCACCCAATATTTTTTACTCTTCAGTGGGATTCCACGAGCAGGAATGCTCCTCCATGTCCCAGAAAGAATTCTCCGGCTTTCTCCCACCCCCGACCCTCTCTCCCCACACCGGCATCTGTTGGGAAGCTTATCTTGTGCTGAGGGACCCGCTCCCTTGGGGTCCCTTGATGGCGACGGACCTCCACCCCAATTCCTGCTCCGCCCCTCCAGCTCTGATGTCATTCCTCGCGGTTTCGGGCAGGAAACTGTTTCCAAATATTAAAATGAGACTGCTCTGAGCGTTTGCCAACAATGTTCCTTGTGAACTGTGCAGCGGTGGAGCCCTCCAGGGGTCCCGCGCAACCCGCTGAGACAGCTTCCAAATTGAAGAAACACATGCAGGGACTGGAGTGTCAGCCTAGCTTAATGTGCTCAAGTTCCTGGAGTGGGACTTAACAGGTCGGAGTTTTGAATAAGGCAGAGGTCCTTGTGACTGCGCTGCTCACGCAGGTGCACCTGTCATTAGTAGTTTATTTGTATTATTCAGTCTCGGGATGTGGGCATTGCAGGCAAGGCTGGCATTTATTATCCATCCCCTAGCTGTCCTGTTCGATGTTCCCTGTCATTTTGTTTGCCACCGCGCGGCCCCTTTAAGGTACTACGTGGCCCCTTTAAGGTACTGCGCGGCCCCTTTAAGGAATTGCGCGGCCCCTTTAAGGAACTGCGCATGTGCATTTTTTTCCATTGAAAGGCCGGTTGCACATACTTTTGAACGGGCCACGCAGCCTCCCAAAAATGACGGGAAACATTGGCTGCCAACTCTCCAGGCAATGTCCTTGATTCTCCAGGAATTAAAGATTAATCTCCAGGAAACTGTTGTGAGCAAAACCCGGGAGAAAAATCATTGGGACATTCAAAAATAAAGTGCGTTTTTCTTACATTTTCTTTGCAAACTTTTGTTTATTAATTACAACAGAATGAGAGATGGGGACGGAGGCTGGTTGACTGACAGTCCAGAATCATACCGTTGAAACATCCTGGAAAGTTGTATGTGGGGCATCTTGCAGAGCAACAGCCTTTCCAATACATCCCAATCGGGTTACAAGAAGTCTGCTCTCGTACCCGTTGATAGTGCAGTGTGAGGATGGACATTGTAATCTATGGCCCTGTGAGTATGCTCACCACTGGGCTATGGAGTTGAGAGTGGCTTAGCCAGTCACATGATGGGCACAAGACTCAATAAAACCCCAGCCAGCTGGATTCGGGGGAATCCGCGATGAGGTATGCAGTTGTGAACCTCGTGGGTGAACTGGTAATGTGTAGTGTGATTGTTGAACCTTTTGCTAATTAACCAACTAGTTCTTAATAGTAATGTGTTGCTATGAATTCTTAAGCAAAGAACCCGTGAAGCAAATACATTGCAGACATGTCGGGCGACTGATGGCGGGAGCGTGCGCGGGGGCGGGACATCATCATCATCACAGGCAGTCCCTCGAAATCGAGGGAAGCCTTGCTTCCACTCTAAATGTGAGTTCTTAGGTATGCGAGGGTGGGGGGCCGGGATAGTAGAGAGGGGCGGTCACGTGACAAAACCTCTAGGAACACGTCCAACCAGCCTTTGCCATCCTGATCAGCGCTCGCTATCTTCAGAGCCTGTGGGTGGGCCGTCTGCTTCAGTTCTCCCACTGCCCCTCCCCCCACCCGATTCCGCCCTCCCGTTAAAACCTCAGGCATGGATTTCACTGCCTTCCAACTTCAACCTAAAAACCTGACTGAACTAAACCGTATGAAACGCCAGAAAGCAATGAATCATTCTCTCCCTCTCATTCCTGTGCAATTCCCTTCTGTCTCATCTTAATTTAAATCTAAATGTTATTGCTAACGACAGTGGTGAATCAGGCAGGTGCCAAGTGATCAATATGCCATTTCTTCACACTAATTAAAAAGGTTTCAGAGACCAAGGAACAAGGTTTCAAGGAACAAGACCTTTTGATTAAAGACTACTCTGAATCACTCCTCATGCATAACTGATAATTAGGAAATGCTTCAAGCCAATGAGATTGAGATGCAAGATGTTAAATACCATTTTGTAATGTTATTCCTAATTTGAATTAGGAGGAACCAATTCAAAACTGGGCAACGCATTTCAAAGTGTGCATTGCAAACACTGTAACTGAACACTGATTCAATACAGGACCTATCTGCTAAAGTCCCCTCATGACACGGGTACAGGTGACAAGAGGGTTGGTAGAAAATGCAATCAAATCAAAATTACTGGCACTTGTGAAATAAGTGAAACTTCCAAGAATGTTTCCGTGGCAACTGGGAGACGACAAAGTGCAGAGTTTTGTTAGATTTTTGTTGGGCAAGTGTTTCGAGGGATGTGGAGCTCAGGGGGGTAAATGGAGTTGAGGTACAGGTCATCCATGACTTAATTGACTGCAGCAGGCCTCCTCCTGTTCCTATGCAAGCAAAAGCTATTTGGTCCATCAAGCAGGTTTTATCTATGGAATTCTCTGCCCCAGAGTGTTGTGGAGACTGGATCACTGAATATATTTAAGGCGGAGATAGACAGAATTTTGAGCGATAAGGGAATAAAGGGTTATGGGGAGTGGGCAGGGAAGTGGAGCTGAGTCCATGGTCTGATCAGCCGTGATCTTATTGAATGGTGGAGCAGGCTTGAGGGGCCAAAGGGCCTACTCCTGCTCCTATTTCTTATGTTCCTGAACCCCTGTAGCCCGTGTGGTGAAGGGAGGGAGGTCCAGGATTTTGACCCAGTGCCGGTGAAGGAACGACGATATATTTCCCAGTCAGGAGAATGCGTGAATCAGAGGGGAACTTGGGGGTGGCAGTGTTCCTATGTGCCCACTGCCCTCATCCTGCTAGGTGGTAGAGGTCGTGGGTTTGGGAGGTGCTGCTGAAGAACTAATTGCACTAAATGGCCATCTCATCCCAACATGCCACAGGATGCCACACTGATGCATCAGGGAGCGTTTCTTCTGAAGTAAGGTCTGAGGCAGCCTGCTCGGATAGTGTCTGACCTGGGAGTTCTTGATGCTGACTCTGGATGCCCAAGATATAAAATGGTCCATTTCACCCCAGCCCACCCACTCCCCCCAGCGCTAACATCCTATACCTTGATGAGCCCAAAAATACTTCATAAAAAAAGTAGAAATTGGAAAGAAAATAATGATAGCCTACTTACTGTCTGCTATTGCATTCATTATGGAACCTTCAAAGTTAGAATATGGATGAAGGAGAAGGGCCTTTGGAGGGAGCTGGCCAGATGGATGGATAACCATTTTTCATGGCAGAGTGTCTTTCTACACAGTGTCCTTATGTGTTACTCTGGCTCCAGTAAGACTAGCACAAAGCCAGCAGCTCAATCCTGAGCACCTTGTCAATGACATAAAAGTTGATGTAAGCAGTTACTCAAATCTGGGTCTGCTTGTGGCAAGTGATTTGTTATCACTCAGGAATTCATCATTCATCCTGGCACTTTTCAGGTCAAGTTGCCCAACTCAAGGAGAATTTGCAATAATCCACACTGTGAAAAATTGCTCATAATTGGCACGGATCCATAGGCGCATTGGTCCCATTAGCCTTGGATCGTGAAGAACCTGGGGGGGGGGGGTGGGGGGGAGGGAGGAGAGGGGGGGGGAAATTGCATAGCGCCCCGTTTGGGGACGGTATCAGCCGCGAGGTGGGAGTTCCTGCGCTTAGTATGGAAGTCCCGCCCCCGCGACCTATATTCGGGTTACCCCCCCCCCCCCCCACGAGAGCAAGTGGAGCACAAAATATCGGGCTTTACTTGCTCTGTGGGGCGAGAGCGGGGCGGGAGGGCTCCGTGAGGGCCGCGGCTTTACACGGTGGGACGCACAGCGCTGTCGCATAGACAGGGCCCTCCGCCTCGTTAACGAGGAGGGCCAAGCTGCCAACGGGAAACGGGGCCCTACCTGGACCACCCGGCATCAGCCCGGCACGTAAGTGGAGCGCCGGGCTGCAAGATGGTGGTGTGGACCCCGCGATCCAACGTGAAGGCGGCTGCAAGCGGTAAGTCGCCCATTTTGTTTTCAATTCCCCGCTTCCCTGTTAAATTCCGCCCTGCCAGCGGCCCAGTGCAGCTCTCAGGGGGCACGACCGAATCCGTGCTCCGGGGTGAAAACAGGTCGCTGCGCACGCCGATGATGTCAATGCCGAGCAGCGGAGCGGGTCATTGCCGGTTACCGCCATTGTTAAACACGGGAACGGTTAGCAGTTAGCGGCTTGTTTGCGCCCCGGTGGCGCTAACGGGGTGGGGCGCAAACGCCCCGAATTTCTCCCCCCAACCCAAATCTCCCTGGTCTCAAGCATGAACAAAGAGAGTTCATAATCATCTTCAGCCCCGCATTCCAGAGCTTTAGCATGGGTCCTAGATCTAGTTCTGCGGAAGTGCTGAACCTGAAGCAATAAGTTGTGCCTCTCTTTGTGTGAACAGCTGTGCATTTCCAGCATTTTTGGTTTCACCTTCGCACCGAGTGGAGGCCTCGCAAAGGCAGGTGGGCCTTCATCATCATCATCACAGGCGGTCCCTCGAACAAAGATGACTTGCTTCCACGAGTTCACAGCTGTTTCGATAAAGGACCCGGTGTTCCAGTCCTGAACTCCAATTGAGGGGGTGGAAGATGCCTGGATTTTTTTAACGTGTGGTGACCGTTGCACATCAGCCACCACACGGGCTCGACAGAGCCAGGCTTTTATCCAGTGGCAAGGGTTGACCAGGACGACCGGAGACCAGCTCTGCGGCATGGACCTAGTGCTACCCCTGGGCCCTCGGCTCTTCTGGGCCCCATGCCCTCATCTGTCACACCTCCGCCGCGATCTCTTGCCGCTCCTCCGCCATAAACATTCACCGCATCTCGCCACAAACACTCGCTACTCATCCGCCCCGACCTTCCCACTCCTCTGTACCTGGGCCCTGCCGATGTTCCTGCCCACGTGCCAAAACAGCGACCAGGGTTCTGATCACGTCACCCAGTCGCCCATCTCAAAATCATCGCACACTTGAACAGTTCGCACTGGAGGTTGGAGTGGTACACCACTCCAGCTCTTATACTTGCCGACCTGCGGAGCTGTTCTCTCGCAGGTTGGGGGCGGGGGGGGGGGGCATGATGTCAGCAAAGGGATTTAGACAGGCTAAGTGAGTGGGCAAAAATTTGGCAGATGGAGTATAATGTGGGAATGTCTGAGGTTATCCGCTTTGGCAGGAAAAATAAAAACACAATTTAGTATTTAAATGGAGAGATATTACAAAATTCTGCAGTACAGAGGGACCTAGGGGTCGTTGTGCATGAAACAAAAAAGTTAGTATGCAGGTACAAGTAATTATGAAGACAATAGAAATGTTGGCCTTTATTGCAAGGGGGGGGTGGAGTATAAAAGCAGGGAAGTCCTGCTACAACTGTACAGGGTATTGGTGAGACCACACCTGGAGTACTGCATTCAGTTTTGATCTCCTTATTTAAGGTGGGCCTTTATACCCATCGGAACCATTCCCAGTCAAGGAGGTATCATCCTTGAAACTTGCCAGTAGAAGTACATCAAGGATGGAGGCAAGAGAACGACTGATTTCAGAATGCGACTTTGGTTGTGAAAGAGAGAGAGGGAATGAAGATGAATGAGGAAACAAGGGAATGAGAATTGAACCCTGCCTTACAACATAATAATTAAACAAACAAATTAACAGTAAGAAAATCACAAAAAACAAATGAACAAATTGACAAAGGAGAGAAGTGCAAGAGGAACAAGCATCAGCTAAGCTAAAGGACGAGAGACATTCACAAAGGCATTCTTGTTTGTGAACATAAGGAAGAAATGGCACAGCAAAACCTGAGCTGGGAGTGGATATAACATGGAAACTGGCCCTCAAGGCATCCCTATCTCCGACAATAGAGCCTGACTACGAAGGAAGGTTTGTCACAGTAATCGGGAAGTCATTGTCCAGGGACAAAGGAAAGCAAAGTGAGGTAAATTATGATTCTCCTGGAGGCAAGCAGTCAAAGGAGAACATGTGTGACTGTTAAATGACTTTGCTCATAGAGCATAACATGCCTGTGGAAGTACAACAAAGATGAAACTGTGGCCAATGATATCTGTGAAAGTGTAATATAATGAGGATACAACTGAGAGGCTAAAAACTGTGAGGGAAACAAGTAAGGTTCACCACACACATAATAGTGTTATGCGTAATCAGCTCTGTTATTTCCATCAACGTAGCCTCACAATGTCAGCGGCAACAGAAACACTGCTGCAGAAAAATCAACGCTGAAGCACTCAAAGACCCTGCAAAGAAAGCATTATTCAGTCAACGCCTCACAGCCAGCCTGATGACTTCCGATGAACTGGAGCCGCAGAGTGTCCACAGTGCCTGGTCTGCCCTCAAGTCCACCATAAGCAGCAGCTGTGAAAAGGCTCTTGGTTACTCAGAAAACATCAGGACTGGTTCGATGAGAACGACCAAGAGATCCAGGAGCCAGTAAACCATGAACGGAAGGCATTCTTGAATTGGAAAGATCATCACAACTCGAGAGAAAGAAAACAGATCTACAGACAACTGAAGGCCGACGTCCAACAAAAAACTCGTGACCTAAAGAACAGATTGTGGGTGGAAAGAGTGCAGGAGATCCAGCAACTAGCTGACAATCACGACGTACATGGATTTTTTAAGCACAGTCCAGATCACAGCGGAAGGAGCATGCAACAAACCAAGCCTCCCACCCACCCATCCCTTCAATCACCACCTGCCCCATATGTGACAGAGTCTGTAGATCCCACATTGGATTCATTATTCACCTGAGAACTCATTAGCCTGCAAGCAAGTCATACTCGACTCCGGGGGACAGCCAAAGAAGAATAATAATACTGTTTCAATCTAGAGGCACACCGCTGCAGTTACTTTGTAATGCCACTTAGATTCTGGGATTAATGCGCATCAAATAAAAATGTAAAAGGTTATCTTGAATTTCTTCAACTATTATAGGACAGGGATGTTAGGAACAGGAGGTGGTCATTCAGCCCCTCCAGCCCGTTCTGCCAGTCAATTAGATCATGGCTGATCTGTATCTTAACTCCATCTACCCGCCTGAGCCCCTTAAACCTCAATATCCTTACCTAACAAAGATCTATCAATCTTAGTATTGAGTTTTTAAATTGACCACCTAGTCTCAGCAACTCTTTGGGAGATGAGGTTCACATTTCACTACCAATTTGAGGGCCTGGGCCACATGAGGAACCTCAATACCTGCTCTGCCCCCATATCTCCACGCCACCCCCCCAAAAAAAAAACCAAGGCAACCCAGGAGTATAAAAGCCGGGAAGTCTTGCTACAGCTATTGCAAGGTATTGGTGAGGCCACATCTGGAATACTGCGTGCAGCTTTGGTTTCCATATTTACGAAAGGATATACTTGCTTTGGAGGCAGTTCAGAGAAGGTTCACTAGGTTGATTCCGAGGATGAGAGGGTTGACTTATGAGGAAAGGTTGAGTAGGTTGGGCCTCTTACTCATTGGAGTTCAAAAGAATGAGAGGTGATCTTATCGAAACGTATACGATTATGAGGGGGCTTGACAAGATGGATGCAGAGAGGATGTTTCCACTGATGGGGGAGACTAGAACTAGAGGGCACGATCTTAGAATGTGGGGCTGCCCATTTAAAACAGTGATGAGGAGGAATTTCTTCTCTCAGAGGGTTGTAAATCTGTAGAATTTGCTGCCTCGGAGAGCTGTGGAAGCTGGAAGATTGAATAAATTTAAGACAGAAATTGAGAGTTTCTTGAGCGATAAGGGGATAAGGGGTTATAGGGATCGGGCGGGGAAGTGGAGCTGAATCCATGATCAGATCAGCCATGATCTTATTGAATGGCAGAGCAGGCTCGAGGGGCCGTATGGCCTACTCCTGTTCTTATTTCTTATGTTCTTATGATATTTTACGATATGTAAGCGGTTTTGATCCAAGCCCAATGGCTAGACGGACGGTTCGAATCGCCCCCGCCTTGCAAGAATTCCATAGCCGGGGATTATTATTCAGAGTGTAAATGGAATAAGTCACGCACAGGAATGCTTTGGTGAAAAATCGCATTTATTATGGTTACGGAAGGTTTCCTCCTGGCTTATTCTTTCCCTCTTCTCATCCCTTAGCTGCGTGCATAACCTGCTCCCTACTACAGCCCTTGCGTCTGACTGTGCCTCGGACTCCCTCAGCTCTGCCTCTAACTTACCAACCTGATCATCTAGCAGTTGGACTTGCCTTTGTAGACAGACGAGCCATATCGCCTTTTCAATGCTGCGCCTACTCCTTGCCCTCCGTCCATTCTGCCGCTGCGTCCACGGGATGCTACTTGTTGGCCTGTCTTATTTTAACTTTCCGGAGGTTTGGAAAGGGGCTGTTCCTTAATCAGAATGCCAAGAACATAAGAACTAAAAGAAAGAAAGACTTGGATTTATATAGCACCTTTCACGACCACCAGACATCTCAAGGTGTTTTACAGCCAATAGAGTAGTTTTGGAATGTAGTCACTGTTGTAATGTGGAAAACGCGACAGCCAATTTGCGCACAGCAAGCTCTCACAAACAGCAATGTGATAATGACCAGGTAACCTCTCTTTGTTATGTTGATTGAGGGATAAATATTGGTCAGGACACCGGGGATAACTCCTTTGCTCTTCTTCGAAATAGTGCCATGGGATCTTTTACATCCACTCGTGAGAGCAGGCGGGGCCTCGTTTTAACATCTCATCCGAAAGACAGCACCTCTGACAGTGCAGCGCTCCCTCAGCACTGCACTGGGAGTGTCAGCCTAGATTTTTTGTGCTTAAGTCCATGGAGTGGGACTTGAACCCACAACCTTCTGACTCAGATGTGAGTGTGCGACCCACTGAGACACAGCTGACACTGAAAATAACGCCAAGGATCCCTCATTCTTTATTAACAGCCTTCTCAAGTTGTCCTACCATCTTCAAAGATATGTGTACGTGAACCCCTTGGTCTCTCTTTTTCTGCACCTGCTTTAATGTTGTACCATTTAGTTTACGTAGTCTTTCTCATTCTGTTTTCAAAATGCATCACTCCACATTTCTCTGCATTATATTTCATCTGCCATATGTCCACCTATTTCACCAATCTGTCTTTGTCCTCCTGAAGTGTGCTACTATCCTCCTCACTGTTCAATATATTTGCCTTTCCAGAAGAAGGTGTAACCTCCACCTTGTTCCCTGAGCTGGCTTTCCCCTGCCCGCCGGGTCTCACTTAGGACGACGACGTCAAAGTTGAAGCGTCTGACTTCCCCGGCAATGATGATGGTGAGGCGTTCCGGTCTGTCGCTGTTGGGGTTGTCCATGAGAGTCCTGATGTTCCAGGTCCCGAACTTCATTTTGAAGGGCGGAAGATGCCTGTGCGTGAGTTCTTTTAACATGGGGTGGCCGTTGCACACCAGCCACCACACGGGCTAAGCAGAGCAAGGTCTTGGTCCAGTGGCAAGGGAATCCAAGATGACTGGAGACCAGGCACTGCTGTGTGAGCCTATTTGCCTACGGTGGGATATGAGCCATAAGCTCGGCACTGAGCAGCGCCCTTCGGTGAGGTGGTGAGAGATCCAAGGCCTGGAAAGTGGGGGGTGAGAGGTGTGAGGAAATACTTCCCTCTTCCAGGTATTACTCCTGACTGAGGGCAGGCATTGGGATGGCTAGAGGTCCATTTTGTGGAAGGAGAGGTCAGAGTGGTTGCTGCCATCGTGCGCACCACATGCTCATCAGGAGCTCCGCAGTGGAGTGGGGCCAGCAGCCAGATGGAGGTCAGAACGTTGCCAGAGGGAGGAAGGAATGCTAGGACGTCGGCAGAGGGATGGAGGCCAGAACATCGGCGGAAAATTAAGGTCCATACGTCGGAGGAGGAAGGAAGGTCTGAATGTCTCCGGAGGAAGGAAGGTCCGAATGTCTCTGGAGGAAGGAAGACCCGAATGTTGCCGGAGAGAGGAAGGCCCAAATGTCGCTGGAGAGAGGAAGGCCTGAATGTCGCCGGAGAGAGGAAGGTCTGAATGTCGCCGGAAGGATGGAGGCCCGAATGTCGCCGGAGAGAGGAAGGCCCGAATGTCGCCAGAGAGAGGAAGGCCCAAATGTCACCGGAGAGAGGAAGGTCTGAATGTCACCGGAAGGATGGAGGCCCGAATGTCGCCAGAGAGAGGAAGACCCGAATGTCGCCGGAGAGAGGAAGGTCCGAAAGTCGCCGGAGAGAGGAAGGCCCGAAAGTCGCCGGAGAGAGGAAGGTCCGAAAGTCACCGGAGAGAGGAAGGTCTGAATGTCGCCGGAGAGAGGAAGGCCCGAATGTCGCCGGAGAGAGGAAGGCCCAAATGTCGCCGGAAGGATGGAGGCCCCAAATGTCGCCGGAGAGAGGAAGGCCCGAATGTCGCCGGAGAGAGGAAGGTCTGAATGTCGCCAGAGAGAGGAAGGCCCGAATGTCGCCGGAGAGAGGAAGGTCTGAATGTCGCCGGAGAGAGGAAGGCCCGAATGTCGCCGGAGAGAGGAAGGCCCAAATGTCGCCGGAGAGAGGAAGGCCCGAATGTCGCCGGAGAGAGGAAGGCCCGAATGTCGCCGGAGAGAGGAAGGTCTGAATGTCACCGGAGAGAGGAAGGTCTGAATGTCACCGGAAGGATGGAGGCCCGAATGTCGCCAGAGAGAGGAAGACCCGAATGTCGCCGGAGAGAGGAAGGTCCGAAAGTCGCCGGAGAGAGGAAGGCCCGAATGTCGCCGGAGAGAGGAAGGTCCGAAAGTCACCGGAGAGAGGAATGTCTGAATGTCGCCGGAGAGAGGAAGGCCCGAATGTCGCCGGAGAGAGGAAGGCCCAAATGTCGCCGGAAGGATGGAGGCCCCAAATGTCGCCGGAGAGAGGAAGGCCCGAATGTCGCCGGAGAGAGGAAGGCCCGAATGTCGCCGGAGAGAGGAAGGTCCGAATGTCGCCGGAGAGAGGAAGGTCTGAATGTCGCCGGAGAGAGGAAGGCCCGAATGTCGCCGGAGAGAGGAAGGTCCGAATGTCGCCGGAGAGAGGAAGGTCCGAATGTCGCCGGAGAGAGGAAGGTCCGAATGTCGCCGGAGAGAGGAAGGTCTGAATGTCGCCGGAGAGAGGAAGGTCCGAATGTCGCCGGAGAGAGGAAGGTCTGAATGTCGCCGGAGAGAGGAAGGTCTGAATGTCGCCGGAGAGAGGAAGGTCCGAATGTCGCCGGAGAGAGGAAGGTCCGAATGTCGCCGGAGAGAGGAAGGTCTGAATGTCGCCGGAGAGAGGAAGGTCTGAATGTCGCCGGAAGGATGAAGGCCCGAATGTCGCTGGAGAGAGGAAGGCCCGAATGTCGCCGGAAGGATGGAGGCCCGAATGTCGCCGGAGAGAGGAAGGCCAGAATGTCACCAGAGAGAGGAAGGTCTGAATGTCGCCAGAGAGAGGAAGGCCCGAATGTCGCCGGAAGGATGGAGGCCCGAATGTCGCCGGATAGAGGAAGGCCAGAATGTCGCCGGAGAGAGGAAGGTCTGAATGTCGCCAGAGAGAGGAAGGCCCGAATGTCGCCGGAAGGATGGAGGCCCGAATGTCACCGGAGAGAGGAAGGCCTGAATGTCGCCGGAGGGATGGAGGCCTGATCGTGAGGACAAAGGGAGAAGGTAGGGCCCAAACCTGTGGTCGGAGGCTCACCGGATACCGTCGGGGATCAGGTGAAGCAGCTGACCCTGCCATGTCTAGTAAGGAGTGAAAGGTTTGGAAACAGAAAGGTCGATCTGGAGGGCTTAAAGACCAAAATGGTGGATGGCATAGCAGCTCCCTAGGGAGCTCTCCCTGAACAAATTTCCCCCTGGCCATCTGCTGCCATCTTTCACTCTTCTCTCCCCCAATAGCCCCACCCCACACTGGTTAAGCCCACCTAGCCCTAATAGTGGGTGCACTTCCTCCCCCTAAAGTATCTCCCTTACCCCGTGCTGCAAGGGCAGCTACCTGGGCCCACTGTCCATCCCCAACCATGCCTACTCACCTTCATCAGTGAGCGCTGGACTTACCAACATTAAACACCAGATTACTGACTCTGGCAGTTTAATAAATTCATCGTCTTCTTCATGGAATCTCTGGAAAGAGATTGCTGGCAGGGCTAAAATTTATTGCCAGGGGGTTTCCTTCCCTAATGAACATTGGTGAACCATTTGTGTTTTTGCAATAATCCGGTCATGTTACTGATACAGAATTTGAACTGAATTCAAATTCTCAAACTTCCTGGGTGGGATTTGAACTCATATTCTTTGGATTTTTAGTCCAAGCCTCTGGATTATTAGTCCAAGAATATGACCACTGCACTACTGTAATCGCGTTATGGGCTTCCTGCCAGTAATGCAACATAATTAAATGAACATGATTCAATGTGACAGTTTTCTTTCCATAATTGAACGTCCTAAAGGATACACGGTACTCCAAAGATGGACTAACCAGATTTGCCCAATATTAACATTTCCCATTTAGATAAAAACATGGAAAGCATGGTTCAGAATACACGTTTGCTTAAAAATGATATATGACGTGCACCAATGTACATTGCTGTTTTCTCTGCTTTGGCTGGGATGCACTGAGTTGGAGCCAAGCATCTCTCTACTGGGAGTAGGGAAAAAAACAGAAGAGTCACTCTTGGTCCATTCTTTCAAGGGTCCCAGAAGCGGGCACAAAGTGAATTACCAAAGTGAATCCCTTAATTCCCTGAGTTCCCCAAAATGTATCGCCTTTGTCTTGAATATACTCAGCGACTGAGCATCCACAGCTCTCTGGGGTACAGTATTCCATGATAAGGCTGCCTTCCCTCAGTGCATCTTGCTAGATGGGAGTGCAAGTCAGCGACAGGGATTATAGCCCAATTTCACAATCCGCGCATCCACTGAGGAAGGCTCTGCTCTCCAGGAACGCAGCCTAGCTGAATTTGTCCCAAAGCATCTCATCACATCTTTTCTAATATCTTATTCTCAGCAAGTCACCCCCCTCCCCCCCCACCCCCCGCCACCAGTATCTTGGCCGCAGGAATGGCGAGTGGCATGAGAAACCCCGAGAGTCAGGGAGAAAATCGGCATCCTTTTAAAGTTGCTAATTCAATGCAAATTGGAAGTAGAATATGTCAAGGCTGGCAGTGAAATGTGATAAGTCGCTTCATTTGGGAGGGTTCCTTTGATGCTTCGTTGCTGGTGAATTATTCCTTCACCCTCACTCATAAATATATTTATTACATCTCAATCTAGCCAGGACAGATTGTTTGAATACAGAGAAATCGGAGATTTATTCCTATACCCATTGAGCACAGCTCAGGTTTTCACATTAAGTCACGGAGATAGATTTACTCTGAAATACTAAGTGGGCTACAAAAAGTTCACTCCACTTTGCACAAAATTATTACCTCACGCACTAAATAAGCTGAAACTGAATTTATGTTCACCCATAGAAATGAAGAGAAGCATTAAACGTTATAACCATGAGGAAAGATAGGCCTCGCTACAATCATTTCACTCATTACACACCTAGTTGTTAGATTGTCCATGTGAAGACGCATGCGCACATGATCCCTCACGATCTGGATTACAAAAAAAGTTTCTTTGGGGAGTGTGTCACAAGAATGTTTTCTTCCAATTAGGCTTATACCATGAAATAGCTTCCTCCAAATCCTCAAGGAGAAGAAAGGAAGGAAGGAGCAAGGGAGGTAAGGTCGGAATAAAGGAAACAAACTTGCATTTATATGAAAAAATTACACAAGAATAGGAGCAGGAGAAGGCCACTTGGCCCCTCGAGCCCGCTCAGCCATTCATTAAGATCATGGCTGATCTGCTACCGCAACTCCACCTTCCCACCCTATCTCCATATCCCTTAATTCCCTGAGTTCTCCAAAATGTATTGGCCTTTTTCTTGAATATCATCATCATCATAGGCAGTCCCTGGAAACTGAGGAAGACTTGCTTCCACTCTAAAAGTGAGTTCTCAGGTGACTGAACAGTCCAATATGGGAATTACAGTCTCTGTCACAGGTGGGACAGACAGTGGTTGGAGGAAAGGGTGGGTGGGGAGTCTGGTTTGCCGCACGCTCCTCCCGCTGTCTGCACTTGGTTTCTGCATGCTCTCGACAACTCAGCGCTCTCTCGGATGCTCTTCCTCCACTTAGGGCAGTCTTTGCTCAGGGACTCCCAGGTGTCAGTAGGGATGTTGCATTTTATCAAGGAGGCTTTGAGAGTGTCCTTGAAACGTTTCCTCTGCCCATCTGGGGCTCGCTTGCCGTGAAGGAGTTCCGAGTAGAGCACTTACTCAATGACTGAGCATCCACAGCTCCCTGGGGTAAAGTATTCCAATGATTAGGCTGCCTTCCTTCAGTGCATCTTGCTAGATGGGAGTACAAGTCGATGATAGGGATTGTAGCCCAATTTCACAATCCGCGCACCACCAAGGCTCTGCTCCACCAGGAACGCAGCCTAGCTGAATTTGACCCAAAGCATCTCACCACATCTCTGCTCATATCTTATTCTCAGGTTCTTGGCACCGTCGACAAGGCCAGATTTATTACCAGTCATTAGTTGCCCTGAGAGAAATCGAACCATCACCACACTCACTGGGACTGGAGAAATGTTGCTGGGCTCACAGAGCAGATTTCGTGGGACCAAGAACCCCAGTGTCAGAGACGGGATAAAACGGGAAGCTTCAACAGTGATTGGAAAGGTATTTGATGGGGCAGTGCAGAGGCAGACGGCTAACTGCAGCGTGGGCAGGTACAGCAGGAGTGGTGAGGTCGGGGCGAAGGAGCGGCAAGAGTTCGTAGAGGGATGAGATCGGGGCCCAGGAGAGGCGAGAGTTCGATGCCCAGAAGAGGCGAGGGCCCAGGGGCAGCACGGGCCAGCCCACACTGCGATATGTGTACGCATGCTAGGTCCATGCAGCAGAGCTGGTCTCCAGTCATCTTGGTTAATCCTTGCCACTGGACCAAGTTCAAGCTCTGGTGTGCAACGGTCACCACACGTTAAAAATATCCACGCACAGGCATCTGCCACTCTTCAGGATGTAGTTCTGGATCCGGAATATTCGGTCCTTCATTGAAACACCTGCGAACTCATCCCTTTTCGGCGTGGAAGCAAATCATCCTCGCTTTGAGGGACCGCCTATGATGATGCAGTGGTGGACCATCTCCCTGAACCACAGCAGATCCTGCGCGGATAGTGCCCCCACACGGTGATGGGCAGGGAACTCGAGGATATTCACTCAGCAACAATACATTCGACAATACAATCCACTTTTTCTATTTCCCATATCAGTCCTCTATATGAGAGTGAAATTTCCAACCAAACTGTACCAAATGATAGATACACTGAAATTTACAGCACCGAAGCAGGCCATTTCAGCCCATCGTGTCCGCACCGGCCGACAAAGAGCTATCCAGCCTAATCCCACTTTCCAACTCTTAGTCCTTAGCCCTGTAGGTTACGGCACTTCAAGTGCATATCCAAGTACTTTTTAAATGTGGAGAGAGTTTCTGTCTCTACCCTTTCAGGCAGTGAGTTCCAGACCCTCACCACCCTCTAGGTGAAGAAATTTCTCCTCAAATCCACTCAAAACCTTCTACCAATTACTTTAAATCTATGCCCCCTGGTTGTTGACCCCTCTGCTAAGGAAAGTAGGTCCATCCTATCCATTCTATCCAGGCCCCTCATAATTTTATACACCTCAATCAGGCCTCCCCTCAGCCTCCTCTGTTCCAAAGAAAACAGACCCAGTATCTCCAATCTGTCCCCATAGCTAAAATTCTCCAGTCTAGGTAACATCTCGTAAATCTCCTCTGTACCCTCTCCAGTGCATTCACATCTTTCCTGTAATGTGGTGATCAGAACTGCACCCAGTACTCTAGCTGCGGCCTAACCAGTGTTTTATACAGTTCAAGCATTATCTCCCTGCTTTTGTATTCTGTACCTTGGCTAATAAAGGCAAGGTAGCTTGATCTATAGATTAGATTGTGACTACTCCCTAAACTCATTTATCCCGTTATTCTGGCATTGAATCCCAAATGGGCCTCGGACAGAGCAGAAATTGCCAACCCTTTCCTCATAAAGTTTTTGCTGATCTCCAGCTATTCTTGCTTGCCCAATTCTGTGCCATGCCGAGGACAATACTGTCCTTACTACAACTAGATGCCGACAGTTGCACACCTTGGTCAGCTGTGGCTCAGTGGGTAGCACTCACTCGCCTCTGAATCAGAAGGTCATGGGTTCAAGTCCTACTCCAGTGACTTGAGCATGTAAATCTAGGCCGACACTCCCCGTGCAGTGCTGAGGGAGTGCCGCACTGTCGGAGGTGCTGTCTTTCGAATGAGATACTAAACCGAGGCCCTGTCTGCCCCATCAGGTGGATGTGAAAGATCCCATGGCATTATTTTGAAGAAGAGCAAGGGAGTTACAGGTGTCCTGGCCAATAATTTATCCCTCAATCAACATAATTAAAACAGATTATCTGGTCATCATCATGTTGCTGTTTGTGGGAGCTTGCTATGCGCAAGTTGGCTGCCGCGTTTCCCACATTACAACAGTCACTACAAAATTACTTCATTGGCTGTAAAGCGCTTTCAGAGATCCAGTGGTTGTGAAAGGCGCTATAAAATGCATTTCTTTCTTTTTCTTAACTTTTCCCCATGACGTGGGATGACAAAGATGGCGAACGATAAAGGGATGCCTCAGAAACTCATCTAAACCTGCACCCCCCATCCCCCCCACCCCATCGAAGGCAGTGGATTTCTTCTGTTTATGGTGTGCTTTTGTTTCCTTTTATCTCTCTGTTCCCTGCTGAGTATTTGCTGAAAACATAAAAGTGAACCCAATGATAATGAAACATGTACAGTCACAATATTTTCAACAAATGCTGCAAGGACACTTCCTGCTCCAGTGGATCGAGTGTAATAAAATGGACATACACAGCACGCCCGCAGGCAAATCTTTACCAAAATAACAGAAAATACCAACAGTGGAAAAGAGAAAAAAAAGACTTGCATTTATATAGCGCCTTTCACAGTCTCAGCACTTCCCACTTCAGAAACTTGAGCACAAATTCCAAGCTGGTAATCTAGTGCAGTATAACAACATAAGAAATAGGAGCAGGAGTAGGCCACTTGACCCCTCGAGCCTGCTCCGCCATTCAATAAGATCATGGCTGATCTGATCATGGACTCAGTTCCACTTTCCTGCCCTCTCCCCATAACCCTTCACTCCCTTATCGCTCAAAAATCTTTATCTCCACCTTAAATATATTCAATGACCCAGCCTCCACAGCTCTCTGGGGCAGAGAATTCCAAAGATTTACAACCCTCTGAGATAAGAAATTTCTCCTCATCTCAGTTTTAAATGGGCAACCCCTCATTCTGAGACTATGCCCCTCCTAGTTTTAGTCTCCCCGATGAGTGGAAACATCCTCTCTGCATCCACCTTGCCGAGCCTCCTCATTATCTTATAAGTTTTAATGTGATGGTACTTACTCTCAGTCTCTGCAAAGGACATTCCTAGATTCACCATCTTTTTTTTTTACTCTATTACGTAGAACTACATCACCTCTCATTCTTCTGAATTAAGGGAGTGCTGCACTGTCGGAGTTGCCTTTCGGTTGAGACGTTAAACGGAGGCCAGGTCTGTCTCTTAGGTAGACACAAAAGATCCTATGGCACTATTTCGAAGAAGGGCTGGGAAGTTCTCTCCGGTGTCCTGGCCAACATTTAAACCTCAACCATCATCACTAAAACAGATCACCTGGTCTTTATCACATTGCTGTTTCTGAGAGCTTGCATTCCCTGCATTACTACAGTGACGACACTTCCAAAGTATTTAGTTGGCTGTAAAATGCTTTGGGATGTGCTGAGGTTGTGAAAGGCATTACATAAATGCAAGTCTTTTATTTTTCTTTAAAGTGCTTTACAACCAATGAAGTACATTTGAAGTGTGTTGACTGTTGTAATGTTGGAGTAGGGGGACAATACAAATGATCTCTTGTATTTACCTTGAGAGGACAGAGGTCAGATACTCCAAGTTGATGGCAGGTTGTCAATGGATACCGGACCCGGCATCTCACGAAGAGGCAATGACTTGAAAAATCTTCCAATTATTGTTCTTAGGCAGTTCCTCGGAGTCGAGGATGACTTGCTTCAACACTATGAGTTCTCAGGTGACTGATGAGACCAATGTGGGACCTACAGTCTCTGTCACCCTAATCCTAACCCTAAATACAGAGGTGGGGCAAACGGTGGTTGGAGGGGCAGGTGGGTGGGGCGCTTGGGTTGTCGTGCGCTCCTTTCGCTGTTTGCGCTTGGTTTCCGCGTGCTCCCAGCGAAGAGACTCGAGGGGTTCGGCGCCTTCCCAGATGCTTCTCCTCCACTTTGACTGGTCTTGGGTCAGGGATTCCCAGGTGTCGGTGGGGATGTTGCACTTTTTCATGGAGGCTTTGAAGGTATCCTTGAAGCATTTCCTCTGTCCACCTAGGACTCGCTTGCCATGTCGGAACTCTGAGTAGAGCGCTTGTTTTGGGAGTCTAGTATCGGGCCCGTGAACGATGTGGCCCGCCCGTGGGAGCTGATCAAGCGTGGTCAGTGCTTCGATGCTGGGGCTGTTGGCCTGAGCGAGAACGCTGACGTTGGTGCGCCTATCCTGCCAATGGATTTGCAGGATCTTGCGGAGCTTTATACAGGTGTAGCGTTGAGAACCCAGAGTTCCGGAATCCGGACCCAATGAACCTGATGACCTCGGGGAATCGGCGCCGCTCGTCATGCCCCACCACCGCTGCCCTTTCCTCGGGACTTCCTTGCCAACTCGCCTGAACACCTCCGCGGCGGGGCCCCGGCCGACGACGACATCCTCCTCGGCGGGACCAATTTCTTCTGTGGGAACCCCCACCACCTGCCCCCCCCCCCACCGCCTCCACCCCCGCCCTTTCTGACGTTCTGAAATCCGGAAATATCCGAACCTGGGCTCGGGTGTTTCTGGATTCGTAACGTCAGAATACAAATCGAAAATCCGGAAAAGCCAGGAATCGAGAACGGCCTCGGTCCCGAGGGTTCCGGATTTTAGGCACTGCACCTGCACAAGACTATTTCTGCCTGCATTGTTCTGTTGATTTTGCTGCAGAGGTTGCTCGTGACATAAGCTGTAGGACCTTGTTTGGAAGAGTGAGTGAACCTGATAATGTTTGTACGGGAGCTCAATTAACACACAGCATCCAAACAACAACATGTCAAAATGGGCTGCATAATGGGTGCAGCGTGGTACAAAGGCCTGAAAGATAAAAAGGATGAGACTGAAGTGATTGTGAGTTTATGATCTCGACTCTCCTCTTTGCACTGTTACCAAACATTCCCTAATCTAGTCAGTCATCCATTGTTTGCAGTACAGGCTCGATGGGTGCTGCACAACATTTTCTTTAAGCACCGATCAGGTTTTTGGTTCCTTTTTTAAGTTATTAAGTCTGTCGCTCAGTCTGTTCATATGTTTTATATATTGCTCAAGAACTGTGATTCCTCAACTCAAAAAAAAATATCACTGTATCTACTTGGGGTTAAGCATATGTCTACCAATGTTAATTCATCATTATAGGCAGTCCCTCGAAGCGAGGATGACTTGTTTCCACGCCAAAAAGGGATGAGTTCACAGGTGTTTCAATGACGGACCCAATATTCCTGATCCCGAACTACATCGTGAAGGGTGGAAGATGCCTGTGCGTGGAATTTATTAACATGTGGTGGCCATTGCACACCAGCTACCACACAGGCTTGACAGAGCTAGGTCTTGGTCCAGTGGCAAGCGTTACCCAAGACGAACTGGAAACCAGCTCTGCTGCACAGACCGAGCGTGCACAAATATCGCAGTGTGGGCTGGCCCGTGCTGCCCCTGGGCCCTCGCCTCTTCTGGGCCCCAGATTCACACCTCTCCTGGGCCCCGGTCACTTCCCTCTATGGACTCTTGCCGTTCCTTCTGTGCCTGCCCGCACTGCAATCAGCGACCGGACTTCACAGCCGTCACCCTCCTGCAGTGGTATGCCACTGCACGCTGCTCTCTCCAATGGCCACGGCCTGCTGATGGTCTTGCAGGCCGGGACCGCGCTGATTTCCGGGCAGGGCCGCCATACGCTGCTCCCTCTAATGCTAATTGAACAACTATGCACTGACCAGCTCAATATCTCCTTCTGGACTCTTCTTTGAGTTAAACCAGCAGCATGCCAATTCCTCTTCTTTTTTTTATTGGTTTAGAAACATAGAAACATAGAAAATAGGTGCAGGAGTAGGCCATGCGACCCTTCGAGCCTGCACCGCCACTCAATGAGTTCATGGATGAACATGCAACTTCAGTACCCCATTCCTGCTTTCTCACCATACCCCTTGATCCCCCTAGTAGTAAGGACTTCATCTAACTCCTTTTTGAATATATTTAGTGAATTGGCCTCAACAACTTTCTGTGGTAGAAAATTCCACAGGTTCACCACTCTCTAGGTGAAGAAGTTCCTCCTCATCTCGGTCCTAAATGGCTTACCCCTTATCCTTAGACTGTGTCCCCTGGTTCTGGACTTCCCCAACATTGGGAACATTCTTCCTGCATCTAACCTGTCTAACCCAGTCAGAATTTTAAACGTTTCTATGAGGTCCCCTCTCATTCTTCATACTCCAGTGAATACAAGCCCAGTTGATCCAGTCTTTCTTGATAGGTCAGTCCCGCCATCCCGGGAATCAGTCTGGTGAACCTTCACTGCACTCCCTCAATAGCAAGAATGTCCTTCCTCAGGTTAGGAGACCAAAACTGTACACAATACTCCAGGTGTGGCCTCACCAAGGCCCTGTACAACTGTAGCAACACCTCCCTGCCCCTGTACTCAAATCCCTTCGGTATGAAGGCCAACATGCCATTTGCTTTCTTAACCGCCTGCTGTACCTGCATGCCAATCTTCAATGACTGATGTACCATGACACTCAGGTCTCGTTGCACCTCCCCTTTTCCTAATCAGATAATAGTCTGTCTCTCGGTGTTTACCACCAAAGTGGATAACCTCACATTTATCCACATTATACTTCATCTGCCATGCATTTGCCCACTCACCTAACCTATCCAAGTCGCTCTGCAGCCTCATAGCATCCTCCTCGCAGCTCACACTGCCACCCAACTTAGTGTCATCCGCAAATTTGAAGATACTACATTTAATCCCCTCGTCTAAATCATTAATGTACAGTGTAAACAGCTGGGGCCCCAGCACAGAACCTTGCGGTACTCCACTAGTCACTGCCTGCCATTCTGAAAAGTACCCATTTACTCCTACTCTTTGCTTCCTGTCTGACAACCAGTTCTCAATCCATGTCAGCACACTACCTCCAATCCCATGTGCTTTAACTTTGCACATTAATCTCTTGTGTAGGACCTTGTCGAAAACCTTCTGAAAGTCCAAATATACCACATCAACTGGTTCTCCCTTGTCCACTCTACTGGAAACATCCTCAAAAAATTCCAGAAGATTTGTCACGCATGATTTCCCTTTCACAAATCCATGCTAACTTGGACCTATCATGTCACCTCTTTCCAAATGCACTGCTATGACATCCTTAATAATTGATTCCATCATTTTACCCATTACCGATGTCAGGCTGACCGGTCTATAATTCCCTGTTATCTCTCTCCTCCAGGGAAAGGGAAAGAGAACAGGGAAAGGGAAAGAGAAAGATCAATAAAAGAAAAAGTGGGGGCGGGGGGTGGGGGCACGGTGAGCTGCAGCAGGATCTAGAATGGTTTTACATGATTATTAACTGTGAATAAATAACATAAATTTAGCATTATGTGGCTCTGACTGATGCTTTTCATGAAAAAAATACTAATGCTGAGTCTCTAAGTAATCGTACAAAATAAATCTCAGAAACATGGTTCATACAATCTTTTCAGTTTAAAGTGCAGTTTTCCTTTGCTGTCTCTTTAGGATGCATATTAAAGAATAATGGCCTTGAAACTCCGATGTGCCGGATCTGTACGAAGTTCCTACCGACCCAGGAAGGCATTGGAAAGGCCGGTTTTCCGATCTGTCAATTTCTGGCTCGACAGATCTCGCGCATATCGGGAGTGAGGACACTTGCAGGGCAAGATTTCCGATATTTACGAATATCTTGCCCTGCAAATGTCCTCAAAAAACTTGCGCCTGAAAAAGCAGGCGTATAGCCTACTTTTACAGGCGCAAGTGTTTAAAAATACATAAAAACATTAAAATTAAATTAAATAAACACATATGAAAACATACTTTATTGTTTAAAAACCCTTCCTACTACGGTAAGTTTATTTTAAGGCAGCTTTAAAAAAAAGTCGGGAAAATATTATTTTTTATAAGAACTTTAATTTAAATGATTCTTAAATATGTTGTGTATTTTTCTATCTTTTTATTGATTTTTTGTGTGTTGGGGGGTTCTCATTCATAATAATAGGTACTCCAACTTACAGAGTTACCATTATTATGAACGAGAAAATACTGTACCTTAATTGGCTGCCCAGAGTCATATGACTACAGCTCCAGCCCTGCGCACATCCTAACCTGCACGCGCTCCGATGCGTAGGAGTTGAGGCCTCAGGCTCAGAAGTTCGAGCGGGCGCAGCAGCAACAGATAAATGCGCAGTTTTTTACATTTTTTCTTTACTTTGCCCACGGGAAGATCTCGAGCGAAATTTCAGGCCCATTGAATATTCAGTGCAGTCTACTCCTTCCAATGCAAAGTCACTTCATTTGAATTTTTATTTTAAGCACCAAAAGGGTAACTGTTATTTCAAATAAGTTCAAATTACCAGATAATTTGATTTATTTTAATGGAAAAAAAACACTACGGATTTGCAGGAGTAGACTAGACAAGACTAGACAAGTTATTATTCAAATGGAGAAAGATGGCAAAGTGCCACAGTGCAGCGGGTACTTGTGCATGAAACACAAAAGGATAGTATGCAGGTACAGCAAGGGGATGGAGTATAAAAGCAGGGAAGTCTTGTTACAGCTATATAAGGTATTGGTAAGGCCACACCTGGAATACTGCGTGCAGTTTTGGTTTCCATATTTACGAAAGGATATATTTGCTTTGGAGGCAGGTCAGAGAAGGTTCACTAGGTTGATTACTGAGATGAGGGGGTTGAGTTATGAGGAAAGGTTGAGCCTCTACTCATTGGAATTCAGAAGAATGAGAGGTGATTTCATCGAAACGAATAGGATTATGAGGGGGCTTGACAAGGTGGATGCAGAGAGGATGTTTCCACTGATGGGGGAGACTAGAACTAGAGGGCACGATCTTAGAATAAGGGGCCGCCCATTTAAAACAGAGATGAGGAGAAATTTCTTCACTGAGGGTTGCAAATCTGTGGAATTCGCTGCCTCAGAGAGCTGTGGATCTTAGGACATTGAATAAATTTAAGACAGAAATAGACAATTTCTTAAGCGATAAGGGAATAGAGGGATATGGGAGCGGGCGGGGAAGTGGAGCTGAGTCCATGATCAGATCAGCCATGATCTTTTGAATGGCAGAGCAGACTCGAGGGGCCGTATGGCCTACTCCTGTTCCTATTTCTTATGTGCTTATGTAAAATGGTTGAAAGCTAATTCATCGGTAAACTCCAGAACATCAAGTGTGCTTCTTTAGTGATACTGCATCAGATTGTTGAACAACAAATTAGTGGCATCAAAGGGGGATTGATAGAAGGGTAATTAAAGTGCTGATCAAATTGTTGTTTCACATTCTGTTCGGAGATAAAACAGTGACAGGAAACTGCAATTAGATAACATCGCTCCAGACTGCTAACAAAGCAACACAAAACCAATTTGTCCAAATAAACTAGTCCAAGATTTAATCAAACTGAGTGAAGTCTGTAAAGTAGATAATGCTTTGCCTGAGTATTTCTGCCATCAGCCAGGTCTCAACCGTGGCTCAGTGGAAGATTGTGGGTTCAAGTCGCACTCCAGAGACTTGAGCACAAAATCTATGCTGACACTTCAGTGCAGAACTGAGATGTGGTTAAAGTGAGCCCTCGGGTGGATGCAAAAGATCCCATGGAACTATTTCAAAGAGCAAGGGAGTTCTCCCCAGTGTCCTCGCCAATATTTATCCCTCAACCAACATCACTAAAAGAAAACACATTATGTGGTCATTATCACAATGCTGTTTGTGGGAACTTGCCATGCACAAATTGACTGCTGAGTTTCCTACATTATAAGAGTGATTGCATTTCAAATTACTTTACATCATAAGATCAGAAGTGGGATGTTTGCTGATGATTGCACAGTGTTCAGTTCCATTCGCAGCTCCTCAGATAATGAAGCAGTTCGTACCCGTGTACAGCAAGCCCTGGTCAACATTCAGACTTAGGCTGAAAAGTGGCAAGTAACATTCACACCAGGCAAAGACTACCTCCAACAAAGGAGAGTCTAACAATGTCCCCTTGAGATTCAAACTGCATTACCATCAAATTCCCCACCAACCTGGCGGTGACCATTGTCCAGAAACGTAAGTGGACCAGCCACATAAATGGTGAGGGTCTGGAACGCACTGCCTGAAAGGGTGGTAGAGGCAGAAACCCTCACCACATTTAAAAAATACATGGATGTGCACTTATAGTGCCGTAGTCTACAGGGCTACGGACCAAGAGCTGGAAAGCAGGATTAGGATGAATAGATCTTGGTCGGCCGGCGTGGACACGATGGGCCGAAATGGCCTCCTTCTGTGCTGTAAATTTCTATGATTCTATGATACATAACTTCATTGGCTGTAAAGAGCTTTGGGGTGACCTTGAGGTCGTGAAAGGCGCTATATAAATGCAGGCCCTTCTTTATATCTGTTCTTTAATTTAAAGCATCAGAATATTGATTAAATGTTAAATGGTAGGAAAAGTCAGCTCCTAACTAAAATCAGAAATGTGAGAAATTAATTTTGGAATGGTCTCGGGCCTGGGAACATCTTAAAACTGTGCTTCACTCCAGTTTCATCCATGCTGCACAACGTTGCCTGAATACTTTTCGTGTGATTTTCTTTTCCACCCGTTCCAATCCGCACTGTTTGCGAAACCAAAACCACATCAAGGCAGCGCTTACTGAGTAGCTTAATTGGCTCGTTAGTTCTTCACTTTAGAGAATCTACTACAATCATTGGGTTGGTTTCTCTCACTATAGATAATTTCGTACTGGGATGCTGAATTTACAGCGTGACGCTCTTAAGCACAACTGCGGAGGAAAGAAACTTGGCAAACCTCACTCAGATAGGCCACATTATGGCAGCTATTTGACCACAGTGAGCATTGTTTTTGGATACTAAGGGAATCGAGGGACAGGGGAGATAGGGCAGGAAAGTGGAGTTAAGGCAGAAGATCAGTCATGTGATGGCATACGCTCCACTTGTCTGGATGAGCACAACTCCAACAGCATTCAAGAAGTTCAATACCATCTAGGTCAAGGAGCCCGCTTAATTGGCACCTCATCCACCACCTTAAACATTCACTCTCTTCACCACTGGCACACCATGGCTGCAGTGTGTACCATCTACAAAATGAACTGCAGCAACTCGCCAAGACTTCTTCAGCAGCGTCGAGCAAATGGGCGACCTTTACCACCTAGACGGACAAGTGCAGCAGGGGTATGGGAACACCACTGCCTCCAAGTTCCCCTCCAAGTCACACACCAGTCTGACTTGTAAATATATCGCCGTTCATTCATCATTGCTGGGTCAAAATCCTGGAACTCCCTCCCTAACAGCACTGTGGGAGAACCGTCACCACACGGACTGCAGCGGTTCAAGAAGGAGGCTCACCACCACCTTCTCAAGGGCAATTAGGGATGGGCAATAAATGCTGGCGACACCTTTTTTTTTAGAAAGGGTCCGAGTCTTCTCTTTATTCAAACTAGAAACTGGAATGTCCTGCTTCGCTCTCAAAGTAGTTCACACAATAAATTACTTGTAAGGCAAACGTGGCAACCATTTTGCACACAGCGATGAGCTGCACGACCCGTTTCTGATAGCTTTTGGTTGAGGCAAGAATGTTGACCAGGACCCCAGAACCTCCTGTTGTTTTACAACATGCCATCCTGGGGTCATTAATGTTCTCAGGTGGAGGCAGACAGGGCCTCAGCTTACATCTTAAGCTAAACGCCACACGCGCTCATTACCTCACTGAAATGTCAGCCATGATTATACGCTAAAACACTAAGTTGGGTGGCAGTGTGAGCAGTGAGGAGGATGCTATGAGGCTGCAGAGTGACTTGGATAGGTTAGGTGAGTGGGCAAATGCATGGCAGATGAAGTATAATGTGGATAAATGTGAGGTTATCCACTTTGGTGGTAAAAACAGAGAGACAGACTATTATCTGAATGGTGACAGATTAGGAAAAGGGGAGGTGAAAGAGACCTGGGTGTCATGGTACATCAGTCATTGAAGGTTCGCATGCAGGTACAGCAGGCGGTTAAGAAAGCAAATGGCATGTTGGCCTTCATAGTGAGGGGATTTGAGTACAGGAGCAGGGGGGTGTTACTGCAGTTGTACAGGGTCTTGGTGAGGCCACACCTGGAGTATTGTGTACAGTTTTGGTCTCCTAACTTGAGGAAGGACATTCTTGCTATTGAGGGAGTGCAGCGAAGGTTCACCAGACTGATTCTTGGGATGGCAGGACTGACATTTCAAGAAAGACTGGATCAACTGGGCTTGTATTCACTGGAGTTCAGACGAATGAGAGGGGATCTCATCGAAACGTTTAAAATTCTGACGGGTTTAGACAGGTTAGATGCAGGAAGAATGTTCCCAATGTTGGGGAAGTCCAGAACCAGGGGTCACAGTCTAAGGATAAGGGCTAAGCCATTTAGGACCAAGATGAGGAGAAACTTCTTCACCCAGAGAGTGGTGAACCTGTGGAATTCTCTACCACAAAAAGTTGTTGAGGCCAATTCACTAAATATATTCAAAAAGGAGTTAGATGTAGTCCTTACTACTAGGGGGATCAAGGTGTATGGCGAGAAAGCAGGAATGGGGTACTGAAGTTGCGTGTTCAGCCATGAACTCATTGAATGGCGGTGCAGGCTCGAAGGGCCGAATGGCCTACTCCTGCACCTATTTTTTATGTTTCTATGTTTCTATGTAAAATGCTGAAGTGTGCTCTTGAACCCATGAGTGCTATCAACCGAACCAACACAATATCTGTTACTTGGACAGCTATTGCTTCACTTAATCATGCAGTCCTTTCTCTAAAGACTTGATAACTGTGACTGGAATTACAAGATAGAGCACAGCATTAAAATTCCCACAATATCAGTTTATTGCTATTAACAACTGTTCGGTTTGAGACACCAGATAATGCCACTCACCACGTTTTAATGGGCTATATTCAATTTACACTCAATTAAATTAGCAATTACCATTTTGTTTATGAATAGTTACAGAAAAAAAGCTTATTAAATGATCCCAGCAATCTCTAATCTTCTTCGACTGTACTTTACCGTGTTAATATTCAGCACCATTGGCCATTTGTGCATGTAACTTGCAACTTCATTGGCTACACACAATAATGACCCGGAGTTCTTATAAGCAGATTGATATGCTAGCTATAGGATATTAATTATTGGACCCTTGGGTGCAGAACAATAAACCTGATTTATTAAAAAGCCACCACATATTTGAAAACAGTTGCTATCTTCATCCTCCCTGGCATTGGAGGCACAGTAATGTAGTGGTTATTTTATCTGTTCATGGGATGTGGGCATCGCTGGCAAGGCCAGCATTTATTGCCCATCCCTAATTGCCCTTGAAGTGGTGGCAGTGAGCCGCCTTCTTGAACCACTGCAGTCCCGTGTGGTGAAGGTACTCCCACAGTGAAGCTGATCAAGTGTGGTCAGTGCTTCAATGCTGGGGATGTTGGCCTGGTCGAGGACGCTAATGTTGGTGCATCTGTCCTCCCAGGGGAGCTGTAGGATCTTGCGGAGGTATCGTTGGTGACCACTCTTGATCAGGTCCGCTGGGCAGGTCACATCGTTCGCATGCCAGACACGAGACTCCCAAAGCCAGCGCTCTACTCGGAACTCCTTCATGGCAAACGAGCCAAAGGTAGACAAAGGAAAATTTACAAGGGCACCCTCAAAGCCTCCCTGAAAAAGTGCAACATCCCCACTGACACCTGGGAGTCCCTGGCCAAAGACCGCCCAAAGTGGAGGAAATGCATCCGGGAGGGCGCTGAGCTCCTCGAGTCTCATCGTCGAGAGCATGCAGAAATCAAGCGCAGGCAGTGGAAAGAGCGTGCAGCAAACCTGTCCCACCCACCCTTTCCTTCAATTACTATCTGTCCCACCTGTGACAGGGACTGTAGCTCTCATATTGTACTGTTCAGCCACCTAAGGACTCATTTTTAGAGTGGAAGCAAGTCTTCCTCGATTCCGAGGGACTGCCTATGATGATGATGACTCCCACAGTGCTGTTGGAGAGGGATTTCCAGGATTTTGACCCAGCGACGATGAAGAAACGGCGATATATTTCCAAGTCAGGATGGTGTGTGACTTGGAGGGGGAATTTGCAGGTGATGGTTGCAATGTATACTCTCTGGAGTTTAGAAGAATGAGAGGTGATCTCATTGAAACATACAAGATTCTGAAGGGGATTGACAGGGTAGATGCTGAGAGGTTGTTTCCCCTGACTGGAGTGTCTAGAACTAGGGGGCACAGTCTCAGGATAAGGTTTAGACTGAAGAACACAAGAACATAAGAAACAGGAGCAGGAGTAGGCCATTCGGCCCCTCGAGCCTGCTCCGCCATTCAATAAGACCATGGCTGCTCCCCTACCCCAACTCCACCCTCCCGCACTATCCCCATATACCTTAATATCCAAAAATCTAGCAATCGTTCGGTTTGAGGGTTTTTTTTTTAAATAAAGAGGTTGAACTCAGGCCAGTTGGGAGTGTCATTTGAGATGGGCAGGGATGGTGGGACCAGAGGCCAGGCATATAAACAGCGCCAGGCAAATAGTTGGGTTGGATGTCAGGAAGGCTTTCTCCCTCACAAATTACTGTCGAGAATGGACTACCACAGGCAATGGGTGTGGATTCATTACAATTCTTTAATAAAAGGCAACGACATATTCTTCAGTAAAGAGACAGTTCCTTACTCAGTGGTGAAAATACTCGCTACCACAAGGGGTGGTGGGGTGAAGATGCATTTAAGGGGAAGCTGAATAAGTGCATGAGAGAGAATGGAATAGAAGGATATGTTGATAGGGTTGGACATTGCTTGTGTGGAGCATAAACTAGCTTATTTCGATTGAGATTATAAAGCTACTGCAGTCTCGAAGCCCTGCTCAACTGCCTTAGGGAGTCAGAGAAATTTTCCCAAAGTTTCCCTGAATTGGCAACAGTTTTTGTTCTGCCAGGAAACTGCAGGGCTCGGGGAATGATTCAATGCTTTGTGTCTGGGTGCAATCTGTCTGGGTCTGGATCCTTTGGTACCACACCCATGTTATCCTCACAGTGGGCAATTGGTGAGCACTCGCCACACAGCTCGTCTCCAATGGGGGGGGGAAGGGGGGGGGGAGGGGTTAGAAACCCCCACCCGTTTCTCGCCCGCCCCCCTTAATCTAGAGGCGCCAAAACCAACCAAGGCATCCCTGCGGTTTGATGCCATTTTCCGGTCATTGTTTTGGCACGTACGGCACCCCCAGCGATGACCAGCCCTAACCCATGGGCACCAAAGCCCTCCAGTGCTATCCCAAGCCACGATCAGTGTGCACAGCACTCATTGGGAAAATCTAAACCGGAGTCTTCCTGGACTTTGCCACTGAGACACCGACAGGAGAAACTCAAGCTATTCATATATTTTATATATATAGGATGAGGGAACCAAATGTAATATTTCCAAGTTTGCTGCCGACACAAAATTAGGTGGGATTGTGAGTTGTGAGGAGGATGCAAAGACGCTGCAAGGCGATCTAGATAGGTTGAGTGAGTGGGCAAACACATGGCAGATGCAGTAAAACGAAGGTAAATGTGAAGTTTGGGGTAGGAAAAATATAAAGACAAAGTATTATTTAAATGGTGATAGCTTGGGAAATGTCGATGTACAGCGGGACCTGGGTGTCCTTGTACACCAGTCATTGAAAGCACACATGCAGGTGCAGCAAGCAGTTAGGAAGGCAAATGATATGTTGGCCTTCATTGCAAGAGGGTTTGAGTACAGGAGCAAGGATGTCATACTACAGTTATATAGGGTCTTGGTGAGACCGCACCTGGAGTATTGTGTGCAGTTTTGGTCTCCTTACCAAAGAAAGGATTTACTTGCCATAGAGGGAGTGCAGTGAAGGATCACCAGACTGATTCCTGGGATGGCAGGACTGTTATGAGGAGAGATTGGGTCGACTAGGCCTGTATTCACTAGAGTTTAGAAGAATGAGTGGGGATCTCATTGAAACGTATAAAATTCTGAAGGGGTTGGATAGACTGGATGTGGGGAGGATGTTTCCCCGGGCTGGGAAGTCGAGAACAAGGGGTCACAGTCTCAGGATACGGGGTAGGAAATTTAGGACCGAGAGGAGGAGAAATGTTTTCACTCAGAGGGTGGTGAACCTGTGGAATTCTCTACCACAGAAGGCTGTGGAGGCCAATATAGAGGGAGATAGATAGATTTCTATAAACAAAAGGCATCAAGGGGTACGGGGAGAAAGCGGGAATATGGTGTTGAGATAGAGGATCAGCCATGATCACACTGAATGGCGGTGCAGACTCGAAGGGCCGAATGGCCCTCACTGACCTCTGTTGCTTGGCACTCCATTCCCATTCTTTGGCAGAGGCTCAGAAGCCAACAGCAGAAACCATGCAGCAAGGCTACATGTCTGACATTCTTTCAAATATCTCTCACTTTCCCCCCCCCCACCCCCCGCCCCCCACACACAGTTTTATCTTCCCTCGCCCTCCTCTCGTGGGAACTCATGCTGGCGTCTGTGCCACAGTCAACGGGAAACTCCTTCGACCCAACAGTGGAGGCCATTTTTCATGCGCGAACCTAAAGCGGCGCTGATGTTGGAGAGCTTGATCTGCACGGAGGAACCTCTCAGCCTCTCGTTCCCCAAAGTCCAATGACCCACTTCCAACAGGGGCCGCTGGACAGTGACTGAGCTCCATTGGGAAAAACCTGTCGAGTTGGTCACAGGAAGGAGCAAAACTCAAAGCAATTAAGGGATAGGCCATTTAAGACAGAGATGAGGAGGAATTTCTTCACTCAGAGGATTGTGAATCTTTGGAATTCTCTGCCCCAGAGGGCTGGGGATGCTGAGTCTCTGAATATATTTAAGGCTGAGATAGATAGATTTTTGGAGTCTAGGGGAATCAAGGGGTATGGAGATCGGGCGGGAAAGTGGAGTTGAGGTCGATGATCAGCCATGATCTTGTTGAATGGCAGAGCAGGCTTGAAGGGCCGGAGGGCCTACACTTGCTCCTATTTTTTATGTAAGCATGCTCACAAACTGGTGGAGCTGTTGCACTGAGAGTGTATTAGCCAGTCAAGTGATATTCACAAGACTCAATAAAACACCAGTTAATTGAGTTCAGCTTCTCCACGATGACATGTGCAGTTGTGAGCCTGGTGGATGAACTGGTAGCGTTCAGTTTGATTGTTAACTCTTTGCTAATAAAGCAGCTTGTTCTGGACAGCAAATGTGCAGCTGTGAATTCTTAAGCAAAGAACCCATGAAGCAAATACTTGACTGCTGCTGCTGCCCTTGGCCTGCTAGGTGATAGAGGTTGCAGGTTTGTCAGGTGCTGTGGGAGAAACCTTGGCGAGTTGCTGCAGTGCATCTTGTAGATGGTACACACTGCAGCCACGGTGCGCCGGTGGTGGAAGGAGTGAATGTTTACGGTGGTGGATGGGGTGCCAATTATGCGGGCTGCTTTGTCCTGGATGGTGTCGAGCTTCATGGGTTAAGATCCAAGACTAGTACCCCAGAGATCTGGACTAATAATCCTGAGGATGTGAGATCAAATCTCACGATGGCACTTTGAATTCAGTTTAAAAAAAAACCTGGAAATAATAAACTGATGTCAGTAAGAGTGATCACAAAACAGTTGGATTGTAGTAAATTTGCATATCATTGACTAATGCCCTTTAGGGAAGAATACCTGCCGTCCTTACCCAGTCTGCCCGACATGTGACTCCAGTCCCACACCAACGTGGTTGACTCTTCGCACATAATAGAAGCAGGAGTAGGCCATTTGGTCCATCAAGCCTCCTCTCTGCCCTCTGAACTTGCCAAGCAACTCAGTCGTACCAAATCGGCAACTGGGGATGGGCAATAATTGCCAACCTTCCCAGCGATACCAAGCATCCCGAGAATGAATGAATGAATGAGAAACAATAATCCACCCATCAGAACAAACTGGAGTGCCATTATATTAAATCAAACTTTGGTAACTGTGCCACACTGTGTAATGTGTAGCAGATTGATAATTGGGCAGCCGTTTGGAGCACAAGGCTAGGCAATCTGGTGCAATGTTTCTCCCTACCTTGCCAGCAGACACGGCTGCCTCCAGTGAACTTCTCAGTACATCTCAAATTGGGAGAGCAATGAAATAGTCCATTATGCATTCACAGTGTCAAGCACCAGTGCTAACTTTAAGTTCCACCCATTTGGGGGATAAATAACAATTTCTGTGATTGAAAATTAAACGAGGTGACTATTCCTGTGCGTCATCAGCCCAGCATACGTATAGATCCAAAGAAAATGATTACTTCATACAAAATGATATTCCTGTTGTGTATGTATAACATAAGTATATATCTTGTACACTCAATGTACAGTTACATAAGACTACTGGATGTACCTTCACACTGTATATACTATGCTTGTACCACCAGAGGGTGCAACTGGTGGAGACCTAGGGGTCACCTGTACACGACAGATAACCAGGTATAAAAGGGAGCTCACCATGCTGTACCCTCACTCAGGAGTTGTAATAAATGGATTAAAGTCACCACAGTTCAAGTACAGTACCTTGCTTCATGGAGTCATTACTAGAGTGCTTCCAGACACAATAATTCCGAACAAAGTGGTTTCTTTATTCATGCATGGGATGTGAGCGTCGCTGGCAAGGCCAGCATTTATTGCTCATCCTTAATTGGCCTCGAGAAGATGGTGACACAGGAATGAAACAGATGCGGAGTGAATCACAAGATCTGGCTCTGATACAGGAAGCAGGATCTACTCCATTTTAGTGTTGAGCCGGCCTAAAATGCTCCAACCAAAAAGCAGGCCGAGCTTCATTTAAACATCCTAATACTTTTAAATGAAGCCTACGGCAAGATGGGGCGGGCTGGAGCTCTTAATGGGGCCAGGAAAGTTTTATGCCCTTCTTTCCTTCATTTTCCAGTTTTCAAACTGGAAAGCTGGATTTTCCTCTCTGGCGGACTCCCAGCGCACCTTCGGGAGGAAGCCCCAAGAGCCTTCCCGGACCACTGCCGATTTTCCAGGGTCAGGGATATGGCCCTATCTGCAGGATTGCTGCCTCCTTCAGGGAGCCCAGAGGAACCGCCTTAGAAAGGGTGGGGGTTGGGAGACGGGGTTGTGGGGGAAGGCGGGGCAAAAACATAAGAACATAAGGAATAGGAGCAGGAATAGGACATTTGGCTGCTCGAGCCTACTCCGCCATTCAATAAGATCATGGCTGATCTGATCCTGGCCTCAGCTCCACTTCCCTGCCCGCTCCCCATAACCCTTCACTCCCTTATCGTTCAAAAATCTGTCTATCTCCGCCTTAAATACATTAATGACTCAGCCTCCACAGCTCTCTGGGGCAGAGAATTCCAAAGATTCACCATCCTCCAAGAGAAAAAATTCCTCCGCATCTCCATCTTAAATGGGCAGCCCCTTATACAGAAGACAATAAGAGGGTAGGGGAGTCTGTCGCTTGCATCTCTTTTCAATACACCTGCCCATGTTTGGGCCGGCGTGTTTCGCGTCTTCCGTCACTTGCGATGGGAGTCCCTGGAATGGCGAGACAGAGGGGGGAGCCTGTGGATCAGCCGGCGGACTGATCTTCTGCCCGCGTAGACAATTAAATATAGATTGACGGAAATACAAATTAGGAGAGATGTAAAAAGCTATTCCCTGTTTTACACAAAAAAAAATCGCACTAATTCCTGACGGGGCTGGGTTTTCAGTTCAGGTAGCGGCCAGAGGGGGTGTTAATGCGAGCGTTAGAGCTTAGCAACCGGGCACGCAGCTTTTAGCGCCCCGACGGTAAATTTGTTGGAGGCTCACTGGGGGCGGGAGGTGGGGCGCAAACCAGTAGTGCCTGGCTACTGCCGATTATTTATATCATGATATATTCCTGGAGCAATGCCCACACTTGCGCCCCGGTCGGTAAATTGGGTGCATGCGCCTCATTGAGCGCCGGCCAATAACAACGTCTGGAAAAACAGTCGGTATCTGAAAAAACAGTCGGTGCAGGCTTGCAGAGTCGTTAACTGGTGGCTACTTAAAGGGGAGGGGGTGTCTTAAATGATAAGGGGATAAGGGGTTATGGGGAGCGGGCGGGGAAGTGGAGCTGAGTCCATGATCAGATCAGCCATGATCTTATTGAATGGCGGAGCAGGTTCGAGGGGCCGTATGGCTTAATCGTGCTCCTATTTCTTATGTTCTTATGAGGAAGCGCTTCCCTCGGAGGTCTCAGTCAGCGCAACGTTTATTCAGAGCACGGTGCGTGAGCCTTTGCAGCGGCAGTCAGACAATCAGTACAGGTTGAAAACAAGTGATTTTGAAAACTTTGATGGGTGCATTATTATGCCGCGTCTTTAAGACTCACGCTTATCCTGGGATCTGATTCGGAGCGCTGTGCGTGCGCAATAGGTCTGCAAAATGTACCGACCAAACTTTCGTTATCGCACCCTTCCCCCGCCCCCAGCTGTGGTGTGCAACAGCTGATTTAGTGCCCCTGTCAGCCCTTCGACCGATTCTGACGAATTTCTGGGCGGGAGGCGCAATCTTTTTCAAGGCGCTAAAAGTATCGCTCCGCCTGGATTAACGCTGCAACCAAGGAGCGATTGAATTTCTCCCCCAAAGTGTGACTCTGGGATAGAAAGGGTTGCATTTTTTTCTTTTTCAAAACAGTTGTCTTGCTTGAACTGTACCATTGTTTAAGTGGAGAGATGGGGTGTGATTTTTCAGTCGCTAGTAGATACTAGCTAGCCGACTGTGAACGCACACTAATTCACTGGTTGTGGCTGTAGTGAATTAAACCCCAATAATATAATAGCAATCCACTGAAATTAAATCCATACCCGTAGGCATAAGACGGAGTCACATAATGGTGCAGCTTAGTATAATAGGCTGTGGGCACGTCTATTAACTCTTCGATACGTACTGATCCTTCCTGACATGATCGATTTAATATGGTTAGGAAAGTCTTTCTATCAACTATCGATCTTCCTCCCAATTATTTCCCTTCATAGCACAAGACTGTCTGCCACAATCTCCAACTTGGAATAAATCTGTGTATTTCTCTCTCTCCGATAATTGACTAGGTCCTGCATCCTAATAAATCCTCCACGCATTTTCATTCCCAGAATAATACAGGGAGGGAAGACCTCCTCATATCAACAACAACAATTTGTATTAATATAGCACCTTTAGCGTACAAAAACATCCCAACCACTTCACAGGTGCGTTATAAAACAAAATTTGACTCCGAGCCACATAAGGAGAGATTAGGGCAGGTGCCCAAAAACTTGTTCAAAGAGCTGGATTTTGAAGAGTGTCTTGAAGGAGGAGAGAGAGATGGAGAGGCGGAGAGATTTAGGGAGGGAGTTCCAGAGCTTAGGGCCCTACGCAGCTGAAAGCATGGCCGCCAATGGCAGAGCGATTAAAATCAGTGATGCACAAGGGGCCAGACTTAGAGGAGCGCAGATATGTCAGAGGGTTGTTGGGCTGGAGGAGATTACAGGGATAGGGAGGGGAGAGGCCATGGAGGGATTTGAAAACAGGGATGAGAGTTTTAAAATCGAGGCATTGCTTAATGGGAGCCAGTGTAGGTCACTGAGCATAGCAGTGATGGCTGAACAGGATTTTGTGCAAGTTAGCAAATGGATTGCAGAGTTTTTGATGATCTCAAGCTTCCGGAGGTTAGAACGTGGGAGGCCAGCCAGGAGTGCGTTGGAATAATTAAAATTAAAAGTAAAAAAATGCATGGAATTACAGGAAGTACCCCAAAAACAATCAAGCAAGCTCCAAGAAACCATGGTTACTCATGACCTGTCACGAGGAACCCATATTTAACTAAAGCCATTCCCCCTCCCGCATACTCCAATTTCCCGAGGATCACAGAACTGAAAAAGACCACTTCCATCCATCAGGTGGATTCTTGTGGAGGCTGCGTCATTGAATATATTTAAGGCGGAGATGGACAGATTTTTAAGCAATAAGGGAATAAAGGGTTATGGGGTTAAAAGAGAAAATGCTGAAAATCTCAGCAGGTCAGGCAGCATCTGTGGAGAGGAAGCAGAGTTAACATTTCGGCTTATGGGGAGTGGGCAGATAAGTGAAGCTGAGTCCAGGATCAGATCAGCCATGATCTTATTAAATGGCGGAGCGGGCTCGAGGAGCCAAATGGCCTACTCCTGCTCCTATTTCTCATGTTCTTATGTTTATTCCAAAAATCATGGAATTCATACCCCACTTTCCTCGGGTACATTTCAATAGATCAAAAATATCTCCACTGTGCTCTTGAAACTTCTAACACTCTTTGCTAGCATCCCTGGGCAGGCTAATCAACACATGTGCAGAGAAAGAAACCAAAAGGAAGAACTTGTCTTTATATGTAGCTCCTTTCAAAACAACGGTACCACGCACGGTGGTTTTTCAGGAAGACATATTGCTCACGGGTCGGGACACTGTCGAGCACCTACAAAACCTGGAGGAGGTCCTCCAGCGACTGGATGGCATAGGGCTGCGAGTGAAGAGGTTGAAATGCATCTTCATGGCAACAGAAGTGGAGTTTTTGGGGAGAAAGATCGCGGCGGAAGCCATTCGGCCCACAGACGCCAAGACAGAGGCCATCAGGAACACGCCCAGGCCACAGAATGTCACGGAGCTACGGCCGTTCCTGGGACTCCTCAACTATTTTGGTAACTTCTTACCGGGGTTAAGCACCCTCTTAGAGCCCCTACATGTGTTATTGCGTAAAGGTGAGAACTGGGTATGGGGAAAAAAAAACAAGTAACTGCTTTTGAGAAAGCCAGAAACATTTTATGCTCCAACAAGCTGCTTGTATTATATAACCCGTGTAAAAGACTTGTGCTAGCATGTGATGCATCTTCGTACGGAGTCGGGTGTGTATTACAACAAGCTAATGTTGCCGGGAAGTTGCAACCTGTCGCCTATGCCTCCAGGAGCTTGTCTAAGGCCGAGAGGGCCGACAGCATGATTGAGAAAGAGGCATTAGCATGTGTGTTCAGGGTAAAGAAAGTACCTGTTTGGCCTCAAATTTGAGCTGGAAACCGATCACAAGCCCCTCATATCCCTGTTCGCTGAAAACAAGGGGATAAATACGAATGCCTCAGCCCACATACAAAGGTGGCCACTCGCGCTATCAGCGTATAACTATACCACCCGCCACAGGCCAGGCACCGAGAACTGTGCGGATGCTCTCAGTCGGCTACCATTGCTCACCACGGAGGTGGAAATGGCGCAGCCTGCAAACTTGTTGATGGTAGCGCAGCCCACAGACTTGTTGATGGTCATGGAAGCGTTTGAAAATGATAAATCACCTGTCACGGCCCGCCAGATTAGGACTTGAACCACCAGCCAAGATCCTCTGCTGTCCCTAGTAAAAAACTGTGTACTGCATGGGAGCTGGGCCAGCATCCCCGTTGAAATGCAAGAGCTCATCAAGCCGTTCCAGTGGTGAAAGGGCGAGCTGTCCATTCAGGCAGACTGCCTGTTGTGGGGTAACCGCATAGTGCTGCCCAAAAAGGGCAGGGAGGCATTCATCTCGGATCTCCGCAGCACACATATAATAATGATGATGAAAGCGATAGCCAGATCCCACATGTGGTGGCCCGGTATCAACTCTGACTTAGAGTCCTGTGTACAGCAATGCAGCGTGTGTGCTCAGTTGAGCAACGCACCCAGAGAGGCACTACTAAGTTTGTGGTCCTGACCCTCCAGACCACGGTCAAGGATCCATGTCAACTATGTGGGCCCATTTCTGGGTAAAATGTTCCTGGTGGTGGTGGATACTTTTTCAAAATGGATTGAATGTGAAATAATGTCGGGAAGCACCGCCACCGCCAACATTGAAAGCCTGAGGGCCATATTAAGAAACATGGAAACATAGAAAATAGGTGCAGGACTAGGCCATTCGGCCCTTTGAGCCTGCACCACCATTCAATGAGTTCATGGCTGAACATGCAACTTCAGTACCCCATTCCTGCTTTCTCGCCATACCCCTTGATCCCCCAAGTAGTAAGGACTACATCTAACTCCTTTTTGAATATATTTAGTGAATTGGCCTCAACAACTTTCTGTGATAGAGAATTCCACAGGTTCACCACTCTCTGGGTGAAGAAGTTTCTCCTCATCTCGGTCCTAAATGGCTTACCCCTTATCCTTAGACTGTGACCCCTGGTTCTGGACTTCCCCAACATTGGGAACATTCTTCCTGCATCTAACCTGTCGAAACCCGTCAGAATTTTAAACGTTTTGATGAGATCCCCTCTCATTCTTCTGGACTCCAGTGAATACAAGCCCTGTTGAACCAGTCTTTCTTGATATGTCAGTCCCGCCAGCCCGGGAATCAGTCTGGTGAACCTTCACTGCACTCCCTCAAGAATGTCCTTCCTCAAGTTAGGAGACCAAAACTGTACACAATACTCCAGGTGTGGCCTCACCAAGGCCCTGTACAACTGTAGCAACACCTCCCTGCCCCTGTACTCAAATCCCCTAGCTATGAAGGCCAACGTGCCATTTGCTTTCTTAACCACCTGCTGTACCTGCATGCCAACCTTCAATGACTGATGTACCATGACACCCAGGTCTTGTTGCACCTCCCCTTTTCCTAATATGTCACCATTCAGATAATAGTCTGTCTCTCTGTTTTTTCCACCAAAGTGGATAACCTCACATTTATCCACATTATACTTCATCTACCATGCATTTGCCCACTCACCTAACCTATCCAAGTCACTCTGCAGCCTCATAGCATCCTCCTCGCAGCTCACACTGCCACCCAACTTAGTGCCATCCGCAAATTTGGAGATACTACATTTAATCCCCTCGTCTAAATCATTAATGTACAATGTAAACAGCTGGGGCCCCAGCACAGAACCTTGCGGTACCCCATTCTGGAGTATCTTAATAAAGACTGAGGTCACTGTTACTTTAACCTCCCTGTGTGCAGTCTCATCTGTATTAGGAACACAATAGAAACAATCCCAGCATCAAACCTGTCAATCCCCCTCAGAAACTTTTATGTTTATCTCATTCTTCTAAACTCCAGTCTACTCAATCTCTCCAGCTAGGACAACCCTCTCATCACAGGAATCAATCTAGTGAACCTTTGTTGCACCACATCCATGGCTTCCTTAGATAAGACGACCAAAACTGTGCACAGTACTGCAGATGTCGTCTCACCAAGGCCCTATACAATTGTAGCAAGAGTTACTCTTGTACTCCAACCCCCTAGCAATAAAGGCCAATATGCCATTTGCCTTCCTAATTGCTTGTGGTACCTGCATGCTAACTTTCTATAATTTTCCTATTCTTCCTCCAAAGTGAATAACCTCATATTTCCCACATTATACTTCATCTACCACCTTATTGCCCACTCACTTAACCTGTCTACATCCCTTTGCAGGCTCTTTGTGTCTTCCTCACAACTTGCTTTCCCACCTAGCTTTGTATCGTCAGCAAACTTAGATATATTGCACTCGGATCCTTCATCTAGGTCATTAAAATAGATTGTAAATAGCTGGGGCCTCAGCACTGATCCTTGTGGCACCCCATTAGTTACAGCCTGCCAATCTGACAATGGCCCGTTTATCCCTACTCTCTGTTTTCTGTCCGTTAACCAATCCTCTATCCATGCTAACACATTAACCCCATGTGCCCTTAACTTGTGTACCTTATGTGGCACCTTATCGAATGCCTTTTGGAAATCTAAATATACTACATCCACTGGTCCCCCCTTATCTACCCTGCAAATGACATCCTCAAAAAACTCTGATAAGTTGTGAAACACAATTTCCCTTTCATGAAACCATATGGACTCTGCCTATTCATATTATGACTATTTGAAGTGGAGCCACTGCTGTGATGCAGAATCCTGGCCGAACCCGGCCAGACGCATTACCTGGCCAGTGGCTGGATGTGGAAGACTGCAGGCAGCTGGTCTCAGCCACCAGATCAGTGGGATCGGTCCTTGGCATTCAGGTAGATGGTGGTGGGGGTGGAAGCTGAGGTAAGGGAGTCCTAAAAGGCCGGGAAGAGCACATGGTTACAGCCCCGATCTGCATAATTAAAGTGACCGTACCAGCTTAGATCGGGTGTCCTGTTCACCCACAGTTCAGAGAAGGTTCACAAGGTTGATTCCTGAAGGTATCACAAGGTTGATTCCTGAAGGGATTGTCTTATGAGGAAAGATTGAGCAGGTTGGGCCTATGCTTATTGGAGTTTAGAAGAATGAGAGGTAATCTTATTAAAATGTATAAGATTCTGCAGTGGTTCGACAGGGTAGATGAAAAGAGGATGTTTCCCCTCGTGGGAGAATCTAGAACTAGGGGGCATAGTTTCAGAATAAAACGGAAATGAGGAGGAATTTCTTCTCTGAGAGTCATGAATCTTTGTAATTCTCTGCCCCAGAGAGCTGTGGAGGCTGGGTCATTGAATATATTTAAGGTGGAGATAGATAGATTATTGAAGGAGAAGGGAGTCAAGGGTTATGGGGAGCGGGCAGGGAAGCGGAGTTGAGGCCAACATCAGGTCAGCCATGATCTTATTGAATGCAGGCTCGAGGGGCCAAATGGCCTACTCCTGCTCCTATTTCTTATGTTCTTATAAAATAACAGCACATGGTGAGAAGGCAGTGGGATCGGAAGGGGCAAGTCATCCTCCTTCATTTTATGTGCTCCCCAACCTCTCCTCCACCTCCAACCCCCCCCCCCCTCCCACCCCCGGTTTTCGTCAGGCAATGGGGAGGGGAGGGGGAGGAGTTAAAAATTGAGGCCTTACATTTGGAGAAAGTAGTCAAGACACATTCAAACAGATACACACACACCTATTTGTAGCAGTTTTGCTTAGCTATGGCTGTGACCCCAATTAAATTCTGAATCTGTCTGACAGTTATCCAAATCAAGACAATCTCGGCAACAAGTTAATGAATTGAAGCTGTTCGATGAGCTAAGTTGAATTCAGTTAATTGGTGTTGAGTCAAATCCGCTGGAACCGTTATCGGATTAGATTAGATAGCTCCCAAGGGTAGAAAAGATTACAAGAAGAAAAAAAACTACTTAAATAAAACAGTTTGTACATTGCGACCTTTCATCGTTTGTGTTCGACGAGCCGATTAGCACAATTCCTATTGTAAATATATCAAGCTGGCTTGATGTTGCCATGGCTCAGTGGGTAGCACTCTCACCTCTGTGATAAGAAGGTTGTGGGTTCAAGTCCCACTCCAGAGACTGGAGCACAAAATCTAGACTAACACTCCAGTGCAGTGCTGAGGGAGTGTCACACTATCCGAGGTGCTGTCATTCGGATGAGATGTTAAACCAAGGCTCTGTCTGCTCTCTCACGAGGACATAATAGATCCCATGGCACTATTTCGAAAAGGAGCAGGGGAATTCTCCCCAGCGTCCTGGCCAATATTTATCTTTCAAGTAACATCACTAAAAAAGATTATCTGGTCATTATCGCAGTGCTGTTTGGGGGAGCTTGGTTGGCGCAAATTGGGTGTTGCGTTTCCTGCATTACAGCAGTGACTACACTTCAAAAGTACTTCATTGGCTGTAAAGCACTTTGGGGCATCATGAGGTTATGAAAGGTGCTATATAAATGTCAGTTCTTTCTACTTTGATGAGCTGGTTACACTTTTCATCTTAACTGCTAGCTCATGTTTCTGAGCTGGCCGACGTTTATGTTTCGGTTAACTGCCCATCACCCATTGCACTTGTCAATAAATAACGTCCTCAGAGCCCACTGTAAAAGTTAAATGCACCAAACAATAGCTTCAAATAGGATTATATAGGATATACGGCACAGAAACAGGCCATTCGTCCTAACCAGTCCATGCCGCCGTTTATGCTCCACTTGAGCCTCCTCCTGTCTTTCCTCATCTAAATCTATCAACATAACCCCTTCTCCCTTATATGCTTGTCTAACCTCCCCTTAAGTGCATCTATACTATTTGCTTCAACCACTCCCTGTGGTAGTGAATTCCACATTCTCACCACTCTCTGGGTAAAGAAGTTTCTTCTGAATTCCCTATTGAATTTCCTGGTGACTATCTTATATTGATGGCCTGTAGTTTTGCTCTTCCCTACATGTGGAAACATTCTTTCTGTATCCACTCTATCAAAACCTTTCATAATTTTAAAGACCTCTATTAGGTCACCCCTCAGCCTTCTTTTTTCAAGAGAAAAGAGACCCAGCTTGTTCATGCTTTCCTGATATGTATACCCTCGTATTTCTGGTATTATCCTTGTAAATCTTCTCTGTACCCTCTCCAGTGCCTCTATATTCTTTTTATAATATGGCGACTAGAACTGTACGCAGTACTCTAAGTGTGGTCCAACCAAGGTTTGATACAGGTTTAGCATAATTTTGGTTGTCCCCTTCCTCTCCCCTCACCTCACCTCCGCCTCCCCCCCACCGAGCTTATGTTTTTTTTTCCCTTTGTCTCCAATGGCAGTAAATCATTATTCCACCATCCACTCTGTCAAAACCTTCCACAATTTTATAGACCTCTAATCGGTCAAGAGAAAAGAAACACAGCCCATTCATCCTTTCCTGATATGTATACCCTCGCATTTCTTTATGTTGTTCTCTGCTGTGTGTATTAGTACACACGCGTGCTAAAACCTTTTTTTTATATTAATCTAGATGCCTGCTGAAAGATTAAATAGTGGGAGTTGTGTTTTGACAACAGGAAACTATTTAATTAGCACGTTTACCAGCAACAAAAAAAAATAGCTTTACACCCATGGGGAATGTAATAAAAGGATTATATTGAGGCAAAAATAAGGGCAGAGATCAACCCAGTCGACAGTTAAATATTACAAGCCTCAAGTTTCTATTGAAAACCAATCAACAAAACGAGAATCCTCGCAGCTAATCCTGCACATTAAAATGAAACGAATCAAACTGCAGCTGATTAGGAAGCACAGAAGTATCACTTAAATTTGTCTTCCGTCACAAAATTTGCAAAGCAATCTCTCCATGGTGCATGGATTTTCAATTACACTTTCAGCTGGCTCACTGACTTCTTAACCCATTTCCAATTACAGCACCAAAACTTACGAAAGGTGTGTCAAATGTGCGGCAATTTTGCACCCCATCCCCTCCCCGTTTGAAAATGGCGACAGCACTTCTCCAGGAACTCCATGGAATATTAATCATAAGAACATAAGGTTACACAAACGGGAATGTGATAATGACCAGATAATCTGTTACATTAGTGATGTTGGTTGAGGGATAAATATTGGCCTGGAAACCGGAGAAAACTCCCCTGCTCTTCAAAATCTTTTACATCCACTTAAGCAAATTGCAAGCATGCATGGTCTCGGCACCTGATGTTGCAGCTTACCTCTCTTAATGGTGGCAGGAGACAATCCTGCATTACTCATCATCATCATTGGCAGTCCCTCGAAATCGAGGAAGACTTGCTTCCACTCTAAAAGTGAGTTCTCAGGTGGCTGAACAGTCCAATACGGGAATTATTGTCTCTGTCACAGGTGGGACAGAAGTGGTTGGAGGAAAGGGTTGGTGGGACTGGTTTGCCGCACACTCCTTCCGCTGCCTGCGCTTGATTTCTGCATGCTCTCGATGACGAGACTCGAGGTGCTCAGCGCCCTCCCGGATGCTCTTCCTCCACTTAGGGCGGTCTTTGGCCAGGGACTCCCAGGTGTCGGTGGGGATGCTGCACTCTATCTAGGAGGCTTTGAGGGTGTCTTTGAAACATTTCCTCTGCCCACCTGGGGCTCGCCTGCCATGTAGGAGCTCTAAGCAGAACGCTTGTTTTGGGAGTCTTGTGTCGGACATGTAGACAATGTGGCCTGCCCAGCGGAGCTGATCAAGTGTAGTCAGTGCTTTGATACTGAGCGTGTCCTTGAAATGTTTCATCTGCCCACCTGGGGCTTGCCTGCCATGTAGGAGCTCCGAGCAGAATGCTTGCTTTGGGAGTCTTGTGTCGGGCATGCAGACAATGTGGCCTGCCCAACGGAGCTGGTCGAGTGTGGCCAGTGCTTCGATGCTGGGAATGTTGGCCTGATCGAGGACACTGACGTTGGTGCATCTGTCCTCTCAGAGGATTTGCAGGATCTTGCGGAGACATCGTTGGTGTTATTTCTCCAGCGAGTTGAGGTGTCTACTGTATACGTTCCACGTCTCTGAGCCATACAGGAGGGCGGGTATCACAACAGCCCTGTAGACCATGAGCTTGTTGGCAGCTTTGAGGATCTGATCTTTGAACAGTCTTTTCCTCAGGCGGCCGAAGGCTGCGCTGGCGCACTGGATGCGGTGTTGGACCTCGTAGTTGATGTCTTCTCTTGCTGATAATAGGCTCCCGAGGTATGGAAGAAATTAGTTGGCATCACTGAAGCTGGATTGGAATGAGATTTTTCGCGTTGAAACGAGATTTGCATCGAAGGATAACGTTATCAAGAATTATCCGAAGGTGTTCTGTGAAACAGACAGTCCGATCCAAGGCTTCAAGGTGAGTGTCAGGGTACAGAAGGATGATAGACCAGTTTACTGCAAGCCACACCCTGTACCATATGCACTCAAGGAAAGAGTTGAGCAAGAAATAAAAAGACTAGAGACTGAGAACAATGGCCCTGAAATTCCCCGGGTCCGTATGGAGTTCCTACGCATCCGGGAAGGCATCGGAAATGCTGGTTTCCAGCGCGCAATGCGCATGCGCTGGAAATTGTCATTTCCGATCTGTCAAGTTTCTGGCTTGACAGATGGCCGCAACTCGGGAGCGAGAGCATTTGTAAGTGGAAATTTCCGATATTTACACTTACAAATGTCCTCAAAAATCTTGCGCCTGGAAAAGCAGGCACATAGCCTACTTTTACAGGCGCAAGTGTTTTAAAAAACACAAAAATATATAAAAATAAAGTTATTAAAACATATTTTATCATTAAAAACCCTCCCTACAACGGTAAGTTTATTTAAAAAAACCTTTTTAAAAATCGTGATTTTTTTTTAAAGACATTAATAACTTTAATTTAAATGATTTTTTTTATTAGTGTTTTGAGTGTTTGGGGCTGTGTTTTGAGCGTTTCAGGCTCTATCACAATCATAGTAATAGGAGTTTTGGATCCTGCGGAACTTCTATTACTATGAGACTTTACCTGATTGGCTGCCCAGAGCCATGTGACTCCAGCTGTAGGCCTGCGCACGCGTCGATGTGCATGCGCTGCAAATCGCAGTCGAAAGAGGCCTCAGCATCGGAAAGTCAAACGTGGGCACCAGCTTAAGGTAGATGCATATTTTTTCTCTAAAATACTCATGGTAAGGCCAAAACGGAATTTCAGGGCCATTATCTCTAAGATAAATCTATGTAATTGGGCTACACCCATTGTTGTTGTACCTGAGTCGGAAGGTAAGCTAAGGTGAAGTGCTCAAATGGCTAGAGAAGCACAGAGTATGAGTGACTGCTCACAAGTGTGAGTTATTTCAATACTCAGTGGACTACTTAGAGCACAGAATAGACAAAGATGGTTTACATCCAACCAAGGGAATGCTGGATGCAATCAGAAATACACCCACTTCCAGGAATGCCGCTGAACTTCAATCATTTTTAGGTCTTTTGAACTATTATGGGAAGTTCCTATCAAAGTTGGCTCCAGTGTTACATCCACTAAATGAGCTGTTGAAAAAACTGGTCCATTGGAAGTGGTCAGAAGAATGCGATGCAGCATTCAAGGAGTGTAAAAGCCAATTGGTAGGGAGCACCATGTTAGTTCACTATGACATATCGAAGAAGATTAAGCTAGCGTGTGATGCCTCTCCGTATGGAGTTGGGGCCGTGAGCTCTCATGTACTACATAGTGGGGAGGAGAGACCAATTGCTTTTGCTTCACGCACTCTCAGTGCCAGTGAGCGTAATTATGCGCAGATTGAAAGGGAAGCTTTGGCATTGATTTTTGGGGTCAAGAATTTCCACAAATACTTGTATGGTCGTAAGTTTACCATCGTTACAGTCCATAAGCCCCTGACAGCATTCCTCCATCCAGTGTCCCCAGTTCCAACATTAGCTGCAGCCCGAATGCAGAGATGGGCGTTGATTTTGTCAGCATATATATGTGGCATTGAATACAGATGATCAGCTGATCACAGTAATGCTGATGCAATGTCTAGATTGCCTTCCCCATCACAAGTTACATCCAATAGGGAGTTTTTCATATATTGATGGACTGCCAGTCACAGCTGAAGAGATTGGTAGAGCAACCAAACGTGACCCAATGATGTCAAAGATGTATGATTACATCGCAACTGGTTGGCCAAACCAAGTAACAGAGAAAGATTTTCATCCATACTTAGTTCATAGGAATGAACTATCCGTGGATAAAGATTGCATCGTGCACGAGTGGTTATACCAAATAAATTCAGGTCCAAATTATTTGGAGATCTTCATGACCAGCACCTGCAGTTACTTATGGTGGCCAGATCTAGATAAAGATATAGAGTACATCATTAGTCAATGTACAACATGTCAATCAGTATGCAAGAAATCACCATCAGTGCCATTATCGCCATGGAAATGGCCTCCCAGGGTGTGGCAAAGGTTACACATAGATTTTGCTGAGCTAGATAGACAACAATTGTTCATTGTGATTGATAGCCATTCGAAGTGGGTAGAGGTGTTTCTGATGCAGAAAATAACAAGTAAAACACTAGACAATTTGCAAAGATTATTTTCTTCATATGGCCTCAAAGATAAATTGTGTCTGATAATAGACCACAGTTTTGTTCAGAAGAATTTGCACAGTTCACGAGCAAAAATGGTGTGAAATATACCAAGGTTCTATCATACCACCCTGCTTCAAATGGAGCAGCATAGCACACAGTACAAACTGTAAAACACGCCCTCATCAAACAAATGTTGGATCCAAATCCAAAGAAATGACAGTTGTCATTGAATGACAAATAGGCTAAATTTTTTATTACTTATCGTAATACTCCTCATACAATTTTTGGTGGAACACCAGCAGAGTTGTTTCTCAAATAACAGCCGTGAACCAGGTTCTCATCGTTAAAACCAAACTTGGCACAGTCAGTAGAAGAGAAACAATTAAGACAGAAAGAGAATCATGATAGAGGTAGAGTAAGAGAGAGAAGTGTGAAATTTAATCAGAAGGTTAGAGAGTGAAGAACCATCACCATAAATGGTTAAAGTGGTCATCAGGAAGAGTGGTGAAGATATGTGGTCCTCGCACAAGATGTTTGATCATGGACAGGGTAAGCTTGCTCACATTGATCATATTTTACCTACAGATGTAGAAGGAGTTGAAAGTTGGAATGATTTGAATATTTCTGACTCATCAGATAGTCTTATTTCAAGAAAAGTACCAGTAGCATATCCGACATCAAATGTACTAGAAACAAGGCCAAGAGAAAGTCAGAATTTATATCCGAGTCCGAGTCAGGCAGACAAACAGTCTGAAGTTGTAGAGAGTTCAAATATAGATCAAGGGCATCCCTTGGCGGTAAACTCTCCTCAGGCTCAGCCTAGAATGAGTCTAAGTTTGACACCATGTTTGGAAAGTCCTGTTCGTGAGCAAAGGTATCCTCTTCGAAATAGAAAACCAGTGGTTAAGTTTGATTATTAAATATGGCAAAATAAGTCTTTTGTTATGTACAACCATGCAAGTTATGTATGATGACTGTTTGTTATAATTACTTTGTCATTAAGGAGGGAGCAGTGTAATATATGGTCCACCTAGTTGACTACTGCTCCACCTAGTGGACTACTGTGGTAATGCAGCCATTGCTGTTTACAATAATAAAGCTTCAGGTGACAGGTTACCTGACAAGTTCCTGTATTAAGAGCCGCCTTATAAAAGTGTGGTTGTGATGTCATAAGGAAGATGTTACCGTTTTACTACCTTAAAGGTGCTCTATAAATGTAAGTTGATATTACTACACAGTGGGTGTAAGATAGGTCTCAGCACCCAGTGTTACAGCACAACTTTAACTAGTTTTGTATTGCTGAACATTGCTTCATTGGTCCCAGTGCCTCTTGTGTGACGTCGTATCCTGAATTTTATAAATAAATCAGAAGGCTATTATAAAATTCATATGGAGCATATTACCTCCTGGGCATTATGATTTCTTATTTAAAAACTTTTAGAGGAAGTTACTCATTTTTAAGTAGAATACACATTGATTTCACTTAGGAGGAAATTCTATTTGAGAAAGGACCAATGCTTGCCAACTTAGCTCCGGCTTTCTGCATCTGTTATTGAGTAAATTAAAATGCCCTTGAACACTGCCGCTTTTCTCACCGAGTAGCACTGATAAAATAATACCCAATACAATTCTGCTTTAATTGAAGAGAGTGCCAAAAGCTGTGGTTGAGCTAGCTATCCTGGGAGCAATGGATAGTTAGATTAGGTATGTGGCAAATTACACAGATGGTGTTGCCATGGTTCCAGAGAACATTCCAATGTATCTTTTTTTTAAATTCTACTGTGTAAATGCCATGCAATGAGCACGGAGTCAGCCGGGTGTGTCTATTCGAAACAGCAAAGTTCTGATTGGTCCTCAAAGAACATAAGAAATAGGAGCAGGAGTAGGCCATTTGGCTCCTCGAGCCTGCTCCGCCATTTTATAAGATCATGGCTGATCTGGTCATGGACTCAGCTCCACTTCCCTGCCCGCTCCACATAATCCTTTATTCCCTTATCGCTGAAAAATCCGTCTATTTCTGCCTTAAATGTATTCAATGACCCAGCCACCACAGCTCTCTGAGACCAGAGAATTCCACAGATTTACAACCCTCTGAGAGAAGAAATTCCTCCTCACCTCCTTAGGACAAGACACGCCCAGCGGTTTCTCTGGAATGTGTAATTAGATCCACCCTACCTAAGTAATCAGTCACTTGGCAAAGTGCCATTTGAGCCATTCTGACTGCCAGGCTCCAGACAGAATACAGCGCACACAGAACAGGCCAACACATTCCTGTCCGGCCTCCCACGTTCTACCCCAGGTCGCGCCCAGTCCTGCTCACCCATCACCCCTGTGCTCGCTGACCTACATTGGCTCCCACTTAAGCGACGCCTCGATTTCAAAATTCTCATACTTGTTTACAAATCCCTCCATTGCCTCGCCCCTCCCTATCTTTGTAATCTCCTTTAGCCCCACAACCATAACCCCCGGCCCCCCACTCCTACCCAACCCACCCTCCGCTGCAAAATATATGCCCTCTCTTGAGAAATCCTGATTAAAATCACTCAACCATTGGTGGCTGGGCCTTCTGTTGCCTCGGTCCTAAGCTCTAAAATTCCCTGCCCAAATCTCTCCGCCTCTCTACCTCTCTTTCCTTCTTTAAGACACTCCTTAAAATCTGTGTCTTTGACCAAGCTGACCTAATTTCTCCTTATATGACTTAGTGTCTAATTTTTAGTCTATAATTTTCCTGTGAAATGCCTAGGGATATTTTACTATGTTACAAGTGCTATATAAATACAAGTTGTTGTTGGCTCACCCTTGCTGGCTAAGAACTTCTTCCGTCCCCTACCCAAATTCCTGGCCACCCCCCACCCACTGAGTTCCTGACCTCTAACCTCCTCCTCCTCCCCCCTCCAAGTTCCTGCCCCAGCACCGCTTCCCCCCACCCCCAAGTTTCAGGTCCTCCTCCCCCACTCCCCTATCCTGTTTCGAAAAAACCACCCCCCACCCCCCCGTCCAAAGTGTCTCACCTCCTCCACCCCTCACCTCCCCGACCCAGGTTCCTGACCTTCTGCCTTGCCCAATTTCCTCACCCCTGCATCCCCGGGGTCCTGACCTTCTGTCCCCCCCCCACTCGCCGCAACAAGTTCCTAACCTTCTCTTCACTATCCCCCACACCATAAATGGCACTACGTGTGTGGGTCATGGAATGTTATCAAGTTTATTGGGTATGAAGTGAATAGTGACAGGGTCGTGACTTCCGGATTTCATCCAGTCCAATGCTATTGCTTGCCACAAATGCACCGAGCTTTCCGAGAAATCAACCAGGTCTTGGGGGAGGAGATGGAAAAAGTGGAGGGGGTGAGGTTGGAAAAATGCGATCCGTCTCACCATTTCAATTATGTTCTCGCTCTCATCTCACTGCCCCCCCCCTCCCTTTAGACCTGGATGACACTCTTCCCCCATCCCCACTGTGCTCTCCATGCTCCTTACCTCCACCGCCACCCCCCACTGAGTTCCGGACCTCCGCAACCATCGCCCCCCCAACCCCTCTTCCAATTGCTGACTTTCCCACTCCCCGAGGTTCTGACCTCTAACCCCCCCCCCCCATATTTCCTGACCGCCTCTCGCCCCCCAGTTCCTGACCACCTCCCCCAGTTCCTGACCTCCTCTTGCCTCCAGTTCCTGACCTCTCACCCCAGTTCCTGACCTCCTCTCCCCCCAGTTCCCGACACACTTTTCCCGCCAGTTCCACACCTTCTCTCCCCCAGTTCCTGACCCTCTCCTCACGCCGCCCCCCCCCCCCCCTTCCACCTCCGCATTTCCTGACCTCCTCTCCCCTATCTCAGGTCCCTTCTCCCACCTGTGCCTCAATATCTCAGGATCCTTTACCCACCTGTGCCTCACCCTCTCAGATTCCCAGATTCCTTCTCCTTTTCCATGTGTGGCTGTCTCAGGTTTCCTCTCTCTTTCCTTGTGAAACTTGAGAAACTTGATCGACTCGGCCTTTATACACTGGAGTTTAGATGGATGAGAGGGGATCTCATAGAAACAAATAAAATTCTGACTGGACTGGACAGGTTAGATGCGGGAAGAATGTTTCCAGTGTTGGGGAAGTCCAGAACCAGGGGACACAGTCTAAGGATAAGGAATAGGCCATTTCGGACCGAGATGAGGAGAACCTTCTTCACTCAGAGAGTTGTTAACCTGTGGTATTCCCTACCGCAGAGAGTTGTTGATGCCAGTTCATTGGATATATTCAAGAGGGAGTTGGATATGGCCCTTATGGCTAAAGGGATCAAGGGGTGTGGAGAGAAAGCAGGAAAGGGGTACTGAGGGAATGATCAGCCATGATCTTATTGAATGGTGATGCAGGCCGAATGGCCTACTCCTGCACCTATTTTCTATGTTCTATGTTCTATGTACATCTCATTTCCCTTTACCTGCCCATGACTAACCACAAGCAAGGCCACAGGGGGTTCGCCGGAGTTAAATGAAAGAGAGGGCCCAAGTCTCTCATTTCCAAATTACAGAGGAACTTCCCCAGCAACAGAAAGTATCTTCTAATTGACTCAGGATAACCCTAAGTGTAATTAGCCTGTAAATGACCTCAGGCCATTGAAGCAATTAGATCTTGTGGTCATAAAAATCAAAAACCCCTTATCAGCAGAATAATACATTATGCTTCACATGTCTTGGTTCCCATGATCCACTTGGTACAAAATCCTCATCATTACCTTCTCCAGAGTTCATCAGACTGATTCCTGAGATGGGGGGGATTATTCTCTGAGGAGAGATTAGGCCTATATTCTCTAGAGTTTAGAAGAATGAGAGGTGATCTCATTGAAACTTCCAAAATTCTAATAGGGCTACACAGGGTAGAGGCAGGGAGGATGTTTCCTCTGGTTGGGGAGTCTGGAACCAGGGGTCATAGTCTCAGGATAAGGAGACGGCCATTTAGGACTGAGATGAGGAGAAATTTCTTCACTCAAACGATGGTAAATCTTTGGGCTTCTCTACCCCAGATGGGGTGTGGAGACTCAGTCGTTGAGTATATTCAAGACATCGTGGAGCAAGCGGAGGATAGTGACAAACTTTTGGGGGCAGCCGAAATGGAGGAGGATGCTCCATAGTCCCTCAGGGTTGACAGTATCAAAGGCCTTTGTGAGGTCAAAGAAGGCCATGTACAAGGGTTAGTGCTGTTCCCTGCATTTCACTTGTAGTTGTCGTGCGGTGAAGATCATGTCCGTTGTACCCCTTAGTGGGCGGAATCCGCATTGTGACTCTGGGAGGAGCTCTTCAGCCATAGGGAAAAGTCGATTGAGGAGGATTCTTGCGATGACTTTCCCAGCGGCCGACAGCAGGGAAATTCTTCTGTAGTTGCCGGTCGGACTTGTCCGCTATTTTAAAGATGGTCACGATTACGGCATCTCGGAGATCTCCTGGCATGCTCTCCTCCTTCCAGATAAGAGAGATGAGGTCATGCATTCGTGCCTACAGTGCTTCTTCACCATATTTAGTTACTCAGCGGGGATTCCATCTGCTACTGATGCCTTGTTGGCCTTGAGCTGACGGATGGCCTTTTCTACCTCGTGCAGGTTGGGGTTTTGCTGAGATGGTGGCGGGTAGCATGCTGCGGGATGGAGTCGAGGACACTCGTGTCAAAGGCAGAGTTTCGGTAAAGTAGTTATCTTCGAAGTGCTCCTTCCAGCTCCATCTCCGTTGGGCAGGCCACCTTGTCCGCATGCCCGACACGAGACTCCCAAAGCAAGCGCTCTATTTGGAACTCCTACACGGCAATCAAGCCCCCGATGGGCAGAGGAAATGCTTCCAGGACACCCTCAAAGCCTCCTTGATAAAGTGCAACATCCCCACTAACACCTGGGAATCCCTGGCCCAAGACCGCCCTAAATGGAGGAAGAGCATCCAGGAGGGCGCTGAGCACCTCGAGTCTTCATCACCGAGAGCGTGCAGAAATCAAGCGCAGGCAGCGTAAGGAGCCTGCGGCAAACCAGACTCCCCACCCACCCTTTCCTCCAACCACTGTCTGCCTCACCTGTGACAGAGACTGTAATTCCCGCATTGGACTGTACAGCCAGCTGAGAACTCACTTTTAGAGTAGAAGCAAGTCTTCCTCGATTTCGAAGAACTGCCTTCGATGACGATGATATTCAAGAGAGCGATCGATATTTTTTTGAATATTAAAGGAATCAAGGGATATGAGGATAGTGCAGGAAAGTGGAGTTGAGGTAGAAGATCAGCCATGATCTTACTGAATGGCGGAGCAGGCTCAAGGGGCCAAATGGCCTACTCCTGCTCCTAATTCTTGTGTTCCTATGTTCTTCTCAGGTTAGCTTGGGATAGGCAATAAATGCCAGCCTCACCAGCGACGGCCACCTCCCAATTTTTAAATTGCCTTGAGCAGTGGATAGATATAATGAACTGAACCTTGAATATTAAAAAGTCAGTGACTAGCGTGCATGAAAATGCTGCAAAATGAACTACTTTCCTATGTTTATTGAACACATGTAATTACGCTACTTTAAATTTAATGCATTGTGAATATTTAGGTTGTGTAAAGACAGCTGGTCTGTGAGACTGATATAATGGCAATGCTGTGCCAATGTGATGATTCAGTGTTGCGCCACCTATCCCGAGGGAAGACTGCAGAGCTATATTTGCAAGGAATTTTTGTGTGAGTGAGAGCGGGAGAGAGAAAGAGCGGGAGAGAGAGAGGAGAATGAGAGAAAAAAGAATGTGTGCGAGCGAGAGAGAGTGTTTGCAGTTTAACTTCTCATCCAAAAGATGGTATCTCCAAGAGTGCTGCACTCCCTCAGATAATTTCATTTTTAATAATGTTGATTGAGGGATAAATATTAGCCAGGACACCAGGGATAACTCTCCTGCTCTTCTTCAAAATAGTGTCATGGGAACTTTTACGGTGACCTGAGACCACAGGCAAAGCCTCAGTTTAACATCTCATCTGAAAGTCTGCACCTCCGACAATGCGGGTCCCCCTCACCATTGCACAGGAGTATCAGCCCAGATTTTGCATTCTAGTCTCTGGAGTGGGACTTGAACCCACAACCTTCCAATCCAGAAGCAAGAGCACTACCCACTGAGCCACGGCAACATTGTGTAAATAAAAAATTTTCTTCCTTGCAATACAAAAAGCCACATCAACCAGAGTCTGATCCTACAGCTCTCAACTTAAAAGGTTGTTCCGACTAGATTATCACTTTTGGCTGTTAATCATCAGCCAACCAACCAGGCACTGAACAGAAATTAAAACAAACTCCTCACCAAAGCATTGCTTTGTTGATTAACTCCTTATAAAAGACTTGAGTAAAACAGATTTAAAAGAATTTGGATACTGGATCGGTAAGTGGCAAATGCAATTCAATAAGAATAAATACAAAATCATTTGTAAAGCAGGAATTTAAAAAAAATAGAAGAGATGAGACAAGAGAGAGGGAAATAATTGCATTTAGATAGTGTGTTTTCATGTCCTTCAATGTTCAACAGATTTACAGGCAATTTTTCCTTTGAAGGGCAATCACTGTTATGTGGACAACTGTGACAGCGACAAAGCAAGATTCGACAAACAGCAAATAAATGGATGGTCAGAGAATCTGCTTTTAGTGGCATCAATTGAGGGAGGATTGTTGGTCAGGACACTGGGAGAAGTCCCTACTCTTCTTCGAACAGTGCCACGGGATCTTTTATGTCCACCTGAGCAGGCAGACAGGGTCACAATTTAACTCCTCATCTGAAAGATGCTACAATGTAGCGCCCCCTAAATGTGCTAAGTGGAACAGCCATGTTGGTTGCTAATCAGGAAGGAGATTGAGGGATTAAATCTATGAAGACATCATCTTGATTTCAGTTAAAGAAAACAAATCTTGATACCCTAAAGGAAGTTGCACATGGTTTAATATATTGGTATGATACTTTTCCTCTGATCTTTTCTATTCTAAGTCATTGGGATACTTCACAAATATGCTAAACCTTTTTAAAACAGTGGTTAGCCCCCAGCTGAAGTATTATGGCCGATTCTAGGAAACAAACTTTAGGAAGGATGTTTAGGCCTTCTTGCAGGGAAGATTTGCTGGAATGGTGCCAGGGATGAAGGACCTCAGTTATGTGGAGAGACTGGAGACACTGGTATTGTTCTCCTTAGAGCAGAGAAAGTTAAAGGGAGATTTATTAGAGATGTTCAAAATCTTAAAGGATTTTGATAGAGCGAGTAAGGAGAAACTGCTTCCTGATCTCTGTAACCTCTTCCATCATCATCATACGCAGTCCCTCGGGATCGAGGAAGACTTGTTTCCACTCTTAGCATGAGTTCTTGGGTGGCTATACAGTCCAATACGAGAACCACAGGTGGGACAGATAGTCGTTGAGGGAAAGGGTGCGCAGGGAGCCTGGTTTGCCGCACGCTCCTGCCGCTGCCTGCGCTTGATTTTTGCATGCTCTAGGCGACGATACTCGGGGAGCTCAGCGCCCTCCCGAATGCACTTCCTCCACTTACGGTGGTCTATGGCCAAGGACTCCCAGGTGTCAGTGGGGATGTCGCACTTTATCAGGGAGGCTTTGAGGGTGTCCTTGTAACATTTCCTCTGCTCGCCTTTGGCTCGTTTGCCGTGGACGAGTTCCGAGTAGAGCGCTTGCTTTGGGAGTCTAGTGTCTGGCAGGCGGACTATGTGGCACTGGAGGCGGTGTTGGATCTCATCATCAATGCCTGCTCTTGTTGATAGGGGGTTCCCGAGATAGGGGAAGTTGTCCAGGGCCATGCCATGGATCTTGATGTTTGGGGGGCAGTGATTTGTCTTACTAATATTTAGCGTAAGGCCCATGCTTTCCTACGCCTCGGTAAATATGTCGACTATGTCCTGGAGTTCAGCCTCTGAGTGTGCACAGACGCAGGCGTCGTCCACGTACTGCAGTTCGACGACAGAGGTTGGAGTGGTCTTGGACCTGGCCTGGAGACGGCGAAGGTTGAACAGCTTCCCACTGGTTCTGTAGTTTAGCTCCATTCCAGCGGGGAACTTATCGACTGTGAGGTGGAGCATGGCAGCGAGGAAGATTGAGAAGAGGGTTGGGGCAATGATACAGCCCTGCTTGACCCCTCCTTATCTCTGTAACCTCTTCCAGCCCTACAACGAATGTCCCCGTTAACTTTAATGGGCTGCGTGACCCATTCAAAATACCCCGCATGCGCGTTTTTTTCCCATTGTAAAGCTGGCGAGCCGACTGCGCAGGAGGCCATGAGAGCTGTTAAAAGGAACATTTCTTGCAACCCTTTGAGATATCTGAGCTCCTCCAATTCTGGCGCTTAACCCGATTTTAATCGCTCCACCATTGGTGGCCGTGCTTTCACCTGCCGAGGCCCCAAGCTCTGGAATTCCCTCCCTAAAACTCTCCTCCTCTCTTTTAAGCTGCTTCTTTTGTGTCAGCTGTGGCTCAGTGGGTAGGACTCTTGCCTCTGAGTCATGAAGATTTTGGGTTCAAGTCCAACTCCTGGGAATTGAGCACAACTAAATCTAAGCTATCACTCCAATGCAGGGTTGAAAGAGTGCTGCACTCTCAGAGATGCCTTCTTTCAGATGAGACGTTAAACGGAGGCCCCATCTGTTTTCTCAAGTGGACGTAAAAGATCCCATGGCACTATTTTGAAGAAGAGTTATCCCCGGTGTCCTGGCCGATAATTATCCCTCAATCAACATCACTAAAACAGATTATCTGGTCATTATCATATTGCTGTTTGTGGAAACTTGCTTGTGCGCAAATGGTCTGCCGCATTTCCTACATTACAACAGTGACTACACTCCAAAAGTACTTCATTGGCTGTAAAGCGCTTTGAGACATCTGGTGGTCATGAAAGGCGCTATATAAATGCAAGTCATTCTTTCTTTTTAAAATCTACCTCGGTCCTAATATCTTCTTATGTAGCGCGGGTCAAATTTTGTTTGATATTGCTCCTGTGAAGCACCTTGGGGAATTTAACTATGTTAAAGGCGCTATATTAATGCACATTTTTGTTGTTGTGGAACAATTGTAGCAGTTGGGCATCTTGTAGCCAATGTTCCCCCTCAGGTGGGCGTGCGCACCAATCCAGAGGTCCCATACAGGCCATTCACCAGCAGCAACCACTGGAGGATATCACGCAGCAAATTTTTAGGTACTGCGCAGGTAGACCGCAAATTAGAGGGAACATTGCTTGTAGCACAATGATAGGGAAGTTTCTCTCGCTCAAGCACTGATCAATTACATTCCAAAGGGGGTGCACGAACAGAGAGACCTGGGGGTATGTGTACACAAATCGTTGAAGGTGGCAGGGCAGGTTGAGAAAGCAGGTAAAAAGGCTTATAGGATTGCTGGGCTTCATAAAGAGGCATATTGTATGGAAAGTATGATGAACACTGGTTCGGCCCCAACTGGAGTATGTGTGCAATTCTGGGCCCCACACTTTAGGAAGGACGTGAAGACCTTCGAGAGGGTGCAGAAAAGATTGACGAGAATGATTCCAGGAATGAGGGACTTCAGTTACGTGGATAGACTGGAGAAGCTGGAGTTGTTCTCCTTGGGGCAGAGAAGATTGAGAGGAGATTTGATAGAGGTTGTTCAAAATCACGAGGGGTCTGGACAGGGTAAATGGAGAGAAACTGTTTCCATTGGCAGAAGGGTCGAGAACCAGGGGACACAGATTACAGGTCATTGGCAGAAGAACCAAAGGCGACATAAGAAAAAACTTTTTTACACAGTGGCCTTTAGGATCTGGAATGCATTGCCTGAAAGGATGGTGGAGACAGACTCAATCTTATCTTTCAAAAGGGAGTTGGATAAGTATCTGAAAGAAAACTAATTTGCAGGGATACGGGGAAAGGGTGAGGGAGTGTGACTAGCTGAGAGTCGGCACAGGCTCAACGGGCTGAATGGCCTTCTAACGTGCTGTAACCATTCTATGAATCTATGATTCTGTAGGTACTAGTGAGTCCCAGGTGTGCTGGAGATTAATATGCGTAATGAGTGACTACCAGTGGCACCTTTTTGTGCTCCAAATTAGCCCAATTTTATCACGGAACCGCATACGCACAGCTTTCTAATTCATCCCCGAGCATCTGTTATGTATGGAATCCTTCAGATACGACTCCAGACTGCGAGAGGAAGTCATACAAGGAAATGGCAAGCAATCGACTGCCTCGGGTTCCGATATGAAAAGGATTCAAGTTAAAAATTGAAGAAGCTGGCAGTCAGGAGTGAAGCTGAGTGGAAATTTTTCACCCAAGAGTTGTGGAATTAGTTACCAGAGAAAGCCATTGAAGCAGACAGTGGGCTAGAATTTACTATCAGCCCGCCACCGCCCAATTGCCACCCAAAAGACCGCTATGATTGGGAAGATTATCACCGGCGAAAACATTCCCAACATTTTTTTTTAATCTGCTGAGCAAAAAACATAGGTGCTGCACCCCCATTCTGGGCGAAAAAGTGCAATTTTGGTTCGATTAGGCGGTTCCTGAACAAAACAAGCGATAAATTAAAAACTCAACTAAAACTTACCCCTAGGCTGCGGGTTGGGCCTAGCAGCAGAAAAACACTCAAAATAATTTTTCAAAAAACATCACCTAAAATATTAAAACATACCCAAGACCCTTTTAAGTTAAATCACCACAACAGATTTTTAAAATAATGAGTAAAAAACCAATTATTAATCTTTTTGTTGCAGAGGTATTCTCACCTCACGCCCAGCTCCGCTTATCCTTGTGGGCGTTTTTTTTTTCCATACTCACCTACGGGTCACCGCTGAGCCAAATATCGCGCCAGGGCAATCTGACAATGCTGCACACCGGCAGTCCGCTCCCCAGCGGTACCTCGAAACCGCCGGCGTAACTCAGGTAGGAAATTTTCCGCTTACCTGATTACCGCCCACAATGGCCAATACCGCTCAGAAACCAGGCGGTAAGCTATAGGAAATTCTCGCCCAGAGTGTTGAACAGACAATTAGATGTATTTCTGGATCGAGATGAATTGAAGGCTAAGATGTGTAAGTGCGACTGACTTATGAAAGGAGATGGGCTTATTAGATCCAATGACGTTCTCATATATTACAAAGGACTCTTATATTCTTTATGCAAGTATCTTAAGACATTATAAAATAATTCTTCCGATAAGGTACATGGGACAGACTGGCTGGTAAATGAAAGATCGTTGGGAAACTGTTAAGGGAAATTAAAAATTCATTTCTGCAGATGCATTGATCTTTTGAACTCAATTCCATTACACAATGAAACACATATTTCATATGCCTGAGCAATAGATACATAATGGGGAAATATACACAATGGGGTCGTTCTGTGAAAGTACACATCCTGACATGGAGCTTTATCTGCTGGGAGACCTTGGGTGTGTGATATTCCATCCATTTAATGCACAAGCTCTGTGAGAAGAGTCCAAGTTCGTAAAGTTTCCCCGAATCTATGAACTTCCATAACTGAAATCATAGAATCATACAGCAGAGGAGGAGGCCATCGTGCCTGTGCCGGCTCGGTGAAAGTGCTACCCAATTAGATCCATTCATAGAAACATTCAGTCTCCTACTGTCACTTTGTTTTTTTTTATTCGTTCATGGGATTTGGGCGTTGCTGGCAAGGCCGGCATTTATTGCCCATCCCTAATTGAGAAGGTGGTGGTGAGCTACCATTTCAGTGGGCAGTTAAGAGTCAACCACATTGCTGTGGGTCTGGAGTCACATATAGGCCAGACCGGGTAAGGACAGCAGATTTTCTTCCCTAAAGGACATTAGTGAACCGGATGGGATTTTACAACAGTCCAGTAGTTTCTACTGATTTAGGTACTGATAACCATTACTAATACGACCGTTTTAATTCCAGATTCATTTAATTAACTGAATTTAAATTCCCCAGCTGCTATGCTGGGATTTGAGCTTAAGTCTCTGGATCATTAGTCCAAACCACTGAATCATAAGACCAGTAACATATCGACCATGCTATTGTATCACTGCGACAGCAACAATAACTACAACAATCGCTCACGTTTGTAATGCACTTTTAAAGTAGAAAGGTATCCCAAGGATTTTCAGAGGTATAAAAAAGGAAAGATGCCAAGCCAAAGAAGGGGGAATGAGGAATGATGACCGAAAGCTTTGGTCGAAGATGTGAGTTTTAAGGAGGATCTTAAAAGGAAGAGTGGGAGGTGGAGGGGTTTAGTCAGGGAATTCAGAGAGTGGAATCAGGGCAGCTGAAAGCAAGGCCACCGGTGATTGGGTGTCAGGAAAAAGGTCTTCCACCAACCTGACCCCGCCACACAGCACTGCCCCCCCAGTCATCAAAATCCATGGCGCAGCCTTGGACAACGTGGACCATTTTCCATACCTCGGGAGCCTGATATCAGCAAGGGCAGACATCGATGACAAGGTCCAATACTGCCTCCAATGTGCCAGTGCAGCTTTCGGTTGCCTGAGGAAGAGAGTGTTCGAAGACCAGGACCTCAAATCTGGCACCAAGCTTATGGTCTACAGGGCAGGAGTGATACCTGCCCTTCTTTATGGCTCAGAGATGTGGCCCATCTACAGCAGACATCTCAGAACGCTGGAGAAGTACCACCAGCGCCGCCTCTGCAAGGTCCTGCAAATCCACTGGGAGGATAGAGGCAACATCAGTGTTCTCGCTCAGGTCAACATCCCCAGCATCGAAGCACTGACCACGCTCGACCAGCTCCGTTGGGCAGGCCACATCATCCACATGCCCAACACGAGACTCCTTAAGCAAGCGCTCGACTCGGAAATCCTACATGGCGAGCGAGCCCTCGGAGGGCAGAGGAAACGTTTCAAGAACACCCTCAAAGCCTCCTTGATAAAATGCAACAACCCGACCGGCATCTGGGAATCCCTGACCTAAGTGGAGGCAGAGCATCCGGGAGGGTGCTGAGCACCTCGAGTCACGTCGCCGAGAGCATGCAGAAATCAAGCACAGGCAGTGGAAGGAGCGTGTGGCAAACCAGACTCCCCACCCACCCTTTCCTTCAAACACTGTCCGCCCCACCTGTGACAGAGACCGTAATTCCGGCATTAGACTATACAGCCACCTGAGAACTCGCTTTTAGAGTGGAAGCAAGTCTTCCTCGATTTCGAGGGACTGCCTATGATGATGATGACGGGATGGCGAGGAATGTACAAGAGGCTAGAGCTAGAGGAATGGTGTAGAATTTCCACAGCGTTTTCCCCGATCGTACATTGTAAATTCAGTGGACAATCTGTTGAAACCCCGCAGAATCGAGGGATATGGGCCCGTGCAGGAAAGTGGAGTTGATGCCAAGATCAGATCAGCCATGATCTTACTGCATGGCGGAGCAGGCTCGAGGGGCCATATGGCCTACTCCTGCTCCTATTTCTTATGTTCTTATGTTTATGTAGAATCAGCACCGATGGTCGTTTACACTGTGTCTTCTGGAGTTTCTGCCAAAGTTGTGGAAGAAGATCGGGAGATGTGGAAATTCCAGGTGAGACACACTGTCTGATTTACAAACATACCAAAACATACCAAAATGCTGGGCGGGATCAGATCAGCTGATCCGTCAAGCCTGCCTCACCCTCATGATGGCTGGAGCATCGTGATGAGACACTTCCTAACCCTCTCGCAGCTATGTAATCTCCTGGGAGTGGAACAAAGAGAGAGAAAAACGCAGGAACAATAAGGGGTGGCTCGGAAAAAGTCCTGCCCCGCTGAGTTAGCTGATCACGGTAACATGGCGTTAGAAGAGCTATAATCTTCAAGGCGAGGGAAAGGAACACTACCGCCACTTCATAAGAACATAAGAAATAAGAGCAGGAGTAGGCCATTTGGCCCCTCGAGCCTGCTCCGCCATTCAATAAGATCATGACTGATCTGATCATGGACTCAGCTCCACTTCCCTGCCCACTCCCCATAACCCTTTACTCTTTTATCGCTCAAAAATCTGTCTATCTCCACCTTAAATATATTCAATGACCCAGCCTCCACAGCTCTCTCGCGCAGAGAATTCCAAAGATTTACAACCCTCTGAGAAAAGAAATTCCTCCTCATCTCAGTTTTAAATGGTCGCCCCTTATTTTGAGACTATGTCCCCAAGTTTTAGTTTCCCCTACGAGTGGAAATATCCTCTCTGCATCCACCTTGTCGAACTCCCTCATCTTATATGTTTCAATAAGATCACCTCTCATTGTTCTGAACTCCAATATGTATAGACCCAACCTACTCAATCTATCTTCATAAGTCAACACCCTCATCTCCGGAATCAACATAGTGAACCTTCCCTGAACAGCCTCTAATGCAAGTATATCCTTCCTTAAATCATCATCATAGGCAGTCCCTCAAAGCGAGGATGATTTACTTCCACGTCAAAAAGGGATGAGTTCATAGGTGTTTCAATGAAGGACCTAATATTTCAGATCCCGAACTACATCTTGGAGGATGGAACATGCCTGTGCTTGGATTTTTTTTAACATATGGTGGCCGTTGCACACCAGCCACCACACGGGCTTGACAGAGCGAGGTCTTGGTCCAGTGGCAAGGATTACCCAAGACAACTGGAGACCAGCTCTGCTGCACGGACCTAGTGCGCGCACATATCGCAGTGTTGGCTGGCCCGCGCTGCCCCTGGGCCGTCACCTCTTCTGGGCCCCAGACTCACGCCTCTCCTGGGCCCTGGTCATCTTCCATCTACAAACTCTTGCCGCTCCTTTGCCGCTCCTGCTGTGCCTGCCCACACTGCAATCAGCGACCTGACTTCACAGCCGTCGCCCTCCTGCAGTGGTATGCCGCTGCACGCTACTCCCTCTGATGGCCCCAGGCCTGCTGATGGTCTTGCAGGCCGGGACCATGCCGCCACACACTGCTCCCTGTAATGCAGCCTTTCAATCACAGTACGGAGACCAAAACTGTACGCAGTACTTCAGATCAACATTCAGTGTCTTTCCTGGAAAGTGCCCCTGTGGATGTGGATGCTGAATGAGGACAAAATCAGAATGGATTACATGGCCTTCCATGATCAAATAACCTATCGCCCAATATCTAGGCTTTGGCATAAAGAATGGATGCTTAGGTGAGCTACAGACAGGCTGTGGAGCAATGGAGTCAACATTCTCTGGAGAGGGCGGGGGGTTATGGTGTGAAAATCAGGACTGGAATAACAATAAATGGATGGATTTGGGATAGGTGAGCAAACTGCCCTTCGACTTCTAGAAGCTCTATTGAAATCAACTCCATAATGGGATGACCTCTCACTCTGTCAGGGCTCTCTGTGGAATGAGTACAAGTTGTTTTAGCTCAGGATAATATCAGAAAACCATAATTCAACTCAAATTGGCCACGATGATGGCTGGTGTGACCTCTGTACTCGCTGACCTACATTGGTTGAAGGTTAAGCAATGCCTCGATTTCAAAATTCTCATCCTTATTTTCAAATCCCTCCATGGCTTCGCCCCTCTCTACCTCCTCCGGCCCCCAAGATATCTGCGCTCCTCTAATTCTGCCCTCTTGAGCATCCTTGATTTTAATCGCTCCACCATTGGTAGCCGTACCTTCTGTTGCCTAGACCCCAAGCTCTGGAACTCTGGAACTCCTTGCCTAAAGCTCTCCACCACTCTACCTCTCTTTCCTTCTTCAAGGTGCTCCTTAAAACAAACTTCTTTGACCTATTTGTCACATTTTTCAGCTCATAATAATCCTGTGAAGCGCCTTGGCGCATTTCACTATGTTAAAGGCGCTATATAAATACAAGTAGTTATTGTTGTGGTGTGGGGAATGTAAAAAATATCATGGTGCTATAGAAGGGGACGTTGTCTTGAGGTTTGGACCGAGTTCAGTGATCTTTACCTTGCTGTGCTGTACATGACCTGAGAAGGGCTTGATAATGAGGCTGGGGACATAAGTAAGAAAGTGTTAAAGGCATGAGCACGAAGATGACTTTGAGCTCAAACGTATACATTACATTAACATATGCACATTTATGAATAAATCTTCAAGTTAATTAATCTGACTTTTGACACTTATGATAATGGCTTTCGGTAGCTGTCAATGAAAGTTTGGGAGGGAAGGAGTAATGTGGTTAGATTACATTTGATCAATCATTCTTTGCTTACATTGTGTCTACAGTTCTTATTTAAAGGAGAATATATGGAGCTATTGGGTTCCAAAATTTGGATTTGGAATGACCAGACATTGAAGTCCAAGTGGAAGTTCCCCCTTCCCCTCAAAAATGGACCCGGAAGGATACTTGAAAGCATTTTTCTTGTTTAACTGTGGACACAATAAGCAATCATTCAGTGTACATGGCCAACAATGATTAACAGCTGTTGTTACAATGTCAATGGATAAATGTCAAATTAATTAGCTGAAAACTTACTAGCACTGGGCTAGAAATTGGTCTGCATCCTATCTTTGTTGTGCTTGTTTGCGGAGTGAAAAACAGGGGGAAAAAGGAGCAATTTTGGGGCCCGTGCCTGATCTCCGCCTGTGTTAAGGGCATCGGCATCATAACAAGAGCGATTTGGACTCTTTACTATTAAAGGGGCTGCATAACTGCAATCTATCCTTCTCTAGCTTGATATTTTCTACTGCTGCGAGAGTTTCCCTGCGTATTCCAGATGCCGATTTTCTTGATAGATTTTTCCAAGCACACCACAAGAAATTTGCACTTGGCAGGTGAAATGTGATGGGCACAGACGTGTGCCAGACATACTGTTTTAATTATATTATATTATCGATAGGATTTCTTTAAAAAAAATGCTTTGTTAAAGACACATTAACAAATTATCCTTTTGTGGTTGTACAGCTATGTCGAGGCAGACTGCGTTGACAGTCATTGATCGCGGCACTGGAGGTAAAGCAGTAAACTGTACCATTCTCCGCCGTCAGTCAACTTTATGGCTAGAAGAGTACCCCAATGTTTCATCACTGCAATAGCGCAAATCTCCTTTTTTCCAAATTAATTCTGGTATGCTAAGCAGATTATGTACATCTCTTAAATTCATGGTTGCATTAATGAATCCGATTGACTGAAGATAAACTTCAAGTGCATTACATCAGGGTGACAGTGAGCTCAGTTTAATACAACTAATAAATGACTAGCCGTAAGAAACCTATTAGGCAATAATACCAGTACTCTTCAGCTGTGGATCATTTGTGCACTTAACTATAACAACTCTGTTGAGAGACTGGTGTGAGGGTTCCTAAATCAACAAAGCACCACACATAAAATTCTGCCGTTAAGGTTCAATCATTCTCAGTTCCATTTTTTATTAAGTTCTATGCTAGTTTCAATTGACTTACATACCTCAAAATGGGTAATGGAAAATTCAGATTTCCACACACGACAACCATCTGCCACTTATGCACTCAAGTCAGTTTGAGTCCTTTCACTAAGAAACACTCAAGCAAAAATATGATTTTTTTTCCCCCTCCAAAATCTAATCAGGCTGAAAATTGTATTGAAGAATTTTTTTTTAAATGGAGAGGCAGCAATATTTTCAAAAAATTCTTACACTTAAAGGCATTTATTTATGTAACTTTAAGGTTAGCTTAATATTTCAGAAAATAGCAGCGTTTACTTGCAAATTGTAGCAAAAATACTGAGACCCCAATAGATTTATGTGTGTATTTTAATTGATCATAGTTCAAAGAGGCTTTTACATATAAACATAGAAACATAGAAAATAGGTGCAGGAGTAGGCCATTCGGCCCTTCGAGCCTGCACCACCATTCAATAGGATCATGGCTGATCATTCCCTCAGTACTCCTTTCCCGCTTTCTCTCCATACCCTTTGATCCCTTTAGCCGTAAGGGCCATATCTAACTCCCTCTTGATACATCCAATGAACTGGCATCAACAACTCTCTGCGGCAGGGAATGCCACAGGTTTAATTCCATAGATTTATATTATTTTCAAAAACATATCAAGCTACTGAATTTCTTTTTGTAAAATATGCTAAGTTTATTTTTGTCACATTTTATTTCATTAATAACTACTTATTCATTACGATACTATGTCTACCCAGAAGGATTGGGCAGAGAATTCCACTGGAAGAAGTGAAATCAATCCATTGTAGAAATACTGGAAAATGGCCTACACGAAATGGCAGCTATCACACAGGATATACAACACAGAAACAGGCCATTCAGCCCAACCAGTCCATGTCAGCATTTACACAAGAACATAAGAAATAGGAGTAGGCTATTTGGCCCCTCAAGCCTGCTCCGCCATTCAATAAGATTATGGCTGATCTGATCATGGATTCAGCTCCACTTCCCTGCCCGCTCCCCATAACCCTTCACTCCCTTATCGGTCAAAAATCTGTCTATTTCCACCTTAAATATATTCAATGACCCAGCCTCCACAGCTCTCTGGGGCAGAGAATTCCACAGATTTACAAACCTCAGAAGAAATGTCTCCTCATCTCAGTTTTAAATGGGCGGCCCCTTATTCTAAGCTCCAATTTATGCTCCACTCGAACCACCTCCTGTCTTTCCTCATATAAATCTGTCAACATAGCCCTCTAGTCCCTTCTCCCCTCATATGAAACATAGAAACATAGAAAATAGGAGTTAGCCATTCGGCTCTTTGAGCCTGCACCACCATTCATTAAGATCATGGCTGATCATTCACTTCAGTATCCCTTTCCTGCTTTCTGTCCATACTCCTTGATCCCTTTAGCCTTAAAGGCCATATCTAACTCCCTCTTGAATATATCTAACGAACTTGGCATCAACAACTCTCTGCGGAAGAGAATTCCACAGGTTAACCACTCTCTGAGTGAAGAAGTTTCTCCTCATCTCGGTCCTAAATGGCTTACCCCTTATCCTTAACTTGTCTAGCTACCTCTTAAATGCATCGATACTATTCGCTTCAACCACTCCCTGTGGTAGCGAGTTCCATATTCTCACCACTCTTTGGGTAAAAAAATGCTTCTTCTGACTTCCCTATTGTATTTCTTGGTGACTCTCATACGGATGGCCTCTAGTTATGCTCTTCTCCACAAGTGGAAACACTCTCTCTGTATCTACTCTGTTAAAACCTTTCATAATTTTAAAGACCCCTATTCGGTCACCACTCAGCCTTCTTTTTTCCAGAGAAAATACACTTAACTATAACAATTCTGTTGAGCAACTGGTGTGCAGGTTCCAAAATGTCCGGCAGTATATTCCCCGGCATCCTCCAGAAAATAAATCTTGTCCCTTCGACACTCGTGTCCTCCTGTGGGGTTTTTCGTCCTTCCATTATGGATGTTTTGTTTTTGGGCTATTTCTACCCCTCATACTCTACAGTGAGTAGAGGGACGTGATTGGGGCTCAGGGGAGGCGTGAGTTTGGGGCCAGGGTCCCAGGGGCAGCATGGACCAGCCCACACTGCGATATGAGCGCGCACTAGGTCCGTGCAGCAGAGCAGGTCTCTAGTCGTCTTGGTTAATCCTTGCCACTGGACCAAGACCTCGCTCTGTCAAGCCCGTGTGGTGGCTGGTGTGCAACGGCCACAACACGTTAAAAAAATCCACGCACAGGCATCTTCCACCCTTCAAGATATAGTTCGGGTCCTTCATTGAAACACCTGTGAACTCGTCCTTTTTTTGGCGTGGAAGCAAGTCATCCTCGTTTTGAGGGACTGCCTACGATGATATGATGATGACTCAGCCAGTGTTGCGCAGGCGAAGGTCTCAAATACCTTTGAGAATGTCTATCTTGGGCTCAATAATCCTGATAAGCTTTCAGTAACGCGGCAACATGCAGGGGTGAGGTGAGACTGCAGCACTGTGGGGGAGTGGAGGGTGGTATCAAGTGCAGAAGCGGCACTCAATGGGAAAAAACAGAAAATAATGGGTTGAAAAAACATCTGTAGAATTGTAGAATAGTACGGCATAGAAAGAGGCCATTCGGTCGATCAAGTCTGCACCAGCCCTTTCGAGGAGCAATCCAGTGACACCCACTCCCCGTCACTTGCCCCGTATCCCTGCAATTTTAACTCCAAAAATTCCCTTTTGAAGGCTGCAATTGAATCTGTATTGACCACCCCATCAGGCAGTGCATTCTAAATCCGAACCACTTGTTGCGGAAAAATGTTTCCCCTTATGTCTCTGACCTGTGAAACTCCCTCCCCAAATCCCACCACAATGCCATCACCTGCCCCTCTTTCAAAGATTTCCTAAAAAAAAACCCTCTCCTCGATCACACTTCAGGTGCCCCTCCCCATTATTTAGCACCAAACCTACAGTTACAGCGTGAAGCCACAATTCAGCAAGCACATATTGGGGACACGACAACAATCTCAAATTCCTTGCCTGCATCTCAATCAGTGACTAGGAGGAGCAACTGCACCTATTTTATCTCGGCCTAACTTTCCCAAAGTGTAATATGGGCATAAAAGCAGGAAATTCCTAGGCAGGGTGCTACCAGGTGGGTAGTGCTCCTCGGCAAATAAATGGAATACGGGCTGGCAGATTGTCAAAACTGCCAAAGACCTCAAGGTAACTCTCGTCGAACTCATTAATAGTGCATAAGCGGTATAATGTGGTGGACGCGAGTTTCTGCTAATTGTGCAACAACAGTGTAGTAATGATGTAAGTTCTGAGGACAGCGAAAAAATTTGGGGCCGATAACTTTGTAAATGACCAGGTGACCACAACGACACACAATGGTCGAGATACCACAAGTCAAGGACAATAATGCAAGGCGGTCAAAAAAATAAGGACAAAAGCAAAATACTGCAGATGCTGGAATCTGGAATAAAAACAGAACATGCTGGAAATCTCAGTGGGTCAGGAGGCGTCTGTGGAGAGAAAGCAAAGTTAACATTTCAGGACCAGAAATGCTAACTCTGCTTTCTCTCCACAGATGTACCTGATCCGCTGAGATTTCCCAAAAATAAGGAGAAAGTTGAGTAAATACCAGCAGATAAAAAGATACAAATCAATGGACAGAATAAATAAGGCTGAGAAGCAGAGGGTTGTAAATCTGTGGAATTCGCTGCCTCAGGGAGCTGTGGAAGCTGGGACATTGAATACATTTAAGACAGAAATAGAAAGTTTCTTAACCGATAAGGGAATAAGGGGATATGGGGATCGGGCAGGGAAATGGAACCGAGTCCATGAACAGATCAGCCATGATCGTATTAAATGGCGGAGCAGGCTCGAGGGGCCATATAGCCTACTCCTGCTCCTACTTCTAATGGGCTATGTTCTTAGGAGGAGGAAGAGGAATTAGGTTTTTACTTTGATTAACTGATCGAGAGAGTAAATGGCCTTGGAGTTACACTGTAGAATAATAGAGCACGAATGCTTAACTTTGTTAAAAATGGCAGTGAAAGATATTTCACACACGTGTGCAAGGAATTGGTACGCGGGCATCCCATGGGGTGTTTCAAGCCCAACGGGATCAGAGCGGACACTGGCAAATGTCCAATTTGTGACCCAGCCAAACCTGAGACATCATTGAGAATATTTTGATAGCTTTGCTGTAATTCATCATTGATCATCAAACGATTCCCAATCTGAGAAGCGGGTGGTCACATCAGCATTAACAAAGGATTCAGAATCAAGACTCGGCACAAGCTATCCTTGTTAATGATTGAAATCAGGAATTACAAGGGAAAAAAAATGATCACAAGGAAATGCAAGTTTTTCCCACGATATAACATGAAACAATGCAGTCACACTCTCAAAGCTTACTCGTGGCAGCTGCTCTCCAGTAGCGCTGTCCAGCTTTTGGTTCTGCTGTCTGATTCTCTAATGTATTAACCACATGCGTTATATATTTTCAGACACTTTATTTCTGTTGAATACCTCTCTTCCTATCACATGAGAATGAAAGCAGGACTACTGTCGTCAGAATTACGGTAAAGTCTCCTCTTCCCATCACAAGGCCATTAGATGTTGCTCCCTGCCTGATCAAATACTTCCGCAACTTGGCCATTAATGTAATGGTGACCTCTACTAATGGTACCAGCAGTCACAAACAATAAATGAAATCTATATATGCGCCACCGGAGACTCACCGTGCCTAATTCAAACTGTTTAAGAGTTCCTGCCCCTGTAAGGTTTACTTTTTTTTTATTCATTCGCGGAATGTGTGCGTCACTGGCAAAGCCAGCATTTATTGTCCATCCCTAAATGCCCTTGAGACAACGGATGGGCTTGCTTAGGCCGCCTCAAAGGGCAGCTAAGAGTCAACCACATTGCTGTGGGTCTGGAGTCATGTGTAGGCCAAACCGGGTAGGTAAGGACGGCAGATTTGGCAGGAAAAATAAAAAAGGAAATGATTATTTAAATGGAGAGAGATTACAAAATGCTGCGGTAGAGAGATAGAGGGGGTCCTTGTGCAAGAAACACAAAAAGTTAGTACGTAGGTAAAGCAAGTAATTAGGAAGGCAAAAGGAATGTTGGCCTTTATTGCAAGGGGGATGAAATATAAAAGTAGGGAAGCCCTGCGTTGGGGAGACTACACCTGGAGTACTGCGTACAGTTTTGGTCTCCTTATTTAAGGAGGGATAGAAACATAGACATAGAAACATAGAAATTTACAGCGCAGAAGGAGGCCATTTCGACCCATCGTGCCCGCGCCGGCTGACAAAGAGCTGCATGGCCCTCGATCAGCAGCCCTGAAGGTTACATATAAACCTATGAACAATAAACAACGGCGGACAGGTAAAGAGCATCCGGCCCAACCAGTCCGCCCACATACCTGCGACACTCCATGTATCGCAACATTTTACACTCCGCCCCCAAGGAGCCATACGATCTCCTGGGAGAGCCAAAAACCAGATAAAAACCCAGGCCAATTGGGGAAGAAAATCTGGAAAAATTCCTGTCCAAACCATCCAGGCAATCAAAACTAGTCCAGGAGATCACTCTGGTCAAGTGCTTACTATCGTATCTGCGCCAGCCAACAAGAGGTTATCCAGTCGAATCCCACTTATCAGCTCCAGGTCTGTAACCCTGTAGGTTATGGCACCTCAAGTGCCCATCCAAGCACCTTTTAACTGTGGTGAGAGTTTCTGCCTCAACAGCCTTTCCAGGTAGTGATGGTCACTGGCACCCAAGTGCTCTCCCACTGATACCCCTTCCACCTGCCCAGCTTCATTCCCCAAACTAAATCCAAACACCCTCCCATGTTGGGCTTGTTACATATGATCTTAAAAAGTTCTCCTGAATGCATTTTAAGAATTCCACACCCTCTATACCCTTCACACTATATTTGTCCCAATCAATATTAGGATAGTTGAAATCTCCTACTATTACTGGACTATGGTTTTTGGACTTCGCAAAAATTTGTCTATATTTGCTCTTCTATCTCCCTCCCACTGTTTGATGGTCTATAATACATGCCCAGCAGTGTGATCGCCCCTTTTTTACTTTTTATTTCGACCCATATGGCCACATTTGATCACTCTAACATATCTCGAGGCTGCAGGATGACTTGGACAGGTTAGGTGAGTGGGCAAACGCATGGCAGATGCAGTATAATGTGGATAAATGTGAGGTTATCCACTTTGGTGGCAAAAACAGGAAGGCAGATTATTATCTGAATAGTGACAGATCAGTAAAAGGGGAGGTGCAACGAGACCTGGGTGTCATGGTACATCAATCATTGAAAGTAGGCATGCAGGTACAGCAGGCAGTAAAGAAAGCAAATGGCATGTTGGCCTTCATAGAGAGGGGATTTAAGTATAGGAGCAGGGAGGTCTTGCTGAGGAACAGGGCCTTAGTGAGACCACACCTTGAGTATTGTGTGCAGTTTTGGTCTCCTAATCTGAGGAAGGACATTCATGCTATTGAGCGAGTGCAGCGAAGGTTCACCAGACTGATTCCCGGGATGGCAGGACTGACATATGAAGAAAGAGTGGATCGACTAGGCTTATATTCACTGGAATTTCGAAGAATGAGAGGGGAACTCATGGAAGCATATAAAATTCTGATGGGATTGGACAGGTTAGATGCAGGAAGAATGTTCCCGATGTTGGGGAAGTCCAGAACCAGGGGTCACAGTCTAAGGATAAGGGGTAAGCCATCTAGGATCGAGATGAGGAGAAACTTTTTCACCCAGAGAATTGTGAAGCTATGGAATTCTCTACAACAGAAAGTTGTTGAGTCCAGTTCATTGGATACATTCAAAAAGGAGTTAAATATAGTCCTTACGGCTAAAGGGATCAGGGAGAGAAGACAGAAGTGGGGGATTGAAGTTGCATGATCAGCCATGATCAAATTGAATGGTGGTGAACATAAGAATTAGGAACAGGAGTAGGCCATCTAGCCCCTCAAGCCTGCTCTGCCACTCAACAAGATCATGGCTGATCTGGCTGTGGACTCAGCTCCACTTACCCGCCCGCTCCCCATAACCCTTAATTCCCTTCTTGGTTTAAAAATCTATCTATTTGTGATTTGAATACATTCAATGAGCTAGCCTCAACTGCTTTCCTGGGCAGAGAATTCCACAGATTCACAACCCTCTGGGAGAAGAAATTCCTTCTCAACTTGGTTTTAAATTGGCTCCCCCGTATTTTGAGGCTGTGCCCCCTAGTTCTAGTCTCCCCGACCAGTGGAAACAACCTCTCTGCCTCGACCTTGTCTATCCCTTTCATTATTTTAAATGTTTCTATAAGATCACCCCTCATTCTTCTGAACTCCAACGAGTAAAGACCCAGTCTATTCAATCTATCATCATAAGGTAACCCCCCTCATCTCCAGAATCAGCCTAGTGAATCGTCTCTGTACCCCCTCCAAGGATAGTATATCCTTCCTTAAGTAAGGTGACCAAAACTGCACGCAGTACTCCAGGTGCGGCCTCACCAATACCCTGTACAGTTGCAGCAGGACCTCCCTACTTTTGTACTCCATCCCTCTTGCAATGAAGGCCAACATTCCATTCGCCTTCCTGATTACCTGCTGCACCTGCAAACTAACTTTTTGGGATTCATGCACAAGGACCCCCAGGTCCCTCTGCACCACAGCATGTTGTAATTTCTCCCCATTCAAATAATATTCCCTTTTACTGTTTTTTTTCCCAAGGTGGATGACCTCACACTTTCCGACATTGTACTCCATCTGCCAAACCTTAGCCCATTCGCTTAACCTATTTAAATCTCTTTGCAGCCTCTCTGTGTCCTCTACACAACCCGCTTTCCCACTAATCTTTGTGTCATCTGCAAATTTTGTTACACTACACTCTGTCCCCTCTTCCAGTTCATCTATGTATATTGTAAACAGTTGTGGTCCCAGCACTGATCCCTGTGGCACACCACTAACCACCGATTTCCAACCCGAAAAGGACCCATTTATCCCGAATCTCTGCTTTCTGTTAACAAGCCAATTCTCTATCCATGCTAATTCATTTCCTCTGACTCCGCGTACCTTTATTTTCTGCAGTAACCTTTTGTGTGGCACCTTATCGAATGCCTTTTGGAAATCTAAATACACCACATCCATCGGTACACCTCTATCCCTCTATCCACCATGCTCGTTATATCCTCATATGGTGCAGGCTCAAAGAGACGAATGGCCTACTCCTGCACCTATTTTCTATGTTTCTATGTTTCTCCCTCATGTGTTTATCTAGCCTCCCTTTAAATGCCCCTGTGCTATGCGTCTCAACTACTCCAAGTGGTGGCAAGTGCCACATTCTAACCACTCTCTGGTTATCGACATTTCTCCTGAATTCCATATTGGATTTATGAGTGACCATCTTACATTTATGATAAAGAGCTGCCATGTCTAACTAAATGTTTCAGAAGTTCAATGGGCCGAATGGCCTACTTGTGTTCCTGCGTTACTATAAACCTTTTGCTGTCTTCGATACACCTGTGATGTTCCCCCCTCAATTGCCCCCTATTGGAGCTGAATCATCCAAGTATCTCCAGTCTTCTGTCAAAACTCACATCTTATGTTGGGAATCAGCTCTGTGACTCTTCTCTGAACAGCCCCCAGAGCTTGAATGTGTCCTGCAAGTCTCCATTACCACATGTGAATACAGTACTCAAGCTGTGGTCTGCCAAAGCATAATACAGTTTATTGTACTCTGCATGACTTGCACTCTACTGACAGTTCTCCGATTGAATGATAACAAAGCTAATTTATCAATTAGCCAGTTATAAGTTTTCAAGCTAAGTTCTCTGCAGCATTACCTGCAGGGGGTCGAGATTACTCTAGTTATACCAGCGTAATCCGGGCTGAACCAAAACAACAAAAAAAGGGGAATTTTTTAAACAAAATAAATAAACAGCTGGATTCTGTAATGAAAAAAAGATTATTGGTTATCACATTGCTGCCTGTGGGAGCTTGCTGTGCACAAATTGGCATTTCCTACATTGCCTTTATTGCAAAGGGGATGGAGTATAAAAACAGGGAAGTCTTGCTACAGCTATATAAGGTATTGGTGAGGCCACATCTGGAATACTGCGTGCAGTTTTGGTTTCCATATTTACGAAAGGATATACTTGCTTTGGCGGCAGTTCAGAGAAGGTTCACTCGGTTGATTCCGGGGATGAGGGGGTTGACTTATGAGGAAAGGTTGAGTAGGTTGGGCCTCTACTCATTGGAGTTCAGAAGAATGAGAGGTGATCTTATCGAAAAATATAAATTATGAGGGGGCTTGACAAGGTGGATGCAGGGAGGATGGTTCCACTGATGGGGGAGACTAGAACTGGAAGGCACAATCTTAGAATAAGGGGCTGCCCATTTAAAACAGAGATGAGGAGAAATTTCTTCTCCCAGAAGAATTCGCTGCCTCAGAGAGCTGTGGATGCTGGGACATTGAATAACTTTAAGACAGAAATAGACAGTTTCTTAAACGATAAGGGGATAAGGGGTTATGGGGAGCGGGCGGGGAAGTGGAGCTGAGTCCATGATCAGATCAGCTATGATCTTATTGAATGGCGGAACAAGCTCGAGGGGCCGTATGGCCTACTCCTGTTCCTATTTCTTATGTTCTTATTACAACAGTGACCATTACGTTTGCATTTTCTGCGATCTTTTTTGCGAGTTCCAGATTCAATTAGCCTAAATCAGGCCCCGCCCACAAAACAGTTCAACAAAGCGGAAGTCCGCCGATAGCGCTGGTTCAGGAAGGCTCTTCAAATTGCACTCATTTTCATCGGCGCGTTTTAAACGTTTTTTTAGGTGAAAAATGATTGAATTTATTAAGAAACTGACTGGTGCACACCAATGAAAGTTTTAAATGGTTCAGTATGGTGGGTCGAAAATTGCACCAGGTGAGACCTCGCAAATACTGGTTCTCAGGGCGCGATGCGCATGCACCATGAACCGGCTTTTGCGAGCTGTCAAAATTTCTGTATCCCCGCAGGAAGGACATCCGTGGGGCCGAGATTGGGCTATTTTCCCAACTCATGCCCAGCGAATGTCCTTCAAACTCTTACGCCTGGTAAAAGCGGGTGCATAGCTTACTTTTGCCAGCGAAAGAGTTTAAAGCATAGAAAATTCAATTTAATCACCATTTTTATATTAAAAACCATGCCCATTAAGATAAGTTTATTTTTAACCCTATTAAAACACATTAAAATAAAAATTTTAAAAATAATTTTTTTCTGAATCATTTCATTACATTAAATTTCAATTAATTTTTAAAAGTGCAGTGTTTTTCTTTTTTTATTGTGCTGTGTTTCGGTGCTTTAGGGGGCTACTCTCATTGATAGTAATGGGAGATCGTACAAACATCATTATCATCATCATCATATCATAGGCAGTCCCTCGGAGTCGAGGATGACTTGTTTCCACACTAGAAATGAGTTCTCAGGCGACTGAAGAGTCCGATGCGGGATCTGCAATCTCTGTCACAGGTGGGGCAGACAGTGGTTGAAAGAAAGGGTGGGTGGGGGGGCCTGGGTTGCCGTATGCTCCTTCCACTGTCTACGCTTGGCTTCAGCTTGCTCTCGGCAAAGAGACTCGAGATGTTCGGTGCCCTCCCGGATGCCCTTCCTCCACGTTGAGTGGTCGTGGGCCAGGGATTCCCAGTTGTCGGTGGGGCTGTTACATTTTTTCCAAGGCGGCTTCGAGGGTGTCCTTGAAGCATTTCCTCTGCCCACTTGGGGCTCACTTGCTGTATCGGAGCTCTGAATAGAGCGCTTGTTTTGGGAGTCTCATGTCACGCATGCGGGTAATGTGGCTCCTCCAGCGGCGCTAATCGAGTGTGGTCAGTGCTTCGATGCTGGGGATGTTGGCCTGAGCGAGGATATTGATGATGGTGCGCCGATCCTGCCAATGGATTTGCAGGATCTTGCGGCGGCAGCGTTGGTGGTATTTCTCCAGTGTTTTGAGGTGCCGGCTGCACATAGCCCACATCTCTGAGCCCCCAAACAGGGCTCCCATTATCAATGAGAATACTCGATATCCATTGGCGGTCCAAACCCATGTGATCCCAGGAGATGAATACATAGCTGGAGGACATGTTCTGTACGCTGCACAGCAAATGAAGGCCTCCGATAGGAATCCCATGTTCCTCCGGGACCGCCAGGTATTTTCGTAAAGACATTTCAGATCAGAGGCGTTCGTCCGAAGGAAGCCTCTGACCGCAATTATCCCCCCAGTATTTTTGGAAAGTAATTTTCAGTGATTTTAATTTAGATTATTCACAAGGCGAAGGACTGGAGACACTGCAGAGGCTGCAAATCAACCTCTCCACTCCGAAATTCCTGACACAAGGTCCCGTCAAACAGCGCTCTGTGCCAAGTGAGTGAAGTCATAAACGCTCGTCAGGTGAGTTGCTGAAGCTCTTGAATGATGGTCCTGCTATCCACATCTACTCAGACTCTTAAACATTATGGCTCAAGTGGTAACACTCTAGCAAACTAGAACAGAAGGTTGTGGGGTTCAAGCCCCAGCCTGGTGTTTGGAATCATAGAATGGTTACAGCACAGAAGGCCATTTGGCCCATCGAAGCCATGCTGAGTCTCAGCTAGTCCCAAATAATCTAGTTGACACTCCAATACCATATATTATAATATCCTACATTATAACAGTGACGACACTGGAAAGGATACTTCACAGTAAGGCACTTTGGGATGTCCTGAGGGCATGAAAGTTGCTATATAAATGCAAGTCTTTAAAGACTAGGCCCTCAAATCTGCCACCAAGCTCATGGTCTACAGGGCTGCAGTAATACCCTCCCTCCTGTATGGCTCAGCGACATGGATCATGTACAGTAGAAGCATAGAAAATAGGTGCAAGTGTAGGCCATTTGGCCCTTTGAGCCTGCATCACCATTCAATATGATCATGGCTGGACATTCACCTCAGTACCCCTTTCCTGCTTTCTCTCCATACCCCTTGATACCTTTAGCTGTAAGGGCCATATCTAATTCCCTCTTGAATATATCTAACGAACTGGCATCAACAACTCTCTGCGGTAGACAATTCGACAGGTTAACAACACTCTGAGTGAAGAAGTTTCTCCTCATCTCGGTCCTAAATGGCTTACCCCTTATCCTTAGACTGTGAACCCTGGTTCTGGACTTCCCCAACATCGGGAACATTCTTCCTGCATCTAAACTGTCCAGTCCCACCAGAATTTTATATGTTTCTATGACATCCCCTCTCATTCTTCTAAACTCCAGCGAATACATGCCCAGTCGATCCAGTCTCTCCGCATATGTCAGTTCTGCCATCCTAGGAATCAGTCTGGTGAACCTTTGCTGCAGTCCCTCAATAGCAAGAACGTCTTTCCTCAGATTAGGAGACCAGAACTGAACACAATATTCCAGGTGAGGCCTCACCAAGGCCCTGTACAACTGCAGTAAGACCTCCCTGCTCCTATACGCAAATTCCCTAGCTATGAAGGCCAACATGCCATTTGCCTTCTTCACCGCCTGCGGCATCTGCATGCCAACCTTCAATGAATGATGTACCATGACACCCAGGTCTCGATTCACCTCCCCTTTTCCTAATCTGCCGCCATTCAGATAATATTTTGCCTTCATGTTTTTGCCACCAAAGTGGATAACCTCACATTTATCCACATTATACTGCATCTGCCATGCATTTGCCCACTCACCTAACCTGTCCAAGTCATCCTGCAGCCTCTTAGCATCCTCCTCACAGCTCACACCGCCACCCAGCTTAGTGTCATCTGCAAACTTGGGAGATATTACACTCAATTCCTTCATCCAAATCATTGTTGTATATTGTACATAGCTGGGATCCCAGCACTGAGCCCTGCGGCACTCCACAAGTCACTGCCTGCCATTCTGAAAAGGACCCATTCATCCCGACTCTCTGTTTCCTGTCGACCAACCAGTTCTCTATCCAATTCAATATGTTACCACCAATACCACGTGCTTTAATTTTGCACACCAATCTCTTGTGTGGGACTTTGTCAAAAGCCTTTTGAAAGTCCTAATACACCACATTCACTGGTTCTCCCTTGTCCACCCTACTAGTTACATCCTCAAAAAATTCTAGAAGATTTGTCAAGCATGATTTCCCGTTCATAAATCCATGCTGACTTGGACCGATCCTATCAATGCTTTCCAAATACGTTGCTATTTCATCTTTAATAATTGATTCCAACATTTTCCCCACTACTGATGTCAGCTAACCGGTCTATAATTCCCCATTTTCTCTCTCTCTCCTTCTTTAAAAAGTGGTGTTACATTAGCTATCCTCCAGTCCATAGGAACTGATCCAGAGTTGAAAGACTGTTGGAAAATGATCACCAATGCATCCATTATTTCTAGGGCCACTTCCTCAAGTACTCTGGGATGCAGACTATCAGCCTTCAATCCCATCAATTTCCCTAACACAATTTCCTGACTAATAAGGATTTCCTTCAGTTCCTCTTTCTTGCTAGACCCTCGGTCCCCAAGTATTTCCGAAATGTCACTTGTGTCTTCCTTCATAAAGACAGAACCAAAGTTTTTGTTCAATTGGTCTGCCATTTCTTTGTTCCCCATTATAAATTCACCTGATTCTGACTTCAAGGGACCTATGTTTGTCTTCACTAATCTTTTTCTCTTCACATAGCTATAGAAGCTTTTGCAGTCAGTTTTTATGTTCCATGCAAGCTTTCTCTCATACTCTATTTTCCCCCATCTAATTAAACCCTTTGTCCTCCTCTGCTGAATTCTAAATTTCTCCCAGTCCTCAGGTTTGCTGCTTTTTCTGGCCAATTTATATTCCTCTTCCTTGGACTTAGCACTATCCTTAATTTCCTTTGTTAGCCACGGTTGAGCCACCTTCCCCGTTTTATTTTTACTCCAGACAGGGATGTAGAATTGTTGAAGTTCATCCATGTGATCTTTAAAAGTTTGCCATTGCCTATCCACTGTCAACCCTTTAAGTATCACTCGCCAGTCTATTCTAGCCAATTCACGTCTCATACCATCGAAGTTACCTTTCCTTAAGTTCAGGATCCTAGTCTCTGAATTAAATGTGTCACTCTCCATCTTAATAAAGAATTCTACCATATTATGGTCACTCTTCCCCAAGGGGCTTCGCACAACAAGGTTCCTCGGCATATTGATTTAGAAAACCATCCCTAATACACTCCTGGAAATCCTCTTCCACTGTACTGCTACCAGTTTGGTTAGCCCGATCAATATGTAGATTAAAGTCACCCATGATAACTGCTGTACCTTTATTGCATGCATCCCTAATTTCTTGTTTGATGCTGTCCCCAACCTCACTACTCCTGTTTGGTGGTCTGTACACAACCCCCACTAACGTTTTCTGCCCTTTGGTATTCGGCAGCTCTACCCATACCGATTCCACATCATCCAAGCTAATGTCCTTCCTTACTATTGCGTTAATTTCCTCTTCAACCAGCAACGCTACCCCGCCTCCTTTTCCTTTCTGTCTATCCTTCCTGAATGTTGAATACCGCTGGCTGTTGAGTTCCCAGCCTTGGTCACCCTGGAGCCATGTCTCCGTAATCCCAATTATATCATAATCGTTAATAGCTGCCTGCACAGTTAATTCATCCATCTTTTTACGAATATTCCTCGCATTGAGGCACAGAGCCTTGAGGCTTGTCTTTTTAACACATTTTGTTCCTCAAGTCATTGGAGAAATACCACCAACGATGTTCCCACAAAATGCTGCAAATCCAACAGGAGGACAGGCACACCAACGTTAGTATTCTCGATCAGGCCACTATCCCAGCATCGAAGCACTGACCACACTCGACCAGCTCCATTGGGCAGGCCACATTGTTTGCATGCCCGACGCAAGACTCCCAAAGCAAGCGCTCTACTCAGAGCTCCTACACGGCAAGCGAGCCCCAGGTGGGCAGAGGAAACGTTTCAAGGACACCCTCAGTATCGAAGCACTGACCATACTTGATCAGCTCCGCTGGGCAGGCCACATTGTTTGCATGCCCGACACAAGACTCCCAAAGCAAGTGCTCTACTCATAACTCCTACACGGCAAGCGAGCGCCAGGTGGGCAGAAGAAGAAACGTTTCAAGGACACCCTCAAAGCCTCCTTGATAAAGTGCAACATCCCCACCAACACCTGGGAGTCCCTGGCCAAAGACCGCCCTACGTGGAGGAAGAGCATCCAGGAGGGTGCTGAGCACCTCGAGTCTCGTCACCGAGAGCATGCAGAAAACAAGTGTAGGCAGCGGAAGGAGATTGCGGCAAACGAGACTCCCCACCCACCCTTTCCTTCAATGACTGTCTGCCCACCTGTGACAGACACTGTAATTCCCGTATTGTACTGTTCAGTCATCTGAGAACTCACTTTTTGAGTAGAAGCAAGTCTTCCTCAATTTCGAGGAACTGCTTATGATGATGATGATATAAATGCAAATCTTCCCTTTATGCTGAGGGGTTGCTGCATTGTCGATGTGTAGCCACAATTCCATACCCCTGTTGCAGTGGTTGAGGTGCGTGTTCAAGATCCTGTGCCATTATTTAAACAGCAGAATGCTTCTAGAGTTCTGCCCAACATTTCTACCTCAGCCAATACTATCAAAAGTAATAGATTTACCACTCTGAAATATATGAAAGAATATTTTGAATGCAAAAAATAAATACACAATTACATTCTAAAATTGGAAAACTAACACAATTTTGGGCACAATTTGTGCTTGGATTGTCTATTGCGTCTGTACGCTTGTTTGGAGAAGAAAATTTATCTGTAAACAAGCTGAAGAAAATGGACCTTGGGAATGGGCATTCCACACTAAAATCTGTTTGGAATTCAAACAGGAAGAGGCATGATGAAGGTCATTCGAATTGTCCAATCAGTGAAAGGGTCACGTTATCTCTGGCCAAATACAACTTGACACCCGGCTATCAGTTTGTTCTGAACATGAGGACAAAGGAAATCTCTCTCTTGAGCTTAGAAACGGACACTGAAGGTGAGGTGTTGGAAAATAGCTGGCCAAACATGTAGAAGTTGTAATTCTTGTCGAATTGATCACTCGAGCGATTTTGCGTAAGCCAGTTTGCACATAGATATTGCAAGAAATATTGTACCTTAACAGTTAACTTAGGGGCATATACATTGCAAAGTTTCAATTTGTTCTTAATTTTGTGTAATTGGTTAACTTAGAGGCATATATATTGCGAAGAAGAATTTATTTTAATTTTACGTAATTGCCAAAATTGAAACATAGATGTTGCGAAGTTTGAATTTTAAATCGGTAAGCTAGAGAATTTGTAGTTCTGTTTAATATTTTAAACTTGTACTGGGTAGTTTTGAACGATGAACTTATAGTCATTTTTAATCTTTTTAATAAAGTCCATTGTATTGTAAAATCGCAGTGTTCTTATAGATCTTGGTGTTTGAAACCCGTAGGAAAAAGTCTGACATGTCCAAAGCAGAAGCTGTACCCGCTGATCCCAGATACATGAAGAAAATTCAAACCCACTTATGGTGGGTTTGGTCCTGTCTCATTTTAAGAAATGTACAAAGTACTATTGCTCATGTTTTGATGCCAGATCTAGGTGCTGGATGAGTAGGTATGTAGTTGACATATTTTAGCACCTGTAGCTTTGAGGAATCGGCAGCTAAGTTACTTTCATGCCCCATCACAGCACCATAGAAACATAGACATAGAAACATAGAAAATAGGTGCAGGAATAGGCCATTCAGCCATTCGAGCCTGCACCACCATCAATATGATCATGGCTGATCATTCACCTCCGTACCCCTTTCCCGCTATCTCTCCATACCTTGATCCCTTTAGCCGTACGTGCTATATCTAACTCCCTCTTGAATATATCCAATGAACTGGCATCAACAACTCTCTGCGGCAGGGAATTCCACAGGTTAACAATTCCCTGAGTGAAGAAGTTCCTCCTCATCTCAGTCCTAAATGGCCTACCCCTTATTCTAAGACTGTGTCCCCTGGTTCTGGACTTCCCCAACATCGGGAACATTCTTCCCGCATCTAACCTGTCCCGTCCCATCAGAATCTTATACGTTTCTATGAGATCCCCTCTCATCCTTCTAAACTCCAGTGTATAAAGGCCCAGTTGATCCAGTCTCTCCTCATATGTCAGTCCTGCCATCCCGGGAATCAGTCTGGTGAATCTTTGCTGCACTCCCTCAATAGCAAGAACGTCCTTCCTCAGATTAGACATCTCACATTGAGAGTTTACAAAGGAAAGGGTGAGGGTTAATTCTTCATCAAGAACTGTTTCCTTCAAAGCAAAATGAAACAAAAACGATTAACTGGTCAAGATCAGGCCAGAATGAATTTTCTTTTAAAATTTGTTGGGGAAGGGGAGGAGGAGAGAACTGGGTAAGCAAATGGATTGGTTTCCCTGGGATTCGGACTCAAATTCAGCCCAGATTGATAGAAATCCATGTAAATGCTTGTGTCAGTTCTCAGTGTGTGCTTGACACCAAGTAGAGAAGCTATGAGGATAGAAATGGAAACATTCATGGCTGCAGAGTGTTTGTAAAGTTGAAGCAAAGACACACTGTAGGGCCAGAAAATCTTCCAGTTCCAAATGCTGACATCCCTCACAAAATAATCCAGTATTGAAAAGTATATACAGAAGAGAGGTTCTACATGTAGCATGGGGCTGGATTTGTCTTCAGTTCTCTGCAGGTCTGCACCTTAAAATAGAAGCAGAAAGCCAGACAAACACTCAACTTCTGCACTGCTACCCAATTTAATATGCAGGATTCAGCTGGTGGGAGAACAGTGGATGGTCTTTTCCCATAGAACCGGGACGTATCGGGGGAACAGTTTTATCCTCACTCACCTGTCAGGAAACTGACGGGATTTGGGCACAACGCAGGTTTAACACCCCGCCTGATTTTATTCCCCATTGAAGTCAGTGCAGAGTAATATCGGACATGGTGCAAAACTGCTATTCTACACGGTCCTGTCAATATTGTGCCTGCCAAGTTCAGTTAAAGTTACTCCCACATTAAACCATCACGAAACTAACCTTTCATCGACGAAGAAAATTTCCCACGTTTTCTCCCCGCTAAACGCCGTGTTTTTTAAAAATCTGTTTTTTTCACCTCTTCCAGGTGATCACATAGTTTTGACGGGGTGGGTAATTTATATTGTGACGCACAAGGCATCGCAGTTGTGTGAAGCAGGCTGCATGGCCTGTCCGTTCATTGTCCATATTCGTATCATAAAAGGAAAGATTCCTTTCACAACCACCGGACGTCCCAAAGCGCTTTACAGCTAATTCATGACCTTTGGAGTGTAGTCACTGATGTAATGTAGGAAATGCGGCAGCCAATTTGCACACAGCAAGCTCTGACAAACAGCAATGTGATAATGAGCAGATAATCTGTTTTATTGATGGTTGATTCAGGGATAAATATTGGCCAGGACACTGGGGAGAATTCCTCTGCTATTCTTCGAAAATAAGACCTTTTACGTCCACCTGAGAGAGCAGACAGGGCCTCGGATTTAATGTCTCACCCGAAAGATGACACCTCCGACGTCATGTCAACCTAGATTTTTGGCTTCAGGTTTCTGGAGTGGGACTTCCGACTCAGAGGAGAGAGATTGCTACCTACTAATCCATGGTGCATTTTCCAATTATGCCCATCCAACAATTTTTCTTTCATTTGTTCTTAGGACGTCGGCAACATTGGCAAGATTGCACTTGTTATCCATCCCTACTCGCCCCAGAGCCACCGAGATATTGTGGGACTGGAGTCACGTATCTGTAAGGCCGGTGAAGAGTGACAGGTCCCTTGTGCATGAAACAGAAAAAGTTAGTATGCAGGTACAGCAAGTGATCAGGAAGGTAAATGGAATATTTATTGCAAGGGGGATAGAGTATAAAAGCAGAGAAGTCCTACTACAACTGTACAGGATATTGATGAGGCCACAGCTGGAGTACTGCGTACAGTTTTGATCTCCGCATTTAAGGAAGAATATACTTGCATTGGAGGCAGTTCAGAGAAGGTTCATTAGGTTGATTCCTGAAATGAGAGGGTCATTTATGAGGATAGGTTGAGTAGGTTGGGCTTATGCATTTTGGAGTTCCGAAGAATGAGAGGTGATCTTATTGAAACATATAAGATAATGAGGGGGCTCAACAAGGTGGATGCAGAGAGGATATCCCCACATATGGGAAACTAAAACTAGAGGAGGAATTTCTTCTCAGAGGTTTGTAAATCTATGGAATTCTCTGCCCCTGAGAGCTGTGGATGCTGGGTCTTTGAATATATTTAAGGCGGAGATAGACAGATTTTTCAGCAATAAGGCAGTAAAGAGTTATGGAGAGTGGGCAGGGAAAGGGTACTGAGTCCATGATTTATTGAATAGTGGAGCATGATCGATGGGCCGAATGACCAAATCCTGCTCCTATTTCTTATGTTCTTATGTTCCCTCAAGGTCGTTAGTGAACCAGCTTGGTTTGCATGACAATCTTGCAGCTTTCAGAATAATTTTTTCCGGGGCTAGCTCAGTGTGACCAGATTAACTGAATCCAGTTCTCCCCCTTGCCACAGAGAAAATGGAACACACAACCTGTGGGTCGCTAGGTCAGCACCATATAGGCTACCGTACCTTAAATCCGACACACTGTTGGCTTAGGGCTGCCAACTCTGGTTGTACATATTCCTGGAGATTTCATTCAATGACCAACAACCCCACCATTGGTCAACCGACATGTCCATCCTCACGGTGCACTGCCATTCAACACCAATCGGAAAGTAAATAAACTCTTCATTGGTCGATTGGATAATACGATCAGTCAAACAGCCTTTTTTCGCATGTCCGATATTTTTATGACTGAAAAAGAAGTGTTCTAATAACGTTTTTTTTTTAAACATAATTTTTTATGATTTTTCTCCTGAGTTGCTCAAAGAAGTGACCTGGACATTAATCTTTAATTCCTGGAAACTCCAGGGCAATCCTGGGGGGTTGGCAACTCCTATGTTGGCTACACCTCTCAAAAGTGCTTTCTGGAACAGCAATGAGCATCCAGCTACGATATGTAACATACAGAACTAACTGAGTGCGAAGGGGAAAATACTACTTACTGGGTACAAGTCAAGTAATGACCCAGGAACTATTTCCCTTCACACTAAGGTAGCTTTGTATGATAAATGACATCGCTGGTTGCTCCTTCAGGTTGAATAATGGAAAAGAATTATGGCTGCAAGTATACTAAATTGGTTCATTAACTAGCGTACAAGACATTTAATCCAGTTGCATATAATCCCACTTGCTCTTGCTAAGATACCACAGAATTCTTTCTGGTTTCAGGTTCATCCCTATTAGACGAAATACCTAACTGATAGCAGAGTACATGCCACATCGTGTTCGGAACGAGATGGCAAGTCATTTTTCACATGATTCTTATTCAAGGTCTTAGTTCCTTTCGCTCTCCATCATCATTTCCCAACATGTTTAGTCAACAACCTCTCCTTGATCACCATGGTCGTTCGGAAACACTGCTGCAGCACCAAATTCAAGATTATAGCCCCCTAGTTGTGTGGTTGCTGTTAATATTTGCCAAGAGAAAACAAATGATCATTTCTGTTTTCACTTATTGATACTTTATCTCCCATGGCTAGCAGTGACATAGAGATGGATACTATTAGGTTGCAATTCAACGTACAATTGCATCCTTGAATTTGACATTACATTCACTGCAATGAATAAGTTTCCACAGAGTGAGTTAATGAAACAGGCAGAGATATAGAGTAGGAAGCTTCGCGGTTGCATTCCAAGTGACTGAGCCAATGCAGCGTTTGAAGGTCACAGCAATTGACCCCAGTGTATCTGGATTAAGCAGTGAGGGATAAAGGGCTGAAGTTTCCCCCCCCCCACCCCGCTTAAAAAACGGCGCATCTCACGGAGGTGTTCAGCCATGAACTCATTGAATGGCGGTGCAGGCTAGAAGGGCTGAATGGCCTGCTCCTGCACCTATTTTCTATGTTTCTATGTCTATGTTTCTATGACTTCCTGGGAGAAAAAAATGCGCCGAAAAGATAACCTGCAATTCTGGCCAATCCTCGGGGCGTCTTCAGCCACAGGGTGGCGCAGGAGAGTGAGAGGGGGGCAGAGCGAGGAACGTGCCTGGGTAGAGAGAGCTGGAAGGGGGTCGGGGCTGGGATCCAACGTCAGTTTCAGTGCCGGCAGCGTTGCGCATGCGCGATGGAGCGGTCGCGCATGCGCAATGGTCTATCAGATGCCAGCATTCTCCCTTCCTCCCCCCCCAACCCCCCGGCTGCCGATTTCAGCTTTCTCCCTCCTTCCACTTCAGATGCTAGCACCAACCACCCAGCCGCCACCCCCCCACCGCCCGCCCTCTCCCCAGCCTGCCGTGTTGAGCATTCTCTTCCACTCGCTTAGGATGCTGCGTTCTCCCTTCACTATCCCAGGCCGAAAGGATTCCCGCACAGACAGCCGCCGCGACTTTAGTTCAAGGTAAGATTTACTTCAGTTCTTTACTTGTTAATTTAATTATTTACTACATTTCTTTATTTTTTATTGAATGCTTATTACTTTTTGTGCTTTGTTTGGTGGTGCTTTAAATGTTGTTACTTGCGCCAATTCCTTAACTCTAGGTAAGGTTTTTCTGTGCGGACAAAAGTGGCAACACACGCTGGTCTAAGTTAGTTTGGAGCAACTGTTTGCTGGTTTTAGGAAGGGAATTTTCTATGTTTCTATGTTTCTATGTTTCAAACGCCTAAAACAGGGGTAAGTGGCTGGGAACGCCCCCTTTTGAAAAAAAAACAGAACTTAAAAAAAAACGTAACTAACTCACTTACACTGGCGCAAATTAAATGGCCAGAATTGCAACTGAAAACATAGTCCAGAAAAATCAAGTTGCTCCAAAAAAAAAAAGGAGCAACTCCTGGGGAAACTTGGGCCCAAATATAGGATTTGCTCATGCTCCTGATCAAATCCAGTGACCCTTGATGGAAAGTGCATCTCCTCAGATGCCAACTGGGTTGAAAAGCCTGCTAAAACAACTGATCCTCTAAGCTTATACATGGCCACGTGTTCAATGCAGCAACAATAACTTGCATTCATATAGCACCTTTAACGTAGTAAAATGTTCCAAGGTGCTAGGAAACAAAATTTGACACCAAACCACACAAGGAGATATTAGGACAGGTGGTCAAAGAGACAGGTTTTAAGCAGCATCTTTTAGGAGGAGTGGTAAAGAGGCAAGAGTTTTAGGAAGGGAATTCCAGAGTTTAAGGACTAGGTTAACTGAAGACATAGCCACCAAAGGGGGATGCACAAGAGGCCAGAATTAGAGTGCAAAGATCTCAGAGGGTTGTAGGGCTGAAGGAGGTTACAGAGATAGAGAGCGTCGAGGCCATGGAGGATGTAATGACTCAAGAGTCTGGTTACTGTAAACTCACTCAGGTGCAACCTGATCCATCTCTATTCCAGCCCAAAAGGGCGAGCATGCCAAAGACACCCAGCTTATACACAGGTGACCAAGCACACATGCCACGTGTACAGCCCGATGATCTCCGACCGCGGCGCCCTCTGGTGTCTGGTGAACCCCAAGCATTAATACATAACAGAGGACAGAAGGATTCCTATCCCTCACTGAGCCATGACCTACAAGCCTCTGTTTTCAGGCGAGGAGGGAGGAGGAAAAGTGCAAAAGAGTTCCCTCAGTGCTCAATATACCAATGTCCTCATATACCAATGTCCCTCAGTGCACAATAAATAATGTCCATAAACCCGTAAGTACATGACAGGAAATTAAGCCATTATCAGAGAGATTTATGAAATTCCACATGTTATCGATGGCCATGAGGCGAAGGTGAATTGCCAGGGTTAGGATCCAGAGGTACAGGTAGGATTCTTACCCTCCCAGATATCTGCTCTGTAGAGAAGAATCACTCCCTCAGTTCACCCCCTGGACAGGGAGGGAAGAAAAATAAAAAAATCAGCTAGAGTTTTTGCCCCTAAATTCTCCCCCATGCATCTACCGGTAGATGCAGGTCTAAGGATCATCCTCGACTGTGATGGCCCCCACAACCAAATAGCTTGTCGACGCTCGCTCTCGAACCATTTGGGTGAGTTAGCAATGGGTCATTGGTACACAGAAAGCTGCAAGCCAGCATGAGTTGCCAACTTCAGGAATGGACAGTAGAAAATTGGAAGAAAAGCGACGACGTCCCCCAATCCACAGTGGGAAGGGAGAAATATCTTGCATTTATCTAGAGCCTTTCCCCACTTAAGGATGTCCCAAAGCACTTTAGAGCGCTTTAAAAAAAAATGTAATCGCTGTTCTAATGTCGGAAACATGAAAGCCTATTTGCACACAGCAAGGTTCCGCAAACAGCAATTAAATAATGACCATATAATCTGCGTTTTACATATTGTATAATTTTATATACCTCAATCAGTTCTCCCCTCAGCCTCCGATGTTCCAATGGAAACCGACACAGCAACTCCCATCTTTCCTCATAGCCAAAATTCTCCAGTCCGGTCAACAATCTTGTAAATCTGCTCTGTACCCTTTCCGGTACAATCACATCTTTCCTGTAATGTGTTGGCCAGAACTGCACACAGTACTCCAGCTGCGGCCTAGCCAGAGTTTTATAGAACCTCCTTGCCCTTGTGTTCCATGCCTTGACTAATAAAGGCAAGTATTCCATATGCCTTCTTAACCACCTGGGTCTGTTACCTTTGGAACAGTGGAGGCTCAGGGGGAGATCTGATTGAGGTGTATAAAACTATGAGAGGCCTGGATAGATTGGATAGGAAGGAATTGTTTCCCTTGGCACAGGGGTCAACAACCAGGAGACATAGATTTAAAGTAATTGGGGGAGGGTTTTGAGGCGATATGAGGGGAAATGTCTTCACCCAGAGGGTGGTGGGGGTCATAGAAACATAGAAACATAGAAAATAGGTGCAGGAATAGGCCATTTGGCCCTTCGAGCCTGCACCACCATTCAATAAGATCATGGCTGATCATTCACCTCAGTAACCCTTTTCCTGCTTTCTCTCCATACCCCTTGATCCCTTTAGCCGTAAGGGCCATATCTAACTCCCTCTTGAATATATCCAATGAACTGGCATCAACAACTCTCTGCGGCAGGGAATTCCACAGGTTAACAACTCTCTGAGTGAAGAAGTTTCTCCTCATCTCAGTCCTAAATGGCTTACCCCTTATCCTTAGGTTATGTCCCCTGGTTCTGGACTTCCATAACATCGGGAACATTCTTCCTGCATCTAACATGTCCAGTCCCGTCAGAATTTTATATGTTTCTATGAGATCCCCTCTCATCCTTCTAAACTCCAGTGAATACAGGCCCAGTCGATCCAGTCTCTGCTCATATGTCAATCCTGCCAACCCGGGAATCAGTCTGGTGAACCTTCGCTGCACTCCCTCAATAGCAAGAACATCCTTCCTCAGATTAGGAGACAAAACTGAACACAATATTCCAGGTGAGGCCTCACTAAGGCCCTGTACAACTGCAGTAAGACCTCCCTGCTCCTATACGCAAATCCCCTAGCTATGAAGGCCAACATACCAGTTGCCTTCTTCACCGCCTGCTGTACCTGCATGCCAACTTTCAATGACTGATGTGCCAAGGCACCCAGGTCTCGTTGCACCTCCCCTTTTCCTAATCTGCCACCATTCAGATAATATTCTGCCTTCGTGTTTTTACCACCGAAGTGGATAACCTCAACATTTATCCACATTATACTGCATTTGCCATGCGGTTCACCACTCATCTAACCTGTCCAAGTCACCCTGCAGCCTCCTAGCATCCTCCTCACAGCTCACACCGCCACCCAGCTTACTGTCATCTGCAAACTTGGAGATATTACACTCAATTCCTTCATCTAAATCATTGATGTATATTGTAAATAACTGGGGTCACAGCATTGAGCCCTGCAGCACCCCACTAGTCACTGCCTGCCATTCTGAAAAGGACCCATTTATCCTGACTCTCTGCTTCCTGTCTGCCAACCAGTTCTCTATCCACGTCAGTACATTACCCTCAATAACACGTGCTTCAATTTTGCACATGAATCTCTTGTGTGGGACCTTGTCAAAAGCCTTTTGAAAGACCAAATGCACCATATCCACTGGTTCTCCCTCGTCTACTCTACCAGTTACATCCTCAAAAAATTCTGGAAAATTTGTCAAGCAACATTTCCCTTTCATGAACCCATGCTGACTTGGACCGATCCTGTCACTGCTTTCCAAATGCGCAGCTATTTAATCTTTAATAATTGATTTCAACATTTTCCCCACTACTGATGTCAGGCTAACCGGTCTATAATTACCAGTTTTCTCTCTCTCTCCTCACTTAAAAAGTCCTTCCTTACTATTGTGTTAATTTCCTCTTTAACTAGCAACGCCACCCCACCTCCTTTTCCTTTCTGTCTATCCTTCCTGAATGTTGAATACACCTGGATGTTGAGTTCCCAGCCTTGGTCACCCTGGAGGCATGTCTCCGTGATGCCAATTACATCATATCCTTTAACAGCTATCTGCACAGTTAATTTGTCCACCTTATTATGAATACTCCTCGCATTGAGGCATAGAGCCTTCAGGCTTGTCTTTTTAACACACTTTGCTCCTTTAGAATTTGGCTGCAATGTGGCCCTTTTTGCCTTGGGGTTCTCTGTCTTCCACTTTTACTTTTCTTCTTTCTATCTTTTGCTTCTGCCTCCATTGTACTTCCCTCTGTCACCCTGCATAGGTTCCCATCCCCCTCAGTTTAACCCCTCAGCCATGTATTCATCTGAGCTATCCTGCGATTCCTACTCTGACTGGCATGTGGCATTGGTAGCAATTCTGAGATTACTACTTTTGAGGTCCTACTTTTTAAATTTAGCTCCTAGCTCCCTAATTTCGTCTTGCAGGACCTCATCCCGTTTTTTACCTAAATCGTTGGTACATATATGCACCACGACAACTGGCTGTTCACCCTCCCCCTTCAAAATGTCCTGCAGCCGCTCCGAGATATCCTTGACCTTTGCACCAGGGATGCAACATACCATCCTGGAGTCTCGATTGCAGCCGCAGAAACATCTATCTATTCCCCTTACAATAGAATCCACTACCACTATAGCTCTCCCACTCTTTATCCTGCCCTCCTGTGCAGCAGAGCTACCCACGGTGCCATGAACTTGGCTGCTGCTGATCTCCCTTGATGAGTCATCCCCTTCAACAGTACTTTAAGCGGTGTATCTGTTTTGCAGGGGGATGACCCCAGGGGACCCCTGCACTACCTTCCTTCCATTACTCTTCCTGTTGGTCACCCATCCCCTATCTGGCTGTGTACCCTTTACCTGCGGTGAGGCCCACTCAGTAAACGTGCTATTCACGACATCCTCAGCATCACGGATGCTTCAGAGTAAATCCACCCTCAGCTCCAGTGCCACATTGCGGTCTGTCAGGTGCTGCAGCCAGATACACTTCCCGCACATTTAGTCGTTAGGGACACTGGAAGCGTCTCTGACTTCCCAAATAGCGCATAGGATCTGGAACTCATTGCCTGAAAAGGTGGTAGAGGCAGAAATCCTCACCACATTTAAAAGATACTTAGATGTGCACTTAAAGTGCCGTAACCTACAGGGTTATGGACCAAGAGCTGAAAAGTGGGATTAGGCGGGATAGCGGTCGGCTGGCATGGATACGATGGGCCGAAATGGCCTTCTTCCATGCTGTAAATTTATATGCTTCTATATTTCTATGTTATCTAACTGGCCTGCTACCTGCACTCCACGGTCCCTTTGTTCCTCAAGACATTTCAGTGTCGCATCATTTTATGTAGTAACCTTGCCTTGTTAGACCTCCCCAGATGCATTATCTCACACTTATAGAGATTGAATTCCATTTACCACTATTCTGCCCACCAGTAAATTGATATCTTCCTGCAGTCTGCAGATTTCTTCTTCTTTGTCAATCACACAGCCTTCTTAGTGTCATCGTCAAACTTCTTAATCATACCCCCAACATTCAACTCCAGCGCTGAACCCTGCGGAACCCCACTGGATACAGCCTTCCAGTCATAAAAACACCCATCAACCATTATCCTTTGCTTCCTGCCTCTGAGCCAATTTTGGATCCAACTTGCCACCTTGCCCTGGATCCCATGAGCTATTACTTTCATGACCAGTCTGGCATGTGGGACCTTTTCAAAAGCTTTGCTAAAATCCAGATACATTACATCATATGCATTGCCCTCATCGACCCTCCTGGTTACCTCCTTGAAAAATACAATCAAGTGAGTCAGACACGACCTTCCCTTAACAAATCCATGCTGATTGGCCTTGATTAATCAGTGTCTTTCCAAATGAAGATTTATCCCGTCGTTTAGGTTTTTTTCCAATAATTTTCCCACCACCGAGGTTAGGCTGACTGGCCTGTAATTACTCGGTCTATCCCTTTCTCCCTTTTTCAACAAAGTACATCACTAGCAGTCCTCCAGGCCTCTAGCACCACAGCTGCAGCCAGAGAGGACTGGAAAATGATGATCAGAGCCTCTGCTATTTCCTCATCTTAGATTGATGGACACTGAGGAAAATGCCTCTGCTCCTCTTCACAGAGTGCCACTTCTGTCCACCATGCAGGACTTTGGTTTAACATCTCCTGCAAGAGACAACACCTCCGATGGTGCAGCACTCCCTCAGCACTGCAGTGGAGCATCAGCCTAGATTTATGTGCTCAAACTGCTGGAGTGGGATTTGAACCCACAACCTTCTGACTCACAGGTGAGAGAGCTACCCACTGAGCCACGGCTGAAGAAGGATGAGAGCAGACTGGATGAGCTGCAACTTGCCTTTTATTTTTAGACTTGGGTTCAGGTTTTGGTCAGACTGATGCTACCGAGGTGATACAAGGGTGATCTATGATATGAGCTCGGGCACCTCTCAATCCAGTTCCCAGACCACACAGACAAAAAAAACTGAAACTAATTTACAATCAGAAGCTGCAGGATTGTTGGCGTGAAAAATGGAAACATGATTGACAAGTTGAGCAGATGATTCTCTTCTGGAGTAGTGGATATGGCTAAGGCATATTGTTAAAAGAAAAAGAAAGACTTGCATTTATATAGCACATTTGACAACCACCGGACATCCCAAAGTGCTTTACAGCCAATGAGGTACTTTTGAGTGTAGTCACTGTTATATTGTGGGAAACACGGCGTTAATTTGCGCACAGCAAGCTCCCACAAACAGCAACGTGATAATGACCAGATAATCTGTTTTAGCGATGCTGATTGAGGGATAAATATTGGCCTCTGTGAGTGGAAATATCCTCTCTGCATCCACCTTGTCGAGCCCCCTTATTAACTTATATGTTTCGATAAAATCACCACTCATCCTACTGAACTCCAATGACAACAGGACCAAACTACTCAACCTATCTTCATCTCTGGAATCAACCTAGTGAAACTTCTCTGAATAGCCTCCAATGCAAGTATATCCTTTCTTAAATAGGGAGACCAAAACTGTATGTAGTACTCTAGGTGTAGCCTCATCAATACCCTGTACAGTTGTAGCAGGACTTCTCTGCTTTTATACTCCATCCCCCTTGCAATAAAGACCAACCTTCCATTTGCTTTCCTGGTTACTTGCTGTACCTGCATGTTAACTTTTTGTGTTTCATGCACAAGGACCCCCAGGTCCCTCTGCACTGCAGCACTTTGCAATTTTTCTCAATTTAAATTAGGGGACATAGTCTCAGAATAAGGAGCCACCCATTTAAAACTGAGACAAGGAAGAATTTCTTCTCTCAGAGGGTTGTAAATCTATGGAATTCTTTGTCCCAGAGAGCTGTGGAGGCTGGGTCATTGAATGTATTTAAGGTGGAGATAGACAGATTTTTGAGTGATAAGGGAATAAATGATTATGGGGAGCAGGCAGGGAAGTGGAGCTGAGTCCATGATCGGATCAGCCATGATCTTATTGAATGGTGGAGCAGGCTCGAGGGGCCAAATGGCCTACTCCTGCTCTTATTTCTTATGTTCTTATGTAAATGTTCACATACAGTTAGGCTGTTAACTAAATCTGGCTCATTGGTAATTTCCAAATGTAATCTACGACATTACAGTGTCAATATCAGGTTATTGTAGTTAATCCAGTTTTTACCTTCACAATGACAGTAACACATTCCTGTGACATAACCCTGTGAAGTCGAGTGGAAGAGCAATAGTGGCAGAGAATTCGATAGGTGGTGCAGAGAGGCCTTTCTGCGGCCGCAGACGTGACTCCAGGATGGTATGGTACCTCCATGGTGCCAGGGTCAAGTATGTCACCGAGTGGCTGCAGGGCATTCTAGGGGGAGAGGGTGAACATCCAGAGGTTGTGGTCTATATCGGTACCAATGACATAAGTATAAAGAGGGATGAGGTCCTGCAGGCAGATTTTTGGGAGCTAGGACAAAAGATTAAAAAGCAGTACCTCAATGTTAATAATCTCTGGATTATGCCCGGTGCTATGTGCTAGTGAGAACAGAAATAGGAACATAGGACGTGGCCGGAAGGATGGTCAGGAGGGAGGGCTTTAGATTCCTGAGACATTGTGACTATTTCTGGGGGAGGTGGGACCTGTACAAGCCGGACGGGTTTTCCCCTCAACAGAGCCGGGACCAATATCATCACATGGAGGGTTTGCTTGAGGAGGATTTAAACTAGCTTGACAGGGGATTCAGCAGGGAGAGAAGCAAAGCTGGAATTGGAAAGCAGAAAAGTAGAAAGTAAATTTGCAGAACAGAGGAAACAAGGGCTAGAAAATAGACAACAATGAAGTTTGGCAGTGTTAAATGGTATATACTTCAAATGGTACGGAGGGAGATCGTGGCGGAGGTGCAGCAAATGAGGGTATGGGGCCCAGAAGAGCTGAGGGCCCAGGGGCAGCATGGACCTGCCCCCACTGTGATTATGTGTGCGCACTAGGTCCATGCAGCAGAGCAGGTCTCCAGTTGTCCTGGTTAACCCTTGCCACTGGATAAAGGCCTAGCTCTGTCGAGGCAGTGTGGTGGCTTCTGTGCAACAGTCACCACACGTTAAAAAAATCCAATGGACAGACATCTTCCACCCCTTCAATTGGAGTTTAGGACCTGGAACATTAGGTCCTTCATTGAAACATCTGTGAACTCATGTAGAAGCACATCATCCTCGTTCGAGGGACCACCTATGATGATGAAGAAATATTGGCCAGGACACCAGGGATAACTCCCTTGCTCTTCTTTGAAATAGTGGCCATGGGATCTTTTACATCCAGCTGTGAGAGCAGATGGGACCTCGGTTTAACCTTTCATCCGAAAGGCATTATCTCTGACAGTGCAGTTCTCCCTCAGCACTGCACTGATGTGTCAGTGTAGATTTATATGTTTAAGTCCCTGGAGTGGGACTTGAACCCACAGCCATTCTGACTCAGAGGTGAGTTGTGCTACCCACTCAGCCACAGTTGGAACACCATAGATAGTGCTTTAATCTGCATCTAAGCATACCATACCTAGCCTGCGTGTTGATGCTGGCACAATGTATTTGAAGTGAGAAGTGTTGAATTCCACAACTCTAAATGTCCTTCACTTATTCAGCACAATTTTCACAAAAGGGGATTTGACTTCCTGTTATGGAGTATGATCCATGCTGATTAATGATACTTGAAGGGAACAGGTTTGAAACTCACAATTCCTCAGGCTGCTATTAATATCCATTCTCTTTTTTTTTAAAAAAGAAAAAGAAAATAACATTTTACAGGCATTTCTAAATCAGTTCCACACAGAAAATAAACCGTCAGCATTAATCATCTTATGGAGATGATATTTTAGTAATTAGCGTCGGGAAACGTGAATCGGAGACGAATTTATGCATTTCGATTAATCACTGCTGCGACATCAACACATAAATATTGAAGACTGACTGTAAAGATAGAAATGATTGGACATTGCCATCAAGTACCTTAATCATGTGTCACCTGCACACAAGGACAAGTCAAGGCTTCCCATAATTGAAATACTGACTGTAAAATTGATTTCATAAAATGTGCCCGTAACACAATGTCTCAGGTTTCATTGTTTTCAACATTGACCCTTTCGATGCCCATTCTAAATTCTACCGCTGCTCTTTGGTAGCAAAATTGCATTCATTATGAACAGCTTTGCAATTTCACTATAGCTCAGGCAAAAGAGGAAATTGTTAGGACTTGGCTTTGTGTAAGGTCAATCATCATATCTCGAGGATGTGCAGTCATTGGTCGGGACAATGGGAGCAGCAGAAAGCAGACAGGTTGGTAGCATTCCATGTGAGGTGCGAGTTTCAGGGATTGGCCAGAACAATGGAAGCCCCCAAGCAGTATCACATTAACTGTCTGGGATTGTATAGGTCATTCTTTTCCTTTGGTAATTGGGACAAATATAGTGTGAAGAGTATAGAGGGAACGGAATTCTTGAAATGCATTCAAGACAACTTTTTTAGGCAGTATGTAGCAAGTCCAACATGAGAGGGGGCAGTCCTGGATTTAGTATTGGGCAGGTTGAAGGAGGGTTAGTGGGAGAGCACTTGGGTGCCAATGATTATAATTCAATCAGATTCAAGGTTATGGATAAGGATAAGGACGGGCCTGGAATAAAAGATCTGAATTGGGGAAAATCAAATTTTTCTAAGTTAAGAAGTGATTTGTCCATAGTGGACTGGAAACAGCTGCTTGTGAGTAAATCAGTGTCGGAACAGTGGGAGGCATTCAAGGAGAAGATGCGGAAGGCTCAGGCCAAACATGTGCCCTTAAAGAAAAAGGTTGGGAATAATAATTCTAGAGCCCCTTGGATGTCTAGAGACTTATAAGAACATAAGAAATAGGAACAGGAGTATGCCAAACGGCCCTTTGTGCCTGCTCAGCCATGCAATAAAATCATGGCTGATCTGATCATGGACTCAGCTCCACATCCCCACCCGCTCCCCATAACCCCTTATCCCCCTATCATTTAAGAAACCGTCTATTTCAGTCTTAAATTTATTCAATGTTCCAGCTTCCATAGCTCTCTGAGGCAGCGAATTCCACAGATTTACAACCCTCAGAGAAGAAATGTCTCCTCATCTCTGTTTTAAATGGGCGATCCCTTATTCTAAGATCATGCCCTCTAGTTCGAGTCTCCCCCATCAGTGGAAACATCCTCTCTGCATCCACCTTGTCAAGCCCCCTCATAGAAACATAGAAACATAGAAAATAGGTACATTCGGCCCTTTTAGCCTGCATCGCCATTCAATGAGTTCATGGCTGAACATGCACTTCAGTACCCCATTCCTGCTTTCTCGCCATACCCCTTGATTCCCCTAGATCCCCCTAGTAGTAAGGACTTCATCTAACTCCTTTTTGAATATATTTAGTGAATTGGCCTCAACAACTTTCTGTGGTAGAGAATTCCACAGGTTCACCACTCTCTGGGTGAAGAAGTTTCTCCTCATCTCGGTCCTAAATGGCTTACCCCTTATCCTTAGACTGTGTCCCCTGGTTCTGGATTTCCCCAACATTGGGAACATTCTTCCTGCATCTAACCTGTCTAACCCCGTCAGAATTTTAAACGTTTCTATGAGGTCCCCTCTCATTCTTCTGAACTCCAAGCCCAGTTGATCCAGTCTTTCTTGATGGGTCAGTCCCGCCATCCCGGGAATCAGTCTGGTGAACCTTCGCTGCACTCACTCAATAGCAAGAATGTCCTTTCTCAGGTTAGGAGACCAAAACTGTACACAATACTCCAGGTGTGGCCTCACCAAGGCCCTGTACAACTGTAGCAACACCTCCCTGCCCCTGTACTCAAATCCCTTCGGTATGAAGGCCAACATGCCATTTGCTTTCTTAACCGCCTGCTGTACCTGCATGCCAACCTTCAATGACTGATGTACCATGACACCCAGGTCTCGTTGCACCTCCCCTTTTCCTAATCTGTCAACATTCAGATAATAGTCTGTCTCTCTGTTTTTACCACCAAAGTGGATAACCTCATATTTATCCACATTATACTTCATCTGCCATGCATTTGCCCACTCACCTAACCTATCCAAGTCGCTCTGCAGCCTCATAGCATCCTCCTCGCAGCTCACACTGCCACCCAACGTAGTGTCATCCGCAAATTTGGAGATACTACATTTAATCCCCTCGTCTAAATCATTAATGTACAATGTAAACAGCTGGGGCCCCAGCACAGAACCTTGCGGTACCCCACTAGTCACTGCCTGCCATTCTGAAAAGTCTCCATTTACTCCAATCTTTGCTTCCTGTCTGACAACCAGTTCTCAATCCATGTCAGCACACTACCCCCAATCCCATTAGCTTTAACTTTGCACATTAATCTCTTGTGTGGGACCTTGTCGAAAACCTTCTGAAAGTCCAAATATACCACATCAACTGGTTCTCCCTTGTCCACTCTACTGGAAACATCCTCAAAAAATTCCAGAAGATTTGTCAAGCATGATTTCCCTTTCACAAATCCATGCTGACTTGGACCTATCATGTCACCTCTTTCCAAATGCACTGCTATGATATCCTTAATAATTGATTCCTTCATTTTACCCACTACCGATGTCAGGCTGACCAGTTTATAATTCCCTGTTATCTCTCTCCCTCCTTTTTTAAAGAGTGGGGTTACATTGGCTCCCCTCCACTCCATAGGAACTGATCCAGAGTCAATGAAATGTTGGAAAATGACTGTCAATGCATCCACTATTTCCAAGGCCACCTCCTTAATTTATACGTTTCAATAAGATCACCTCTCATTCTTCTGAATTCCAATGAGTAGAGACCCAAACTACTCAACCTTTCCTCATGTCAACCCCCTCATCCCCGGAATCAACCTAGTGAACCTTCTCTGAACTGCCTCCAAAGCAAGTATATCCTTTCGTAAATATGGAAATCAAAACTGCGCGCAGTATTCCAGGTATGGCCTCACCAATACCTTGTAAAGCTGTAGCAAGACTTCCCTGCTTTTATACCCCATCCAATAAAGGCCAAGATACCATTGGCCTTCTTGATCACTTGCTGTACCTGCATACTATCCTTTTGTGTTTCATGCACAAGTACCCCCAGGTCCCGCTGTACTGCAACACTTAGCAATCTTTCTTCATTTAAATAATGGCCCAGAAATCCCGATCGATGTCTTCCCGTGGGAAAACTACTGAAAAAAGGAAAAAAAAAATGCGCACTTACCTGAAGTTGCTGCGCCCGCTCGAACGTCCGATCCTGAGGCCTTCACTCCCTACGCATCGGAGTGCGTGCATGTTGGGACGTCCGTATGCTGGAGCTGGAGTCACATGGCTCTGGGCAGCCAATCAAGCTACAGTATTTTCTCATTCATAATAATGGGAACTCCGTAAGTTGGAGTTCCCATTATTATGAATGAGAAATCCCACCAAACGTACAAAACACGAATAAAAAATAGAAAAATACACTACATATTTAAGATTCATTTAAATTAAAGAACTTAAAAAAAAAGTCGGGAAAATATTTTTTTATATAAGTTCTTTTAATTATGCCTTAAAATAAAGTAACCTTAGTGGGGAGGGTTTAAAACAATAAAATATGTTTTCATATGAGTTTATTTAATTTAATTTGAATGTTTATGTATGTTTTTAAACACTTGCGCCTGTAAAAGTCAGCTATACACCTGCTTTTTCAGGCGCAAGATTTTTGAGGACATTTGCTGGGCAAGATATGTGCAAATATCACAAATCTTGGCCTTGCAAGTGTCCTCACTCCTGATATGCACGAGATCTGTCAAGCCAGAAACTTGACAGATCGAAAAAGTCGGTTTTCAGCGCATGCGCATTGCGGCTGAAAACCGGCTTTTCCGATGCCTTTCCGGGTCTGTAGAAACTTCATACAGACCAGGGATATCGGAATTTCAGTCCCAATAATTTGCTCTTTGATTTTTTCTGTCAAAAGGCATGACCTCACACTTTCCAACATTATACTCCATCTGCCAAATTTTTGCCCACTCACTTAGCCTGTCTATGTCCTTTTGCAGATTTTGTGTGTCCTCCTCACACATTGCTTTTCCTCCCACCTTTGTATTGTCAGCAAACTTGGCTGTGTTACACTCAGTCCCTTCTTCCAAGTCGTTAATATAGATTGTAAATAGTTGGGGTCCCAGCACTGATCCCTGAGGCACCTCACGAGTTACTGGTTGCCAACCAGAGAACAAACCATTCATCCCGACTCTCTGTTCTCTGTTAGCTCCATGCTAATATGTTACCCCCAACCCCTTGAACTTTTATCTTGTGTAGTAACCTTTTATGTGGCACCTTGTCAAATGCCTTCTGGAAGTCCAAATACACCACATCTACTGGTTCCCCTTCATCCAATTACAGGAGAGGATAAAGAAAAAAAAAGGGACGCTTATGTCAAATGCTAAATATTATAGAATCTTCAGAGGAATATAGAAATTTATGAGGCATAATTAAAAAGGATATTAGGAATGCTAAGCGAGAGCATGAGAAATTCTTGGCTAGTAAAATTAAGGAAAACCCGAAGATGTTCTATAAATATATTAAGAGTAAGAGGGTAACTAAAGAAAGGGTAGGGCCGATTAGAGACCATAAGGGTAATCTTTGTGTGGGTGCGGAAAATGTTGGTAAGGTTCTTAATGAATATTTTGCATCTGTTTTCACAAAGGAAAGGAGCAATGCAGATACTGCTATTGAGGAGAAGTGTGATATTCTGGATGAAATAAATATAGTAAGAGAGGAAGTAATAAGGGGTTTAGCAGCTTTGAAAGTTGATAAGTCCCCAGGCCCCGATGAAATGCATTCCAGGCTGTTAAGCGAAGTAAAAGCGGAAATACAAGAGACTTTGACCATCATTTTCCAGTCCTCTTTGGATTTGGGCATAGTGCCGGAGATTTGGAGGACCGCTAATGTAGCACCCATGTTTAAGAAGGAAGAAAGAAATAGGCCGAGTAATTACAGGCCTGTCAGCCTAACCTCAGTGGTGGGAAAATTATTGGAAAAAATCTTGAAAGACAGGATAAATCTACATTTGGAAAGGCAGAGATTAATTAGGGACGGTCAGCATGGATTTGTTAAGGGAAGATTGTGATGACTAACCTGAAGAGGTTCGATGAGGGTAGTGCATACGATGTCGTGTATATGGACTTTAGCAAATCTTTTGATAAGGTCCCACATGGTAGACTGGTCAAGAAGGTTAGAGCCCATGGGATCCATGGCAAAGTGGCAAGTTGGATCCAAAATTGGCTTGGAGGCAGCAAAGGGTAATGATTGATGGATGTTTTTGTGACTGGAAGATTGTTTCCAGCGGGGTTCCGCAGGGCTCAGTACTGGGTCACTTCGTATATATCAATGATTTAGATTTGAATATAGGGAGTATGATTAAGAAGTTTGCAGACGACATTAAATTGACTGTGTGGTTGATAATGAAGAGGAAAGTCATAGGCTGCAGGAGGATATCGACTGGTCAGGTGGGCAGAGCAGTGGCAAATGGAATTTAATTCAGAGAAGTGTGAGATGATGCACTTTGGGAGGGCTAAAAAGGAAACATAGAAACATAGAAAATAGGTGCAGGAGTAGGCCATTTGGCTCTTTGAGCCTGCACTGCCATTCAACGAGTTCATGGCTGAACATGCAACTTCAGTACCCCATTCCTGCTTTCTCGCAATACCCCTTGATCTCCCGAGTAGTAAGGACTATATCTAACTCCTTTTTGAATATATTTAGTGAATTAGCCTCAACAACTTTCTGTGGTAGAGAATTCCACAGGTTCACCACTCTCTGGGTGAATAAGTTTCTGCTCATCTCGGTCGCACTTTACCAGGGAAGCTTTGAGGGTGTCCTTATAACGTTTCCGCTGTCCTCCTTTGGCTCGTTTACCACGAAGGAGCTCCGCATAAAGCATTTGCTTCGAGAGTGTCGTATCTGGCAGGCGAATTTGGATGATGTGCAATCTGTATGGGTGGAGCTGTGGAATCCCAAAAGATCAGAAAATGCTCGTGGGAGTTGTGTATTGACCACCAAACAGTAGTAGTGAGGTTGGGGACAGCATCAAACATGATATTAGGGATGCGTGCAATAAAGGTACAGCAGTTATCATGGGCGACTTTAATCCTCAAAGAGATTGTGCTAACCAAAGTGGTAGCAATACGGTGGAGGAGGATTTCTAGACCTATATGCCAAGGAAACAACTAGAGGGCTGGCCATCCTAGACTGGGTGATGTGTAATGAGAAAGGACTAATTAGGAATCTTGTGCGAGGCCCCTTGGGGAAGAGTGACCATAATATGGTCGAATTCTTTATTAAGATGGAGTGACACAGTTAATTCAGAGACTAGGGTCCTGAACTTAAGGAAAGGTAACTTTGATGGAAAGAGACGTGAATTGGCTAGAATAGACTGGCAAATTATACTTAAAGGGTTGACGGTGGATAGGCAATGGCAAACATTTAAAGATCACATGGATGAACTTCAACAATTGCACATCCCTATCTGGCGTAAAAATAAAACGGGGAAGGTGGCTCAACCGTGGCTAACAAGGGAAATTAAGGATAGTGTTAAATACAAGGAAGAGGCATATAAATTGGCCAGAAAAAGCAGCAAATCTGAGGACTGTGAGAAATTTAGAATTGAGCAGAGGAGGACAAAGGGTTTAATTAGGAGGGGAAAAATAGAGCATGAGCTTACTGGGAACATAAAAACTGACTGCAAAAGCTTCTATAGATATGTGAAAAGAAAAAGATTAGTGAAGGCAAACATAGGTCCCTTGCAGTCAGATTCAGGTGAATTTATAATGGGGAAGAAAGAAATGGCAGACCAGTTGAACAAATACTTTGGTTCTGTCTTCACAAAGGAAGACACAAATAACCTTCCGGAAGTACTTGAGGACCGAGGGTCTAGTGAGAAGGAGGAACTGAAGGATATCCTTATTAGGCAGGAAATTGTGTTAAGGAAATTGATGGGATTGAAGGCCGATAAATCCTCGGGGCCTGATAGTCTGCATCCCAGAGTACTTAAGGAAGTGGTCCTAGAAATAATGGATGCATTGGTGTTCATTTTCCAACAGTGTATCGACTCTGGATCGGTTCCTATGGACTGGAGGGTAGCTAATGTAACAAAGGGAGAGAGAAAATGGGTAATTATAGATTGGTTACATAGAAAATAGGTGCAGGAGTAGGCCATTCGCCCCTTCAAGCCTGCACCGCCATTCAATGTGTTCATGGCTGAACATGCAACTTCAGTACCCCATTCCTGCTTTCTCGCCATACCCCTTGATCCCCCTAGTAGTAAGGACTTCATAGAAACATAGAAACATAGAAAATAGGTGCAGGAGCAGGCCATTCAGCCCTTCTAGCCTGCACCGCCATTCAATGAGTTCATGGCTGAACATGAAACTTCAGTACCCCCTTCCTGCTTTCTCGCCATAACCCTTGATCCCCCGAATAGTAAGGACTTCATCTAACTCCCTTTTGAATATATTTAGTGAATTGGCCTCAACTACTTTCTGTGGTAGAGAATTCCACAGGTTCACCACTCTCTGGGTGAAGAAGTTTCTCCTCATCTCGGTCCTAAATGGCTTACCCCTTATCCTCAGACTGTGACCCCTGGTTCTGGACTTCCCCAACATTGGGAACATTCTTCCTGCATCTAACCTGTCTAAACCCGTCAGAATTTTAAACGTTTCTATGAGGTCCCCTCTCATTCTTCTGAACTCCAGTGAATACAAGCCCAGTTGATCCAGTCTTTCTTGATAGGTCAGTCCCGCCATCCCAGGAATCAGTCTGGTGAATCTTCACTGCACTCCCTCAATAGCAAGAATGTCCTTCCTCAAGTTAGGAGACCAAAACTGTACACAATACTCCAGGTGTGGCCTCACCAAGGCCCTGTACAACTGTAGCAACACCTCCCTTCCCCTGTATTCAAATCCCCTCGCTATGAAGGCCAACATGCCATTTGCTTTCTTAACCGCCTGCTGTACCTGCATGCTAACCTTCAATGACTGATGTACCATGACACCCAGGTCTCGTTGCAATTCCCCTTTTCCTAATCTGTCAACATTCAGATAATAGTCTGTCTCTCTGTTTTTACCACCAAAGTGGATAACCTCACATTTATCCACATTATACTTCATCTGCCATGCATTTGCCCACTCACCTAACCTATCCAAGTCACTCTGCAGCCTCATAGCATCCTCCTCGCAGCTCACACTGCCACCCAACTTAGTGTCATCCGCAAATTTGGAGATACTACATTTAATCCCCTCATCTAAATCATTAATGTACAGTGTAAACAGCTGGGGCCCCAGCACAGAACCTTGCTGGGTACCCCACTAGTAACTGCCTGCCATTCTGAAAAGTCCCCATTTACTCCTACTCTTTGCTTCGGTCTGACAACCAGTTCTCAATCCATGTCAGCACACTACCCCCAATCCCATGTGCTTTAACTTTGCACATTAATCTCTTGTGTGGGACCTTGTCGAAAGCTATCTGAAAGTCTAAATATACCACATCAACTGGTTCTCCCTTGTCCACTCTACTGGAAACATCCTCAAAAAATTCCAGAAGATTTGTCAAGCATGATTTCCCTTTCACAAATCCATGCTGACTTGGACTCATCATGTCACCTCTTTCCAAATACGCTGCTATGACATCATTAATAATTGATTCCATCATTTTACCCACTACCGATGTCAGGCTGTATTTCCCTGTTTTCTCTCTCCCACCTTTTTTCAAAAGTAGGGTTACATTGGCTACCCTCCACTCGGTAGGAACTGATCCAGAGTCAATGGAATGTTGGAAAATGACTGTCAATGCATCCGCTATTTCCAAGGCCACCTCCTTAAGTACTCTGGGATGCAGTCCATCAGGCCCTGGGGATTTATCGGCCTTCAATCCCATCAATTTCCCCAAAACAATTTCCGACTAATAAGGATTTCCCTCAGTTCCTCCTTCTTACTCGACCCTCTGACCCCTTTTATATCCGGAAGGTTGTTGTGTCCTCCTTAGTGAATACCGAACCAAAGTACTTGTTCAATTGGTCCACCATTTCTTTGTTCCCTGTTATGACTTCCCCTGATTCTGACTGCAGGGGACCTACGTTTGTCTTTACTAACCTTTTTCTCTTTACATATCTATAGAAACTTTTGCAATCCGTCTTAATGTTCCCTGCAAGCTTCTTCTAGTACTCCATTTTCCCTGCCCTAATCAAACCCTTTGTCCTCCTCTGCTGAGTTCTAAATTTCTCCCAGTCCCCGGGTTCGCTGCTATTTCTGGCCAATTTGTATGCCACTTCCTTGGCTTTAATACTATCCCTGATTTCCCTTCAGAGCCGCGGTTGAGCCACCGTCCCTTTTTTATTTTTATGCCAGACAGGGATGCACAATTGTTGTAGTTCATCCATGCGGTCTCTAAATGTCTGCCATTGCCCATCCACTGTCAACTCCTTAAGTATCGTTCACCAATCTATCCTAGCCAATTCATGCCTCATACCTTCAAAGTTACCCTTCTTTAAGTTCTGGACCATGGTCTCTAAATTAACTGTTTCATTCTCCATCCTAATGTAGAATTCCACCATATTATGGTCACTCTTCCCCAAGGGGCCTCGCACAACGATATTGCTAATTAATCCTCTCTCATTACAGGGTATACACATTATGCGGTAGACCACTTAAAAGTATAGATGAACAAAGGGACCTTGGAGTGCTTGTCCACAGATCCCTGAAAGTAGCAGGCCAGATGAATAAAGTGGTTAAGAAGGCATTTGGAATGCTTGCCTTTATTGGCCGGGGCATAGAATACAAGAGCAAGGAGGGTATGCTTAAATTGTATAATACTTTGGTTAGGCCACAGCTGGAGTACTGTGTGCAGTTCTGATCGCTGTATTCTAAGAAGGATGTGATTGCACTCGAGAGGGTGCAGAGGAGATTTATTAGGGTGCTGCCTGGAATGGAGAATCTTAGTTATGAGGACAGATTGGATAGTCTGGGTTTGTTCTCATTGGAACAGAGGAGGTTGAGAGGTGTAATTGAGGTGTACAAAATATTGATGGGCCTGGACACAGTGGATAGTAAGGGCCTATATCCTTTGGTGCAGGGGTCAATTATGAGGGGGCATAGTTTTAAGGTGGTTGGTGGAAGGTTTAGAGGGGATTGGAGGGGCGGAGGTGGGGGGCGGGGGGTGGGGGGTTCTTTACGCAGAGCGTTATGGGGATATGGAACTTTCTGCCTGGAAGAATGGTGGTTGCAGAAAAACTCACCACTTTTAAGAGATGGTTGGATGACTACTTAAAGCGCTGTAACCTGCAGGGTTACGGACCTAGAGCTGGTAATTGGGATTAGACTGGATGACCTTTTATTGGCCACCGCAGATATAATGGTAAGTGCTGCAGGGAATCGAATAAGGCCAGAGTGATTCCTGGACTAGTGTCGATCGCCTGGATGGGTCGGCGAGGAAATTTTGCAGATTTCTTTCTCCCTAAATCTCCTTGGATTTTTATCTGGTTTTTGTCGTTCCCAGAAGATTACATGGCTCCGGTTGGGGTGGAGTGTAGAATGTTTCAGTATAAGGGGTGTCGCAGTTGTGTGAGGTGGAATGGTTGGGCTGGATTCTCTATGCCTTTCCGTCATTATTCATGGATTTATATGTAACCTTCAGGTCTACTGACCAAGGGCCGTGAGGCTCTTTGTCGGCAAGCATGGGCATAGAAACATAGAAACATAGAAAATAGGTGCAGGAGCAGGCCATTCGGCCCCTCGAGCCCACATCACCATTCAATACGATCATGGCCGATCATTCACCTCAGTACCCCTTTCCCGGTTTCTCTCCATACCCCTTGATCCCTTTAGCCGTAAGGGCCACATCTAACTCCCTCTTGAATATATCCAATGAACTGGCTTCAATGAATCTCTGCGGCCGAAATGGCCTCCTTCTGCGCTGTAAATTTCTATGTTTTTCAGATGAGACATAAAACCGAGGCCCCATCTTATCGAACCTCATTTCAATATACATTCTGGGCATCATGTGATAAGACTCACATTCAAAGGGAAGGACTTTAAGCTTTTGGACCTGTGACAGCGGACAAGAAAGGCATACAAATGTATAGGTAGCAGCCATTGAGTGGAGAGAGCTCATGGAACGGTCCAAAGTCCAACACCGACAGAGGCCAAACTTGATTACTTTGGGTCTGCAGGAAACCAAGGTTTATGAGTCAACTGCATAATCGTAATAGTTATTATATTATTGGTGTCTGAGTGATAAACATGCATTTGGACAATATGCTCGAGCCTGAATCACGGGAATCATTTAATTGAGTGTCATGTTTCTCACACTACTGTATATAACTGTATCTTACCATGCTATACATGACTGTAACTAGATATGATCTGTAACCACAAGCATACTTTACCACCAGGGGTGCACTTGCAGGAGACAATGCATACCACACAGGTATATAAAGGCAGGTCTCAGGCAAGTGCGGGACTCGAGAGCTGTGAAATAAAGGTGCAGATCCAGAGTGACCTTGACTTCAGCATGTGCCTCGTGTAAGTCTGTACTGCAGGGTCAGGACTTTACATTGTGTTGAACAGATTTCCTTACAGAAATCGCCCCATAATCTTGACGAGGGTGAGTTATCGAAGACAACAGGTGTCAACCGTGGCTCAGTTGGTGGCACTCTAACCTCGGAGTCAGAAGGTTGTGGGTTCAAGCTGACACTCCAGGGCAGTACTGAGGGAGTGCCGCACTGTCGGAGATGCAGTCTTTCAGATAAAACTTTAAACCGAGGACCCGCCTACCCTCTCAGGTAGATGTAAAAGAGGAATAGCAGGGGAGTTATCATAGAAACATAGAAACATAGAAAATAGGTGCAGGAGTAGGTAATTCGGCCCTTTGAGACTGCACCATTATTCAATAAGATCATGGCTGATCATTCACCTCAGTACCCCTTTCCTCCTTTCTCTCCATACCCCTTGATCCCTTTCGCCTTAAGGGCCATATCTAAATCCCTCTTGAATATATCCAATGAACTGGCATCAACAACTCTCTGCGGAAGGGAATTCCACAGGTTAACAACTCTCTGAGTGAAGAAGTTTCTCCTCATCTCAGTCCTAAATGGCTTACCCCTTATCCTTAGACTGTGTCCCCTGGTTCTGGACTTCCCCAACATTGGGGACATTCTTTCCGCATTTAAATTGTCCATTCCCGTCAGAATTTTATATGTTTCAATGAGATCCCCTCTCATCCTTCTAAACTCCAGTGAATACAGGCCCAGTTGATCCAGTCTCTCCTCATATGTCAGTCCTGCCATCCCGGGAATCAGTCTGGTGAACCTTCGCTGCACTCCCTCAATAGCAAGAACGTACTTCCTCAGATTAGGAGACAAAACTGAACACAATATGCCAGGTGAGGCCTCACCAAGGCTCGGTACAACTGCAGTAAGACCTCCCAGCTCCTAAACTCAAATCCCCTAGCTATGAGGGCCAACATACCATTTGCCTTCTTCACCGCCTGCTGTACCTGCATGCCAACTTTCAATGACTGATGTACCATGACACCCAGGTCTCGTTGCACATCCCCTTTTCCTAATCTGCCACCATTCAGATAATTATGCCTTCGTCTTTTTGCCACCAAAGTGGATAACCTCACATTGATCCACATTATACTGCATCTGACATGCATTTGCCCACTCACCTAACCTGTCCAAATCACACTGCCGCCTCTTAGCATCCTCCTCACAGCTCACACCGCCACCGAGCTTAGTGTCATCTGCAAACTTGGAGATATTGCGCTCAATGCCTTCATCTAAATCATTAATGTATATTGTAAATAGCTGGGGTCCCAGCATTGAGCCCTGCAGCACCCCACTCGTCACTGCCTGCAATTCTGAAAAGGACCCGTTTATCCCGACTCTCTGCTTCCTGTCTGCCAACCAATTCTCTATCTACGTCAGTAAATTACCCCCAATACCATGCGCTTTGATTTTGCACACCAATCTCTTGTGCGGGACCTTGTCAAAAGCCTTTTGAAAGTCCAAATACACCACATCCACTGGTTCTCCCCTGTCCACTCTATTAGTTACATCCTCAAACAATTCTGGAAGATTTGTCCAGCATGATTTCCCTTTCATAAATCCATGCAGACTTGGACCGATCCTGTCACTGCTTTCCAAATGCGCTGCTGTTTCATCTTGCATAGAAACATAGAAAATAGGTGCAGGAGTAGGCCATTCGGCCCTTCTAGCCTGCACCAACATTCAATGAGTTTATGGCTGAACATGCAACTTCAGTACCCCATTCCTGCTTTCTCGCAATACCCCTTGATCCCCCTAGTAGTAAGGACTTCATATAACTCCTTTTTGAATATATTTAGTGAATTGGCCTCAACAACTGTCTGTGGTAGAGAATTCCACAGGTTCACCACTCTCTGGGTGAAGAAGTTTCTCCTCATCTCGGTCCTAAATGGCTTACCCCTTATCCTTAGACTGTGACCCTTGGTTCTGGACTTCCCCAACATTGGGAACATTCTTCCTGCATCTAACCTGTCTGAACCCATCAGAATTTTAAACGTTTCTTTAATAATTGATTACAACATTTTCCCCACTACTGAAGCCTGAAGGCTTTCTGTCTTAATGCAAGGAGTAGCCGTAATAAGGTGGATGAATTAACTGTGCAAATAGATGTCAACAAATATGATGTGATTGGGATTACAGAGACGTGGCTCCAGGATGATCACGGCTGGGAACTCAACATCCAGGGGTATTCAACATTCTGGAAGGATAGAATAAAAGGAAAAGGAGGTGGGGTAGCATTGCTGGTTAAAGAGGAGATTAATGCAATAGTTAGGAAGGACATTAGCTTGGATGATGTGGAATCTATATGGGTAGAGCTGCAGAATACCAAAGGGCAAAAAACGTTAGTGGGAGTTGTGTACAGACCTCCAAACAGTAGTAGTGATGTTGGGGAGGACATCAAACAGGAAATTAGGGGTGCATGCAATAAGGGTGCAGCAGTTATAATGGGTGACTTTAATATGCACATAGATTGGGCTAACCAAACTGGAAGCAATACGGTGGAGGAGGATTTCCTGGAGTGCATAAGGGATGGTTTTCTAGACCAATATGTCGAGGAATCAACTAGGGGGGAGGCCATCTTAGACTGGGTGTTGTGTAATGAGAGAGAATTAATTAGCAATCTAGTTGTGCGAGGCCTCTTGGGGAAGAGTGGCCATAATATGGTGGAATTCTGCATTTGGATGGAGAATGAAACAGTTAATTCAGAGACCATGGTCCAGAACTTCAAGAAGGGTAACTTTGAAGGTATGTGGCTAGGATAGATTGGCGAATGATACTGAAGGGGTTGACTGTGGTTGGGCAATGGCAGACATTTAGAGACTGCATGGATGAACTACAACAATTGTACATTCCTGTCTGGCGTAAAAATAAAAAAGGGAAGGTGGCTATCAAGGGAAATCAGGGATAGTATTAAAGCCATGGAAGTGGCATACAAATTGGCCAGAAATAGCAGCGAACCCGGGGACTGGGAGAAATTTAGAACTCAGCAGAGGAGGACAAAGGGTTTGATTAGGGCAGGGAAAATGGAGTACGAGAAGAAGCTTGCAGGGAACATTAAGACGGATTGCAAAAGTTTCTATAGATATGTAAAGAGAAAAAGGTTAGTAAAGACAAACGTAGGTCCCCTGCAGTTAGAATCAGGGGAAGTCATAACGGGGAACAAAGAAATGGCAGACCAATTGAACAAGTACTTTGGTTCGGTATTCACTAAGGAGGACACAACAACCTTCCGGATATAAAAGGGGTCAGAGGGTCTAGTAAGAAGGAGGAACTGAGGGAAATTCTTATTAGTCGGGAAATTGTTTTGGGGAAATTGATGGGATTGAAGGCCGATAAATCCCCAGGGCCTGATGGACTGCATCCCAGAGTACTTAAGGAGGTGGCCTTGGAAATAGCGGATGCATTGACAGTCATTTTCCAATATTCCATTGACTCTGGATCAGTTCCTATGGAGTGGAGGGTAGCCAATGTAACCCCACTTTTGAAAAAAGGAGGGAGAGAAAACAGGGAATTATAGACCAGTCAGCCTGATATCGGTAATGGGTAAAATGATGGAATCAATTATTAAGGATGTCATAGCAGCGCATTTGGAAAGAGATGACATGATGGGTCCAAGTCAGCATGGATTTGTGAAAGGGAAATCATGCTTGACAAATCTTCTGGAATTTTTTGAGGATGTTTCCAGTAGAGTGGACAAGGGAGAACCAGTTGATGTGGTATATTTGGACTTTCAGATGGCTTTCAACAAGGTCCCACACAAGAGATTAATGTGCAAAGTTAAAGCACATAGGATTGGGGGTAGTGTGCTGACATGGATTGAGAACTGGTTGTCAGACAGGAAGCAAAGATTAGGAGTAAATGGGGACTTTTCAGAATGGCAGGCAGTGACTAGTGGGGTACCGCAAGGTTCTGTGCTGGGGCCCCAGCTGTTTACACTGTATATTAATGATTTAGATGAGGGGATTAAATGTAGTATCTCCAAATTTGCGGATGACACTAAGTTGGGTGGCAGTGTGAGCTGCAAGGAGGATGCTATGAGGCTGCAGAGCGACTTGGATAGGTTAGGTGAGTGGGCAAATGCATGGCAGATGAAGTATAATGTGGGTAAATGTGAGGTTATCCACTTTGGTGGTAATAACAGAGAGACAGACTATTATCTGAATGTTGACAGATTAGGAAAAGGGGAGGTGCAACGAGACCTGGGTGTCATGGTACATCAGTCATTGAAGGTTGGCATGCAGGTACAGCAGGCGGTTAAGAAAGCAAATGGCATGTTGGCCTTCATAGCGTTGGGATTTGAGTACAGGGGCAGGGAGGTGTTACTACAGTTGTACAGGGCCTTGGTGAGGCCACACCTGGAGTATTGTGTACAGTTTTGGTCTCCTAACCTGAGGAAGGACATTCTTGCTATTGAGGGAGTGCAGCGAAGGTTCACCAGACTGATTCCCGGGATGGCGGGACTGACCTATCAAGAAAGACTGGATCAACTGGGCTTGTATTCATGAGTTCAGAAGAATGAGAGGGGACCTCATAGAAACGTTTAATATTCTGATGGGTTTAGACAGGTTAGATGCAGGAAGAATGTTCCCAATGTTGGGGAAATCCAGAACGAGGCGTCACAGTCTAAGGATAAGGGGTAAGCCATTTAGGACCGAGATGAGGAGAAACTTCTTCACCCAGAGCATGGTGAACCTGTGGAATTCTCTACCACAGAAAGTTGTTGAGGCTAATTCACTAAATATATTCAAAAAGGAGTTAGATGAAGTCCTTACTACTAGGGGTATCAAGGGGTATGGCGAGAAAGCAGGAATGGGGTACTGAAGTTGCATGTTCAGCCATGAATACATTGAATGTCGGTGCAGGCTTGAAGGGGTGAATGGCCTACTCCTGCACCTATTTTCTATGTAACCAATCTATAATTACCCGTTTTTTCTCTCTCCCTTTTTTAATAAGTGGTGTTACATTAGCTACCCTCCAGTCCATAGGAACCGATCCAGAGTCGATACACTGTTGGAAAATGAACACCAATGCATCCATTATTTCTAGGGCCACTTCCTTAAGTACTCTGGGATGCAGACTATCAGGCCCCGAGGATTTATCGGCCTTCAATCCCATCAATTTCCTTAACACAATTTCCTGCCTAATAAGGATATCCTTCAGTTCCTCCTTCTCACTAGACCCTCGGTCCCCAAGTACTTCCGGAAGCTTATTTGTGTCTTCCTTTGTGAAGACAGAACCAAAGTATTTGTTCAACTGGTCTGCCATTTCTTTCTTCCCCATTATATATTCACCTGAATCTGACTGCAAGGGACCTATGTTTGCCTTCACTAATCTTTTTCTTTTCACATATCTATAGAAGCTTTTGCAGTCAGTTTTTATGTTCCCAGTAAGCTCATGCTCTATTTTCCCCCTCCTAATTAAACCCTTTGTCCTCCTCTGCTCAATTCTAAATTTCTCACAGTCCTCAGATTTGCTGCTTTTTCTGGCCAATTTATATGCCTCTTCCTTGTATTTAACACTATCCTTAATTTCCCTTGTTAGCCACGGTTGAGCCACCTTCCCCGTTTTATTTTTACGCCAGATAGGGATGTGTAATTGTTGAAGTTCATCCATGTGATCTTTAAATGTTTGCCATTGTCTATCCACCGTCAACCCTTTAAGTATCATTTGCCAGTCTATTCTAGCCAATTCACGTCTCATTCCATCAAAGTTACCTTTCCTTAAGTTCAGGACCCTAGTCTCTGAATTAACTGTGTCACTCCATCTTAATAAAGAATTCGACCATATTATAGTCACTCTTCCCCAAAGGGCCTCGCACAAGATTCCTAATTAGTCCTTTCTCATTACACATCACCCAGTCTAGGATGGCCAGCCCTCTAGTTGGTTCCTTGGCATATAGGTCTAGAAAACCATCCCTAATACAGTACAGGAAATCCTCCTCCACCGTATTGCTACCAGTTTGTGGATTAAAGTCGCCCATGATAACTGCTGTACCTTTATTGCACGCATCCCTAATTTCATGTTTGATGCTGTCCCCAACCTCACTACTACTGTTTGGTGGTCAATACACAACTCCCACGAGCATTTTCTGATCTTTTGGGATTCCACAGCTCCACCCATACAGATTGCACATCATCCAAATTCGCCTGCCAGATACGACACTCTCGAAGCAAATGCTTTATGCGGAGCTCCTTCGTGGTAAATGAGCCAAAGGAGGACAGCGGAAACGTTATAAGGACACCCTCAAAGCTTCCCTGGTAAAGTGCGACATCACCACTGACACCTGGAAGACCCTGGCTGAAGATCGCCCGAGGTGGAGAAAGTGCATCCGGGAGGGCGGATGAGCTCTTTGAGTCTCAACGCAAAGAATGTGAAGGGACCAAGCGCAGGCAGCAGAAGGAGCGCGTGGCAAACCAGCCCCACCGACCCCTTCCCTTGACGAATGTCTTTCCCACCGGTGACAGGGTCTGCGGCTCTCTTATCGGACTCTTCACCCATCCAAGAACTCACTTTGGGAGTGGAAGCAAGTCTTCCTCGATTACGAGGGACTGCCTATGATGATGATGATGATGACGACATTATCCAAGCTAATGTCCTCCCTTTCTATTGTGTTAATTTCCTCTTTATACAGCAACGTCATCCCACCTCCTTTTCCTTTCTGTCTATCCTTCCTGAATGTTGAATATCCCTGCATGTTGAGTTCCCAGCCTTGGTCATTCTGGAGTCATGCCTCCGTGATGCCAATTATATCATATTCATTAATTGCTGCCTGTGCAGTTAATTCATCCACCTTATTAAGAATACTCCCCGCATTGAGGCACAGAGCCTTCAGGCTTGTCTTTTGAACACACTTTGCCCTTTTAGAATTTTGCTGTAATGTGGCCCTTTTTGATTTTGCCTTGGGTTTCTCTGCCCTTTTCTTCTTTCTATCTTTTGCTTCTGCCCCCATTCTACTTCCCTCTATCTCCCTGCATAGGTTCCCATCCCCCTGCCATATTAGTTTAACCCCACCCCAACAGCACGAGCAAACACTCCCCCTAGGACATTGGTTCCGGTCCTGCCCAGGTGCAGACCGTCTGGTTTGTACTGGTCCTACCTCCCCCAGAACCAGTTCCAATGTCCCAGGAATTTGTCCCGGGGAGGTGATGTCATGTATTCAACTGTCATTGTAATCCATGTATAAACTGACCTAAGATGTACACCGTGAGAACATTGAACACTTGGTGGTGAACTTGTGGGAGTCACTCCTAACCTGGACTTCAGTGCTGGCTAATAAAGGTTATTGCTCACAGAGTGACCTTCTCTCAAGTATGGGCCTCATGTGCATTTATACTGTATAGTAAGGACATACCATTGGCGACGAGAAACTGGGATTTAAACCATGTGAGCATGGCCACTAGCAGTACAGACGAGAGGTACTGTGTTGGTGATGATTGGGACGATTTTATTGAGACTACAGCAAAGTTTCGTCACGAAGGAATGGCTGGGACAGGATTCGGCCGACAAACGCAGGGCTCATCTCCTGATGGTTTGTGGATCCAGGACATACTCCAGGATGAAGGACCTTCTAGCGCCAGAGAAGCCAGCGGACAAGACTTTTGAAGAGCTTAGTAAGTTGGTTGGGGAACACCTTAAACCGGCGAGCAGCATGCACATGGCGAGACATCGGTTTTACATGCACCGGCGGCGAGAAGGGCAAAGCGTTCCAGACTTCGTGGCAAACCTCCGGCGACTGGCGAGCCTATGTAAGTTCCCAGATGCATGCAGAGCAGAGATGCTGTGAGACCTTTTAATTGAGGGCATCGAGCATGCTAGGGTTTTCAGGAAACTGATTGAAACCAAAGACTTGACCCTGGAAACGGCGGCTTTGATGGCCCAGACATTTATCTCAGGGGAGGAAGAGACCAGAATGATGTTTGACAAAAATCTTGGTTCAAATGCAGCAAATGAACAGGGAGTCAACATTGTTAACACGGCACACAGTTCTCTAGGCAGACAAGGGCAATTGGACATGCCAGAGTATGTAGTCGCACCCAAAGGGGGAATTCAACAGAGACAATGGCTAGCTGAACGGCGATTCATGCCAACGCAAGGGAAAGTGCGGCCAGTAATGGGGCCATCAACACCTGTCAATGGTGTGCTTAAGGACAGTTACAGAGACAGTCAGAAACGATCGACTGGTAATGGACCTTTTGTTTCCAACAACGGCTCATGTTAGAGGTGTGGAGGCAAACACCTAGCCAGAGCTTGCAGGTATCAGCAATATACCTGCAGAAACTGCAACGTCAGTGGTCACTTGGTGCGTACGTGCAGGAAGCCTGCAGCCAGGTTGATGTACGAGGAGGACGGGCCTGATGTAAGCTCTACGAGGCCAAATGGATACTGGGGGAAATCGCTTGAAGCTGAAGTTCAGCGAGTTCATGTGGAGCACATATTCAGTTCATACACCAGGACGTCACCGATAATGATGAAAGTGCTCCTCAATGGCATCCCAGTATCAATGGAGCTAGACACGGGGGCCAGCCAGACCCTGATGAGTATCAAACAGTTCAACAAGTTGTGGGCGTCCAAGGCCAGGAGGCCAAAATTATTGCCGATTGACGCACAGCTACGGACTTACACAAAGGAGATCATTCCGGTGCTTGGCAGCGCCACGGTAGTCGTGACCCACAAAGATTCGGAGAACAGGTTGCCACTCTGGATTGTCCCAGGGGATGGTCCCACACTGCTGGGGAGGAGTTGGCTTGCTGTCATGAACTGGAACTAGGGCGATGTCAATGCAATTTCTTCTGTGGAGCGAATATCATGCTCACAGGTCCTGGACAAATTTGACTCACTATTTCAACCCGACATTGGCACTTTCATGGGGACCAAGGTGGTGATTCACATAAACCCGGTCGCCAGGCCAGTACACCACAAGGCCAGAGCAGTGCCGTATGTGATGCAGGAAAAGATAGAAGGCGTTTTGGACCGCCTGCTGAGGGAAGGCATCATCTCGTCAGTCGAATTCAGTGACTGGGCGAGCCCGATTGTGCCGGTGCTCAAGGCGGATGGGTTGGTCAGAATATGTGGTGATTACAATCGGGTGTCACTCCAAGACCAGTACTCGCTACCGAGAGCGGAGGATCTCTTTGCGACGCTATCCGATGGCAAACTTTTTTCAAAATTGGACCTGACCTCAGCTTACATGATCCAGGAGCTGGCGAGTGAGTTGAAGAAGCTGACCACCATCATGACACACAAGGGGTTGTTTGAGTATAACAGATGTCCGTTTTGGATTTGCTCGGCTGCCGCGATCTTTCAACGAAGTATGGAAAGCCTCCTCAAGTCGATTCCAAGGACAGTGGTTTTTCAAGATGACATCCTCATCACGGGTTACGATACTGAAGAACACATCCGCAACCTGGAGGAGGTGCTACGCAGACTGGACTGGGTAGGTCTGCGACTGAAAAAGGCGAAGTGCGTCTTCCTAGCTCCAGAGGTAGAATTCCTGGGGATGAAGGTAGCAGCAGACGGGATCAGACCTACTGCGTCCAAAACAGAAGCGATCCAGAGAGCACCCAGACCCCGTAACATGACGGAGCTGCGTTCGTTCCTGGGGCTCCTGAACTATTTTGGTAATTTTCTTCCCACATTGAGCACGCTGTTAGAGCCGCTACACGTGCTCCTACGCAAAGGTCGCGAATGGGTCTGGGAGGACAGCCAGGAAAGTGCTTTTGATGGAGCATAACTAATTTCGTGCTCTAACAATCTGTTAATGCAATATGACCCATGTAAGAAACTTGTTTTAACGTGCGATGCGTCGTCCTATGGGGTCGGGTGTGTGTTGCAGCATGTTAATGCCAAGGGTCAGTTACAGCCGGTAGCTTATGCCTCCAGAAGTCTGTCCCAGGCAGAAAGGGCCTACGGGATGGTAGAAAAGGAAGCGCTTACAGTGTATATGCTGTAAAAAAAATGCACCAGTACCTGTTTGAAATTTGAGCTGGAGACAGATCACAAACCCCTAATGTCCCTTTTGGCTGACAACAAGGCCATAAATGCAAATGCATCGGCCCGCATACAGAGGTGGGCACTCACGTTAGCCGCCTATGACTACATAATTCGGCACAGACCGGGCACTGAAAACTGCGCCGATGCACTCAGCAGGCTCCCACTAGCCACCACCGAGGGGGCAACCGAGCATGCTGCTGAGATGGTCATGGCTGTTGAAGCTTTCGAAAGCGAGGGCTGTCACGGCTGAGCCTATCAGATGAAAGTCTGGACAAATAGAGACCCGCTACTGTCTTTAGTCAAGAAATGTGTCCTGAATGGGGACTGGGCAGCCACATACGGGGCATGCCCTGAGGAATTCAAACCATTTCACAGGCGCAAGGATGAACTCTCGATTGCCTACTATGAGGAAACCGAGTAGTCATGCCCCAGATGGGCAGAGAGATGTTCATCAGAGAACTCCACAATGAGCCCCGGGCATTGTCATGAAGGCGGCAATTGCCAGGTCACACGTTTGGTGGCCAGGGTAGATGCAGGCCTGGAACTTTGTGTTCGCAGGTGCAACACATGTGCCCAGCTGGGCAATGCGCCCAGGGAAGCCCCCCTTAGCCCCTGGTCCTGGCCCGCCAAGCCATGGTCACGCATCCATGTGGACTACGCAGGTCCTTTCATGGAAGAAGTGTTTTTGGTTGTAGTAGATGCCTACTCCAAATGGATCGAGTGTGACATTCTCAATTCAAGCACATCCTCTGCCACGGTAGAAAGTCTATGGGCAATGTTCGCTGCCCATGGTCTACCGGAGGTCCTGGTCAGCGACAATGGCCCGTGCTTCACAATCATTGAATTCCAGGACTTCATGGCAGAAAATGGTATCAACCATGTCAGAACGGCACCGTTCAAGCCGGCCTCAAACAGCCAGGCTGAACGAGCAGTGCAGATAATCAAACAGGGGATGCTCAGAATCCAAGGGGGTTCCCTGCAAAGCCGCTTATCACACCTCCTGTTGGCCAATAGATCCCGACCACACTCACTCACAGGGGTCCCACCCGCAGAGCTGATAATGAAAAGGAAGCTCAAAAACCAGGTTATCCCTTATACACCCCAACATGAAAGAAATTGTTGAGAGCAGGCGCCAGTCACAATGTTACTACCATGATGGGAATGCGAAGGCGCAATGTATTGATGTCAATGACCCTGTTTTTGTCCTCAGCTACGCTGCAGGGCCTAAATGGCTCGCAGGCACTGTGATTGACAAAAAGGGGAAGAGGGTTTTGGTAGTTAAACTTACCAATGGACAAATCTGCCGCAAACACGTGGATCAAACAAAAAGGATGTTCAGCAACCCCATCGAAGAAGCAGAGGAAGAACACAATGTAGAGTTCACTCCACCACAGGTGACCGAACACCGGAACCAAGCGGAGGAGAGCCCAGTTACCGTGGGCAGTCCGGTCAGGCCTGAGGCACCACAAACAGCAGAGACTCAGGCCAGCGCCCAACAACCGGAGCCCCAACTCAGGCGCTCTCCAAGGGAGCGTAAACCACCAGAGACTTAACCTGTGATCCCAATAAGACTTTGGGGGGGAGGTGATGTCATGTATTCAACGGTCATTGTAACCGATGTATAAACTGACCTAAATTGTACACCTTGAGAACACTGACCACTAGGTGGTGAACTTGTGGGAGACACTCCTAACCTGGACTTTCAGGTATAAAAGGGGAAGCTCCACCTACCTTCCTCACTTCAGTGCTGGTTAATAAAGGTTAGTGCTCACAGAGTGACCTTCTCCCAAGTATGGGCCTCGTGTGCTTTTATACTGTATGGTAAGGACATATTAGGTGTCTTTGCCAATATTTATCCCTCATTCAACATTACTCAAAACAGATTGTCTCATCATTATCATATATCTGTTTGTTGGAGCTTGCTGTATGCAAATTGGCTGTCGCGTTTCATACATTACAACAGTGACTACACTTCAAAAAGTATTTCATTGGGTGTGAAGTGCTTTGGGATGTCCTGAGATTCTGAAAGGCGCTAGCAAAATGCAAGTCTTTCTTTCATTCTGTAATGCAACACAACACCTAGTTCCGAATCAGTGACATTTTAAATCTATGCATATTAGTTACGTGGCGAAATGAGAGAGGCTGGGATTGATGTCCTTAGAGCAGAGAAATTTATAGGGAGATTTAATATTGTTGTTCGAAATTATAATGGGTTTGTATGAAGTAGATAAAAAGAAATTATTTCCAGTGGCAGGAATGTCGGTAACCAGAGGACACAGATTTAAGATAATGTGCAAAAGAACCAGAGGGGGAGGAGAAATGTTTTACACAGTGAGTGGTTATGATCTGGCATGCACTGCTTAAAAGGGTGATGGAAGTGTATTCAAGAGTAATTTTGAAAAAGAAATTGGATAAATACTTGAAAAGAAAAAAAAATTGCAGGGCTATGGGATGTTGGACTATTTGGACAGCCCTTTCAAAGAACTGGCATAGGCACGATGGGCCGAATGGCCTCCTTCTGCGCTGTTCTGATTCTATCTGTGGTGTTTAAAATGATGCAATGAACTCCGTACTGTGAGCCAGTGGCCAGGTGAAACCTGGTCAGTCGTTAATGGTTTCCAGAAGTTAAGATACAAAGGTGAAGTTCAAGTTATATACCAGGCCCAGCATGAGTGTACCTATGACCCTAGGACCTCCAACAGTAGAGCCCCCTGTTGGTGGGCAGACCTTATGTACATACATTACATCATGAATCTATTTTTCCACACACATTAGTTAATCTGCCCAAGTGTGGTTGTAGCCTTTCCTACGCAAGTATTTAGCAAAACATTCAGAGATATGTAATACAATGCAGTTGTTTCACGGTTGGAGAACTTGTGCACAACTTCTTCACCTCTTTTAATTGAACTGATAAGAGATATTGGGTTGCCCCAGTGTCGTTAAACAAAAAACAAAGGGGGAGAAATTCGATTGCACCTCAGTTTGGGCGGTGTCCCGGGTGGAGTGGTAAATTTTGCGCTGGTAAATGGGTCGTGTCTGCAGCCCCAAAATTCATCAGCTGGGCCCGGAGTTTGGAGTAGAGTGCTAAGGGAGGTTTAAGGTGCTCGGCCGGCTGAGCAAGCAAAAATTCTGAGCGACTTAGCCAGCCTCAGAGCACCATGAGAGGGGCATGGGAAGAAAAAAACCCTGAAAAAAAACCCCACCGCAAACATCCCAATACATAGCTCACATCACCACAACATAAATCACAACCAAAAAAACAATCGCACTTACCTCACTACAGCCGCGACAGCTCGGACCACCAGTTTCCACAGGTGGTCCCAGCACCTCACTCTATGGAGCAGCACGGATCGAGCGGCTGCCAAAAATCCAGCCGGTGTTGCAACCAGGAGCATTGCACACCAACTCGCCTCTGCCGGGCGGTACTGCTCTGCGCCCCGTCGATACGGGCACTGAATGTCCCAACGGGGTGCTGGAAGGCTGGCCGCCCGACCAGAAATGCTCACCGCCGCCACTGCCGCCCCTCCGGGGTGCTAACGGACGGCAGAAGACCGGAAATCCCGCCCAAAGTGTCCCCTTTCTATTGTGATGTTAGCTATTGAAACTTCTGATGCAGTCAGCACGCCATGGGTCATGGGCACCATCTGTCTTAGACCGCTGGTTGGTCCAAATCCATCGCAGGCTGGCCAAAACCTACCGCAAAGATGCTAAAGTTCCACTTCACTGTGTGAGACAAGCGCTGCATCGTTGGCAAAGGGAAGTTCTCTTCAAAACAGATGTTTGACTTTACATTTTGCTCAAAGGCATGCGACATTAAAGAGTTTTCCATCTGATCTCGCACAGAGTAATACACCTTTGGCACTGCATGAGAAAGCATAAAAAAGCAGCAGAGAGAAGTATATACCAAAGAGTGTTGCTGTTATAACACATCTCTGTTTGACACCACTACGGATCTGAAAGCTGTTCAAATGATTCCATTGTGCTGGATCCAAGCCTCAGTACCACCATCGATAGATCAAATCAGATGGAGGAGGACTGTGCAGCAACAAACTCTCTCTAACAATTGGAAAAGCACCTCCTGCTGACCTGGTCAAAACCTTTTGCACAAAGGTTGTGTAAAGAGGCATTTCCTGCTTCTGACACTTTCCTTGCAGTTGCCTTAATGCAGGGACCATGTGGATTGATTGACTGGAAGGTGATTGGCAAAATAACCAAAGGCGACGCAAGAAAAAACGTTTTTAACGCAGCGAGTGGTTAAGATTTCCAATGCACTGCCTGAAAGGGTGGTGGAGGCAGACTCAATTTTATCTTTCAAAAGTGAGTTGGATAGGTATCTGAAGGAAAAAGAAAATTGCAGGGCTACGGGGAAAGGGCAGGAGGTGGAGAGTAGGACTGGCTGAGAGTCACCACAGGCTCGATGGGCTGAATGGCCTTCCATGCGGTAACCATTCTATGATTCTATGCTGATCTATCGGCAGGCAAGTCAGCACTGACGCACTGAATAAACACGTTCAGCAATCTTTTAAAAACAACCCGAGCAGAGGCTTTGCCAACAACACGAAGGATACAAATTCCCCAATGGTTGCTGCACCCGTTCCACTCTTTAGGTGTCTCATCCATGATGTTGCCTGAACTGGAGAACTTTAGCTATGAGGAAAGATTGGATCGGTTAGGTTTGTTTTGTTTGGAACAGAGGAGGCTGAGGGGAGACCTTATTGAGGTGTATTATCTATCAACAAGAGCAGGCATTGACGACGAGATCCAACACCACCTCCAGTATGTCAATGCAGCCTGAGGAAAAGAGTGTTTGAAGACCAGGCCCTCAAAACTGTCACCAAGCTCATGGTCCATAGGGCTGTAGTAATACCCGCCCTCCTGTATGGCTCAGAGACATGGACAATGTACAGTAGACACCTCAAGTCGCTGGAGAAATACCACCAACGATGTCTCCGCAAGATCCTACAAATCCCCTGGGAGGACAGATGTTCCAACGTTAGCGTCCTCGACCAGGCCAACCTCCCCAGCATTGAAGCACTGACCACACTTGATCAGCTCCGCTGGGCAGGCCACATAGTTCGCATGCCAGACACGAGACTCCCAAAGCAAGCGCTCTACTCAGAACTCCTTCACAGCAAACGAGCCAAAGGTGGGCAGCGGAAACGTTTCAAGGACACCCTCAAAGCCTCCCTGATAAAGTGCAACATCCCCCGACACCTGGGAATCCCTGGCCAAAGACCGCCCTAAGTGGAGGAAGTGCATCCGGGAGGGCGCTGAGCACCTCGAGTCTCATCGCCGAGAGCATGCAGAAATCAAGCGCAGACAGCGGAAAGAGTGTGTGGCAAACCAGACTCCCCACCCACCCCTTCCCTCAATGACTATCTGTCCCACGGGGACTGTGGTTCTCGTATTGGACTGTTCAGCCACCTAAGAACTCATGTTAAGAGTGGAAGCAAGTCTTTCTCAAATCTGAGGGAATGCCTATGATGATGGTATAAAATTATGAGGAGCCAAGATAGAGTGGATAGGAAGGACCTATTTCCCTTAGCAGAGGGGTCAACATCCAGGGGTTATAGATTTCAAGTAATTGGTAGGAGGTTGAAGGGGGATTCGAGGGGAAATTTCATCACCCAGAGGGTGGTAGGGGTCTAAAACTCACTGCCGGAAAGGATGGTAGAGGCAGAAGCCCTCACCACATTTAAAAAGTGCTTGGATGTGCACTTGAAGTGCGGTAATCTACAGGGCTACAGACCAAGGGCCCAAGTTTCGGCCTCAGTTGCTCCTGATTTTTTTGGAGCAACTGGTGTAGAATGGAGTATCTTACAAATTCAAATTCTCGGCATTTAGTTTGCTCCAGTTCTAGTCAGTTAGAACAGTTTCACTTTGGAACAGAATTTTTTTTTCAAAAGGGGGTGTGTCCGGCCACTTACGCCTGTTTTCAAAGTTTCGGCAGTGAAAACTTACTCCAAACTAACTTAGAATGGAGTAAGTGAAGATTTTTGTACGCTCGAAAAAACCTTGTCTACACTTTAGAAAATCAGGCGTAGGTTACAAATCAGGCGTAGGTAATTGGGGGGGCGAGGCGGTTTAAAGGGAAGTTTACAAACATTAAACACTTCAGTTTTACAAATAAAGAGCCATCATCAATAATAAATGATAAAAACATCAATAAATCAACCAATAAATCAATCCCAAAAAATTAATAAGAAATAATTTTTTTTTTAAAAATCAATAAATAAAACATTTTCTACTTACCGACTGCAGCACCGGGAGCCCTCCAACAGCGTGCTGGGATGCCCCCCAGTGTGTTTCTTGTCAGTATCTCTATCTCTCTCTCTGTCTGTCTGTGTGTGTCTCTCACTCTCTGTCTGTCAGTGTCTGTGTTTCTGACAGCGAGGGGAGGGGGAAGAGGGGGGTAGAGGGAGAGAGGGGGGGGGAAGGGAAGGGAGAGAAGGGGGAGGGAAGGGAGAGAAAGGGGAGGGAAGGGAGAGAAGGGGGAGGAAAGGGAGAGAAGGGAGAGAAGGGACAGAAGGGGGAGGGAAGGGAGAGAAGAGGAGGGGGAGGGAAGGGAGAGGAGAGAAGGGGGAGGGAAGGGAGAGAAGGGGGAGGGAAGGGAGAGAAGGGGGAGGGAAGAGAGAGAAGGGGGAGAGAAGGGAGAGAAGGGGGAGGGAAGGGAGAGAAGGGGGAGGGAAGGGAGAGAAGGAGAAGGGAAGGGAGAGAAGGGGGAGGGAAGGGAGAGAAGGGGGAGGGAAGGGAGAGAAGGGGGAGGGAAGGGAGAGAAGGGGAAGGGAAGGGAGAGAAGGGGGAGGGAAGGGAGAGAAGGGGGAGGGAAGGGAGAGAAGGGGGAGAGAAGGGAGAGAAGGGGGAGGGAAGGGAGAGAAGGGGGAGGGAAGGGAGAGAAGGGGGAGGGAAGGGAGAGAAGGGGAGGGAAGGGAGAGAAGGGGGAGGGAAGGGAGAGTAGGGGGAGGAGGAGGAGGAGAAGGGGAAGGGGGGGAGGAGGAGAAGGGGAAGGGGGGGAGGAGGAGAAGGGGAAGGTGGGGATGGAGGTGAAGGGGAAGGGGGGAGGAGGAGAAGGGGAAGGGGGGAGGAGGAGAAGGGGAAGGAGGGGGAGGAGGAGGAGAAGGGGAAGGAGGGGGAGGAGGAGAAGGGGAAGGAGGGGAAAAGGGGAAGGGGGAAAGGAGAAGGGGGGAAAGGAAAAGGGGGGAAAGGAAAAGGGGGGAAAGGAGAAGGGGGGAAAGGAGAAGGGGGAAAGGAGAAGGGGGAAAGGAGAAGGGGGGGAAGGAGAAGGGGGGGAAAGGAGAAGGGGGAAAGGAGAAGGGGGGGAAGGAGAAGGGGGAAAGGAGAAGGGGGGAAAGGAGAAGGGGGGGGAAAGGAGAAGGGGGGGGAAAGGAGAAGGGGGGGAAAGGAGAAGGGGGGGAAAGGAGAAGGGGGGGAAAGGAGAAGGGGGGGGGGAAGGAGAAGGGGGGGGAAAGGAGGAGAAGGTCGAGGGAGGCTGAACGAGCCGAGCCGGGCCGGGCCGGGCCGGGCCAGGCCCAAGACTTCGGGCAGGGCCCGTCCCCACCACCAGATTTACAGGTAGGTGGCGTTGGGTCGGGTCGGGTCCAGGGTCGGGAGCACGGGTCGGGTCGGGGGTTGGGGGGGAGGAAGGAGGTCGGGTTGGTTCGGGTCGCGGGAGGGGGGGGGGGAAACAGAGGGAGGTCAGGTCGGGTCGGGTCGTGTCGGGGGCGGGGGGAGGGAAGTCGGGTTGGGTCGGGTCCAGTCCGGGTGGGGTTGGGGGGCGGGGGGAGGTCGGGAGCGTGGGTCGGGTCCAGTACGGGGGGTTGGGTCGGATCCGGTCCGGGGGCGGGGGGGGGAAAGCGAGAGTCGAGTCAGGTCGGGAGCAGGAGCTGGGCGTGGGAGGCAGCCTTATGCACGCAGCCCCAGTGAGGCCATTCAGCCAGGGCTAGGGGCTGCGTGCTTCGGGCCCCTCCCACACAGTTTTGGGCCCATGTGCAGAGGTCCCGGCACTGTTTTCAGTGCAGGGACCGAGCTCCGCCCCCCACAGCTCGTGCTGCGCCGCACCTGACTCAAGAGGACCAGCAGGGAGCCGGAGAATATGTAAGTTTTTTTTAGGCGCACTTTCTGGCGCGAAGAACGGGCATCCAGGTCCGGGCTGCACCGTTCTAGGCGCGGCCCGAAACTTGGGCTCCAAGAGCTGGAAAATGGGATTAGGCTGGATAGCTCAATTGTGAATGATAAGGGAGTCAAGCGTTAAGGGAATCGAGCAGGGAAGTGGAGTTCAGGCCAAGATCAGGTCAGCCATGATATTAAATGGTGGAACAGACTCTAGGGGCCCAATGGCCTACTCCTGCACCTATTTCTTATGTTCTTTTGTTAGCTTCTCGGTAAGGGACCATCCAGGGTTTAGCACCCAGTCTATGTCCAGGATTTAAAGATACCTACATTTGAGTCGCCGAATTGTCATACATCAACCTGCTCAGATTCTGTTAGCATTTTGCACGACTAATCTTCCATCAGGGTCTGCATCACCTACTGAGGGAGCGCGCAAATTAACCCTTACTTGCCAATTATCAACGAAGGAGTCAGGCAACAAAGTTCTGAACTAACAATTGTTTATTAACCTTAGTTATAATAAGTCATATTAAGAACATAAGAAATAGAAGCAGGAGTAGGCCATTTGGCCCCTTGAGCCTCCTCCACCATTTAATAAGATCACGGCTGATCTGATCATGGACTCAGCTCCACTTTCCTGCCCGTTCCCCATAACCCTTTATTCCCTTTATCGGTCAAAAATCTGTCTATCTCCGCCTTAAATATATTCAATGACCCAGCTTCCACAGCTCTCTGCGACAGCGAATTCCATAGATTTACAACCCTCAGAGAAGAAAATACTCCTCATCTCAGTTTTAAATGGGCGGCCCCTTATTCTGAGACTATGTCCCCTGTTTTTAGTTTCCCCTCTGAGTGGAAATATCCTCTCTGCATCCACCTTGTCGAGCCCTCTCATTATCTTATATGTTTCGATAAGATCACCTCTCATTCTTCTGAACTCCAATGAGTAGAGGCCCAACCTACTCAACCTATCTTCATAAGTCAACCCCCTCATCTCCGGAATCAACCTAGTGAACCTTCTCTGAACAGCCTTCAATGCATGTATATCCTTTTTTAAATACGGACACCAAAACTGAATGCAGTACACCAGGTGTGGCCTCACCAATACCCTGTACAATTGTAGCAAGACTTCTCTGCTTTTATACTCTATTCCCCTTGCAATAAAGGCCAACATTCCATTTGCCTTCCTGATCACTTGCTGTACCTGCATACTCATTTTTTATGTTTCATGCACAAGGACCTGTACTGCAGCACTTTGCAACTTCGCTCCATTTCAATTATAATGGCGGAGCAGGCTCGAGTGGCCGAACGGTCGGCTCAGGCTCCTATTTCTTATGTTCTTATGAGATATACTTTTGACTCATAGAGCGGATTCTACATTGGATGAAAAGCAAGCGACAGTCAGGAAACATTTTCTTTCTTTCAATACAAAAAGATCAGTCTGACTTATTTGCCACAGGCAATCTGTCAGACAAAAAGGAATCACAGATTCAAATAAGTTGACCCCTCACCCCCGCCCCCTCCATTTCACACTTGGGACGGTCCCTGTGTGATCTGTCCCAATTGCTCGCTGAGGCCTGGCCATGATGTTCTCGCATTTTTCAGATCTTCTCTTATCATGTGTGTACTCAGTCGCACATCTCAGGGCACAATGTTGTCGGAATCACCGGATGAATGCCTCTTAATAGCAGTCCATTTTACAACTGTAAGTTGCTCGTGCAATAGCTAAATGTGTTGTTAGTCAGCTATTTAGCTGTGAGTTCACAGGCTATCCCTGTGTACATTGCTCCGTGATCAGCTGACAGATCTAATTTTCTTGAAGCTTGTTCCTTATCTCTACCACTGACTTTGGAGAAGGACAGCCATGTCTAGAATGGTTTGTAGAAGGAGAGCTATGTCTAGAATGGTTTGTAGAAGGACAGCTATGTATGAATTTCTCTCTGATGGGACAGTCAGTGTCCTTCCTGATAGTAGAGCTCATGACAAAGTACCTACTGGTACATAGGCAATTGCATACAAGAATCTCATAATAAATAGGGGAAATATTTGTATTTTCAGAGGCAATTAATGAATAATTTTGTGGTCTATAGAGATAATCATTTCTTATGGTCAGTCCAAATATGGGAAGATTTTCCAATAATGTACTTGTGTAATCAATCTCGCAACCAAGCAGTAATAGGACCTTTATTTGTGCATGGCTTCCTTCTATGGTACTCATTAATCATGAGGCAGATACGATTGGTATTCATTGTCCTTGCGGAGAAACTGCAGTAGGATGTTCCTGGTGCAAACGAGGCTGCCTCTGCAGAGACACAGGCTTCTCTCTCAGGTTCACATAACATGGCGTATGGGCGAGGTACATATACAAACATAGAAAATAGGTGCAGGAGTAGGCCATTCGGCCCTTCGAGCCTGCACCACCATTCAATAAGATCATGGCTGATCATTCACCCAAGTACCCCTTTCCTGCTTTCTCTCCATACCCCTTGATCCCTTTAGCCGTAAGGGCCATATCTAACTCCCTCTTGAATATATCCAATCAACTGGCATCAACAACTCTCTGCGGTAGGGAATTCCACACATCAACAACTCTCTGCGGTAGGGAATTCCACACGTTAACAACTCTTTGAGTGAAGAAGTTTCTCCTCATCTCAGTCCTAAATGGACTATTCCTTATCCTTAGACTATGTCCCCTGGTTCTGGACTTTCCCAACATCAGGAACATTCTTCTGGCATCTAACCTGTCCAGTCCTACCAGAATTTTATATGTTTCTATGAGATCCCCTCTCATCCTTCTAAACTCCAGTGAATACAGGCCCAGGCAATCAAGTCTCTCCTCATAAGTCAATCCTGCCATCCCGGGAATCAGTCTGGTGAAACTTTGCTGCACTCCCTCAATAGCAAGAATGTCCTTCCTCAGATTAGGAGACCAAAACTGAACACAATATTCCAGGTGAGGTCTCACTAAGGCCCTGTACAACTGCAGTAAGACCTCCCTGCTCCTATACTCAAATTCCCTAGCTATGAAGGCCAACATAACATTTGCCTTCTTTACTGCCTGCTGTACCTGCATGCCAACTTTCAATGACTGATGTACCATGACATCCAGGTTTCGTTGCACCTCCCCTTTTCCTAGTCTGCCACCATTCAGATAATATTCTGCCTTTGTGTTTTTGCCACCAAAGTAGATAACCTCACATTGATCCACATTATACTGCATCTGCCATGCGTTTTCCCACTCACCTAACCTGTCCAAGTCAACCTGCAGCCGTTTAGCGTCCTCCTCACAGCTCAGACCGCCACCCAGCTTACTGTCATCTGCAAACTTGGAGATATTATACTCAATTCCTTCATCCAAATCATTGATGTATATTGTAAAGAGCTGGGGTCCCAGCACTGAGCCCGGCGGCACCCCACTAGTAACTGCCTGCCATTCTGTAAAGGACCCGTTTATCCCAACTCTCTGCTTCCTGTCTGCCAACCAATTCTCTATCCACGTCAGTACATTACCCCCAATACCATGTGCTTTAATTTTGCACACCAATCTCTTGTGTGGGACCTTGTCAAAAGCCTTTTCTAAGTCCAAATACACCACATCCACTGGTTTTCCCTTGTCCACTCTACTAGTTACATCCTCAAAAAATTCTAGAAGATTTGTCAAGCAGGATTTCCCTTTCATAAATCCATGCTGACTTGGACCGATCCCATCACTGCTTTCCAAATGTGCTGCTATTTCATCTTTAATAATTGATTCCAACATTTTCCCCACTACAGATGTCAGGCTATCCGGTCTATAATTACCCGTTTTTTCTCTCCCTCCTTTCTTAAAAAGTGGTGTTACGTTAGCTGCCCTTCAGTCCATAGGAACCGATCCAGAGTCGATAGACTGTTGGAAAATGATCACCAATGCATCCACTATTTCTAAGGCTACTTCCTTAAGTACTGTGGGATGCAGACTATCAGGTCCCGGGGATTTATCGGCCTTCAATCCCATCAATTTCCCGAACACAATTTCCCGCCTAATAAGGATTTCCTTCACTTGACCCTCAGTCCTTTATTATTTCCGGAAGTTATTTGTGTCTTCCTTTGTGAAGATAGAACCAAAGTATTTGTTTAACTGGTCTGCCATTTCTTTGTTCCCCATTATAAATTCACCTGAATCTGACTGCAAGGGACCTACGTTTGTTTTCACTAATCTTTTTCTCTTCACATATCTATAGAAGCTTTTGCAGTCAGTTTTAATATTCCTTCCTTTATTTTCTGGAATCCTCTGCTTTGGTCACTGCACCCCATCCACGTTTTGTTGCGGCTCAGTAATATCAAACCTTTTTGTAACTAACAGGGTACTGCAAGGATCAGTGCTTGGGCCTCAGCTATTTACAATCTCTACTAATGACTTAGATGAAGGGACTGAGTGTAATGTATCCAAGTTTGCTGACGATACAAAGTTAGGTGGGAAAGTAAGTTGTGAGGAGGACACAAAGAGGCTGCAGAGAGATATAGACAGGTTGACCGAGTGGGCAAGAACTTGACAAATGGAATACAATGTGGGGAGGTGTGAAGTTATCCACTTTGTTAGGAAAAAGCAAAAAAGCAGAATATATTTTGAGTCGTGAAAGACTGGGAAATGTTTATATTCAGAGGGACCAGGGTGTCCTTGTATATGAATTACAGAAAGTGAATATGCAGGTACATCAAGCAATGAGGAAAGCAAATGATATGTTAGCTTTTGTTACAAAGGGATTAGAGTATAAGAGTAAATAAGTCTTACTACAATTACTCAGGCATTAGTGAGGCCACACCTGGAGTATTGTATATAACAGTGGTCTCCTTACCTAAGAAAATACAGACTTGCCTTAGAGGGAGTGCAACAAAGGTTCATTAAGCTGGTTCCTGGGATGAGGAGATTGCCCTACGAGGAGAGATTGTGTAGACTAGGCCTATATTCCCTAGAGTTTAGAAAAATGAGAGGTGATCTAATTGAAACAGATAAAATTCTTAAGGGACTTGACATGGTAGATGTTTCCCCTGGCTGGCGAATCTAGAGCCAGGGTTCACATTCTCAGAATAAGGGGTCATTCCTTTAGGACTGATATGAGGTGAAATTTCTTCTCTCAAAGGGTTGTGAATCTTTGTAATTGTTTACCCCAGAGAGCTGTGGATGTTCAGTCATTGAATATATTCAAGACAGAGGAAGATAAATTGTGGGGAAATAAAGGAATTAAGGGATATGGGATAATGTGGGAAGGTAGAATTGAGATGGAAGATCGGCCAAGATCTTGTTGAATGGCAGAGCAGGCTGAGAAGGCCTAATCCTGCTCCTATTTCTTATGTTCTTATGTATGCATACATCTCTTCCTTCACTGATATATACTGATTGTGAGACACACACACACACACACACACACACTACTGTGTGCCATTGTTCTTGCCGAATGAGGAACAAGCTTCATGATGATGAACTCTCTAACTGATCATGGAACAATGCACGCAGAGATGGCTGGAAAAGTCCAAGCTAGATAGCAGACGACATTGTACTGGAGCACGTCAGGAGAGTCGATGGTTCAAGACGGACGAGTAATAAAAGGCGATTACTGCATCAATGGTGGACAGAGTACATGCAAGATCTGAGGGATCTTAAAACTCCGACAGAACTTATTCTGTATCATAGAAATCTGATTCTGCCTTTTGACTATTTTTTGCTTCTCATTTAATGTAATCCCTTCCTCCTACAATTTCTTTGACAGTCCTGAGCAGTCCACCATGCTCTGAATGGGTCTCTCCATGTATACACATGTCCTTCTTCTGACATGCAACCTTTTAGAAGCTTTCTGGAACCATTACATGACTGGAAATCTTCTGGAGCAGAAGAGACACCAAATGGAAGTAATTGGAATGGGTTATGGTGAAAGTTGGAAGCAGAAATTGTTTTGGGAGAGGGACTTGCCAGAATCCAATATTTGGTTTTAATAGGGTGCTTCCGACATGGCAATTTACTCACTGGAATAGCACACTGGGAAATTGCATGCACGGCTACTCACACAGCCCGCGTCCTTTCCATGATGGAAAACCATCCCAATGTGCAGCCTTGATGAGCAACGGCCCACGCTGGGAGCATGCAATAAATGAACCTTTTCATTCTCCTCAGCTGAGACAGAATCTGATCAGTTAAGACGAAAGAAAGAGAGAGATCTTACATTTATACGGCAGCCTCAGGATGCTTTACAGCCAATAAAGTTCTTTTGAAATGCAGTCACTGTTGTAATGTAGGAAAGGCGGCCTACAATTTGTGCACAGCAAGCACCCAAAAATAGCAATAAAAAAAAAGACTTGCATTTATATTGCGCCTTTCACGACCACCAGATGTCTCAAAGCTTTTTACAGCCAATGAAGTATTTTGGAGTGTAAACTGTTGTAATGTAGGAAACGCGGCAGCCAATTTGCGCACAGCAAGCTCCCACAAACAGCAATGTGATAATGACCAGATAATCTGTTTCTGTTATGCTGGTTGAGGGATAAATATTGGCCAGGACACTCGAGATAACTCCCGTGCTCTTCTTCAAAAAAGTGCCATGGGATCTTATATGTCCACCTGAGAGAGCAGACAGGGCCTCATTTTAATGTCTCATCCAAAAGACGGCACCTCCGATAGAACAACATTCCATCAGCATTCTGTACCAAAATAACCCACAGCCATATAATGGAAATAGCAAAGTAGGAAAACACTGTAGAATCTAGACCATTAACCTGTTATTTGCGGCGTTTCCTTTTGACGTCACACTGGTACAAAAGGACGATTAATGAAAAGTGCCTATGCAAATAATCAAAATTATAAATAAAAATAGATTTCAAACACTCAATGGGTTGTCAAAGAAAATAAATCAGTCACCTGCCCTATCAAGAGGCTAGCAAAAGACACCAATCACAAACAATTAACTTATGGTGTTTCCTACATTACAACAGTGACTACACATCAAAAGTATTTCACTGGCTATAAAGCGCTTGGTATGTTCTGAGGTCATGAAAGGTGCGATATAAATGTTTAAATCATGGAGGGTATAGACAGAGTAAATAAAGAGAGACTGGTTCTAATGGCTGAAGGGTCGATAACCAGCGGGCACAGATTTAAGGTGATTGGCAAAAGACCAGATGCGACATATAACATATATATATATATAAGATTCTGAGGGGGATTGACAGGGTAGATGCTACAGCTGTTTTCCCCGGCTGGAGAGTCTAGAACTAAAAGGCAATGTCTCAGGATAAGGGGTCGAAGACAGAGACGAGGAGAAATTTCTTCACTCAAAGGGGTTGTGAATTTTTTGAATCCTCTACCCGAGAGCTGTGGATGCTCAGTCACTGAGTATATGCAAGGCTAAGATCGATTGAATCAAGAGATATTGGGATCGGGTGGGAAAGTGGAGTTGAGGTCGAAGATCAGCCAAATAATCATAGAATGGTTATAACACGGAAGGCGGCCATTCAGCCCATCGAGCCCATGCCGACTCTCAGCTCATCCCACTCCCCTGCCCTTTCCCGTAGCCCTGAAAATAATTTTCCTTCAGATACTTATCCAACTCGCTTTTGAAAGATAAAATTGAGTCTGCCTCCACCATCATCATAGGTAGTCCTTCAAAATCGAGGAAGAATTGCTTCCACTCTAAAAGTGAGTTCTCAGGTGACTGAACAGTCCAATATGGAAATTAGAGTCGCTGTCACAGGTGGGCCAGTCATAGAAACATAGAAACATAGAAAATAGGTGCAGGAGTAGGCCATTCGGCCCTTCGAGCCTGCACCACCATTCAATAAGATCATGGCTGATCATTCATCTCAGTACCCCTTTCATGCTTTCTCTCCATACCCCTTGATCCCTTTAGCCGTCAGGGCCATATCCAACTCCCTCTTGAATATCCAATGAACTGGCATCAACAACTCTCTGCGGCAGGGAAATCCACAGGTTAACAACTCTCTGAGTGAAAAAGTTTCTCCTCATCTCAGTCCTAAATGGCTTACGGAAAATCGTTTTTATCTTTCAGAAACCAAACAGAAAACACTTAAAATATTTGTGCCAATCTCTTGGAACCAATGCTAGATTCAAGGATGCCCCTCTCCACCAATGATATCAAACCTGCACCTCTTCCTTGAGCTAACAGACTCCCAAGTATTCACCAGTGAGGCAAACCCCACATCCCATCCCCTTATTCTTCCAAATGCCAGCATCCCCAACCCAGTTCTGCAAACTCAAAGATCAGTCCCCTAGTGCTACCGAAGTCTAGGTGCATCTAATGCTACTAAACCCTCCACATACTCCCCCAGTGCTGCTAAACACCAGGTATCTACTTCTAATATGATATACCTTGCATATAATCTTGCTATGTATCTTAGGCTTTAAAAAAAAAAGCAATAAAAACACACACAAAATATTCAAGAAAATTCATTTGTGGTTTTCTTAGAATAATTGAGTCACACAACATACCATGAAATAAAAGCAGGACGTGATCAGTTCGGTCATAAGATTTGTTTCTACTGCTGCGATGGGTCCCTCATCGTCGCTTCCTTAAGTCCAAGTGACGTAGTCTTGAATGTATACGGTGGACAACTGTTTTAGCCAATCATCATCAGATCTGGCTGGACCACATAAAGCACTATCAGATCCTGCTCTCTTCTACCAAAACTGGAGTGCAAAGATAACACCCGGCTGCTTTACTCCACTTCAAACCATCTTCTGAAACCCACCTCCCCTGCCTCCTTCACCCGCACCTCCAACAATTCTGATGAGTTCATGGACTTCTTTAACATTAAGATTGAGATCGTTGAAGGAAGGGGTGGGTGGGGAGTCTGGTTTGCCGCACGCTCCTTCCGCTGCCTGCGCTTGTTTTCTGCATGCTCTCGGCGACGAGACTCGAGGTGCTCAGCGCCCTCCCGGATGCTCTTCCTCCACTTAGGGCAGTCTTTGGCCAGGGATTCCCAGGTGTCGGTGGGGATGTTGCATTTTCTCAAGGAGGCTTTGAGGGTGTCCTTGAAACGTTTCCTCGACCCACCTGGGGTTCACTTGCCGTGTTCCGAGGAGTTCCGAGTAGAGCGCTTGCTTTGGGAGTCTTGTGTCAGGCATGCGAACAATGTGGCCCGTCCAACGGAGCTAGTCGAGTGTGGTCAGTGCTTCGATGCTGGGGATGTTGGGCTGATCATGGACACTAACGTTGGTGCCTCCACCACCCTTTTAGGCACTGCATTACATATCTTAACCAATTGGCGTGTAAGAAAGTTTTTTCTTACGTGTCCTCTGGTTCTCGACCCTTCCGTCAATAGGAACAGTTTCTCTCTATCTACTCTGTCCAGACACCTCACGATTTTGAACACCTTTATCAAATCTCCTCTCAATCTTCTCTGCCCCAAGGAGAACAACCCTAGCTTCTCCAGTCTATCAACGTAACTGAAGTCCCTCATTCCTGGAATCATTCTTGTAAATCTTTTCTGCCTTCTCTAATCCTTCCATGATCTTTCTGAATGGCTAAGCAGGCTTGAGGGGCTGTAAGGCCTACTCCTGCTCCAATTCCTCACATTACCTTCTTAATGACATGAGGAAATCTTTTATGCAACGAGTGGTTAGGATTTGGAATGCATTGGCTGATAAGGTGGTGGAAACAGATTCACTAGAAGATGTCAAAATGGAATTGGATAAATACTTGGAGAAAAAATTGCTTGAAATGGGGAAAGAGCGGGGGGTAGCGGGGGGGGGGGGAAACTAATTTGATTGCTCTTCTAAAAGAGCCAGCGTGGACTCGATGGGCTACGTGGTTTCCTCCCGTGCTGTACTACGCTATGATTCTGAATGCAAGTCTTTCTTTTATAACTGTTTGATTGTATTCCTTGACACCTGCCTGTTAGGAATGAAATATTCATTGTTCTGCAAAGAATTCACAACTTGTTTAGCAATCATCAAAGGTCTACTGAGGCTTCAAATCTAACTTCATTTACCAGGCTACAGAAACAAAGGCTTCCCCTTGGTAAATCGCTAGCAATCTACGTTTTCAAAACTCTCTGGAATCTGACCGAGTTAAACTTCCAGTTAAAGAATTATCATTAAGAGATTTTTCCCCTTCAAGTATTTATCCCATTCCCTTTTGAAAGTTATGATTGGGTCGGCTTCCCCTGACCTTTCAGGCATTGCATTCCAGATCATAACAACTTGCTGCGTAAAAAAAAAGTGAATTAAAGGGGCCAAAATTGCCCTCCGCCCGAAACGGGGCGCACCCACCGATTTTTAAGTGTTCCGTCCGCCCGAATGCATGGAACGGATAACCTGCCGATTTTTAGCACTTTGTTTCTTGTTTCCGGTCACAGCGGTGTGTTGGTGTCGGAAGCGGAGCTGGAGGTGCGGGCGGGTCGGAACGGCCATCACTCCAAGTCATCAGTGCGTCGCCGTTATTTCAGCGCGACGCGGACGTGCCGTGTCGAGCTGACACGTCACAGCGTCCCTCCCCTTCAGTTAAAGGGGTGGGCCGCTGCGAACTCTGCAGCCACTTTAGTTGCAAAGACTGGGCCACCAGGGAGGGTTTCGGCTGGGCCAGCGCCCAGCCACAGGCGGCTTCCCCGCTGGGGAAAAGCTGTCGGGGGCACCGACCAGCGGCGCCGCCGCTCCCGCGGGGCAATTCCACACGGAGCAAGTTCCCGCGGGGCAATTCCACACGGAGCAAGTTCCCGCGGGGCAATTCCACACGGAGCAAGTTCCCGCGGGGCAATTCCACACGGAGCAAGTTCCCGCGGGGCAATTTCTCACGGAGCAAGTTCCCGCGGGGCAATTTCTCACGGAGCAAGTTCCCGCGGGGCAATTTCTCACGGAGCAAGTTCCCGCGGGGCAATTCCACACGGAGCAAGTTCCCGCGGGGCAATTCCTCACGGAGCAAGTTCCCGCGGGGCAATTCCACACGGAGCAAGTTCCCGCGGGGCAATTTCTCACGGAGCAAGTTCCCGCGGGGCAATTCCACACGGAGCAAGTTCCCGCGGGGCAATTCCTCACGGAGCAAGTTCCCGCGGGGCAATTCCACACGGATCAAGTTCCCGCGGGGCAATTTCTCACGGAGCAAGTTCCCGCGGGGCAATTTCTCACGGAGCAAGTTCCCGCGGGGCAATTCCACACGGAGCAAGTTCCCGCGGGGCAATTTCTCACGGAGCAAGTTCCCACGGGGCAATTCCACACGGAGCAAGTTCCCGCGGGGCAATTTCTCACGGGGGTCGTCGGAAAGCGGGTCACCGCCAGTCGGTAAAGGCCGTTAGTGGCGCGTGCATGACGTAGCGGGATTGTGTGTGGTGCGGTCCCGTACACCACTCCAAACATAAAGGAGAGCAATTTACAAAATGGCAGCCCCTCTGCACCGACCGGGCGGTGAGTCCTTACCGACCTATGGCGCCTCTTTGAGGCGGTTACAGCTCTTATAGAAAGGGTCAACTTTTGGACCCATAGAATCATAGAATGATTACAGCACAGAAGGAGGCCATTCAGTCTGCCGAGCCTGTGCTGGCTCTCTGCAAGAACACCTTAGCTCGTCCCACTTCCCCACTCTTTCCCCATAGCCCTGCAAATTCTTTTCCTTCAGGCACTTATCTGTCTTGCCAATTATCTTAAATCTGTGTCGTTTGGTTACTGACCATCCTGCCACTGGAAACAGTTTCTGCCGATCTATTCAATTAAAACCCTCCATGATTTTCAACACCTCTACTAAATCGTCTCTTAACCACCTCTGTTCTAAAAAGTAGTGCTCAATTATGCTACTGATTTTTTGGGCAATAAAATCATAAATTTTACAAGTGCCCCCTATAAAAGTGGAGGGGGACACTAAAAATCTGGCAATTAAACAAATTAAACTCTAAATCATGTAAAATGAAATTAAAATTTGGTTGCCGGGGGTGATAATGCACTCCAGTCCCTCCGGCGCCCACCTCTCAATTATACTACTGAAACTCTTTTTGGAGTTCACCTGCAAAAACATAAAACATTAAACGGTGCCACCCGACCTGGGTGACACTCCAGACATTTACAAGGCCCTTTTTCTTTCCCCCCCCTTTTTTTTTGTATTTTTCTTTTTTTGGTTTTTTTTTTGGGGCACTAAAATCACAATTTTCCCCAGTGCCCCCTATAAAAGGGAAGGGGGACACTAAAAGCACCGGCAATTAAAACAAATTAAACTTAAAAACGTAAAATCAAATTAAAATTTGGTTGCCGGGCGTGATGATGCACTCCAGTCCCTCCGGTGCCCACCTCTCAATTATACTACTGATGTGGGACGGGTGTCAACCAGCTGGCCGCAATCATCACTCCCTGGAACAATGCGGGAGGTCTCTCCAACGCCAGGGTCCTATTGAAAATAATAATTAAATCTCTAACAACAATTAAAACCTGAAGAAATGAGACTCCACACTTATAATGGTTAATTGTCGGTGCCAAAGAGGTTGACTGGTAGCAATTAACACTTATCACGCTGTTAAAAGGGTACTTAGACTGAAATAACTTTCTGTGGCGCATTTAGTTCATAACTATTGCACAGGTACAGGAAATTCACGCTTCTCGATGCCTTTGAACAGGTTTCCAAGCAGCGAGATGCCGTTTTCCTGAAGCTAAAGGCAGAGGGGACGCATGCAGGATGGGAACTTACACATTTGCATGTTTAATCCCGCATCTGCTCCTCGCCTGAAGTTGCTGTGGCATTCGTGCAAAAATAATGGTGAGCCTTTTTAGCATCGCTGTTATTTTAACAGCAATGTTTGGCCCAATATCTTCATTCTGTCTCTCTTGACTTTATCAAGAGTTAATTCAGGGTATATTCACCTCTCAGACAAGTTTCTCTCCTCACTGTAACACAACCATGAATAATTTAGTCCTGCAGAGTACCACAGGCTCAGCCAGGCTCAATAGAGCTATAAAAAAAAAACATTCTTCATGTTCTCCTTATTTCAATTTAGCTCTTGCAAGAACTTTACATATCACAAAAATGCTTTTCTAATCTATGCAATAGGATTTACAACTCTCCCAGGTCATTCTCAAGCAAGTTAAAAGAACAGAAAATCCCCTCAGCTTTATTGCCTATCCAGTACATCAATATCTTAGGGCTCAATTTTGCCCAAGACCGTTTTCTGGCGTATTGCCATGAGTTATGCCTGTTTTTCTAGGCCAGAAATGCGCCAGAAATAATTTGTCAAAGTTTCCCCGATGTATAATTCAAATTTGGCGCTGCGCAACGTGTCAAGTCACCTCAGCGGGTGGAGCCTGCTGTCTGCGCTAGAAAAACAATGTCGCACTTTCTGCGCATGCGCGACAAAAAAAGTGACATTTTTGACATTATTTCAATGGACGCATGCGCAGTACAGCTCAAGGTTGGCAATCGGCCATTTTTAAAGAGCCAGTTGTATGAGAAGGAGTGCTGTGTGAGAGCATTGGAAAAATCGGATCTGCATGCAATGCAAGATGCAACACGATGCAAGGACCAAGAATGAAGTGGAGGCACTAGTTACTGTGATTGAGACCAGATGGTAGGAACTGGATACCAGCAGAGGTCACATAAAAGTTCCACTCAAAGAAATGAAGAAACGCTGGAACCAAGTTGAAGAAGATTACTGCGCAGTGGTGACCACCATGAGATCTGGAGGCCAGTGCAAAAAGAAGTGGCAAGACCTTGGTCAAGTAGTTAGTACAAGTAATATTTTCATTTATTCAATGAAATTGCAATTGTAAATGTGACCAGCTGTATATGTCACACCCTCTTTAAAAAGTTACATTTTCATCTTTGCAGAGGAAGGTGGCACATAATAATAGAGAAAGAACTTGAACAGGAGGAGGCCCAACAAATGTAGGTTGCAGGTCTGCTTTCACCAACTTACAGATCTCAGTTACAACTTCTTTGCGGAAACGCAGCCTTCTGACACAGTCTGCATCACTCAGGACAAACATCTGTCTTGATATACCTGACGTGGGTAAGGCCTCCTGCCTAGCACTCTACGGGCTCTGATGTTCCTAATGCGATGACGTTGAATCAATTGTCTCCTACGTAGCACCATCATGCAGAAGGCTCGCACAAGGTATGGCATTGTCAATATTGGCCCCATAGTTAAAATTTACCTTTGCAAGAAGCTCAAAGTGGCAGGAAGGCAGGCAGGACAGATTCATTGTTCTCTTTCCTCAAGGTTTGTATGGATGGACCACACCCAGATCTTGTGACTTATCCTCCCTCCTGCCCCCCACCTCCCCCCACCAACTCATTGGAGTCTTGTGCCTAGTGTAGCAGCCTTCTGATCGCCACCACCCCCCGGGCTTGTTATCCAGCCAAGCTCCGAGCCCCTGTGTCGATTCTGATGGCCGACGCTACTACTCCTCCAGCCCTGTTTGAAGACGTTCGATAGTGGAGTTTAAGTAAAAAAAAACTAAAACTTCAGAAATCCAAGAAACTTCCATGTACTCCGTTATAAGGTAGAACAAGTTGAACTTTATTATGAATATTTCAAGTGTTAGAGACTCCCTCCAAAAACTTTGATGAAAAACAATGGCGTCTTTCAGCACCGATTTTTCAATGTGTGCTGCTTTCCGTTAACTCACCAGAAGGTTTTTCGGGAGTGGCCAGATACGCCGACCTAGGATAAAACATTTTTGGGCAAATTGCAAAAAATGCTGAAGACTGGCGCAGACATGAGGTATGTCATCATGATAGATATGATGTCAAAAAAACCTAACCTCGAAAAATCATAACTAAACCAGTTATGCCGGCGCAGATTCAAGGGGGAAACTTTGAATTAGATAATTATGCCAGAAAAAACAGCGCAAATGATCCAGGAAAACTGAGCTCTTAACCTTTATCTTAGCCCAAAGCAATTCTCAATCATTCCAGTTGCTGAATCCACCTTGGTCTTCTCCACCTTGAGGCACAATTGCTCCAATGTCCTCCTTGCCTCCATTAACTCCAAGCAATTCAGAATACCTCAGCTGTATCCTCTCTCGTGCAAAATCCAAAATCTAGGCTGACACTCCAGTGCAGTGCTGACGGAGCGCTGCACTGTCAGAGGTGCCGTCTTTCTGAAGAGACGTTAAACCGAGGTGCGTCTGCTCTCTCAGGTGGATGTAAAAGATTACATCGCACTATTTTGTAGAGCGGGGGAATTATCCCTGGTGTTCTGGCCAGTATTTATCCCTCAATCAAGATCACTAAGAAAAAAAAACAGATTGTCTGGTCATTATCACATTGATGTTTGTGGGAGCTTGCTGTGTGTAATTTGGCTGCCGTGTTTCATAGAAACATAGAAACATATAAAATAGGTGCAGGAGTAGGTTATTTGGCCCTTCTAGCCTGCACCGCCATTCAATGAGTTCATGGCTGAACATGCAACTTCAGTACCCCATTCCTGCTTTCTCGCCATACCCCTTGATCCCCCTAGTAGTAAGGACTACATCTAACTCCTTTTTGAATATATTTAGTGAATTGGCCTCAACAACTTTCTGTGGTAGAGAATTCCACAGGTTCACCACTCTCTGGGTGAAGAAGTTTCTCCTCGTCTCGGTCCTAAATGGCTTACCCCTTATCCTTAGACTGTGACCCCTGGTTCTGGACTTCCCCAACATTGGGAACATTCTTCCTGCATCTAACCTGTCTAAACCCATCAGAATTTTAAACGTTTCTATGAGATCCCCTCTCATTCTTCTGAACTCCAGTGAATACAAGCCCAGTTGATCCAGTCTTTCTTGATAGGTCAGTCCCGCCATCCCGGGAATCAGTCTGGTGAACCTTCGCTGCACTCACTCAATAGCAAGAATGTCCTTCCTCAGGTTAGGAGACCAAAACTGAACACAATACTCCAGGTGTGGCCTCACCAAGGCCCTGTAAAACTGTAGCAACACCTCCCTGCCCCTGTACTCAAATCCCCTCGCTATGAAGGCCAACACGTCATTTGCTTTCTTAACCGCCTGCTGTACCTGCATGCCAACCTTCAATGACTGATGTACCATGACACCCAGGTCTCGTTGCACCTCCCCTTTTCCTAATCTGTCACCATTCAGATAATAGTCTGTCTCTCTGTTTTTACCACCAAAGTGGATAACCTCACATTTATCCACATTATACTTCATCTGCCATGCATTTGCCCACTCACCTAACCTATCCAAGTCGCTCTGCAGCCTCATAGCATCCTCCTCGCAGCTCACACTGCCACCCAACTTAGTGTCATCCACAAATTTGGAGATACTACATTTAATCCCCTCGTCTAAATCATTAATGTACAGTGTAAACAGCTGGGGCCACAGCACAGAACCTTGCGGTACCTACTAGTCACCGCCTGCCATTCTGAAAAGTCCCCATTTACTCCTACTCTTTGCTTCCTGTCTGACAACCAGTTCTCAATCCATGTCAGCACACTATCCCCAATCCCATGTGCTTTAACTTTGCACATTAATCTCTTGTGTGGGACCTTGTCGAAAGCCTCCTGAAAGTCCAAATATACCACATCAACTGGTTCTCCCTTGTCCACTCTACTGGAAACATCCTCAAAAAATTCCAGAAGATTTGTCACGCATGATTTCCCTTTCACAAATCCATGCTGACTTGGACCTATCATGTCACCTCTTTCCAAATGCGCTGCTATGACATCCTTAATAATTGATTCCATCATTTTACCCACTACCGAGGTCAGGCTGATAATTCCCTGTTTTCTCTCTCCTTCCTTTTTTAAAAAGTGGGGTTACATTGGCTACCCTCCACTCCATAGGAACTGATCCAGAGTCAATGGAATGTTGGAAAATGACTGTCAATGCATCAACTATTTCCAAGGCCACCTCCTTAAGTACTCTGGGATACAGTCCATCAGGCCCTGGGGATTTATCGGCCTTCAATCCCATCAATTTCCCCAACACAATTTCCCGACTAATAAGGATTTCCCTCAGTTCCTCCTCCTTACTAGACCCTCTGACCCCTTTTATATCCGGAAGGTTGTTTGTGTCCTCCTTAGTGAAGACCGAACCAAAGTACTTGTTCAATTGGTCTGCCATTTCTTTGTTCCCCATTATGACTTCCCCTGATTCTGACTGCAGGGTACCTACGTTAGCTTTGCAAACTTTTTTCTTATTCCCTTTATGCCCCTCTAATTACTTTCTGTTTATCCTTCACTTGTGCTTTATAGGTTTCTTGGTCTGCTGGATTAACAACTTTCCTTGCATCTGCGTCAGCCTTTTTAGCTTGATGCTACCTCTTAACTTCATAGCGAGGGGATTTGAATACAGGGGCCGGGAGGTGTTGCTACAGTTGTACAGGGCCTTGGTGAGGCCACACCTGGAGTATTGTGTACAGTTTTGGTCTCCTAACTTGAGGAAGGACGTTCTTGCTATTGAGGGAGTGCAGCGAAGGTTCACCAGACTGATTCCCGGGATGGCGGGACTGACATATCAAGAAAGACTGGATCAACTGGGCTTGTATTCACTGGAGTTCAGAAGAATGAGAGGGGACCTCATAGAAACGTTTAAAATTCTGATGGGTTCAGACATGTTAGATGCAGGAAGAATGTTCCCAATGTTGGGGAAGTCCAGAACCAGGGGTCACAGTCTAAGGATAAGGGGTAAGCCATTTAGGACCGAGATGAGGAGAAACTTCTTCACCCAGAGCGTGGTGATCCTGTGGAATTCTCTACCACAGAAAGTTGTTGAGGCCAATTCACTAAATATATTCAAAAAGGAGTTGGATGAAGTCCTTACTACTAGGGGGATCAAGGGGTATGGCGAGAAAGCAGGAATGGGGTACTGAAGTTGCATGTTCAGCCATGAACTCATTGAATGGCGGTGCAGGCTAGAAGGGCCGAATGGCCTACTCCTGCACCTATTTTCTATGTTTCTATGTTTCTGACAGCAAAAGTTTTATGAGTATATTCAAGAGAAAAAGAGTAGTACCGGGGGAAAGTGGGCCCATGAACAGACGGATGCAGGCGAGACTATATTGGATAATAAGGAATCGGCAGGCTTGTTCAAAGATTACTTGGTATTCCAGTGGAGACGAAGACAAAATACCAGAGGTACAATGGAATCTAAAAATCAGTCAAGGGGATGAAATAAGTGGATTTAATAGGGACAGTTCGCCAACTTCCACCTTGCTGGCCAGAATAAGATGATTGAAAATTCGGGTGCATGCGGAGAATGACTTTTCCAATTATAATGATTCGGAAATCCAGTCATTTGGCTCTCAAATTTCCAATACAGACTCAGAGAGGACCAGGAAGTCAAACAATTGTCCCACCGCCTCTACTGGGAGGTGAAACTTACCGAAATAAAGTCCCCAACATAATGTGTTAAGTCTTCTTTCAGTCTGGACGTTAGGCCTCCTCATATGGTCACTCCAACATCATCATCTGCAGATTGAAGATAGCTACCATATTCTGATAGCCTGACATCAAACAATATTCAGCAACTGTGGATTAAACGGCAACCTGTGCACTCACCACCAGTTTCACTTGTGCGTTTCTCCCTTCCCTTTTTTGATGTCTTCGATGAATCCAATTACCAAGACAAAGGGCCGATTTCGCAAATACAGGGGATTAACAAGATGCACATTTACTGTCGAACTTATTGAACTGCCTTCAGCGTGCACAATACGTGACAAGTGCTGCTTATGTAATCGACTTCGGCAGTACTGGAAAATAGTCAGGGTTATTTACCTGATAAAGGCAGCTGCCCGTGATAAGCTTGGATGGTATAAGTAATGGGGGATGTCTTAGTATTACATACCTCAGGAGCAGAGAATTGTGTTAATGGTGACACAGGAGGGCGAGGTTGGGCGGGGAAGGTTGACAGAGTTGCACAGGGACCAACAACCCCAGTCTGTCCAATCTTTCCTCGTAGATAAAATTCTACAATCCTGGCTACATCCTTGTAACTCTCCTCTGTACCCGCTCGAGTGCAATCACAACGTTCCTGTAATGTGGTGACCAGAACTGCATGCAGTACTCTAGCTGTGGTCCAACTAGTGTTTTATACAGTTTAAGCATAACCCTCCCTGCTCTTGTAATCCATGCCTTGCTAATAAAGGGAAGTGCCCGTATACCTTCTTAACCATCTTATCTAATTGTTCTGCTACCTTCAGGGATCTGTTCTAACTATTATATATTAAATGGGCTGGATTTTCAGTTTTGCCATTTTTGGGGCGAAAACAGAGGCGGGGCGGGAAAGTTGCCGACCAGGTAACATTTGCGTTGTGTGGAGACACTTTTGCTACCTGGGCCCTGCACCAGTGGTGCAACACAAAGGGAAGCGTTGTACAACTTTCATGGCGCAAAAATAGGAACCTCGTGAACTAAAGTGCGGGGCCGGGAGTGCTCCGAGAGAGGCCTTGGGAGGGAATTGTAAAAAAAATCACAAAAACATTGCCCACACCACCACAATCTCATATCGCTACAAAAAAATAATATATACTGGAACTTACCTTTTTTGCACTTGATCTACCTCACCGCCGACAGGGCTGTACCGCTCTGTTTTCCCTGGCAGTCACCGTGCGGCGCGCTTCGGGGCGTACAGGTCGGGTGCGAGTCGAAACTTCTGCCGGTGTCGCAATGAGAGGCATTGCACACCCGGCGCAGCTCTCGTCAGCGATGCTTCTAAGCGTCGCCGCAAAACCCGACCGGAGGTTCGCGCCCGGACGCAAAAGACCTCAGCGCCCCATTTCTTGCCGCGGAGGGTCAAAATACGGCGAAACCCGGAGCGCAAAGTACCCAAAAATCCCGCCCACATATCTTCTATTATCAGTGATGTATTTTGTCTGTTATCTAATCTTTGCGTTCTCATGCACTAGTTTTAAACAAGAGAGACTGCAACAACTGCCCGATCGGATGAATCAGCCGGAATTTTGCCGGGTCCGAGTGGCCAATGTCCATGGCGGATCACGACCCCACATCATCCCTCTGTTGAAGATGAGCTTGCCTTAATGAGGCCTATTAAGCCCGCCTAGTGCTTTACCCTGACCAATGAGATGGAGCGGATCTGGTGACGTTATTCATGACACGTTTTCAGCCGAGATTCTTAAAGGGACCATGGCCACATTACATTCAAAGTTGAATCTAACATTGTGCTGTCAGTGCACTACAGCATTGGACTGCTGCAAATACTGACAATGACTGCACAGAGGCAGAGGGCTGCACCCAGATTCTCCCATGACTCCCTCCATAGCTCGCAGAGTGGTCCTCTTCCCTTCTGATGAGCGGAAGAGACCTCCCCAGGAGGCCAAGCCAGGCTGGTTGCAGATCGGAGAGAAGGTCACAAGCAGGGATATGTTCAGGAGGACCTGGGTGCAGTGCCGCAAACATTTCAATTATCTCACGTTAGTACAAAGCCACACTCAACTGTGTCCTGCTATGCCTCTCTTCACATCTCCCTTACTTTGCCTTTAGCATAGTGAGCTGCAGTGAATGGTGAGACATAATGATACTTTTGAAATGGTGATGAGTGTGAAAGGAATGGCTTGGGCATTGCAGGGATGATTTATGGTGTTGAAATGGGGTGGTGCCAATCTGGCACATCATGTGGCATTCAGTGTGCACAGCATCAAGTGAAGTAAATCTGGCCATGATGAAGCCAACCCTGGCGTCCCGGGCAGCAATGTGCCCAGGTGCTGATGTCCTCTGTCCTGTGCAGCACTAGTTGATCGCGGAGAAGGTTGGTGGGTGCTGTTGTTGGTGCTGCTGGTGTACCTGGTGCTGCTGGTGTTGGGGCTCATTGTGGTTCAATTCTGAGGACCAAGGTGAGACAGGATAAAGGGCATCCATGTTGATGGAATAGATGGCAGAAGCATGCTGCCAGTGGTGAGAGAGTTCTACCAATGAGGTGACACTGGATGGAGACTTTGCTGGAAGTACTTGCAGCCTGCAGAATCTGTGTTGGAAGTGAACTGAGCAAAAGCTTCTGCCTGAGGAAAGTGATCATCTGTCAGGTGAGAGCTTTTACTGTACATTTGATGCTGTCAAGTAATCAGCTGGAGCAATGGCCACTGAACTCTCACCTCAGGTTGACAGACGTAGTTCCCGAGCTACATGAATCCCATGGCCGTGCAGGGAGATTTAAAAGTAAGTGAAAAAAGACCCTAAGTGCCTGTAAACTACCTGATAATCATTTCAATTGGGTCCCTCGCCGCTGCCGGTGGAATCGGCTCCGCGATGACAGATGCGCCTGTGGGAAAGGCGCGTGGGGGGCAGGATGACAATTTTCAGACCCAATCCGCCACCAATCGGCCCACTACCATCCCCGAAAGTTCCACCCATGGATTCAAACCTAACTTAATTCTCTTATTTTTTTTTGCAACAGTTTGCTATCATGACTCCATTCTCGAGAATGTTGTTTCTAAGATACTCGCTTGAAGCTGAACCAGAAACATATAATGGCACATTCAACAAAACTCTAAGAAAAACAGTAAATATTGTTTCAAACACAAACACTTCAGGGGCATAGTTGCCCTCTGCCCCAAACAAGGCGGATAAATTGAATTAAATGATTAATCAAATGGGCAAAGGTAGCCTTGAGGAAGAATTCATAGAGTGTATTCGGGATGGATTCTTAGAACAATACATTGTGGAAACAACCAGGGAGCAGACTATTTTGGATCTGGTAATGTGTGATGAGGCTTTTTTTGGGGTGCATAATTTATTTTATTCTTAAAGTAATAAAATAAAATGCTAGACCAGAGTTTCAGCAGTTTGCTTTTACATGTAGTGTAGTGGTTACGTCACTGGACTAGTAACTCAGCAGGACTGAACTAATAATCCAGAGAACACGAGTTCGAATCCTACCATGGCAGTGCTGGGATTTGGTTTGTATGAAATCCGATATCAGTAAAAGTGCTGTTGGATTGTGGTTTAAAAACCCAACGAGTTCACCAGTGGGTAGAACACTCACCTCTGAGTCAGAGGGTTGTGGGCTCAAGTCTCACTCCAGGAATTTGAGCAAAAAGAAATCTAGACTGATACTGCAATGCAGTGCTGATGGAGCGTTGCACTGTTGGACATGCTATCTTTCAGATGAGATGTTAAGCCGAGGTCCCATCTGCTCTCTCAAGTGGATGTAAAAGATTCCATAGCACTATTTCGAAGAAGAGCAAGGGAGTTATCCCCAGTGTCCTGGCCAATATTTATCCCTCAATCAACATAACAAAAAAAAGAGAATATCTGGTCATTATCACATTGCTGTTTGTGGGAGCTTGCTGTGTGCTAATTGGCTGCTGCACTTCCCACATTACAACAATGACTACATTCCAAAAGTACTTCATTGGCTGTAAAGCTCTTTGAGACATCCGTTGATCGTGAAAGGTGCTCTATAAAGCCAAGTCTTTTTCTTTCTTTTTTTCTTCAGGGAAGGAAACCTGCTGTCCTTATCCGGTCTGGGCCTATGTGTGACTCTAGTCCCACATCAATGTGGTTGACTCTCGACTGCCCTCTGGTAGGGCCCAGCGAGCTAGGGACGTGACAGTAAATACCAGCCCTGCCTGCACCCTCAAGAATTATTAAACAAGTAGATACCTGAATTGAGTCTGATCTATTCGACTAAACTCTCATTGCAGTTGGCGAGCTAGCAAGCACCTACGTGAGCTAAATGAAGCCAGGACATAAGAACATAGGTATTGTGTTCCTAACACAGATGAGACTGCAGACAGGGAGGTTAAAGTAACAGTGACCTCAGTCTTTATGAAGGCACTCTAGAGTGAGGAACAGGCCTTAGTGCTCCCAAGGGATGCTGGGATCCCTTGGGACTTCAGGGGATGCACTCCCTGGTGGCGGAACATGGGAGTGCATGCTTTACAGATACACAACATCAAGAACATAAGAAATAGGAAAAGGAGTAAGCCATACGGCCCCTCGAGCCTGCTCCACCATTCAATAAGATCATGGCTGATCTGATCATGGACTCAGCTCCACTTCCCCGCCCGTTCCCCATAACCCCTTATCCACTTATCATTTAAGAAACTGTCTATTTCTGTCTTAAATTTATTCAATGCCCCAGCTTCCACAGCTCTCTGAGACAGCGAATTCCACAGATTTCCAACCCTCTGAGAAGAAATTTCTCCTCATCTGTGTTTTAAATGGGCAGCCCCTTATTCTAAGATCATGCCCTCTAGATCTAGTCTCCCTCATCAGTGGAAACATCCTCTCCACATCCAACTTGTCAAGCCTCCTCATAATCTTATACATTTTGATAAGATCACCTCTCATTCCAATGAGTAGAGACCTAACCTCCTCAACCTTCCCTCATAAGTCAACCCCCTCATCCCCGGAATCAACCTAGTGAACCTTCTCTGAACTGCCTCCAAAGCAATTATATCCTTTCGTAAATATGGAAACCAAAGTAAAGGATGGTATGAACTAGAAAACAAAGACATACAATGTTGTGACGTCTAGTGGAAGGCCAGCTGATTGGAAGAAGATAGTTTATGAGAGTAACCTAGCAAGAAATATAAACAGACAGTAAAAATTTGTACAGGTATATAAAAAGGAAGAGTAGCTAAAGTAAACATTAGTCCCTTAGAGGATGAGACTGAGGAATTAATAATGGGAAAAAGGAAAATGGCAGAGACTTTGAACAAATTTTTTGTATCAGTCTTCACGGTAGAAGACAGTAAAAGCATCCCAATAACTGACAATCAAGGGGCTACTATCACTAGAGAAAAAGTACCAGGAAAATTAATGGAACTAATGGCCTGCATCCTCGGGTCTTAAAAGAAGTGGCAGCAGAGATAATGGAAGCATTGGTTGTAATCTACCAAAATTTCCTGAATTCTGGAGAAGTCCCAGCGGATTGGAAATCTGCAAATGTAATGCCTCTATTTAAGGAAGGAGGGAGACAGAAAGCACAAAACTGTAGACCAGTTCGACTATCATCTGTTATTGGGAACATGCTGGAGTCCATTATTAAGGAAGTTGTAGCAGGATATTTAGAAAATCATAACACAGTCAAGCAGAGTCAGCATGGTTTTATGAAAGGAAAATCACATTTGACAAATTTGCTGGAGTTCTTTGAGGATGTAACGAGCAGGGTGGATAAAGGGGAACCAGTAGATGTGGTGTATTTGGATTTCCAGAAGGCATAAGGTGCCACATAAACAAATTCTGCACACAGGGTTGGGGGTATTATATTAGCATGGATAGTGGATTGGCTAACTGACAGAAATCAGTGAGTCGGCATAAATGGGTCATTTTCAGGTTGGCAAACTGTAACTAATGGGGTGCCACAGGGATCAGTGCTGGGGCCTCAACTATTTACAATCTATATTAATGACTTGGATGAAGGGACCGAGTGTAACATAGTCAAATTTGCTGATGATACAAAGATAGGTGGGAAAGCAAGTTGTGAGGAGGACGCAAGAATATACAAAGGGATATAGATAGCTAAGTGAGTGGACAGAAATTTGGCAGATGGACTTTAATGTGGAAAATGTGAGGTTCCATTTTGGTAGGAAAAATAAAAAAGCAAATTATTTAAATGGGGAGAGATTATGAAATGCTGCAGTACAGGGGGATCTGGGGGTCCCTGTACATGAATCACAAAAAGTTAGCATGCAGGTACAGCAAGTAATTAGGAAGGGAAATGGAATGTTGGCCTTTATTGCAAAGGATAGGGGTATAAATGTAGGGAAGTCCTGCTACAACTCTACAGGGCGTTGGTGAGCCCACACCTGGAGTGCGGCGTACAGTTTTGGTCTCCTTATTTAAGGAGGGATAAACTTGCATTGGAGGCAGCATTGAAGGTTCACGAGGTTCATTCCTGAGATGAAGGGGCTGTCATATGAAGAAAGGTCAAGTAGGTTGGGCTTATAATCATTGGCGTTTAGAAGAATTAGAGGTGATCTTATTGAAACGTATACATTTCTGAGGGGGCTTGACAGGGTAGATGCAGAGATGCAGAGATGATGTTTCCCCCTCGTGGGGGAATCTAGAACTCGGGATCATAGTTTCAGAAAAGAGGGTCGCCCATTTAAAATGGAAATGGGGAGGAACTTCTTCTCTCAGTGAGTCCTGAACCTTTGGAATTCTCTGCCCCAGAGAGCTGTGGAGGCAGGGCCAGTGAATATATTGAAGGTGGAAATAGACAGATTTTGAGCGATAAGGGAGTCAAAGGTTATGGGGAGCGGGCAGAGAAGTGGAGTTTCGGCCAAGATCAGATCAGCCATGATCCTATTGAATGGAAGAGCGGGCTCCAGGGGCCACATGGTCAACTCCTGCTCCTATTCCTTTGTTCTTCTACGCTTATTAATCTCTGTCCGAATCCTTGGATTTTGCCCCCTTTTCGTGCGAGATTCTGTTGCGGCAGTGTTTCGGGTGGCTGCGGGGCGGAAGTGGGTGTGGAGTGGGGTGGAAGGCTGGCAGTGTCAGCAGCGCTGCACTGAGTTAAAGGGGAGTGTCGCTGCAAGCTCCGCAGCCACTTTGGTGGCACCCTCTGGGCCATCAGGGAGGGCGTCAGCCCGGAGTGGCCCGGTTCCCAAGAGGGGGTGCCGGGCTGTCTGTTGGCGGCCTGGCCGAACTCGTGGCCGCCAGTGTCGGGCCGACTGCAGAGTCGGTTGACAATTAAAATATAATGGCAGCCGTGGCGGTTCATTCTCCCTTTTGGGTGGCGCGTCCGCCCTTAATCACTGGCAGCTTCCCACTGAGGAAAGCTGTCGGGGCCATCGACCAGTGGCCTCTCCGCGCCCGCAGGGCAATTTCCCTCGCGGGGTGGAAAGAGGTCGCTGCCGGGCAGTAAGGGGTCAGCACGCTTCCGCCGCCCCTAGCCCAGGGTCAATTTCTGCCTGCCCCCAGTCGAAAAGCCTTACTGCCCCATTACTGCCTCTTGTAATCGCTGGAATGACAGAAGTTTCAATTCATGGATCTATTAACCCATATATTCTACTGCTATTGCTAGTTCCACTTCTGAGCTATCTGCACTAGTTCCATTTACCTGCTTGCTTTAATATTTTCAACTCAATGACCCAACGCACTTCCAATGCGCTTGAAGGAACCAGGCATCAGAGAATCAGTTTGAAAGTGTTGCATCCCCATCTCCGACCCACATTCACTTCAAGTCTGGCTCCCTACAGGGACCTCAGGACCATTGAATGTACTCTCTAACATGCCTTCATTGACTCACTGGGTGTAATTTAACTTCAGCTGATGGACGATATCTAATTACTAGCTCATTCTACACCTCTTGAGCATCCCTGATTATAATTACTCAACCATCGGTGGTCGTGCCTTCTGTTGCCTCGGCCCGAATCTCTGGAACTCCCTGCCTAAACCTCTCCGCCTCTTTCCTCCTTCAAGACGCTCCTTAAAACCTAACTCTTTGACCAAGCTTTTGGTCACCTGCGCTAATTTCTCTTTATGCGGCTCAGTGTCAAACATTTTATCTCACAATACACCTGTGAAGCTCCTTGGGACGTTTCACAGTGTTAAAGGTGATATATAAATACAAGTTGTTGTTGTCTCAAAAGTCCTTTGCATGAAAAGATTCCTTCCAACCCACCATGTTACACTTCTAGTATAAATCCTGTATCCAGGCCCACGGTTAACGACATCACTCGGTACCAGTTATGTGAAGAGAACTGAATGCCACTTCCCTTCTGTTTTCCACACGACTACAATTACTGAATAAATACTCGGGCCTGGAAAGGTGTTTGAAATAACTTTAGAAGGGTTTATGACACGAAAGAGTTTTACAGCACAGAAGCAGGCCATTCGGCCTGACAGGTCTTTATGCCAGTGTTTATGCTCCACATATACGAGCCTCCGCCCACCTTACTTCATCTCACCCCATCAACGTATCAAGATAACGAAGGGAATGGAGTAGGTAAAGAGGGAAGTAAGTATCTGCAATCACTAACATTAAGCTAACAACTTCCTCACATAGACCATTTCTATGGGCCAGGGGTGGGAGGGGGGTGGTTCTGTCAATCTCCCGCTGAAATTAGAGATGGGGATAATGCTGCAGAAATTCAGGGTCAACACCTATAAAGGTGGAGAGTTATTTATCTTGGGCCGGAGTGGTACATAGTGAAGGAAAGTTGGACGGATATCGAAGAGGACAGGAAGGAGGCCAGTGCTGGAAGTCCACCTAGAGGCGAATGGCATAGCAAAAAAATAATACAGGGGCCTTGAAATGCATGAGGAATGAATCTGAACACAATGATAGAAATTCCAAGTGATATTCTCCAGTATAATTCTGAGTGTTTAGGAAAAATCCCATCCTGGTCACACCACTTTCTCTCTCTGAAACCTCCTCCAGCCCTACAACTCTCCAAGATCTCTGTGTATTATGTCTGTAATGCACTTATGAATGACTCCACGAGACAATGTGTGGTACTCAAACTCTAGTGACCTTGGTCCTTTATTCGTAACTCCAGAGTGAGGCACAAGCATGGTGAGCAGCCTATTATACTGGGCCCTACACACCTATACAGGTGACCCTCAGATCTCCCGCCGCTGTGCCCTCTGTTGGACAGCCTCTGTCACAGGGGCAGGAAACCCCGGTCTCCACCAGTTGCACCCTCTAGTGGTGCCAGCATAGTATATACACAGTGTAAACCTTATTGATAGTACATCAGGTAACAAGTCTCCATCTTATACAACTATACAGTGACTACACAGAGAGTATATCTATAGTCTGCAAAAATAACACTGTGCTCCTCCAATTCTGGCCTCTTGCACATCCCCAATTTTAATCGCTCCACCATTAGCAGCCGTGCCTTCAGCTGCCTGGAATTCGCTCCCTAAACCTCTCTGCCTCTCGACATCTCTCTCCTTTAAGACGCTCCTTAAAACATACCTCTTCAACCAAACTTTTGGTCATCTGTCCTAATATTTCTTTATGTGGCTCGGTGTCAAATGTTGTGCCTCGGTGCAAAATGTTGTTTGATAATGCTCCTGTGAAGCACCGTTGGATATTTTACTGTGTTAAAACTGCTACAGAAATACAAGTTGCTATTGTTTATATAATCATATAAAGAGGGTTATAACAAAGATAAGGGAATGGAAAACCAGGATAATTATTTGAAGTTAAATAAGACAAGGGGACAGAGCTTCAAACTAGTAAAAGGTACATTTAGGACTCATGAAAGGAAATTATTTTTTTACTCAGTGATCAAGGTATGGAATTTGCTTCCTTGAAGAATAATGGAGGAAAAACCATGGAATCTTTCAAGAAACAATTGGATGTTGAAATGTGGAGCTCTTTAACACCAAAGCACAACAGGAGATATTAGGATGGGTGATTAAAAGCTTGCTCACAGCAGTGGGTTTTAAGGAGGAGAGGTAGAGAGGTGTTAGGAAGGAATTCCAGAGGGTGGGGTCTGGATGGCTGACAGCACAGCCAATGGTGGAGGTAAGGAAGGGGAGGGGGATGCAATAAAGGCAGAATAAGAGGAACGGAGAGTTTGAGGTTGGGGAGGTGGGGGGGTGGGGGGGGGGCGGAGTTGGTATGTAGGGCTGGAGCAGTTTAGAGAGAAAGTAACCAAGGTAGTTCAGCAAAGAAAGGGATTATTGCTGAGTGGGACTTGGTGTTTGACAGAATAAGGGCCTTGAGTTTTGGATGAGCTAAAGTTAAAGTTATAGAGGGGGGAGAATGGGTAGCTGGCCAGGAGAGCATTGAAATAATTGAGTTTGGAGGTGAAAAGGCTTGGCTGAGGGTTTAAGCAGCAGGTGGGCGGAGGCAAGCAATAATATGGAGGTGGAAGTAGGCAGTCTTCATGCTGGAGAATATCTCTAGAGAATATAGGCTAGTCTGCTCAATCTCTCCTCATAGGATTCCAGGGATGGGTGGGATTGTCCTATGAGGAGAGATTGAGTAGACTAGGCCTATATTCACTGGAGTTTAGAAGAATGAGAGGTGATCTCATTGAAACATACAAAATACTTAAGGGGCTTGACAGGGTTAATGCTGAGAAAATATTTCCCCAAGCTGGGGAATCTAGAACATGGGGTCACAGTCCCAGAATAAGGGGTCGGCTATTTAGCACTGAGATGAGGAGACATTTCTTCACTCAGAGGGTGGTGAATCTTTAGAATTCTTTACCCCAGAGGGCTGTGGATGCTCAGTTGTTGAGTATATTTAAGACAGAGCTTGATAGGTTTTTAGATAGTACGATATGGGGATAGTGTGGTAAGATGGAGTTGAGATAGAATATCGGCCATGATCTTATTGAATGGCGGAGAAGGCTTGAAGTGCCAAATGGACCACTCCTGCTCCTAGTTCTTATGTTCTATCCTTTGAGCTATTAGTCTGACACTATAACCACTAGACTATCCTACCCAATATAACAGGGCGGAGATGAAGGGAGGCCAAGGGCAATTTCTCGGCTGAATGATCGGAACTTGGGTGCTCCTCGAATGCCCTGGTAAATCTTCCTGAGCCAAATGCAGATCACCACTGGCTCTCTCCATCCACAGTCTGCCGAAGAATGAGAGAGGCTCAGTCACACGGTGGGCTTCAGGCCCGGTAAAAAAGAACTTGATAGCAGAGGAAGGTCACACTGTGACAGGTAGCTCACTGCAATGCCATAGTACAACCTCGTTACAGATTTGTGTTGATGCTGTACTATTTACGACTGCCATGTTTAATGACAAATCACAGTTTCACACTTTCAGTTCACGTCTGAAACACCCCCCTGGATATGGTTGGAAGCCAAGTTGATAAGCAACACTTAAAAAAAAAGGCATATAGGACTGTGTTCGAGGCTATACCTCACTCAAATCCCCCGAGAAACGCTGTAGCACACGCCAAGAAAATAAACAAAGATTAGAATTCAAGAAGAACACACTTGTATTTACATTACACCTCATCACGCCTCTTGTAAAAGCCTTACAGCAGTCCACATTACAGCAGTGACTATACATCAAGAAGTACCTCATTGGCTTCAAATCGTTTGGTTACGTCCCGAAGTCATGAAAGGTGCTATACAAACACTAGAGCAAAAGCAAGATACTTCAGATTTCCAACGCCCGCAGTAACAAAGAGCTGGAAACACTCAGCAGATCACGCAGCATCTGTGGCGATGCCTGACCTGCTGCGTATTTCCAGCATTTACCGCTTTTATTCTCCAAAAAGCAAGTCTTTCTTTTCTGGTAATGAATTATTTTGAAGTGCGGTGCCGGTGGCTATGCTGGAAGATAATATTAGCGTTTAAAGAGCACCTTTTGCACCAAAGCGTCTCAAAGCGTTTCGTATAATAAATTACTTTCGAGAAGGTCAATGACTCTTAGTATGTAGACATAACATAAGAATTAGGAGCAGGAGTAGGCCATTCGGCACCTCGAGCCTGCTCTGCCATTTAATGAGATCATGGCTGATCTTCTACCTCAAATCTACTTGCCTGCACTATCGCCATAATCCCTTGATACCCTTAATATCCCCAAATCTATCGATCTGTGTCTTGAAAATTAACGACTGAGCCTCCACAAGCTTTTGGGTAGACTATTCCAAAGATTCACCACTGACATGAGTTTCTCTTCATCTCAGTCCTAAATGGCCGACCCCTTATTCTGATACTGTGACCTCTGGTTCTAGACTCTCCAGCCAGAGGAAACATTCCCCCGCCCTGCATCTATACTGTCAAGCCCGGTAAGAATTTTGTATGGTTCAATGAGATCACCTCACATTCTAATCTCTAGAGAATATAGGTCTAGTCTATTAAATCTCTACTCATAGGACAATCCCTCCATCCCAGGAATCAGTCTGGTGAACCTTCGTTGCAGTCCCTCTATGGTAAGTATATCTTTCCTGACGTAAGGAGACCAAGACTGCACACAATATTCAAGGTGCGGTCTCACCAGGACCTTATATCATTACACAAGATGTCTTTACGCTTGTACTTAAATTACTTTGTAATAAAGGCCAACATACCATTTGCTTTGAGTGAAGACATTTCTCGTCATCTTAGTCCTAAATGGCCAACCCCTTATTCTGAGACTGTGACCCGGATTCTAGACTCCCCCGCAAGACAAAATGGGATGAGTTGGAACTCTTGGTGAAGTGTGGGCATTGCTCGAGATACAAGAGCGATTCTGCACTCCCGGTGTGGAGCTGTGCCTGCAGGAAGCCATGGTTAGAGAAAGCTACAGTGCCATTGACCTTTGACTCTCTGACTCACGCAGCCTGCGAACCTCACTACCCATGGGGGAGTGCAAGATCATAGGATTACCTCGAATATATGGCACAGGAACAACTGGTTTGTGCTGATGTTTGTGATCCACACGAGCCTCCTCCCACCCTCCCTCATCTAACCCTATCAATAAAACCAAGATCATGTTCTACAGGGCTGAAGTAAGACCCGCCCTCCTGTATGGCTCAGAGACATGGACCATGTACCGTAGACACCTCAAATCGCTGGAGAAATACCACCAACGATATCTCCGCAAGATCCTGCAAATCCGCTGGGAGGACAGATGCACCAATGTTAGCGTCCTCGACCAGGCCAACATCCCCAGCATCGAAGCACTGACCACACTCGATCAGCTTCATTGGGCAGGCCACATTGTTCGCATGCCTGACACAACACTCCCAAAGCAAGCACTCTACTCGGAACTCCTACACGGCAAGCGAGCCCAAGGTGGGCAGAGGAAATATTTCAAGGACACCCTCAAAGCTTCCTTGATAAAATGCAACATCCCCACCGACACCTGGGAGTCCTTGGCCAAAGACCGCCCTAAGTGGAGGAAGTGCATCCGGGAGGACGCTGAGCACCTCGAGTCTCGTCGCCGAGAGCATGCAGAAAACAAGCACAGGCAGTGGAAGGAGTGTGCGGCAAACCAGTCCCACCCACCCTTTCCTTCAACTGTTCCACCTTTGACAGAGACTTTAATTCATGTATTGGACTGTTCAGTCACCTAAGAACTCACTTTTAGAGTGGAAGCAAGTCTTCCTCAATTTTGAGGGACTGCCTATGATGATCCTTCTATCCCATTCTCCCTCTTGTGCTTATCAGGTTTCCCTTGCCTCTGAGTCAGAAGGTTGTGAGTTCAAGTCCCGCTCCAGGGACTTGTGCAAATAAATCTAGGCTGGGACTCCAGTGCAAGTGCTGAGGGAGAGCTGCACTCTCGGAGGTGCCATGTTTCAGATGAGGCATTAAACCAGGACCCGTCTGCTCTCTAAGGCGGACGTAAAAGATCCCATGGCACGGTTTTGAAATAGAGCAGGGGAGTTATCCCCAGTGTCCTCGCCAATATTTATGGCCAGCGCGATGATGTCATCAGCTCAGTGCTGATGACCGACAGCGGCGGCTAGTCCGTTCCGCCCCACGAGTGATGGTCACTCTGCTCTGCTCCCCACTTCCTCCCCCATGATGACCCACTAGTGATGGTCACTCCGCACCGACCCCACTTCTTCCCCTATGATGACCCACTTCTGCCCCGCTAGTGATGGTCGCTCTGCACCGCCCCCCACTTCCTCCCCCAGGATAACCCACTTCTGCCCTGCTAGTGATGGTTCAATCGATTAATGTACACGTTTCCTTCAAATAGCACAATGACCCTCTATCAGGTACAGGAATAATGCTGCATGCTCAATAAATCATTGCTGCTCAACTCTTTTGGGTACATGCAGAGGACAGAGCTTCTCTAAACGACCACGTGTTTAGTGCCCCTGAGCAATTCCTCTCCTGTAATGACATATTTAATAAAATCCCACCCGAGTCTTCACACAGAGAATTATGGGGCTGTGGAATTCACTTCCAGGCATTTGGCCAGGCTCTGACAGCAAGGTTTGTTTGAGGAAATTGATATTCGGACTCTGGTGTGATTACCATCAGGGGGTCAAGGGAAAATGCACAGAAATCAGCCTCAGCAGTTTGTATCACTGTGATCGGATCCATGAAGAGTAGTGGGGGGGGGGGGGTTGCCAACCCTCCAGGATTGCTCTGGAATCTCCAGGAATGGAAGACCAATCACAAGGACACTGCTGCCAGCCAAAAAACCAGGAGAAAAATCGTTGGGGCATTAAATAAATTGTTTTTTAAAAATGTTCCTTGTTTACCAGTTAGAAAAATATCAGACGTGAGGAAAAAATGCTGTTTGACGGATATTCAAGAATCGTCCAATCGCGCACTGAGGAGTCCGTTTGCTTTCCGATTGGCCGCAGGAACGCAGGGCACTGTGGTGTATGGACGAGTTGGACAACCAATAGCAGGTGTGTGGGGGAAGGGCAGTTGGAAGCAGGAGGTCATGTGGTAACACTTCCAGGAACATGTCCAACCTAAGCTGGCAATCCTAATAAAGTGGCCCGTTGTACATAACCTGTGAAATGAGAGGGTTTAAGGAGATGAATAGCCTTTTTTTGGAGTCCATAATTTATTTTGTTCTAAATGAAATAAAATGCTCGATCAGAGTTTCAGCAGTTTGCTTTTACATGTAGTGTAGTGGTTACTGTTTGTGATATCTTCACAGAGCACAGCACACACAGCTTCCTTACATGCAGGCTGCTCTCTCGGAACTCTCCAGAAAGCTGCCTGTTGTTTAATGATTAACTCTGCAGCTGCAGTACACAATATGTCCACATCCACAGTATGGAGCTACAAGCATTACAAGCTTACAGACATTACACTTCTCCCTCCTTAATGAAAAAGCCAAACATAGCAAACATCATAAATAACTTTCATTTTTATACATATTTACAAATTTAACTTTACCACATGTTTTCTGTTTCGAAGAGGATACCTTCGCTCTCGAACAGAACCTTCCAAACATGGTCTCAAATCTAAACTCATTCGAGGCTCATCCTGAGGAACATTTTCCTCCATAGAATTTCCTTGATTTTCATTTGAACTCACTAACTTCAGGTTCTGTATTTTCCTGACTCGGACTGAGACTTTCATTCGGATTCTCTCCTGGATTTGGTTCCAGTACATTGGATTTAGGATTTGCTATTGGTATATCAAAACTATCTGAAAAGTCAGAAATAATTGAATCATTTCCACCTTCAACTGCTTCCATGTCTGTAGGTAAAATATGATCAATATGGACAAACCTAACCTGTCCATTATCAAACATCTTTACCAAATATATGCGAGGACCACAGATCTTCACCACTCTTCCAGGTAACCACTTTAACCATTTATGGTATGGTTCTTCACTCACCTTCTGGTTTAATTTCACTGGGTCACGTTTGGTTGCTCTACCAATCTCTTCAGCTGTGATTGGCAGTTCATCAATGTATGAAAAATAAAACACTTCTTCCCTATCGGGTGTAACTTATGATGGAGAAGGCAATTTAGACATTGCATCAGCATTACTGTGATCAGCTGATCATCTGTATTCAATATCATATGTATATGCTGACAAAATCAAAGCCCATCTCTGCATTTGGACTGCAGCTAATGTTGGAACTGTGGACTTTGGATGGAGGTTTGCTGTTAGGGGCTTATGGTCTGTAATGATGGTAAATTCACGACCAGACAAGTATTTGTGAAACTTCTTGACCCCAAAAATTAATGCCAAAGCTTCCCTTTCAATTTGCGCATAATTTTTCTCACTGGCACTGAGAGTGCGTGAAGCAAAAGCAATTGGTCTCTCCTCCCCACTACTTAATACATGAGAGATTACTGCCCCAACTCCATACAGAGAGGCATCACATGCTTGCTTAATCTCCTTAGATATGTCGCAGTAAACTAACATGGTGCTCTCTACCAATTTGTTTTTACACTCCTTGAATGCTGTTTCGCATTCTTTTGACCACTTCCACTGGACCTGTTTTTTTTTTTAAGTTCATTCAGTGGATGTAATACTGTAGCCAAATTTGGTAGGAACTTCCCATAATAGTTCAAAAGACCCAAGAATGAACGAAGTTCAGTGACATTCCTGGGAGTGGGTGCATTTCTAATTCCATCCAATTTTTCCATTGGTTGGATGTAACCCATCTTTGTCTACTCTGTACCCTAAGTACTCCACTGAGTTTTTAAATAACTCACACTTACGAGCAGACACTCGTACTCTGTGCTTCTCTAGCCATTTGAGGACTTCATTCAATATTTTTTATGAATTTGCCTATTTGGTGCTGAAATTAGTATGTCATCCAAATAACATACTACCTCTTCAATACCTTGCAAAATCTGCTTCATCACCCCTTGGAATATAACGGGGCGGAAGACACTCCAAACGGTAGCCTATTAAACTGATATAGGCCGAGATGAGTATTTATAGTCAACATAACTTGGACTCCTCATCGAGTTCAAACTGTAAGTAGGCAGTCGTAAGATCCAGTTTTGAGAAGATCTGACCACCTGTTAGTGTTGTGAACAAATCTTCTATATTCGGCAATGTATTGGGGACATTACCCTCTGGAACCTGGTTTACGGTTACTTTATAATCACCACACAATCTTACTTTACCATCAGACTTATGTACAACAATAGGTGTAGCCAAATTACATTGAGCTATCTTACAAATAATGTTCTCAGTCTCTAGTCTTTTGAGTTCTTGCTCAACTTTCTCGTTGAGTGCATATGGTACGGAACGTGGCTTGTAGTAAACCGATCTAGCGTCCTTCTGTACCCTGACACTCACCTTGAAGCCTTGGATCGGACTGCCCGTTTCGCAGAACACCTTCAGATGCTGCTTGATAACCTCATCTGTTGATGAAAATCTCACTTCCACACAGAAAATCTTACTCCAATCCAGCTTCAGTGAGCTCAAACAATTTCTTCCTAGTAAGGCAGTCTTGTCTCCTTTCACGACTATTAGAGGCAAGTTCTGAAATTGATCTTTATATTTCACCGGTACGGTGATACGGCCCACTACAGGAATTTTCTCTCCCGAGTAGCCTCGGAGCTCTATATTGGATTTCTCCAGTTGGATCACACAATTTGTCGCGGTAGTGACTCCGGTACTACACTCAGAGGCACCCATGTCAATTTCCATTGGTATCTTGAATCCCGCAACATCTATGTGGATTTTGATGCTTTCCGAATCGTTATCCGTTAACCTCATGTTCCTGATGACATGTAACTCTAACATCTCCTCGTCCTGTTGTTGTTCTTCCAAGCTATGTCGGCTCTTTGGATTACTACTCATAGCTTTGAACACTGGACTCATAGCTTTAAAAGCTGGTTTACCCTTCAGTCGGCATGCCTTTGCAAGATGCCCAGTCTTTCTGCAGAAGAAACACTCTGCCTTCACGTATGGACAACTTTTAGCAATGTGTTGTCCCAGGCACCTATAGCACGACTTCGATGCTCTGGTTGAATTTGCAGTTTCTAAGACTTTCGGCCATGGCCGTCTTTTACTTTGAACCTGCAGGTGATTTACCTCGGTTGACTGACGACCATAATTATTATTTAATTCTCGGGAATATTGTTCGGCCATGCTCATCGACCTCGCTGACTGACAAGCAATCTCAAAAGTTAAGTCATCTGTCGTCAATAATTTCCTTCTGACCGCATCATTTTTCACCCCACAAATGAAACGATCCCGTAATGCTCGGTTTTGAAAGTTTCCAAAATTACAGTGCATCGATAGCTTTTTTAATGCTATGATGTAATCAGCGATACTTTCATCCGTCTTTTGATTCTGAATCCCGAAACGATAGCTTTCAGCAATTTCTAATGGTTTGGGGTTATAGTGCTGCTCCAGCTTCATTAAAATCTCTATAAGCATTATGTCCTTTGGCTCGTCAGGCACAAACAGGTTTACAAGGGTTTCGTATATTGCCGGACCTGCCACTGATAAGAAGATTGCTTTCTTATGCTCCAACACAGCCTGATTCTGGACTGCATTGACTGGAACTTCGATTATGTTATTTGCAGTGAAACACATTTCTAGCCGATCCACATACACTTGAAAATGTTCCTGGTTGTGTCTATATTCACCTAAATATCCGATTACACCTGCCATTTTTAATCTCTAGCTGTTCACACCATGTGCTGTTTTTTTTACCTCGGATTTTGTAGCTTTTTTTTTCCAAAGACAGAAACTTCCAAAGTCTCTCTGTTGGCTAGCTGAATCCTTCACCAACAAAATTTAAGCTTTAAACATCCGAAAAATCTCCCATCTCGCCGCCAAATGTGATTATATTCACAGAGCACAGCACACACAGCTTCCTTTGATGCAGGCTGCTCTCTCGGAACTCTCCGGAAAGCTGCCTGTTGTTTAATGATTAACTATGCAGCTTCAGTACACAGTACGTCCACATCCACAGCGTGGAGCTACAAGCATCACAAGCTTACAGACATTACACTGTTAAGTCTTGGATAAGGAGTCAGACTAGATACTGCAAGCTCAAAGTAAGTGTGGCCACAGTCCTTTATTACAGATATCAGAGTGCCTCTGTAGCCTGTGAGGCCTCCTTATTTACAGGTGCTCCCAAGAGATTGTGGTACCCCTTGGGACACTAGGGGATAAGCCCTCTGGTGGTAAGACATGGTAATTACAGGTTTACATACATAACAGTTATGTCACTGGACTCGTAACTCGGCAGGCCTAAACTAATAATCCAGGGAACACGAGTTCAAATCCCACCATGTCAGTGCTGGGATTCGGTTTTTATAAAATCCGATATCGATAAAAGTGACCAGAAGCTGTCAGATTGTGGTTTAAAAACCCAACAAGTTCACCAGTGTCAGCTGTGGCTCAGTGGGTAGAACACTCACCTCTGAGGCAAAGGGTTGTGGGTTCAAATCCTCACTCCAGGAACTTGAGCAAAAAAAAAATCTAGGCTGATGCTGCAGTGCTGAGGGAGTGTTGCACTATGGGAGGTGCTGTCTTTTGGATGAGATGTTAAATTCAGATCCTGTCGACTCTCTCAAGTGGACGTAAAAGATCCCATGGCACCGGGGGAGTTCTCCCCGGTATCCTGGCCTATATTTATCTCTCAATCAACATAACAAAAAAAAAATGATCTGGTCATTATCACGTTGCTGTTTGTAGGAGCTTGCTGTGCGCAAATTGGTTGCCACATTACAACAGCAACTGCACAAAGAACTTCATTGGCTACAAAGCATTTTGAGACGTCCGTTGATCATGAAAGGCTCTATATAAATCTGAGTCTTGTTTTTTTTCTTCAGGGAAGGAAATCTGCTGTCCTTACCTGATCTGGGCCTAGTGTCACTCCAGTCCCACCACACTCTCGTCTGCCCTCTGGGTAGGCCGAGCGAGCTAGGGATGGGAAAGTAAATGCCAGCCTTGCCTGCATCCCCAAGAATTATTGAACAAGAAGATACCTGAACAGAGCATGATCTATTCGACTTAATTCTCACTACAGTTGGTGAGCTAGCAAGCACCAACGTGAGCTAAATGAACCCAGGACATATTCTGCTGCACGGTCTCACCACCAGCAATTCGTTGTTAGCTCACAAAGTCAGAAGTCTGTTAGCATAGTCGCGCTCATTCTGTTCTAACGATAACGCCAGTTAATACTCAAAAAGTTGGAACATTTCTTCACCGAGATACAACTGATTACCAATCCCCCCCGCCCCCTCATTCAAAACAGTTGCAGCCATTTGGAACGGAGGCTGTTAAGCTTCCCTTGCCAAATGTGAATTAGGGAAGTGTTCGGAATATTTTTCCTTCAAAATGGTCACTCTGAAGGTTCACCTTGCAAAGCCAGCCGATCTGCAAATTGGAGAGCGCGGAGGCAATTCGCATCATTGCAAAAAAAAACTTTGAGCTCATTTAATTCACAGAGAGGCTGAACGCAACGTGAGCTCAAGGAGATGGTGCAATTATTTTAAAAACACGATCCCCAAAAAATACAGCACTAATTAAGCCTCATTTATACAGCCACTGTAGACTCTTGAGTGATAGGCTGTCTCCAGTGGGATGTTGAAGCTGTCTTGCCAGTTTGAGTTGTCAAACGGAAAAAAAAAATCACACCTAATCTGTCAGCTACTACACGCTCACTAAATGTAAAGCGAAATCCTCTCAACGAAGAAGAGTTTGGCAAACCTATTATCTGTTTGCCAAGTACTATGGCACAATACTATGGCACAGTGCTGTAAGTTAAGTCAAACAGTTTTGCCATAGAAACATAGAAAATAGGTGCAGGAGTAGGTCATTCGGCCCTTCGAGCCTGCACCAACATTCAATATGATCATGGCTGATCATGCAACTTCAGTTCCCCATTCCTGCTTTCTCTCCATACCCCATGATCCCTTTAGCCATAAGGGATGCCAGCATCACTTGTATCGGTCACCTTAACTCTCATCTAGGTGACACTTTAGTGCAAAACCGAAGGTGTGCTGGCACTGTCGTTGGCCCAGCCTCTATGTTCGGAGGTTTAAGTGGATGTTGAAAGATTGCGTTCAGCAATTTGAACCCATAACCTCTGCCCCTTTCTTGTTTTTTCTTTTTTTTAATGTTTTTTTCTCTCTTTTCTGGCACCTGCCATCTCCATTTACATCCTATATAGACTCATCTTGTAGCTCATGGTCTCCAGGGCTGTAGTAATACCCGCCCTCCTGTATGGATCAAAGGCATGGACAATGTACAGCAGACATCTCAATTTGCTGGCGAAATATCACCAACGATATCTCCGCAAAATCCTGAAAATCCCCTGGGAGGACAGGTGCACCAACATCAGTGTTCTCGTCCAGGCTAACATCCCCAGTATTGAAGCACTGACCACACTCGATCAGCTCTGCTGGGCAGGCCAAATAGTTTGCGTGCCAGATACGAGATTCCCTCCCTAAGCAAATGCTTTATGCGGGGCTCCTTCACGGCAAACGAGCCAAAGGTGGGCAGCGAAAGCGTTACAAGGACACCCTCAAAGCCTCCCTGGTAAAGTGCAACATCACTACTGACACCTGGGAGACCCTGGCCGAAGACCGCCCGAGGTGGAGAAAGTGCATTCGGGAGGGCGTTGAGCTCTCGTGAAGAGGTCAAGCGCACGCAGCGGAAAGAGTGCGCAGCAAACCAGCCCCACCCACCCCTTCCCTCGACAAATGTCTGTCCCACCTGTAGCAGGGTCTGTGGCTCTCGTATTGGACTGTTACTTACTTTGAGAGTGGAAGCAAGTCTTCCTCAATTCTGAGGGACTGCCTTTGATGATGATGATGAGACTCATCTTTGGCTTCTTTCTTTGTCCCATTGCCATCTCCTTTCGCCTCACACCATCATCCCTTTTCTCTCTTAATCTCTCCTGCCTTCCACCCTATTGCAGACCTTCCCTTTTTGTTCTTTCCTCCCCCCCCCTTTTCCCTGCCCTACACTTGCTTAAAAATCTGTTCCACCTCTAGCTTTTTCCAGTTCTGACGACGGGTCATCGACCTGAACCTGAAACGGTGATCTTATTGAAACTTATAAGATAATGAGGGGGCTCGACAAGGTGGATGCCGAGAGGATATTTCCATTCCTTGGGGAAACGAAAACTAGGGGACATAGTCTCAGAATAAGGGGCCGCCCATTTAAAACTGAGATGAGGAGGAATTTCTTCTCTCAGAGGGTTGCAAATCTATGGAATTCTCTGCCCCAGAGAGCTGTGGAGGCTGGGTCATTGAATCTATTTAAGGCGAAGATAAACAGATTTTTGAGCGAGAAGGGAATGAAGGATTATGGGGAGTGGGCAGGAAAGTGGAGCTGAGTCCATGATCAGATCAGCCATGATGATGATGATCATCATAAGCAGTCCTTCGGAATCGAGGAAGACTTGTTTCCACTATTAAAATGAGTCCTCAGGTGGCTGAACAGTACAATACGAGAACCACAGTCCCTGTCAGAGGTGGGACAGATAGTCATTGAGGGAAGGGGTGGGTGGGACAGGTTTGCTGCATGCTCTTTTCTGCTGCCTGCGCCTGTTTTCTCCATGCTCTCGGCGATGAGACTCGAGGTGCTCAGCGCCCTTCCAGATGCAGTTCCTCCACTTAGGGCGGTCTTTGGCCAGGGACTCCCAGGTGTCAGTGGGGATGTTGCATTTTTATCAGGGAGGCTTTGAATGGTGGAGCTGGCTCGAGGGGCCAAATAGCCTACTCCTGCTCTTATCTTCTTATCTCGGTTTCTCTCTCCACAGACGCTGCCTGACCTGCTGAGTGTTTCCAGCGTTTTCGGTTTTTATTACCTGAAAGATCCTGGTGGCACTATTCGTAGAGTAGCGTAGGATGTTCCTGCTCAATCAACACCAACAACATAGATTAATGGGTCAGTCCATCACAATGCTATTTGCGGACACTTGCTGTTCGCAAAAGTGAATGCTTGCATGCGTCTACATTACAACAGGCACGGCACTTCAAAATAATTCACTGTAAAGTGTTTTGAGATGTTACTGAGGGCTGTGACACATAAATCTATCCTGCTTCGGGCTGCAGTGTCACTCTATTAGAAACAAGGTTTGGTTGCTCCACCAATCTGCCCCTTGAAGCATAAAAGATGCTATACCCTTAAAAAGTAAAACCAACACTAGACTATAGGACTGTAGCAATGGGGAAGCAGTATTATTTAACATAAGAACATAAGAAATAGGAGCAGGAGTAGGCCATTCAGTCCCTTGTGCCTGCTCCGCCATTCAATAAGATCATGGCTGATCTTCTACCTCAACTCCAGTTTCCTTCACTATAGAAACATAGAAAATAGGAGCAGGAGTAGGCCATTCAGCTCTTCAAGCCTGCTCCACCATTCAATATGATCATGGCTGATCCTCTAGCTCAACAACATATCCCTGCTTTTTCTCCATACCCCTTGATGCCTTTAATATCCAAAAATCTATCGATCTCGGTCTTGAATATATTCAGTAACTTGGCCTCCACAGCCCTCTGGGGTAGAGAATTTCAAAAGATTCACCACCCTCTGAGTGAAGAGGTTTCTCCTCATCTCAATCCAAAATGGCCGACCCTTTATTCTGTGACTGTGACCCCTGGTTGCAGACTCCCCAGCCAGGAGAAACGTCCTCCCTGCATCTACCCTCCTTATAAGTCCCAGGGACATCTTGTGGCCACTTCCTCGCCTGTGGACCTCGATAGACCTGCAACTCTGGGGACTGTGCCCAGAGCTGAGGTTCAGCACTGGCCCCTCTCCATTTGCATCCCACCGAGAGAAAGGAAGGAATGCTGCTCGGAAACAGACTGTCCCAACATCCATTCAAAAAGTGAAAGATCAACAGTCGTGATCAAATTTGGAGCGCATCACCTGATGTGTCGCAGGTGAAGATTTTGCCACGTTACTCAACGACACAGTATGATAGAACATTCTAGAGAATGCCGCTCATGGAAATCACTGCTTGGAACGGTACCCTCAACAAGAGCAGCAGGCAAATGTCTGCTTTCATCATTTGCTAATTCGCGCCAGCTGTTTCTCTCGAGATTTTAAACTCACTTATATGTTTTAAGTCATTTAACTGATGGTTTACATATTGAAGGCCAGAACAATAAAGAACATTCTAGAAAGTGAATACATAGCACGCCAGAGATATATTTAGCTCATATTCAATAGGAACAGGAGTAGGCCATTTAGCCCCTCGAGCTTTTTCCGCCATTCAATTAGATTGTGGTTGATCTGCATCTTAACTCCATTTATCCATCTTGCTTCCGTAACCCAGAATACCCTTGCCAAACGAAACTCAATCAATCTCAGTTTTTTTGGGGGAAGAGAGTTCCAGATTTCCACTACCCTTTGTGTAAATAACTGCTTCCTGACATCACCTCTGAGCGGCCTAGCTCTAATTTTAAGGTTATGCCCCCTTGTTGTGAACTCTCCTCACCAGAGGAAAGAGTTTCTCTCTATCTACCCTATTAATTACTTAATCATCTTAAACACCTCAATTAGAACACCCCTAATCTTCAATGCTTAAAAAGAAAGAAGGACTTGCATTTATATAGCGCCGTTCATGACCACCAGATGTCTCAACACTTTACAGCCAATGAATTACTTTTGGAGTGTAGTCCAATGCTGGAAATACAGCAGCCAATTTGCGCACAGCAAGCTCCCACAAACAACAATGTGATAATGACCAGATAATCTGTTTTAGTTATTCCTGGGATGTAGGCGTCGCTGGCAAGGCCAGCATTTATTGCCCATCCCTAATTGCCCTCGAGAAGGTGGTGGTGGTGAGCCGCCTTCTTGAACCACTGCAGTCGGTGTGGTGAAGGTGCTCCCACAGTGCTATTAAATACGGAGTTTCAAGATTTTGACCCAGCGGCGGTGAAGGAACAGGCGATATATGTCCAACTCAGAAGGGTGTGTAACTTGGAGGGGAACTTGTAAGTGGCGGTGTTACCATGCGCCTGCTTCCTTTGTCCTTCTAAAAGAAAAATAAATACTTGCTTTTGTTATATTGATTGAGGGATAAATATTGGCCAGGACACCGGGGAAACTCCCCTGCTCTTCCTCAAAATAGGGATTGTCATGTATGTATGCTTGGGGTTACTATCCACCAGGTGGTGTGACTGTCGGAGGTCATTGGGCTGTACACACGTGTGTGCAGCCCAGGTATAAAAGGCAAGCCATTGTGTAATGTAATCACTTTGGGCCCTAATAAAGCAGAGCCAGGTTTGTACCTGTGTTAGTTTACAGTATTCAGTCTATCGAGTTATTACATACATAACATTTGGCGACAAGGTAACTTAAGAACCTTCGCATGCAAAAATGAGCACAATTGGAATTCTGGAGAGATTTGTGGAGGGAGAGGACTGGACAGATTTTGTAGCTCGCCTGGACTAATATTTTGTGGCAAACAAAATGGAGAAACCAACTGTTGCAGTTAGGCGCAGGGCGGTCTTCCTCACAGTTTGCGGTCCGAAAATCTATGGACTCAAAGAATCTTCACTCGCTTGCAAGTCCAACGGACAAGGACTATGAGGAATTGTGTGCTCTGGTACGTGACCATCTCAAACCAGAAGAAGGCACCATCACCTCACGGTATCGATTCTAAAGCACGTACGTTCTGAGGGCCAGGATGTGTCGGAATTCGTTGCCGACCTAAGACGTCTAGCTGGATCGTGTAAGTTCGAGAATGCATTGGGAAACATGCTGCGGGACTTCTTTGTAATCGGCATCAACTACGAGGTGATCCTGCGTAAGCTACTGGCGGTGGAAACGCTGGACTTGAGCAAGGCCATCACGATTGCCCTTGCATGCATGACAACAGACAAACACGTAAAGCAGATATCATCGGAAAACCGGAACTTGGCAAGTACTGTAAACAAGATTGTAGCGTCGTTTGGCACAGCTGCATACGGCAGGCCTACTTGAGTGCATATGCAAAACCTGTGGATGCTCAAAGTCCGCCAACGGGAATGAATACGATTTCATCATGTTGACGTTGTGGGGGCAATCATCGGCCTCATCAGTGTCAGTTTAAACAGTACATTTGTAAAGGCTGTTTGAGACGGGTGTATCTCCAGCGCATGTGTCCGAAACTGAGCAAGTGTGCTGCGACACACCACATGGAGGATGATGACCAGTATAGCACAGATCCGGCTATACAATCCGAGATACCAGAGGAGGAAGTGTATGGACTGTATTCGTTCCTAACAAAGAGCCAACTGATAATGATTAATGTGAAACTTAACGGTGTGCCGGTACCGATGGAATTGGACACGGGTGCGAGTCAATCAATAATGAGCCAGAGAACATTCGACAAGCTGTGGGATACTAAGGCTGTGAGGCCGAAGCTGAGTCCAGGCAATGCCAAGTTGCGTACGTACAGTAAAGGACTCATAATAGTGATTGGCAGTGCAGTAGTCAAGGTGTCGTATGATGGTGCGGTTCATGATTTACCGTTATGGATATGTTCCAGGCAATGGTTCAACACTGTTCAGCAGGAATTGGCTAGAAAAAAATCAAATGGAATTGGAACGATATCAAAGCATTGTCGTCGGAGGATGATACTCCATGTGCTCAAGTGCTGAGCAAGTTCCCCTCGCTGTTTGAACCAGTCATCGGCAATTTCACGGGAGCCAAGGTGCAGAGCCACGTGGACTCGGATGCAAGACCCGTCCATCATAAAGCTCGGGCGGTTCCGTACGTGAGGAGGGAGAAGGTCGAAATCGAAATGGACCGACTCCAGCATGAAGGGGTCATATCACCGGTTGAATTTAATGAATGGGCCAGCCCCATTGTTCCTGTGTTGAAAATTGATGGCACTGTCAGGATTTGTGGAGACTACAACTGAGTTTCGAAACAGGATCAGTACCCGTTATCGAAGGCTGATGAGCTGCTTGCAACACTAGCCGGGGAGGGAAGTCGTTCACTAAACTGGATCTAACGTCAGCCTACATGGCACAGGAGCTTGTTTAGACATTGAAGAAACTTACGTGCATCAACACTCAAAGGACTGTTTATCTACAAAAGGTGTCCTTTCGGAATTCGCTCGGCTTCAGCCATATTTTACAGGAACATGGAGAGTCTACTGAAGTCCGTCCCTAGAACCGTCGTGTTCCAAGATGACATCCTGGTCACAGGTCGTGACACCGCTAAACATCTGAACAACCTGGAAGAGGTTCTACATTGTCTGGACAAAGTGGGGCTCAGACTGAAACGTTCGAAGTGCGTCTTCATGGCACCGGAAGTCGAATTCCTGGGGAGGAAAATTGCTGCTGACAGCATCAAGCCTACGAACTCGAAAACCAAGGCCATCAAAAATGCAGTCAAGCCTCAGAATGTGATGGAGCTGTGTTCGTTCCTTGGTCTACTCAACTACTTTGGTAAATTCTGCTAAGAAAAGGCGACAACTGGATTTGGGGTGCGTCTCAAGGTAGAGCTTTTGAGAAAGCTACTAATCTGCTGGGACATTATGATCTGTGCAAGCGTCTAATATTGGCCTGTGATGCTTCGTCATATGGAGTTGGTTGCGTGCTCCAAAAAAGCTAATGTGTCGGGTAAACGACAACCTGTTGCATATGCTTCTAAAAGTTTGTCAAAGGCAGAAAGAGTCTACAGCATGGTAGCAAAAGAAACATTAGCCTGTATGTATGGGGTTAAAAAGATGCATCAGTACCTGTTTGGTCTTTGGTTGGAACTGTAAACAGATCACAAGCCACTCATTTCATTGTTTTCGGAAAACAAAGGTATCAATACCAATGCATCGTCCCGCATCCAGAAGTGGGCGCTGACATTATCTGCCTATGATTATGTCATTCGCCATAGATCTGGCACTGAAAATTGTGCCGATGCACTGAGCCATCTGCCGTTGCCTACACCGGAGGTGGAGATGCCACAACTTGCAGACCTACTGTTAGTTATGGATGCTTTTGAAAGTGAAGAAACCCCTGTCACAGCTCAACAAGTTAAGACCTGGACCAGCCAGGACCCGATATTATCGGTTGTGAAACTTTGTGTCCTTAGCGGTGATTGGTCTGCCATATCCAAGCAAGTGAGTGATGAGACCAAACCTTACAACCGTCGCAAAGACGAACTACCCATTCAGTCAGATTGCTTACTGTGGGGTAATCGTGTTGTTATGCCTAAGAAAGGCAGAGAGAAATTTGTTTATGATCTCCATAGCACTCATCCTGGTATTGTCATGATGAAAGCCATTGGCAGCTCTCACATATGGTGGCCTGGAATTGACTCCGATCTGGAATCATGTGTGCATCAGTGCAACACTTGCATGCAGCTAAGTAAAGCACCAGCAGAATCGCCGCTGAGTCTGTGGTCGTGGCCATCCAAACCATGGTCCAGGACCCACATCGCTTTTGCAGGTCTCTTCCTGGGAAAGATGTTTTTAGTTGTGGTGGATGAATATTACAATTGGATAGAGTGTATAATCAGGTCATCCACAGTTACCATTGAGAGCCTTCGTGTCATGTTTGCCACTCATGGTCTGCCCGACATCGTTGTAAGTGACAATGGATTTTGCTTCACCAGTATGGAGTTTCAAGAATTCATGAAACTCAATGGTATCAAACATGTGAGGTCAGCACCATTCAAACCCACATCTAATGGTCAAGCAGAGCGTGCTGTCCAAACTATCAAGCAGAATATGAAACGTGTAACTCAAGGTTCACTGCAGACTCGCTTGTCATGCATAATGCTTAGTTACGGGATAAGACCTCACAGGCTTACCGGGGTCTCCCCTGCTGAACTATTGATGAAGAGGGGTCTCAAGACTAAGCTCTCCCTTGTCCACTCTGACTTGAACGATCATGTTGATTGCAGACATCAAATTCAGCAGTGGTATCATGATCGCGCTGCTGTGTCACGCGACATTGCTGTTAACGATCCTGTGTATGTACTAAATTATGGTCAAGATCCCAAGTGGATTGCCAGTACTGTTACGGCCAAGGAGGGTAACAGAATGTTTATTGTCAAGTTCAAGAATGGGCAAACATGCAAGAAACATGTTGATCAGATAAAGCTGTGGCACATGGATGAACCGGAACAGTCTGAGGAAGACACAAACAGTGACCAACCAACCTACCCTCAGTCATCAGATGCTGTCTTCAATGAATCGGGACTTTCAATCCCTGACATGGTTATTGCCACTCCCATCAGATTGACTACCTAGCCCCCAGTCGTAACAGACTCAGAACGTTCGCCCAAGGCTGGAGTTGAACTGAGACGATCAACTCGGGAGCGGAAAGCCCCGGACCCTCTCAATTTGTAAAAAAGACTGTTACTAATATCTTAAAGGGGGATATTGTCATGTATGTATGCTTGGGTTTACTAGCCACCAGGTGGTGCCACTCTCGGAGGTCATTGGACTGTACGCACATGTGCAGCCCAGGTATAAAAGGCAAGCCATCATGTAATGGAATCACTTTGGGCCCTAATAAAGCAGAGCCAGGTTTGTACCTGTGTTAGTTTACAGTATTCAGTCTATCGAGTTATTACATTCAAAATAGGGATCTTTTACGTCCACCAGAGAGCAGACAAGACATCGATTTAGCGTCTCATCCAAAAGACAGCACCTCCGACAGTACAGCACTCCCTCAGCACTGCACTGGAGTGTCAGCCTAGATTTATGTGCTCAAATCCTTGGAGTGGGACTGAACCCACAATCTTCTAACTCAGAGGCAAGTGTGCTGCCCACTGAGCCATAACTAACACAGGGAATACAGTGCAAATACTTAAGGGAATATAAGCCTAGGCCATGCAATAGGTCCTCATAATTTAACCCTTTTAGCCCGATATCATCCTGGTGAATCTGCACTGCACTCCCCCTCTAAGGCCAATACATCCTTCTCGAGATGTGGTTCTATGAAATGCACTGGATCATTGACAAAAGCTCATGTTAAATTGTTTTCTGTGGCACTGCTATTGTTTTTCCGTGACAAAATGGCCTGCTGCCAATACAGTGTCACCTCCTACTTCACAATATCCAGGTTGGTATTTTCTGGCTTGCACTGCAATGAAGTGCAGGATTAGTAAAGGTTAACCCTTATGCTTTGCTGAGTTAGTACAGCTCTTCTGCCTGCATTTCAAGTCAGCCAAGTAGCATGTTCGTAGCAAGCATTTTACCTGATGAACGATCGGTTTCCCATGGACCCCTTTACAGAGCTGCCATAACTCTTGCAGATGTTAACATTTGGGGGCGGGTGGGGGGGGCAGAGAGATGGCCTATATCTATACATTTAAAAACTTATCTGCATGCTCCTCTTGTCAGCTTTTTCCATCGCAGAATTTTAACGCCTACATCTCTAATGGAAACCTATCACCATGTAATGGTACCAGCAATGACGGACTTCATTTATGTGGAGAGACTCGAGAAGTTGGGATTGTTTGCTTTAGAGCAGAGAAGGTTGAAGGGAGATTCAACAGAGGTTTTTCCAAAATGATGAGTGGTTTTGATAGAGTAGCAAGGGAGAAACTGTTTCCACTAGCAAAAAGGTCGGTAACCAGTGCACACAGATTTAAGGCAAATGGCAAAAGGGGATTGATGGAGAATTTTTTTTCATGCAGCGAGTTATGGTTATCTGGAACTCACTGCCTGAAAGGGCGGTGGAAGCTGACCCAAAACTAACTTTCAAAAGGGAATTGGATAAATACTTGAAGGAGGAAAAAAGTGCAGGGCTACAGGGGAAGAGCAAGGGGAGTGGACTAATTAGATAGCTCTTTCAGAGAGTTGGAACAGGCACAAGAGGCTGAATGGTCTCCTTCTGTGCTGTATCATTCTATGATTACACCCTTCCCCAGGTGCTATAGTGCTGCCACTGGTAGGAGGGTGCAATTACAGGTCAACAGGTTTATACAGGCAGCTTTCTTTGAACATAGGATCTTAATGTGGCGAAAGTAAGGACCAAATATATGACTTTGGAACGGAGACTGAAATACGTTCCTATCCCTGGTCCAATTATCTACCCGGCATCTAACCCCACGTCACCTGAAGACGACACTTGGTCTCGACTCCACCCTTTGCCTGAAACACCGAAGGAGATTGTCTCGTACCTGCTATAAACTTTTCCACGACACTGATTTTATGTGAGCGCTGAGTCAGTGTAAATCATTACATTTATTTCAGTTGTGAGGAAATTCGGCCACATCTACAGCACAGCTGCAGCAAATCCTGGCAAACAAGATTTACTTCATTGCAGCAAGACTCGATGGGCCGAATGGCCTCCTTCCGTGCTGTATTGCTCTTCGATTCTGCACTGTACTATGAGGTTTTTTTTGTGTCTCCCCCAAATGTATCTCTTTCCCTCACAGAAATGAAGGATGGGCAAGTTCAGAGTTCCCTCTGAAGGTCAAAAGAATGAACACGTATTTCATATTTACAATAACATGATGCCTCTCATGACAAAATATCTCGAACTGCTTTGTGCACAAAGAAATAGTTGACTCTTGTAATGTAGTTTCTAAAGCTACATGCATTACAACAGCTCAAAGCATAAAAGCACAAGAAACATATTTAACATTGAATGTGGAATAATCTAAACAGGGACTAGCAGTGACTGGAATAATGATTGTGGAAATATCTAAACATGAACCTGAGATTGGAATGCTGAGTACATGTTTTGAATAAGGCAAGAAAACAATCAATTTTCCAGACTAATTAAACGTACAGATGTAAGTGACGCTGTACAAAAGCAAAATACTGCGGATGCTGGAATCTGGAATAAAAACAGACAATGCTGGAAATACTCAGTGGGTCAGGAAGCATCTGTGGAGAGAAGCAGAGTTAACGTTTCGGGTCGATGACCCTTCGTCAGAACTGGAGAGTGTTCAAAAAGAACAGATTCTTAACCAGCACTGAAAAGGGGAGGGGAAGAAAGAACAAAAGGGAAGGTCTGTGATAGGGTGGAAGGCAGGAGAGATTAGAGAGACAAAAGGGATGATGCTGTGGTGTAGTGGTTATGTTACTGGAGTACCTTTTTCACAGGCTGGACTAATAATTCAGAGGAGGCGTGTTCAAATCCCACCATGGCAGTTAAAGAATATGAACACAGTATGAATAACTCTCGAAATAAAAAGCTGGGATCAGTAAAAGTGACCATGATGCTGTTGGGATTATGGTTAAAACCTCAATTGGTTCACTAATGTCCTTTAGGGAAGGAAATTGGTTGTCCTTATCCGGTTTTTTGGATATGTGACTCCACATAAATGTAGTTTGGGCTATCGAAGGCCCACATCATAGAATCATAGAATGGTTAAAGCACGGAAGGTGGCCATTCGGCCCGTCGAGCTTGTGCCGGCTCTCTGCAAGAACACTTCAACTATTCCCACTCCACCACCCTTTCCACACAGCCCTGCATATTTTGTTCCTTCAGCTAGTTATCCAATTCCCTTTTGAAAGCCACAATTGAATCTGCCTCTGCCACCCTTTCCAGGTCCTGACCGCTCGCTGCGTAAAAACGTTTTTTCTTATGTCACCTTTGCTTATTTTGCCAATCACCTTAAACCTGTGTCATCTGGTTCTCGACCCTTCTGCCAATGGGAGCAATTTCTCTCCAGACACCTCATGGTTTTGAACACCTCCATCAAATCTCCTCTCAATCTTCCCTGCTCCAAGGAGAACAAGCCCAGCTTCTCCAGTCTATCCACATAATTCCCTCACCCCTGGAATCATCCTCGTAAATCTTTCCTGCACCCGTGGTAAGGTCGTTACATCCTTCCTAAAGTGCGGTGCCCAGAATTGGACACATCATTGGAAACGGCATTCCTAAGTGGCCACTAAAGGGCTGTAGTATAGAAAGCAGAAGTCATTAGCAATCTAAGGTAGCATGAACTCCTAATGCTCACTCAACTGCACTACTCAACCCAGAAATCAAGTGACAATGCTCCTAACTTAGCTAGCGCACAATGTATAATGGGACACAGTAATATCGTTGTCACATAATGGGCATCTTCTGAGGGCATTGTTTTTGTGTCAGCCAACTGTCCCTGCCTATAGAATTCCAAATTCCTCGAACAAGGTGAGAGCACTATCAAACCATTTTGTTTTCTTTAGAACAGAGGAGGTTCCCCAGCTATTTACAATATATATTAATGATTTAGATGAAGGAATTGAGTGTAATATCTCCAAATTTGCAGATGACACTAAGCTGGGTTGCGGTGTGAGCTGTGAGAAGGATGCTAAAAGGCTGCAGGGTGAATTGGACAGGTTAGGTGAGTGGGCAAATGCATGGCAGATGCAGTATAATGTGGATAAGTGTGAAGTTATCCACTTTGGTGGCAAAAACAGGAAGGCAGATTATTATCTGAATGGTGACAGATTAGTAAAAGGGGAGGTGCAACGAGATCTGGATGTCATGGTACATCAGACATTGAAAGTAGGCATGCAGGTACAGCAGGCAGTAAAGAAAGCAAATGGCATGTTGGCCTTCATAGAGAGGGGATTTAAGTATAAGAGCAGGGAGGTCTTGTTGAGGAACAGGGCCTTAGTGAGAACACACCTTAAGTATTGTGTGCAGTTTTGGTCTCCTAATCTGAGTAAGGACATTCATGCTATTGAGCGAGTGCAGCGAAAGTTCACCAGACTGATTCCCGGGATGGCAGGACTGACATATGAAGAAAGAGTGGATCGACTAGGCTTATATTCACTGGAATTTAGAAGAATTAGAGGGGAACTCATGGAAGCATATAAAATTCTGATGGGATTGGACAGGTTAGATGCAGGAAGAATGTTCCCGATGTTGGGGAAGTCCAGAACCAGGGGTCACAGTCTAAGGATAAGGGGTAAGCCATCTAGGACCGAGATGAGGAGAAACTTTTTCACTCAGAGAATTGTGAACCTATGGAATTCTCTACCACAGAAAGTTGTTGAGTCCAGTTCATTGGATATATTCAAAAGGGAGTTAGATGTGGCCCTTACGGCTAAAGGGATCAGGAGATATGGAGAGAAAGCAGGAGTGGGGTACTGAAGTTGCATGATCAGCCATGATCATATTGAATGGTGGTGCAGACTCAAAGGGCCGAATGACCTGCTCCTGCACTTATTTTCTATGTTTCTATGTTGAGGGGGAAATCTAATTGAGGTGTATAAAATTTTGAGGGACTAAGATAGAGTGGATAGGAAGGACCTATTTCCCTTAGCAGAGGGGTCAACAACCAGTGGGCATAGATTTAAAGCAACTGGGGGGATGTTTAGAGGGGATTTGAGGGGATATTTCTTCACCCAGAGGGTGGTGGGGGTGGTGGGGAGGGAGGTCTGGAACTCACTGCCTGAAAGGGTGATAGAGGCAGAAACCCTTAACAAATTTTAAAGTGCTTGGATATGCACTTGAAGTGCCAAAACCTACAGGGCTACGGACCAAGAGCTGGAAAGTGGGATTAAGCTGGTTAGCTTTTTGTCGGCCGGCGTGGAAACGATAGGCCGAAATGGCCTCCTTCCATGCTGTAAATTTCTATGATCACATGGTGGAACTAGACCACCAATGTGTGAGGCCCATTTTGTTCACCTGTGCACACCTGAAGCCTGCTCATCACTAGAGTCCATCAGACGAAACGGAGGCAGAAGTAAGTAAAAGTAGTTAATATGCACATCATGGCATTGCGACATGATCTGCCTTAGGGTCTGTGCCTGGTGTAGGATCCTGCTGCTGGAAAAGATCCAGCAACAACAACTTGCATTTATATAAAAGAATGAAAGACTTGGATTTATATAACACCATTCACGACCACCAGATGTACCAAGTACTTTACAGCCAATGAAGTAATTTTTGAAGGGGAGTCACTGTTGTACTATCGGAAACGCGTCAGCCAATTTGCGTACCGCAAGCTGCCAGAAACAGCAATGTGATAATGACCAGATATTCTGCTCCAAGTAATGTTGATTGAGGGATAAATATTAGCCGGGACACCGGGGATAACCGCCCTGATCTTCTTCCAAATAGTGCCATAGGATCTTTTACGTCCACTTGAGAGAGCAGACGCAGCCTCGGTTTGACATCTCATCTGAAAGATGGCCCCTCTGACAGTGCAACACTCCCTCAGTACTGAACTGGAATATCAGCCTAGATTTTTGTCCTCAAGTCCCTGGAGTGGGACTTAAACCCACAACCTTCTGACTCAGAGGCGAGAGTACTACCCACTGAGCCACAGCTGACACCTATAATATTGTAGAATGTCCCAAGGTGCTTTACAAAAGCATTATCAGATAAGATTTGACACTGAGCCTTACGGGGATATTAGGACATGTGACCAAAAGCTTGGTCAAAGAGATAGGTTTTAAGGAGCGACTTAAAGGAAGAGAGAGATAGAGAAGTGGTTTAGGGAAGGAATTCCAGAGCTTAGTGCTCCGGCAGCTCAAGGCAGGATTAAATGGAGGAATGATTAAAATTGGGGATGTGCAAGAGGCCAGAATTGGAGGAGCGCAGAGATCTTGGAGGGTTGTAGGGCTGGAGGAGCTCACAGAGATAGAGGCGAGGCCATGGAGGGATTTGAACATAAGGATGATCATTTGAAATTTGAGGCATTGCCAGACCAGGAGTCAATGTAGGTCAGCGGGCACCGGGGTGATGGGTGAACGGGACTTGGTACGAGTTAGGACACGGGCAGCAGCAGTTGGGATGACCACAAGTTTACTGAGGGTGGTGGGCTAATCTTGCATCAGACCACCTGCTCAAGATGTTCTGCTTGGACATGCCTATTTGTCCAATCCTGTTGGCGTTGTTGGTGTTCTAATATTTGGTGCCAACTTATGTAGAAACCATTGAATTTGCTGTCAAATTCATTGTGTAACACCATCACATAGTTTTCCTTCTGTAACTCAGTTCCCACAAAAATGATTTTTTTCAATGTAATGAAAAACACCTGCGGTTTAAACTGATACACAATTTATTGATGTAAAAAGGGATTTCACAGTTGCTGACTCAGCTCACGACCAAGTGAGCTGCATAGATTAGAACGTTACTTCTCCTTATATGCATTGACCTGAGCTATGCGACAGGATCCCATTTCCTGCTGCAATAGTCAACTTTTCTGTTCATAATCTGATGCACTCCCAACAAAATCTAATTCCAGAGATCTGTGAAAAGTACTGTTTGGAATCAAAAGTTCTGTGTCGCATAGCCTGAAGAACATTGACTCACAACTTGTTGTTAAAAAAGATAGAGCAAGTCTTTGCTCAGTTGATTGGTAGGTGCAACATCCCCACCGACAACTGGGAGTCCCTGGCCATAGGCCGGCCCAAGTGGAGGAAGTGCATCCGGGAGGGCACTGAGCACCTCGCGTCTCGTCGCCGAGAGCATGCAGAAATCAAGCGCAGGCAGCGGAAGGAGCGTGCGGCAAACCAGACTCCCCACCCACCCTTTCCCTTCTACCACTGTCTGTCCCACCTGTGACAGAGACTGTAATTCCCACATTGGACTGTTCAGTGACCAGAGAACTCACTTTTAGAGTGGAAGCAAGTCTTCCTCAATTCCAAGGGACTGCCTATGATGATGATGGTGGGGGCACTACATTTGATGTTTACGTTCTCCGATAACAAGAGGTAAATCAGCCAAGTTTTCCTCTCTGAATCCCGAGCTAACCACTTCAGCTGCAAGTGAGCACGTGTGAATGTCAGATGAGGACAGGCTCAATGTGAATTATGTCCCCCTTATCCCATTCAGAAAGCTTGTCATCGCTACTAAAATAACGTGTTTGAATAATGGCTAACTCTGCACCAGACTCTGTGGAACTATACTCCAGCTAGGAGTCAACGCCTTCAGGAGAGGAAGAGATGGGGAGAAAAGTGGAATTACATAAGTACATAAGAAATAGGAACAGGAGTAGGCTATTGGGCCCCTCGAGCCTGCTCCGCCATTCAATAAGTTCATGGTTGATCTGATCTTGGGCTCAATTCCACTTCCATGCCCACTCCCCATAACCCTTGACTCCCTTATCCTTCAAAAATCTGTCTTACTCCACCTTAAATATATTCAATGACCCAGCCTCCATAGCTCTCTGAGGTAGAGAATTCCAAAGATTCATGACCCTCAGAGAAGAAATTCCTCCTCATTTCTGTTTTAAATGGGCGATCCCCTTAATCTAAAACTATGCCCCCTAGTTCTAGATTCTCCACAATGGGAAACATCCTCTCTGCAACTACCCTGTCAAGCCCCCTCAGAGTATACATTTCAATAAGATCACCTCTTATTCTGTTAAACTCCAATGAGTATAGGCCCAACCTGCTCAACCTTTCTTCATATGACAGGCCTTTCATCTCCGGAACTAAACCGGGGGCATAAATTTAAAGTAATTGGTAAAAGGTTTAGAAGTTATTTGAGGGGAAATTTCTTCATGTAGAGGGTTGTGGGGGTCTGGAACTCACTTCCTGAAAGGGTGGTAGAGGCAGAAACACTCAACACATTTAAAAAGAACTTGGATGTGCACTTGAAGTGCCGTAACCTGCAGGGTTAAGGACCTAGAGCTGGAAAGTGGGATTAGGCTGGATAGCCTCTTGTTGGCCGGCACGGACATGATGGGCCAAAATGGCCTCCTTCCGTGCTGTGAATTTCTCTGATTCTATGAAAGCAATGAGAGAAGTTTCTATATAACACGAAAGGATCGTGGGTGTGGTATTATAGCTAGAGCATTGGCCTTCACACACTCAGATCGAAGATGAAAGTTCCTCCTTCTCTCTGACAGTTGTAAGCATTCTCAGTGAAATGAAGCTTTGCTCCCACTAGACACAAGTGTTTGCAATGGGCTACTAATGGTCAGTGCAACAACAACTTACAATTGGCTAGCTTGTTTAACACAGTAAAACCTCCAATGGTGCTTCCAGGAGTGTAATCAGAAAAAATTGGCACTGAGCCACGAAAGGAAATGTTAGATCACCAAAAGTTTGCTCAGAATGAAACCCGGACTCCAAGGGTTAAATTGCAAGGAGCGAATACACAAATTAGGGTTGTATTCCCTTGATTTTAGAATGTTATGGGGTGATCTGATCAAAGTTTTCAAGATATTTAGGGGAACGGATAGGGTAGATCAAGAGAAATTATTTCCATTGGTTGGGGATTCTAGGACTAGGGGGCATAGTCTAAAAATTAGAGCCAGACCTTTCAGGGGTGAAATTAGGAAACACTTCTACACACAAAGGGTGGTAGAAGTTTGGAACTCTCTTCCGTAAACAGCAGTTGATGCTAGATCAGTTAATTTTAAATCTGAGATTATTACTTTTGGTTAACTAAAAGCTATCAAAGGATATGGGCCAAAGGCAGGTATATGGAGTTAGGTCGCAGATCAGCCATGATTTCACTGAATGGCGGAACAGGCTCAAGGGGCCTGTTCCTATGTTCCAATGGTCAAAGAGGTAGGTTTTAAACAGCGAGGAACATAGAGGTCTCAGAGGTTTGTAGGACTCGACATAGTATTATTCAAGAAGCCACGAGGATGGTTAGTTTAAAAAAAATAGCAATGACACTGTTGGAGTATGGGGCTCTCTTCTGAGGTAGGAAGTTCGACAGCACTGTTGCGATGAGGCCATAGCAGAAACTGCATCCGATGGTGAACTTATAGTGGGACTGGGAAAGCTTGATACATATGCAAAAAATGGGAAATATTCTTTTCACGAACACTGGCATACATCACCAAGATAAGTACAGTTTTCATTAAGTCCCATTTAAAGGTAATTTCATTCTGTAGCATAATAAAAACAGGGAATAAATGTTTATAAAATTACTTCCCCACTCGCCTTCTTATATTTGCAGTCTCTAATTGCAAGACTGACCTCTAGTGTCCTCAGTAGTTAATGTCATCCATGCATCCACGCTCGTTCGTGAAATTGTGGTCACATTCAATTAGACTTTTGCAGCCATTTACAATATAAATATGAGTCTACTTATTTCATCATGTCTTATGAAGAAAGGTTGAGCAGTTTGGGCCTATACTCATTGGGGTTTAGAAGAATGAGGGTAATCTTATTGAAACGTTTCAGATTCTGAGAGGGTTTGACAGGGTAGATGCAGAAAGGATGTTTCCCCTTGTGGGGGAATCTAGAACTAGGGGGCATAGTTTCACAATAGGGGGTTGCCCATTTAAAATGGAGATGAGGAAGAATTTCTTCTTTTAAAAGGTCATGAATCTTTGGAATTCTCTACCCAGAGAGCTGTGGAGGCTGGGTCATTGAATATATTTAAGGTGGAGATAGACAGATTTTTGAGCGATAAGGGAGTAAAGAGTTATGGGGAGTGGGCAGGGAAGTGGAGCTGAGTCCATGATCAGATCAGCCATGATCTTATTGAATGGCAGAGAAGGCTCAAGGGGCCTAATGGCCGACTACTGCTCCTATTTCTCATGTTCTTATCGTAGGCTGTATGTAAAAGAATTCAGGTCCAGATGTGTGCGTCTGTCTGCTCCGATTTAACATTTCGATTGAGATTACAAGCGGCGTGCGGATTGCGAATGAACGTTGGAACCGCAGTGAACACATCAGGTAAGTGGCGAGCTATACGTATATGCACACACATTGCAACATGATCTACTGTTATTCACTAACATTGTGGCAATCCGCACTCATTTCTGGTGTCGGGTTGAACGGACGCAGTACTACAATACTTTAGCCCCTTTGTACGTCATTAGATCTCCAACGGAGACTGATAAAAGCTTTCGCCTCACCTATGCACAGCAGGTCACATATGGATCAGCCCACATTAATTTAAACAAAAATCAAGTTCATGTTTGGCTGAATGCAAATTGGTCGAAATTTTAATTTTCCCACATCTCCATCCTCTCAAGTGTAAAAGCCAAGCAGCTTTATATTAAAAAACTGCAACAGTCTTTGACAGCTGTACTTCAGCTTAAATTAACATCTTATTATGACAACATCTGCTTAAGCACCCAGCCTCCCAATGCCCATCAAAAGACTGGAGTGGTGGTGAAGTCGCAGAGGTTTTACAGACTTTTGCTTGAGTCTGGGAAATGTGAGCTGAATGTATTGTATAATGCAGGCTCGACATTCAGATAAACAGGACACACAGAGAGCCAAACACATAATCTCTTGCTTCTCACGCGCGAACTTCCTGCATCAACGCAGTGCGGAAGATGATGTTCACGTGACTTTCAATTCAAGGCACAGCACCAACTGATACGGACAGGACCTAAATAAAGTAAATCGATTCGTTCCTTTGACCTCTCTGTCCAATGCCTGAAATCTCCCCGTGATCTTGCCACCCCCCTCCCCAATCTCTGTGACCCTCCTCCAGCCCTACAACCCTCGAGATCTCTAAGCTCCTCATATTCTGGCCTCTTTCGCATCCCCGATTTCCATTGTCCCACAATTGACATCCGTGCTCAGATCCCAAGTTCTGGAATTCTTCCCTCAAACTCTCCCTCCTCCTTTAAGACGCTCCTTAAAACCTACCTCCATGAACCCCTCCTGTCCCATTATCTCACGTGGCTCGGTGTCAAATTCTGTTTGATAATTGATCTTAACCGATAAGGGAATAAGGGGTTATGGGGAGCGGGCAGGGAAGTGGGCCCGATTCCATGATCGGATCGGCCACGATCGTATTAAAAGGCGGAGCAGGCTTGAGGGGACGTATGGCCTACTCCTCCTATTTCTTATGTTCTTAACGCACCTTGGGATATTTTACGACGTTAAAGGTGCTATATAAATGCAAGTTGCTGTTGGTTTTGCATCAACAGACCCCGAAAGACAAAACAAACATGAACAGCAGTTAAAAATGTTTTTTGGAATTATTTGTTCCTGGGATCACTAGCATGGCCAGCATTGATTGCCCAACCCGAATTACCCTCGAGAAGGTGGTGTCGATGTTTGCTGGGCCACTTCAGAGGGCAGTTAAGAGTCACCACATTGCTGTGGGTCCGGAGTCACATGTAGGCCAGACTGGGTAAGGATGGCAGATTTCCTTCCCTAAAGGATATTAGTGAACCAGATGGGTTATTACAACAATCCAGTAGTTTTATAGTACTAGCTTTTTTTTTAAATTCCAGATTTATTTAATTAACTGAGTTTACATTTCACAGCTGCCGTGAGTTTGAACTGGATCGTTAGTCCAAGCCTGAAGGGGGCATAGACTTAAAGTCATTGGTAGAATGTTTTATGGGAGATGAGGGAAAAAAATTCACCCAGAGGGTTGTGGGGGTCTGGAACTCACTGCCTGGAAGGGTGGTAGAAACAGAAACCCTCATCACATTTAAAAAGGTACTTGGACGTGCACTTAAAGTGCCGAAAACTACAGGGCTACGGACCGAGTGTTAGAAGATGGGAATAGGCTGAGTAGCACTTTTTCAACCAACACATACACGATGGGTCGAATTACCTCCTTCTGTGTTGTACTTTTCTATGATTCTATGATTACTAGTCCAGTAATATAACTACTATGCTACCATACCTCCGTATTAAAAATATGTGCCACTTTATAACCAGAAGACCCCAAATATCAAATCAGTTTCTAACTTCATCACACATTGGAAACGTGCGGTGCAGTCAGAGGTGATGGCCCCTAGCAGCAGAAGTGGTGTGGTATTCACAACAGTAACAGAACAAATTAGTGGCTATCTACATAGAAATATCATGTCATCATCATCATCATAGGCAGTCCCTCGAAACGAGGATGACTTGCTACCACGCCAAAAAGGGATGAGTTCACAGGTGTTTCAATGAAGGACCTAATATTCCAGAACCCAACCTACATCTTGGAGGGTGGAAGATGCCTGTGCGTGGATTTTTTTAACGTGTGGTGGCTGTTGCACACCAGCCACCACATGGGCTTGACAGAGCGAGGTCTTGGTCCAGTGGCAAGGATTACCCAAGACGACTGGAGACCAGCTCAGCTGCACGGACCGAGCACGCACACGTATCGTAGTGTGGGCTGGCCCGTGCTGGCCCTGGGCCCTCGCCTCTTCTGGGCAGCAGACTCACGCCTCTCCTGGGCCCCAGTCATTTCCTTCTACAAACTCTTGCCGTTCCTTCACCCGCTCCTGCTGTTCCTGCCCGCACTACAATCAGCGACCTGGCTTCGCAGCCATCGCTCTCCTGCAGTGGTATGCCGCCACACGCTGCTCCCTCTGGCCCCGGCCTGCTGCTGGTCTTGTAGGCTTGGACCGCGCCGATTTCCGGCCAGGCTCCCTCTAATGCAGCCTTTCAATCACAATAAATCCTCTTCAATTCACTAACGTGGCTTAAGGAAGTCCAGACCCAGTGCCCTACCAAAGGGCTGCAGCTAAATGCTTACGGTCACAAATTCTGACTGATGGAATGAGAGTCGCCACTCTCTGTTGTCTGTAAGGGTCCCACATGAAATCAATTTGGGCTCTCTTAATTCCGTTGCTAGTGAGCATGGCCACACATACAAAATTACCCCCCCCCCCCGCCCCTTCCCAATTCAGCACTAGTTAGGTTAGCAATCTCACTCCGAGATACCACAGGGTGCCAGTTCTGCGTAGTGAAAACCTGTCACTCTCGTGCTGTAGAGGGTACTCTTCAGGCGCACGTGTTAAAAGAAAACGTGTATTTCTATGGCGTCTTTTACATCCTCGGGGTGTCTCAAAGCTCTTGACAGCAATTAATTTGTTTTCAACTGGAGTAACTGTTGTAATGTAGGCAGCTAATTGACTCGCAGTGAGGTCCCACAAATGGCAAGAAGATAAGTGACCAGATAATCTATTGGTAATGATGTTGGTTGAGGAATGAATATTGGTCCCAGGACACTGGGGAAAATTCCCCTGCTCCTCTTCGAAGCATGTCGTGGGATCTTTTACCTCAACATGAGAAGGAAGACAGGTCCTGGGTTTAACACCTTATCCAGAAGACGGATGCTCAGTGTCGAGCCAGAACAGAGGGAACTTTACGATAACCATTCGATTTCTGCCCTGGGACCGTTTCATACCAGCATTTGAGTGCCCAAAATGGAAAGTGATTCATCCCCCAGCTGACAGGGGTTTATTTCTAGAGGGCTAGAATTGAAAAGTAGGAAAGTTATGCTAAACTTGTATCGAACCTTGGTTAGACCATGGAGTACAGTTCTGGTCGCCATGTTACAAAAGGGATATTGAGGCACTGGAGAGGGTGCAAAAAATATTTAAAGGACGATACCAAAAATGCGAGGTCATACCCATCAGGAAAGGATAAACAGCCTGGGGTTCTTTTCTCTTGAAAAAAGTAGAGGTGACCTAAAAGGTTCTTTAGAATTATAAAAGGTTTTGATGGAGTACCCACAAATTGAGAGTGTTTCCACTTGTGGGGAAGAGCAAAACTTAAAGCTTAAATATAAGATAGTCACCAAGAAATCAAAAGGGGAATTCAGAAGAAACTTCTTTACCCAGAGAGCGGTGAGAATGTGGAACTCACTACCACAGGGAGTGGTTGATAAGCATTTGAGGGATACGGGAATAGAGACTTCCAGTGTCAGATGAGGAGAGATGGGAGGAGGCTCGAGTGGAGCATAAACGCCGGCATGGACTTGTTGGTCCGAATGGGCTGTTTCTGTGCAATTTATCTATGTAATCCTATATCTGGCAAGATCCTTCGGAATTCTGTGCCAATCACATTCTTTTTTATGAACACAACATTGAGAAAAAATAAAAATCATTATAAATCAATCAGAGTGTTGAATAGCAAACACGTTATCGAGGTTCAAAGTTTCCATTAATTAGTAAGCCGTAGTTCTATTTTACAGTTGTACATGGTAATTGCAGAAACCAAAGTGTTATTACACACAAGTGAGCATTAAAGGAAATCATTTTTACGTGCAAAGCGCCACGACTCTATAAGCATACCACCTACCAAAACTACAAAGAACACTACAAGCCGACTAATCATAACTCACAGAATGAAGGAAACAGCACACAGAGGCAGTTGAAAATGATCCATGGAAGAACTCCACAACTGGCTGGTGGCTGTGTTGCTCACTTGTTATTGTTCACATTATCCCATCCTCTGCCGAGCGACATGCGCCATTTATTCACCCAACTGGCTTTACCTTCAATATATAAGGTACTTATTCTTCACCGGTGAATTAGGTGCCTGATGAAGGGGTCATGTTGAAAGTACAGAGCATAGTAAGCTGCAGTGAGGCGTATACTATCTATTAATTTACATTATATGTTATAGGTGTCTGCAGTGGCATCGCTCCTGGTGGGTGCGATGATGCACAGTTTTAACATAGAAACATAGAAAGTAGGTGCAGGAGTAGGCCATTTGGCCCTTCGAGCCTGCACCATCATTCACCATGGCTGATCATTCAACTTCAGTACCCCATTCCTGCTTTCTCTCCATACCCCTTGATAACGTTAGATTTACAGTTAACTCCCTTTTGAATATATCTAACGAACTGGCCTCAACAACTTTCTGGGGTAGAGAATTCCACAGGTTCACAATTCTGAGTGAAGACATTTCTCCTCATCTCGGTCCTAAATGGCTTACCCCTTATCCTTAGACTGTGACCCCTAGTTCTGGACTTCCCCAACATCGGGAACATTCTTCCTGCATCTAACCTGTCCAATCCCGTCAGAATTTTACATGTTTCTATGAGATCCCCTCTCATTGTTCTAAATTCCAGTGAATATAAGCCTAGTCGATCCAGTCTTTCTTCATATGTCAGTTCTGCCATCCCGGGAATCAGTCTGGTGAATCTTCGCTGCACTCCCTCAATAGCAAGAATGTCCTTCCTCAGATTAGGAGACCAAAACGGCACAAGGTGTGGTCTCACCAAGGTAAGACTGTACAACTGCAGTAAGACCTCCCTGCTCCTATACTCAAATACCCCTGCTATGAAGGCCAGCATGACATTTGCTTTCTTTACTGCCTGCTGTACCTGCGTGCCAACTTTCAATGACTGATGTACCATGTTTTAGAATGAGGGGTGTATTATACCCAGAGCTGGATTAAGAACTAAGCCCAGGGAACCAAAATAATTCTGGTGCCCTCTCCCGTGCACCCCTCCAGTCCATGAATACACAAAAGTTCATTAAGAATTTGACCTGTGGAATGTTTACACACTGCATTAATAATAATGCAATTATATCAGAATATACCACGCTCAAATCAACCGTGATCCCTCATCCAACCCCACGCCCCCACAGAATGGTGCAGGACACCCCAGGAATCACCCTCGTACGGGAACACCACCTCCTCCACGTTTCCCTTGCAAGTCAACACACCATCCCGACTTGAAAATATATCGGACGTTCCTTCATCATCTCTGGAACTCCTCCCTAACAGCACAATGGGAGTACCTTCGCCACACGGGACTGCAGCGGGCAATTAGGGATGGGCAATAAATGCTGACCTCGTCAGTGACGCCCACGTCCCGTGAATGAATTTTTTTTTAAAAAAGCATCAGCTTAATTGTTATCTGTGATCTTAAACATCACGGGGTGGAATTTCTTGGATATTTGCGCCCAGAGACGCGCATGAAGGAAATAAGAACAGAAGAACATAAGAAATAGGAGCAAGAGTAGGCCGTGCGTCCCCTCGAGCCTGCTCCGCCATTTAATACGATCGTGGTTGATCTGATCATGGACTCTGATCCACTTCCCTGCCCGTTCCCCATAACCCCTTAATCCCTTATCGGTTAAGAAACTGTCTATCTCTGTCTTAAATTTATTCAATGTCCCAGCTTCCACAGCTCTCTGAGGCAGCGAATTCCATAGATTTACAACCCTCTGAGAGAAGAAATTTCTCCTCATCTCAGTTTTAAATGGGCGGTTCTAAGATCATGCCCTCTAGTTCTAGTCTCCCCTATCAGTGGAAACATCCTCTCTGCATCCACTTGTCAAGCCCCCTCATAATCGTCTACGTTTCGATAAGATCACCTCTCATTCTTCTGAATTCCAATGAGTAGAGGCTCAACCTACTCAACTTTTCCTCATAAGTCCCCAGCATACAAGATCAAGCAAACTTGGGCATCGGTGTTTAACACACGGAGTTAACCTACACCCATATTTCCTCGATCCTGGCACCTAAACACATCTCGGCTCCTCGTAGCAGCTCCGCCACCAAGCTAAAGAGCCATGCACGCGAATTTCTTGTGGGTGTAAAATTATGTCCACAAATTTTAGGAGCAGCAGGAAACAAAGGCCATCTTTCTGGTGTACTACTGCGATTTTTTTTTTAAAAAGCTATTTTATTTGATTTTATCCTCACTGGGACCTACTCTGTATTTTATGTTTCTTTGAATGCATTTTGACAGCATCAGTACGAGTCACATTAAAAATTAAAAAGCTACCATGATTGCATGTTCCTAAACATGCTGGTGCTGCTGTGCGTGAATGATGGCTTGAAAGTTTCATTTTCATACTAATATAGGAGGAATATCCGGCATAAGCTCGATGCTTTCCTCGAGCCCCGATTAGCATATGCAAATCGGGATAAACAATGAGACTGGCAGAAAATTTAAAGAGTAAACTGAAACCGGAAAAATGAACGCATGAATGGGCGTGATTTCAGATTTAACTTCCGATTTAGGAAATCCCACTCCTATAATCCAAGGTTGATGCAACATATAAAAATCAAGGACACAGAGAAAAGTGAGCAGAATTCAGCAAGATCTCATAAAATTCCTATGTAATAAAAGTAGAATTTGACGTATTCAGTCATTATAAAAATGTAAGTCTAGTAATACTTTGTGCATCACTTATCGTTAACACCTCTATTCATATAAAAAAAACACAGTGCTTTCTCCAACACCAGCTCACTGTAAGCTTTGCCGCAGTTGACCTGTATCTGTAGCTGTAAAAAGTCTTGCAGATACCACATTGTTTTACAGATGCACAGAACAAGGTAAAGTCAGTCATGATGATGGATTCTTCTGACCTGGAATTAACATTGAGAGAGCTGCAGCCGCCCTCTAACTGAGGAGCAGCCACAACTACCTGGATTCGCCTAGCTCGACCAGTCCCTGCAGGGATTACTCGAGCGGTGACTTTAAAGGGATAGGTCAGGTTAGCAACTAAACATCACAGCTGTGGCCCAGGCCCCAGGCAACACATGGGACACCAGCACAGGCGATGCACTGGGGGTTTTCCAACACTGATGTGCTCAGGATTATCTGCTATGATATGTGTACGCCACATGTGGAGATGGTGGAAGCAGTTAGTGTCGATTTAGTCAAATGCAAATTTTCCCCTGCGTCTTCTGCCCCTGCGTCTTAACCCCCTGCGTCCTTTTCCCCCTGGGTCAACCATGATCTTATTGAAAGGCGGAGCAGGCTCGAGGGGTCAAATGGCCTACTCCTGCTCCTATTCTTCCCTGGGCCTACTCCTGCTCCTATTCTTCCCTGGGTCATTTCCCAAGTCTTTTCAGACAAGAATATTTTTGGATACAGTATGTGACGTGATATATGGTAAGAGCAGCATTCTCGGGACGAACCAATGGTTCCCAAAGGTCTCCTCGACTGGGGTTTTCATTGCGTCATGTCTGGAACATAGGGACAGGAGTACACCAATTAGCCCTGTGAGCTTGTTCTGCCATTCAATGAGATCATGGCTGATCTGTGACCTAACTCCATAACACCTTAGGTTAAAAAAAAATCAATCTCAGATTTAAAATTAACAATTGATCAAGCATCAATTGTCGTTTGCAGAAGAGTTCCAAACTTCTACCACCCTTTGTGTGTAGAAATGTTTCCAAACTTCACTCCTGAAGGGCCTGGCTCTAATTTTTAGACTATGCCCTCTAGTCATGCAGAAATAGTTTCTCTCGATCTACCATATCTGTTCCCCTTAAGATCTTGAAAACTTTGATCAAATCACCCTTTAAACTTCTAAATTCCAGGAATTACAACCCTAGTTTGTATAATCTCCCCTTGTAATTTAACCCTTGGAGTCCGAGTATCATTCTGGTAAACCTACGTTGCACTCCCTCCGAGGCCAATTTATCCTTCCTATGGTGTGGTGCCCAGAACTGGTCACAGTATTTCAGGTGTGGTTTAACTAGGGCTTTGTATAGCTTGTATAAGTCCTCTAGATATAAGGCCAGCATTCCATTAGCATTTTTGATTTTTTTCTGTATCTGTTCATGACATTTTAATGATCTATGTCCTTGGACACCCAAATCTCTTTGAACCTCGACTGTCTAACTTTTCACAATAGAAAGTACACATGTTCTATCCTTTTTAGGTACAAAGTAGGTGACCTCATATTTGCCTAAATTGAAATCCATTTGCCACAGTTTTGCCTATTTGCTTAACCTATTAATAATTTTATGCTTCCATCCACACTGCCTACAATGCCGCCTATCTTTGTGTTATCGGCAAACTCTATCCCATCATATAAGTCGTTACTAAATGCGGTGTATAGTCGACACTCTAACACAGATCAGGAAGCTACTAGACACATCCTGCCAAGTAGAGTGACTGCTCATTATCCCTCCTCCCTGTCTCCTGCTGCTCCGCCAACTTCCTGTCATAGACTAATTGATAGAGATTGATCGTAATTAGTCAACAACTCCAATAACATTGTACCATGTGACTACCAGGAAGATAGAAGGAAAAGTAGAAGGACCTTGGTCTTTTTTTCATCTAGCAAATGCTATGTTTCTATTCCATCTATATGTACATAAAATACATAACCACATGTTTTCTCCAAACAAACCTGAAAATAATATACTTTATGCAGTCGGGCATGGATCTACATAAAAGCACTTAGCCAGTTGAGGTCTGCCATATTATTGCATAAACAAAAGGGATGATTGGGGGACATCCATCTGATCCATTTTTTATTTAAAATTTTATTTGCAGGACATGGTGTCACTTGCAAGGCCAGCAGTTATTGCAAATTCCTAGTTGCCCTCGAGAAGGTGATGGTGAGCCATCTTCTTGAACCGTTGCGGTCCTTGCGGTGAAGGTGCTCGCACAATGCTGCAAGTCGAGAGTACCAGGATTTTGACCCAGTGACAATGAAGGAATGGCAGACCTTGTATGTCCAAGTCGGGTGGTGTGTTACTTGGAGGGGAACCTGGAGGGGTTGGTGTTCCCATGCACCTGCTGCCTTGTCCTCTAGATGGTAGAGGTCGCGGGTTTGGGAACTATTGATAGGTTTTTACCGAAAGCAGTCGTGTTGGGGGAAGAACTCAAGGATCTGCCAGCAGCCTCCGCAATGAATGTTCAGGAAGCCTATGCTACAACCTCGGAGAAGTTTGCAGCATTGGTTGGTGAGGGCACCTGGAGCAGCTATCAGAGAGCGCTAGTGTTGGCCATGCATGAAACTTGTACAAGCTCCTTTGGGGAATCCTAGACCATCTGTTAGGAAAGCTCCAGAAATAGCTTTAGGAGATAAAGGGTGCATTCAAACACATAGACTTTCCAACATGGAGAGCGGCCATGTCAGCGTTTACCTCCCACCCTGTTCAGTCATAAAGAGATCCATCTGGGTATTGCTCGAGGCATGAAGAGACCCTCAACTCGACTGTAGTGGGACACCATCATTTTGTAGATCTGCTGGACTTAAGATAAGTGCTTTAGCCAATACCAGTGGGATTTAGTGTTGTGTCAAATAACTCACTATACAAGCCTTAGGGATTTCAATATTATAGAAAGGATCATCAGACAGCTCTTATCGCTGGAAATAAGCACTTCTTAAATTTCCGAGTGTTTATTTCTGACACTGTGCTTGATGTGCATTAAGTCAGTTCAATTCAGACAGAACTGAGGCACTGAACATCAGCTGCTTTGCTAATCATAACATTCTGTAATTATCGCTAAATTGCCCAGCTGTTTCCGACACATATTAAATACCTATAACTGGTAGCTGCAAAGGTTCAGGGGATTGGATATTATAAAGGTCAGGAACTGATGGGAGCACTTTAAAACCTGCCAAATTTCAGACCTTAGAGCGATGCATTTGACTTCGATATTCTGTAAAATCCTCTAAATGACTTCTTAACGACAAAGCTCATGTGAATCGGTGGAAACGGGCTGATAACACATCCATCACCAGTGTTTAGAATACAGCAAAGCAAATACATGTACAAAGGTCAATTGTAAAGGACAGTCGGTTTGTTAAAACAGATAACACTGCAATTCCTGCAATCCTTCCATTAGCAAAGCCACTTGAAGATTAATGACATGAATGCATGTTGCCTTCTTCCAACTATCTCTTTAGCGCTCCTACAACTGCATGCCTGGAGTAGGAGGGTAGCCACATACCCTGCCAATCTCTTTTACTATGGTGGCTCAGTGGGCAGCACTCTCGCCTCTGGGGTTGGAAGGTTATGGGTTCAAATCCCACTCCAGAGACCGGAGCGCAAAATCTAGGCTTATACTCCCAGTGAAGTGCTGACGGAGTCTTTCGGATAAGACGTTAAACCAGTACCCAGTCTACCCACCTCCACAGTCATCCACCTTTAGATGGAGTACAACGTCCCAGGACAGCGCCATGCATTAAAGATTAACATGAATCATTGAGAGAAATAATGTTACATGATTGTAAAATTACAGTTAACTGCAGGTTAACTTCTTGCAGCAGGCTCATCCAGTTAAGGCAGTGACTAGCTGAGGCATACATACCCAATGCTTTAAACCACGCTCTCTGCCGAGTTAGCCAAACTCAACCAGGGTTGCTGCATTTGGCCTCAGCAATGAAGTCATGTCTGCTCTCTCTCAGGTGGACATTAAAGATCCCGTGGCACTATTTCAAAGAGCAGGGGAGTTATCCCCGGTGCCCTGGTCAATATTTATCCCTCAATCAACATCACCAAAAAAGCAGATTATCTGCTCATTATCACATTGCTGTTTGTGGGAGCTTGCTGTGCGGAACTTAGCTGCCACTTGGTTACATTACAACAGTGACTACACTCCAAAAGTACTTTGTAAGCTGTAAAGCGCTTTGGGGCGTTCTGAGGTTGTGAAAGGTGCTATATAAATGCAAGTCTTTTATCCTGGTAGTCGCATGGCACAATGACAATGGAATTGTTGACTAAATTACAACTATTATTCTCTACCAATTAGTCAATATATTTTAAATAGAACACACGGATTTTTAGGTGCTGTCAAATATTGCTGTGCCTGCTCTTAACCCTTCGAGTGTATCCAGGTGACTGAACGAGCAACGGGAGATTTGGGGGAAAGGTCAGGGATTGTAACTGTCCCTCAGCGGCCGCGTGTACTGAGATTGTCATCCAACATGAACTGAAACCTGGCTGGGGAGACAACTGGAACATTCGGGTGATGCGTCAACCCCTGGCAGGCAGTTTCCAAGCTCAGTGTCGTTTCTGAACACATCTCTACATTCCAGAGCTCTTTTAGCCACAGTGCCAGGACATCGTCTCAGCTGACGAGCCCCGAAAGTAAACTGGGGCAAAATTGGTCCTTGGACAGGGGCGCAAAACAAGCGGCATTGCGTCCGCCGCCCGTTATACGCTCCGCCCGATATTCAGTTGCATTGGTTTGGCACAACGATTGGCGAATATGACTCTGGTCTGTTTATCGCCCTCGCCCATGTCGAAATTGACACCCAATTTTTGGTCCCGAATGAACTTCCCAGACTCGCCCATCCAGGTGTGCAAGTGATGGATAAACCGGAGCCACCAGTAGGAATAACATCTTTCTGCGCGGTATGTAAGCTGCACATGCAAACACAACAAGAGTTTAGGGACTGAGTGCCTTCAGCACCACATCAGGACAGACATGGTGCAGATGTGGAACATCACGGGCACGGCTCCAAAAGTGCTGGAGAGAACTTTCCCGTGCGTGGAGTTGGGAACAGATCTCATTATGCATTGCCCCTGAACGCACAGTGCAACTCCAACACACAAAAGCCAGTGTGGACATAAACTTCAGCCCTGCCATGAAATGAAATGAAATGCATGCACACAAAAAAAGAATACAGAGCGGCGCTCCGTGGCATCCCGTGACCGCTCAGTGAACAACCGAAAAAGCTGTACTTACGGGAATAAGCGGTGGCGATGCACACCCACAGGCTGATAGATAGAGAGAGGGCGAGGGGCAGCTTGATCCTGGCGAGCGAGTCCATTTTCAAACAAGACCGAGAGGGTGTATATATAGAGAGAGAGAGCAGATCAGGACTGTAACTCGCTGCTCCTCACCATGCCAGCGAGCCTCTGATCTCCTTCTGTCCCCCTCTCCTTATTTTCTCTCTATGCTCTTCCCCCCTCCCTCTCTCTTTCCTTTGCCTCCTCCTCCTCCTGTTCCCCTACTTATTCACGCCGTGCTGCCGCCACACGTTCCCCTGCGCCAGCTTACGGGAGTCACACACACACACACTAGCAGGGATTTGACAGCAGCACTGGAACAAGTGAATGCAGCGAGAGAGAGAGACTGCACAAGTAATCTGAAGCGACTGGACAAAGTGAGTTGGCAGAAAGCACTGCGTTGTACTCTGGCTGATGCAGAGAGCTGTCTGCAGCGCACGGATGAAGCACGCCTTTAAAACAACCCACCTCCCCTGTGAAAAAAAGCCACCCCGCCTTCTGTGAAAAAAACAGACAAGTTTCACCCACCTTCCCCTCCACATCAAACTCAACATCGCTCCCAAGGGAGGTCAGTCACTTTCCAAACAGCACATAAAACCAACATTAGAAATCTACCAGTCCCATCTCCCCCTCCCCTCCCCCTCCCCTCCTCTCTCTCCCCTCCCCCTCTCCCCCTCCTCCTCCCTCCCCTCTCCCTCCCCCCTCCCTCCCCCCTTCCCCCCTCCCTTCCCCCCTTCTCCCCCTCCCCCTTCTCCCCTTCTCCCCTCTCTCCCCTTCCTCCCCCCCTCCCTCTCCTCCCTCCCCCCTCCTCCACCCCTCCCCTCTCTCCCCCCATCTCCTCCCCCCATCCCCCCATCTCCTCCCCCTCTCTCCCCCCTGCCCTCCCCACTCTCTCCCCCCTCCCCTCCCGCCCTCCCCCTCTCCCCACTCTCTCCCCACTCCCCTCTCTCACCCCTCCCTCTCTCACCCCTCTCCCCATCCCTCTCTCACCCTCTCCCCATCCCTCTCTCACCCCCTCCCCCTCCCTCTCTCACTCCCCTCCCCCTCCCCCTCTCACACCCCTCCCGCTCCCTCTCTCACTCCCCTCCCCCTCCCTCTCTCACCCCCCTCCCCCTGCCTCTCTCACCCCCTCCCCTCCATCTCTCACCCTCCTCCCACTCCCTCTCTCACCCCCTCCCTCTCTCACCCCCCTCCCACTCTCACACCCACCTCCCTCTCTCACCCCCCCTCCCTCTCTCACCCCCCTTCCCTCTACCCCCCCTCTACCCCTCTCCCCCTCCCTCTCCCCCTCTCCCCCTCCCTCTCTTCCTCTCACCTCCCCCTCCTCTCCCACCTCCCCCTCCTCTCCCCCACTCCCCCTCCCCCTCCTCTCCCCCACTCCCACTCCTCTCCCCCACTCCCCCTCCCCCTCCTCTCCCCCTCCCCCTCCTCTCCCCCACTCCCCCTCCCCCTCCTCTCCCACACTCCCCCTCCCCCTCCTCTCCCCTTCCCCCCTCCCCCCTCCTCCTGCCCCCACCCCCTCCCCCTCTCCGATCCCCCTGCCCCCACCCCCTCCTCCCTCCTCTCTCTCTCCCCCTTCTCCCTCTCTCCCTTTCTCGCTCCTCTCTCCCTCTCAACCCCACCCCTACTCCCTCTCAAGCCTACCCCTACTCCCTCCCAACCCCTCTTCTCCACCTCTCCCCCTCTCCCCCTCC